>NC_134953.1:46680283-47321489 GCF_965638725.1 Aptenodytes patagonicus
ATGTGCTTTTTGAAGTAAAAAATTGAGCTTTACTACATGAAACAACTCCATTTTTCATGTAGGCCACAAATTGTATTCTTAAGTGCCTAAGATAGTTGATGACAAATTAGATTCCTACTCACAGTAAAACTTGCTTTCCATTCTTCTGTACAGCAATTTTAATTTTTTTAAAATTTAAATTTTTTACTCATTTTAAAATGCTTTCTTTTAAGCACATATTTAAAGTCAATTTATATATAAGTCTGAAAAGAATATGTCCTAATACAAAGTTTCATTTGGGGGGGGGGGGGGTGAAATCACAGTACAAGGCCTGAGATGGGAGGGCACTTAAGGATGCAAAATCAGGGCATAGTGCAAAAGCCTTTTAAGACCTGTGTGACAGCGAAACACAGCTGTGTAATGCCTCACCCTGAAGGACACGACCACTTGTACCCATGAGAGCCTTTAAGCTCTATCATCATGAAAACTGCAAACGCTGAGGAGCTATAAGGAAGACAACTAACTGCACAAATAACATTGGCTAGATTGAGTTTACAACCTCTTACTGCTTGGATATCCCCCCACCTCCCCGAACCCCATTGCCTCATTTAACTAAAGGTCACTGTGTTTACATGTATTTGTTCACTAACATGATTAACATGCTTACATAAAGCTATTGGATATTATTCCTGTTTTCTGAGATGCACAGTTGCATGAAACACCGTTTGTGGAAAAATGCTGTGGGATATTTTTCAATCCTCTAAAGTAATGTTCCATCTAGAGCGAAGAAAATAACCTGAATCCTTCAAGTTACTATCTTTTCTCTGGTTTACTGAATATTTTATAAGAATTCCATAACAAGATTGAAAATGTTTGTGCATAAAGAATCATGATATTGATTTAGTTCCCATAGTTATAAAATATAAACCAACTATCAAAGAACAACCATTCCCAACCTTTCAGTTGTTATATTTTGTATTCCATTTCATGTTCACAGGATGGTACAAGACGTTTATTTATGTTATTGGCAACAATCTTCGCTGTATTATGGGAGTTCATTATGAGAGTTTTCAGGGTACTGGCTATAAGAACATTTCTCCTGGATTCATAACTCAGTAACAAAATACAAGTGATGAGTCTAATGATTTGTACATGTTTTGAATTTCCAATAAGTTATCATTAATTATCATTTATATATGAGGAGTAACCAGCACATAGGCAGATTATCTCACAGGCTTAGACTGAGGTTTTTTGATGCATTTTTGCTGCATTTCAAAAGGAAAACTTTTAGAAGTACTAAAAGAGCATATAAATTCAATTAAAAAAATAAAATCAGAGTTTGCAGATGTTTTATGTGCCAAAACCTAACTGGCTAAATTCATTCCTGGTCAGTAATGTCAGTAAAATTACTTCATGCAATGAATTTGCTTCTTCTACCAACCAACCTATTTTGAGTACATAACATGTAATGCACAAGTTCAGTTCCTTTAGCTGATGAAATGTGGATTGGCATCCCGAGCCCTTTTGTCTCATAGCTGTCCATCCAGCCCAGTTCCTGCTGGGGAAAAGAACAGGACATGTAAGCAAAGCTACGGCAGGATGGACTCCCCAGGAGATGCCACCATGTCCTGCCCCACCAGCTTACAGAAGTGGAAAACTCTGGAAAGAGTTTCCCACCAATCTTACCCTGTTTTCCTCACTCTCCCTCCAGATTTCCCCACTCCGCGCTCTCCCCCTTTTTTTTTCCATCTCTTCTGAGACCCTTCTCAGCATCCTGGGAGGCACAAGGCAGCGAGTCCTAGGACTCAAGTGGATGTAGAACTAGAAGGATGCAAGGGCAGAAAGCAGAGAAATTAAATCCCTTCCTTCCACCTTGCAGTCCCACCGGTTCTAGCAATCCTTTTTCTTTAATCTGAATCCTCACCAAATTCTTCTGTTTCTTTCCAGCCCAACGTCCCCCTAAACCTTCCTGCCTCTTCCCCTCAGTTCTCAGCATCCCTCTTCAAGGGCTTTTTTCATTGCTTCAGCAAAGCTGAATTTTGTGTGCGTACTGAGTGCTTCTTGTCTTAGGTTCATTAGGACTTGTTGATCCACAAAAAGCAAGTTTATTTTGAAACCTCTTTGTGCAGCTAACTAAATGTTTGCTGGAAGGATTCTAAAGCCCAAGTCCTGCCTCCTAATCGTGTGCATACTGCTTTACAGTATTTGTCTATTTACAATAGACAAATGCAAAAGAAAGAGTCCTATGTGATTAGACCTGTTAGTAGGAAAAGACTGTTATTTTTTAAAAACTGCCAAAATAAGTGTAGTTGCAAGGATATTCATAACTGTGAATCCTTTTAACAAGCAACACCCATCAAGTAATTCCACATCACTGTGAACTGTGACTTATTTCACTAAAACTAAAAATAATAGCTAGTATTAAGCTACCTATTTGTAGTCACTTGTGCTATATAGCATACATCAAAGCTATGGAACAAGATGAATGTTCAAACATATTTCAGCAAAACTGATGTCAGTTTATAGAAATTGAGGATCTGACCCTTCAGGTGATAAAAAAAAAAAAAGGTGGCAGATTCTGATTTTCTTTGTGGAAGTTAACATCTCAGTTTGACTCCTGTGTATCTCTTAAAAAAGGAAGGATGGAAAATCACATTGTCGTGGTTTAACCCCAGCCAGCAACTAAGCACCACACAGCCACTCACTCACTCCCCCCACAGTGGGATGGGAGAGACAATCGGAAGAGTAAAAGTGAGAAAACATGTGGGTTGAGATAAAGACAGTTTAATAGGTAAAGCAAAAGCTGCGCACGCAAGCAAAGCAAAACAAGGAATTCATTCACTTGTCCCCATCAGCAGGCAGGTGTTCAGCCATCTCCAGGAAAGCAGGGCTCCATCACGCATAATGGTTACTTGGGAAGACAAACGCCATCACTCCGAACATCCCCCCCTTCCTTCTTCTTCCCCCAGCTTTGTATGCTGAGCAAGATGTCATATGGTATGGAATATCCCTTTGGTCAGTTGGGGTCAGCTGTCCCGGCTGTGTCCCCTCCCAACTTCTTGTGCACACCCAGTCTACTCGCTGGTGGGGTGGTGTGAGAAGCAGAAAAGGCCTTGACTCTGTGTAAGCACTGCTCAGCAATAACGAAAACATCCCTGTATTATCAACACTGTTTCCAGCACAAATCCAAAACGTAGCCCCATACAAGCTAGTATGAAGAGAATCAACTCTATCCCAGCCAAAACCAGCACACACGTCAAGTCTATTAAGCTTTTGTACAGAAAAACATTGCAATCTAAAATTTCCATGCCCCCAATTGCCAAAAATGTCAGAAAACTGTCAGTTTTTATGTCTGCTTAAAAACAAAACTGCTTCTGCAAGAGATCTGATTTCCATCTCATGCTGATAAGGCATAAAAATGACAAGGGAACAGCAAGCTCTACCACTCATTGAGGTTTTCAACAACCTACATCCCTCCTCAGAGTTATTAAGCTGATGATTTAATTAATAGGACCAAAATGCATTCAAAACTATCCTTTTGAAACATTCCTGTTCAGCCTGTTTCACGGATGCAAGTGTTCTTAAGAGGCCTGAAATGATGCACCTGCCATTGTGTTTGGCTTTTTACATGTAATATATTGTATTCTTGTTCTAATGCTTTTCATGTTAATGTTTAATTTTTGTTTTAGATACTTTGAAAATTTTTGGAACACAATGCCTACAAGACAAGCTTCTGCTTTAGCATAATTCTACTTTTGGCAGAAAAAAATAAAAAATCATACAAACAAACAAAAACAAATCATATGGGTTCAGCTTCTGAGTTTAATACATCTGAGAGATGCGTGATCTAGGGTTTTCCACAAATTGCAAGCAAGATGTCGGACTCAACATCTGTGTTCAGCAACACAACTGTCTTAGAAGACTATTCTGGCAATTCCTTTAATGGTGAATATAGTTCTAAACTACTATGAAGTTTGTGAACCTGAATCATCCAAGACCTTTTAATTTTACACTTCTCCGGCATCGTTAGTGTAATTCCCAAGCGAATTCTTTGTCATGTGAAGGATCTTGTTTCCACCCAGCTGTATACTCCCATCAGTAATGAGCATGCTAATGAGCCCACATGTAAATATGAACTCCCTCAATGACTTCTCCAGCTTGGACCTACCACTTACTTCAAGACGTATAGCAAAATTTAGGCAGGTCTCAGCATTTTGGGTCTCCATCACCTCCTTCTATAATTTTCCCTCTGGTGATGGTATGTACTTAAATGGAAGGTGTGGCATGCAATTTCGTAGCATGAGACCTTTAAAATGGGCTTTAAAAAAATAAATATTTTAATGAAAAATCGCATATAGTAATCAAAAGGAAAAAGAAGGCAGTTTTTTTGGCAAAAGTGCTCTACAAGGATAGAGAAAAATAATAGCAATTCAGTAGGTTGCAAATGGTTTTAAAGTCTATACCCCAAGAACGGCACAAGAAAATCTTTCCCTCACTAGGAAATGTCTTATCTGAATGAGACAGGATGCTTTATAACACCTGGCAAGCAGTGATCTGAGGAGCGGGACATGCTTGGGCTGCAGATGAAAGCAGCAAAAAGGCAGAAGTCAGAGGTGCCCAAACTGCAATCAGTCTGGGATCCAGATGCATGCTCTGACTTTCCCCATGGGAACATCCTGGAACAATGCTGTTCCTGAACACATCTTTGATGGCAGAAATCTTCCCCAAACACCTGCAGTTATACCTCCATGCCCCCCTGAAATCTGCATCCAAGCAGGTAGGCACCATCCTCCCACCTTAGCCCAGGGACCAGGTAGACCAGCCACCTCAGGTAACTCATAGTATCTGACATGTCTAGATCTCAGACAGGACTGAATGTTTCTCTAAATATAGGGACCCCCCCTTTTCCCCCCACTTTTTGCCTCTAAGTGCAATAAAATAGTAATATAGCTCATTTACACAGAGAGTGTCTGCCTCGATGTGTGTGTGCGTGGATGCCTTCCTCTCCCTCCCTAAAACAGAGACTGACTGCTGTGCTGCATGTTAGGATGGGGAAGGGCGCTGCCCCGCTCTTGCATTAAAATCTGTGCAAGATTTATAGAGTTGCAGAGAGGGAGAGTATGATGCCTTCAAAACATTTACTTAGAAGGGGTGGAAATAGGCAACGGTTTCAGTCTCTGCCCTCACAACAGAACAGGTTGTACAAAATCAATAGTTTTATTAAAAAGCAAAAATAAACCTGCCACCAGAGCCTTCCCTTCCCCATTCAGGTAAATTACAAGTCATGGAAGAAGGATGTTGCATGGTGTTTTCTTAAGCGTATACTGATAATTGGTTAAATAAGAAGGAGCTAAAACTCTTTAGAAAAGGTTTTCTCTTCTCCTGATTTTAATTTTAAAGGGTAAATTAAAAGTCAATATTCACATCTAGCAGCACAACAAACATTTTGGTGTGTGCGCAGCTTGGAAACATTCTCAGTGGGCTACAGCACACAGGATTTGCCTTTCAGATGAGGAATTTGTGGTTGTTGGAATATATCTTTTAATAGAGTTAGAAACATTGTTTAAATTATTTGTCAGTCATGATTAGCACTGACACAACCATGCAATCAACAAGCTAACAAGTTCAGCATCTTCAGTGCTGTATTATACTAAAACTGTTTAAGCAATATAACTAATACTTTGCCTGAATACCTTCATTAAAGAAAAGGTGAAATAGTCAAACTTTCATTTTTATGTATTATAGACTCCATTTAACTATGCTCATTTACAAACTTGGTTGTGTTACTTCTAATATCATCAGAAATAAGTCCATGTTCAGTAAAAGCCACTAACCTCTGCAGTGAAGTAACCGAGGGTGGAAAAAGTGTTTTATTTTAATCTGAAGTCTTGTCTATGGTTATAACAGTCCATTAAATCAATTTGGTGCCTCTTTGTCAAGAGAGATCTGAACCTAATGTTAAGCAGAACCCTGCTCTGAAGGGCAGCAAGAGCATCACTCTTTGTATGAATTCTTATCACTTGAGCTGAGTGGTTTGGTCACCTGTACAATAAGCAGTAAAAATTAATTACTGAAGGGACCCAACCTCTTAACTGTAACTACACAATACTTTCAGATAAAAATTGAGAAAATAAGTAATAAGACAGTATTCTGAGCAAAGAGAAATCAGACTAAGTTAGTCTTCACATAGAGACATTAAGCAAAGAAGCAAGGTCAGGTGGGCTTTTGCTGGCCAGAACAATAGAAGGAAACTCTAAAAACCACACAATGACAGAGCTCAAGGCTGATGACAATATCAAGACAGTGTTTTGTAGTAATAAATTGTCAGGGTAACCAATTATATCATGTCACAGATGGAAGTGATTACAGCAAGTGCTGAGATTTCAGGCCTCTCAAATTTAACGATAAGAGCTAAGCAAAGTTACAAAAGCAGTAAGTGTATATAGTGTACCTGCCAATGATCCAGCAAAATCACCAACACTGGGCTTCCTTGGACTTAAGAAACTGCAAACGCAAATGCTAATGTGCTACGCCAAGATCATCACACCGGATTTAGAGCCTGGGTCCCCAAGCCCAGATTTCAGGTTTCCAGAACACAAGAGTTATCCAGTCATTGGGCAGTGACTCTGAATCGTACACATGCACCACCAAGTTCATCTTTGGGGAAAAGGTGAGTTGCTGGTAACTGCCGGCCTGAGCACACACCAGATCCTGTGCCATCAACAGCACTCCAAAGAGTCCTTTACAGCACCCAAGGCATCTTACAAGCCATTTATGACACTGAGCAGTTAGTTTCATCCAAGTTAAAGCAAGGTGATTGCACTTGTTAAATTATTGGCCCAGTCAGTCTAGCCACAGGTCCACATCGTGTGGATTCCCACCATGCAATGGTGCTCCCTCTCCCAAGAAGTCTGTCACAGTCAGGAACAACTGGGTACTCCTAGAAGCCAAGGCAAAAGTTACAGCTTGAAATTCCTTGGGTTCATCTCTGTCACAGTTTTCAAAAGTATTGCTAAGAAGGTTTATATACTTACTATTAAACTACTCTTTTATTCTGCAAAGCAACTCTTAAAATGACACCCAGGGGTTCTATGTTTAATGTTTCACAGAACAAGTTTGCTCAGTCTACAAGTAAAGATATTTTCTTACCGCTGGTCACACAGACCAGCAAAGAGTACATGAGCAGTGCTTCTCTCTGTCTCCTGTCATTGTCAGCAAACAGCATTATGCAGCACCGAAACTCTGCCTTTCTGCATACTTTTCTATTTTTTTATCTTTATCACCTTTCTACTTCCCCTGTAGCTGTACAGACACAAACAAAGACAGCATTTGATCCTGTACTTTTCTGGCAGCACATTGCTACAAAAATAGAAAATAATTCCACCACCCCACCCCCCCAAAAAGCCTTCTCAAAAAAAAAGAAAAAAAAACATACCAAAAAACTTCTCAAGTAGTTTTTATGTGGTTCTGTGTAGTTTGCTGTCTTGGGGATGAAAATACATCCAGTTGAATAGCTCTGCCCATGTTCCCTTCACAAGACCAGCAACCCTACAGCAGCAAAGAGCACCCTGTTCTGGTGTAATTTTTCCCACATACACACTTGGAAAGTCCCTGTTTCTCCTCATTCCCTTTGAGATCCCCAAACTGATGTGACAAATTCATTGGACCTTGCAGCGCCTCGGCTTTAATTGCATCTCAGCAGGTCTGTACAGCTCGCAGTGGCCAGCAGCCTTTTCAAGAGGGGGCTGGTAGATCTGTATTGCCCTTTGAAATTCACAGCTGTGAATACGGTCCTGAATATGATAAGACGCAGGGAAAGCACTCCAGCTCCCTCCTCTCCGGCTCTCCCTCTCTCTTCTGTATCTTCCTTGAGAGTTCAAATGAAGTGACAATGAGTTATAAAAATGTCTTCTCATTTTAATCCCCAAAGAGCGTCCTGAGTGCAATTAGAAGCAAAAGAAAGAGGTCACTATTTAATAGGTATGCTTTGGCTGGAACCGAATTGCCTCCGAGACCCTAAATCAAAACCTCTGTGGAATGCAAATAACGTCAAGAGAGCTGTTTGTTAGAGAAAGCCAGTCTCCAGGGACCTGCGTCGCGTTTCAGCCAGGAGCTCTGCTTTTTGCCACTCCTGGCAGCCCTGGATGAAGGGCAATCCAAGCGAAGTGCAGCACTTAGACCTCTGCAGGCAGGTAGAGAGGAGCATCTTTGGCACCAGCCTTGAAGGACTGAGTAATCACGGATGCTGAAGACCCCTTTGGCTAGTGCGAAGGTTCAATGCCTCAAATGTGTTGAAAACCTACTTTCCTTCAAAGGTGTGCTCTTGACTGTGGAGAATGGTAGACGACGTAGCCTTCAACGTGCAATAGGTTTACTTGACCGTGAATGCTGCTGCAAAGTGGATGTGCAGAGAATTACTCTTTAGCTACCTTCCTAAATGCACACATTGGAGCACTTTGGAAAATACATTTTTATTGGCTCATCGACAGTGAAAATAAAGTTCCTAGCAGCAGAAATTTTTATTGGCTCATCGACAGCAGAAAATAAAGTTCCTTTACGTGCCCTAAAAACAAGAAATGCATTAGCATCTTTATTACAAATGTAATTGTTTTTTTTAAATTTGTGATTAGGAAAGGGTCACCAGTTAAAATACACCACTGTAAAATTTGCAATTTAAATTTCATTTCATGCTGGAATGTAGAAACTGTTTACATAAATAGTATCCATTAATCATTAAAAAGAAAGGTTAGATGTAAATTAGGCTGCTATTATTTTTTCCTGTGATTATTTATGGGTTGGTGATGAAATTTGTTTTCCCAAGGAAGAAGAATTAAGGCTTTTTGAAAGCAAAATCACATTCCTACAGAAAGTATAAACTTCAAGCAAGGAAAACAGAGTACTTAACTGATTTGACCCCCAAGGGCAACCACAGTTACGCAGAGTTTACTCTTGTTTACCTTTAAGGCAGAAGCCTTTCACTTCAACCAAGTTCAATGTAGCACTTTTTGTGTCTACTCAGACTACCAGTTTCTGGCAATCCATTTTACATATCCCACTTTAAATTTGGGGGGAAAGGAAAGGGAAAGGGAAGGGAAAGGGAAGGGAAAGGGAAGGGAAAGGGAAGGGAAGGGGAAGGGAAGGGGAAGGGAAGGGAAGGGAAGGGAAGGGAAGGGAAGGGAAGGGAAGGGAAGGGAAGGGAAGGGAAGGGAAGGGAAGGGAAGGGAAGGGAAGGGAAGGGAAGGGAAGGGAAGGGAAGGGAAGGGAAGGGAAGGGAAGGGAAGGGAAGGGAAGGGAAGGGAAGGGAAGGGAAGGGAAGGGAAGGAAAGGAAAGGAAAGGAAAGGAAAGGAAAGGAAAGGAAAGGAAAGGAAAGGAAAGGAAAGGAAAGGAAAGGAAAGGAAAGGAAAGGAAAGGAAAGGAAAGGAAAGGAAAGGAAAGGAAAGGAAAGGAAAGGAAAGGAAAGGAAAGGAAAGGAAAGGAAAGGAAAGGAAAGGAAAGGAAAGGAAAGGAAAGGAAAGGAAAGGAAAGGAAAGGAAAGGAAAGGAAAGGAAAGGAAAGGAAAGGAAAGGAAAGGAAAGGAAAGGAAAGGAAATAGCCTGAGGGTAGAGAGTGCTACTTCATCAGCTAGTGTAGACTGACTTAATGCCTCTGTGACTAGCATAGATAATAACAATCAGCATTTTACTCCAACCTTTCAGGATATACTTTTATAAGGCATCCAGTTCCAGAAGCAGGAACAATCCTTACTTTTTCAATTAAAATCACTAAGAATGAATCTGCATGCTCTTTCAAAAGAATATATCCAGTCAGCAAAGATGCAAGATGTTCTGCATCCTCTGCAAAACCATTCATGAAGATCACCTTTGCACAACACCCCAAGAAAAAGTACTTTCCCTTCAAAGATAGCCATACCATACTATGGAATACCATGTAAGGTGTATCATATATGATACACCAGTGTGGGATACCATACTGTGGTATAGTACAGTATTGGCAGGAATACGTACTGGTTGCAGCAGTGGAGATGACTATAAGCACTGCATTCATGTGCCCTGAGACCATGCTTAGGGATCATAAAAGATTAAGATTTTTTGCTAGATCTGAAGATAAGAGGGGATCCTACTATTACACAACAATTTATTCTACTGTTTTAGGAAATGTTAGGCCAGTTTAAACTATTTCATCTCACCACTCTTTTTTCACAACTGATGGATCAATAGGAAATGGGTTTTTTTCCCTGAAGGAAGAATCTTATCTACTCCTCCGCTATGGAAAAAAAATTGTGATCTTCAGATTATCTGAAGCCTATTCTTTTATAATAATGTAACTTTCCTTTTTACAATCTATAGAGACCTCTAACAGATGTCACCTGGATTTCCAGGCTTTGGAGGAAAATCTGTCTTCAAGTTTATGCTACTTACTAGTATTTCGGTTTGCACTAAAATTAAAACTTATAACATACAAACCTGTTACATAAAGACGTGTTAAAATTCTGTGACCTATTCTTTAAGCTCACTCTACACAAGACCTTCCTATAAGGATCAATGAGTTGGGTCCAAGCTTCTAACATTGATCAGACATCCCAGAGAGACGACTAGTAAGAACCTGTCTATAAATCCTTCCTTCTTCTCAGAGAAAAATGAAATCAGACAGACATAAGAAGAGTATGTAATTCAAGAGTACTTGAATTCTGGACCTCCATGATGGGTGAACCTGCTGCACGTTAGTAAGATGTTGCCCTGCAGCCAGCAGGTTCTCTCCAAATGCACCAGGAGGAAGGGTGCAACAACCGGTCTCTGGTTTCAGGACTACAGCTTCCAGCTTTTATTGCTCTTGGAAGTTTCATATATCAACACATTAGGATTTCACTAGCCCTGAATCCACACTCTTAATTCACCCCAAAAAGTGATGTTCCCATCATAATTCCTCACAGATGAACTTTACACTTCCCTGAATTAATTCCCACCAAAGAAAGGACTCTCTCAAACTCTCTAAAGACTTTGATAAATAATAAAACCTGATTGTCGAAGTGACTCAGTATCATTGCCTTTTTATAATACTTCTTTCCTGATTCATTAATACACAGACTGTGATTATACACAGTTAGGGGTCAAGTCTTTAGTGGCACTCCTCTTTATGTACTATTTGCTTTCTCATGGGGCCTTGGCTTGCAGCCGTAACATCATTTAATTTATGATTTACTGGAGAGAGCCTGCTAACACCTGAAAAACAACAGAAAAATAACAATCACTGAAATTAAATAATTCAGTATTCAAAAAATAAAAGAGGGGTTTTTTTTCTTTGCAATCTAATAGTTTCAAGGTTGATATTTTATCAGTTCATGGAGTGCCCATGGTAACATGATCTCAAGATACACTTCTGTCTCACATTTGTAAAGGCTTAGAATAGCACATTTTTTTAAGCCTGGCACACTAGACTATTCCCATTTTCACCTATGTTATTACGTTAATTGTCACTACTTTAATATGTGTTATTGTATAAAGGGTTTCAACCATAAAGGTTTATGAATACATCTGCTGAGGTCCCCATAGATGCTACAGAGCACCCCAGGGCTCTTTAGAGTGAAGCAATTTAAACATCACCCTTTGCTCAAGGCTGTATTCAAAACCACAGTCAAGGCCTCATCAGCAGAAACTTTTTGTTTCCACAGTGCATATTGGTTATGTCACCAGAGTATTAAAAACAGCAAGAAGATAGAAAGGCTTAACAGCTTTTGTAATCTCATTACAAATGCATACAGGAGTGCTTAAGTTTTAGTATAATATTGACTAGACCATTGGCCTGAACTTCTTTCCACTTAATTTTCTCCCTCCCATTTGAAATGGAAAATGAGGTCAAACCTTATTTTATGTCCCCAGTTGAACGGAAAAACTCTAATAACTTACCCCATTTACACAGGGGAAAAATGAATAATTTAATTTAAAATTTCAAGAATAACTGTCAGACAAAACAAGTTTCTGATGTTATTCCTGAAGGACAAGCACCAGCCCTTGAACTCTGTATGTGGTCTTCATTATGGTGCCTTGGCGTAAGCCCAGATGCTGTCTCCTACAGACACCTCTTCAAAAATGTATGAGGGCCTAGAGAGCACAGCAGGGCAGCAGAAACCTCCCGAATGCTGCATATTAGCATATTCATTAAGCATAATCAATAATTAATATGTCGCTTCAATGAAACATACGGATTAAATTATGTCTTGGCTAGGACTATTCTGAAAAGATTCATAAATATTCAGTCCATTTTTTATTGTCCAGATTTAATCTCAAAGTAGACATCCTGGCATTAACAGAGCAGGACTTTTCATCCTTTTTTCAACTGACAATGTTGAGAACTTCCCAGTGGAAGGAGACATCCCTCGAGAGCAAAACCAAGCCTACTGGTGATGGATTTATTTTTCTCAGTTATCTTTTGCAGCTCCTTCAGAGGTAGCTGAGGGGCGACCAGCGGTCTCATAGGGCAGACACAGGAGGGCAGTGTAGCACATGGGACAACATGGGGCACAGGCAAACATGGGGAACCATTAAGTGTGAGCCCTGCTGATGATCACACTTCTTGCACCTCCAGGAGCATAAATAAATTTAGAAAAAGAGAATCCATACAAAGGAAAAAAATATATTCTGAAAACTTACAAAACAACCTCTCTTTTGGCTACCAAAGCATATTGTGACTCTACTAGTGTTGAGGTAAGCAGAAGACTCAGTTGCAAGCATCTGTAACAGCAGAGCCTGCAAGTACCATGAAACAACGTTCAACACACAGCAGTGCAGCTGAGCTCAGTTCCTGTTCCTTTCAGAAGTGCACACCTGAACACCTGCTTTATAATTCAGAAAAAACAAAGATACTATATGTCTTTTATTTTTAAATGGAACAAAAAAAAATCCAAAATGAGCCTTTCCCCTTTTAAGTACAACATCTCCCTTGTTCCCATCTTCAGAATAGGGTATAAGTCCTCTTCTCCCTCACTTCGTAGCCATGAGCTATCTACTACTTAGAGCAGAAAAGTTAAAAATAAATATGCCTATACCATTTTCCATTCTCCATTAAATCTTCATACCAAGCAGGAAGGGTAACAGAAAAGCAGATTGCACATTATTTTGTAGAAGTGGTTGGTCGCACTATTCTCAAGTAGAATAGGGGAGGGAAAAGATGAGATTAAAATGTCATTGCAAAAATGAGAATTTCCTGCTCTGTATCTGTCCCTTCCTTTGTGTTTGTCTCTGTCTCAATCAGATTTAAGTGAT
Source organism: Aptenodytes patagonicus (assembly GCF_965638725.1). Lineage (NCBI taxonomy): Eukaryota > Metazoa > Chordata > Aves > Sphenisciformes > Spheniscidae > Aptenodytes > Aptenodytes patagonicus. The sequence continues at coordinate 46,693,523 of NC_134953.1, forward strand.
GTTCCCTTGAGTTTCCAAATCATATTATTATCACTTCAGAAACATTAAAGGACTGTGACACTCACAACAACAATACAAACTATTTTTCAACAAATTCTGATTTAAAATGTGGTATGAAATGTTAATGTATGAGATGGAGAACCCTACAGAAAGGTTATATAACACACTCAGGTTTTTCCTCTAAAAATCCATTTCCATTGAATTATTAGCTTTTCGGAATGAAATATTTCTGAAAGATGATTTAATTTCCCCAAGAGCTATTGGTCTTTGCTTGAAATGGGATATTGGGTTCTGTCCCTGATGATTAATTTGGGATGTGATGAATAGCGTCAGATGCGGAAGTTGTATTTTGTATATATTAATAATATTAGAATTTAGCCATTTTTTCCCATTTCAAAAAAATGTTATGACATCTAGAAAATAAGAATAACACAAGTGCATTATTTAAAAACATGATTTATGATAAAAATAAGCAAATTAAGAGTCCAGTCCTGAAACCACTAAGCAAGGCTGGGTTCTACAATATCGCTATACTAAAACCTTTACATAGATAAACATTTTGAGCTTGGATGTTATTTGTATTTTGCTTTTAGATTTTTATACTCTTAATTTGTTATTAGCAAAATATTTTTAAAAGGCTAAAAGATATCTCCAGTCATCACACCAAATAAAATTGGATGCTACAATATGGTAAATTATCACACATGACGAGAACCACATACTGCATTCCAAATTGCTAACTAAAAGAACAAAAGTCTTCAAATAAGGAAAATTATTGTTAAGCTAAAAATACCTTCATTTTCATTTAGCTGTAACCGACAGTGTTTAACGCAGATTTTTTTATCACAACACACTCATTATCTGACAACAAACTTCTAATTAGATATGAAACACAACAAACTTTTCTTAAACTAAAAAAAATCAGAAAAAAATAAGAACAATTTACGGAAACAATTTTCCTCTCTGTGCCTTCTCAAGAACAAGTTCCCCCACCTCATTTTTTTGTTCTACTTAACACACAGTCTGCATATCAATTAAAAACAACAATCAATCAATAGCTAGTTCATGTCTCTGTTGGCTGTATGATTATGGCTTACTGGCTTAAAGACCAGAGTGGACTCATTTTTACAATCCAAATAGCACTTCATGCACCTTGAAGACCACAGAATTTCATTCAGTAATTTCCTCCCTGTAACCATAACTCCTCATTGAACTAGCATATTTATTTATATATTAGCCACATATTAAATTCTGATTTAAAGATTTCAAGTGGCAGAAATTTCACCACATCCTTAGATAAGTTGTTCCCACAGTAAACTGCCCTCATGGGTAAAATTAGATCTTATTCTTAGTCTGAAATTGTCTAGCTTTACACTTGAAGTAAACAAATAATTGTCTAGAGAAAGATAATAAATTGGGCATTTCAATGTATGTTCCATTACCAGGAGTTATCAGTCGCTGTCAGAAAAAACAAGAGCCACAAGCATGTGGGTGAAGAGCATCTTCGTCCTGTTTTCGGGTAACAGCAAGAGCCCAGGCAGAAGCCCAGCACTTGCGTACAAGATGTGAATACCACTGAAGCTGGCAGCACGTTGCAGAGCCAGAGGTGTGTTGCACCTACTTGCTCATAACTAATCCATGTCTTTAGACATTGCATCAAACGAGGAGAGTCTTGAGTTAACTTCTTCAGAAACACCTGGAAAGAAAAAGTGTATCATTTATTCCAAATAGTTATACATAAACTTGTTTTCAAAAGCTGTAACTGGGTCTTTTAAATGCCTTGTTTTGAAGTGAAAGAAATTTTTAATTTTTTTCTTTTTCCAAGCTTCCTGTTCAAAACTTGTTTCTATACATGTGTTTCTATCTAGCATGCAGTACAAGAGATGTTTCACAATTCATAAGTTTTACTTAACCAAAAAAAATTGGGAAATAATGTTGGTATTACTAAATATAGTCAATCACCTGCATTTCTGAGGAAAATATACCTTTAGTTTTTGGAACAAGAGGTTTAATATTAAACATACATTTTTCATGGACTTTCATGACCCATTTCACTGTTTTCAGATACATTAACCTTAAAGGGTTTGTCTGATTCCCACAGTATTTACATAGCTGTCTCTTAGTCAAGTCTATTGACTGTGCTATTCTGTCCATATAGGCAGATCTCCTTTTTAAATTGCAGAAATGTTCTCATTTTCCCAGATAGAGAACCTGGAAATTTTTGCTAGTGATACAGAGATTTTAAACATTAATACCACAAAATAATTTTGCTCTTTGTGTATTTTTTTAAATAAATATTGCAGATATTTAAAAATATAAGTTAGGGAAATGTTCTTGGAATTCAATTTTAAAGTGGTAACTAGAAAAATTATTAATTACCTCTGTAATTTAGTTAATAATCCCACTACATTTCTTTAACATAAACTTGATAGCTTTTTTCCAGTTTTATTTTAGTCTCTCTCTCTCTCCTTGATTAAACATTATGCAGCAATATACAGCAGTGCAAAGCTCTGAGTTGTAATGATAATTGTAATTCATTAAATATTGATCAAATTAAATCTAAAATTGCTTGGATGCCATTCATTTGCTAAATATAAAATAAAGTTCTATAACATGAAAATAACTTAGTAGCTGGATACATAAACTAATAAAATGAAAATATGAACGCATAATATTCTCAGTAAGAAAAAGTTTTACTTAAATTAAAAACTGTAATTTGAACAAGATGATGATCCCTGATATCGCCCTTGAATGCCTGCCATTTGACTGCTGTCACCAGCAGCTTAATTCAAAATGCAATATTAAAAAAATTTTAAAAGCTGACATAAAAGTTTCATCTGCACTTTGGACTTAGTAAGTGCATATCAAACATCTGATTTTTGCAGATAAAAGGCTTACATGTACCGTTTTATACAGAAAACTGTGACTTGCAGTTACAAACTCTTTCACATTTTCAAGCAATCAATGCCAGATAAGCATCAGATCCAAGACCCATGGAGCAAAGATGCTCCTACTGGTTACATTTTGACCAGGCTGTTGAGCCTCAAGCTGCACATTTCTTATCACCCTCAGCACCCACTGATGATAGTAGGAAAATCTAAGAAGGAACAGAGGATTTTAGCATCTGTGTGGGCTGGACCTCAATTTCTTGGTTCTATTTAGGTTTCTACACTATTAAGATTTTAAGGGGTTGGAGGTGCTGACTAACTTAGCACCAGTACAGCTTAAATGCCTCACACATAAACTGTTATGGATGTTTTTCCTACTCCATTCCTTATCCGACTGGCTTTGATCGCTCAGGCCACTAGGGCAGTACTGGCGTTCTCATGGGATTTACCAACCAGTGAGAACCTTCCACCGTGACTCACAAGGAAGGTATATCCATCCATATAACAACATTTGGGACAAGCAGGTCCAGGAGGTTGGGTTTTTTCCCTAGGAGCTGGGAAATGCTTCTACAACAGAGAAACTGTCATCCTATTAAATAGCATTAAATAGCAGCTATGTGGTTATCATGCCTTCATCCAGATTGTTTGCATGCAAGTATTGGAAGGTCATACTTTTTCTTTCCCCACATTTTTTCTATTACTTTGTTATCTGAAGATTAATTGGCCGTTCATAATTTAAGAGCCCTAAGTAAAAATCCATCAAGGTCTTAAAAGTAGTGTCATGAGAGAATTATGGAGATAGTTGTTTAACACCCTTTACTATAAACATTTCTACAGATTTTCCAGATACATTTATTACTGGCCTTAAAAAGTGAGAAATACTAGAGTTAATATATTGTCCAACTTGTATTGCTCAGGAGTCTATGATTTTCTTTTCTTTTTTGAGAGTTTGCTCACATAAACACATACTACCCAAAAGACTGCAGTGGGGAACAATTGCCTGTCATGACAACTTTGGAAATATGGAAATTTGACTTGACATAATTCTATACTGTGAAAGTATCCTAGACATTTTTTCATAATTTCAGTGTGAAGCTAAAAAAAAGCCAGACTGTAAATTTGGGTCTTTCTTTCTTTTTCAGAAAGTGACCAAAGTCTTGTGGACTACAGAAGGCTTCCATTAAGAAGATCATCAACTCAATAGGCCACTGCTTTGGATAAAAGTTGTATCTCTTTAAAAATGGCCTTTCTCAGAAATGTCCAGTCAGCTCTTATGATTTATCATTGGGAAGTTCATGAAATAAGGTTTTAAATTCAGGTTTAATAGAAAAAGAAGGAAAATGCAAGAATCCAAGTCTACTACCGTACAGTTACAGACAACACACAAACATGTAACATCTATGGCTGACTCATTTCATTTTTACCTCCAATGATAGGTGTTGCATTTTATTCCCAATTTATTTCTTTGTAAAGGCACAACATGAAGCATGCTGATAACAGCTACTTTCTATTCAGTACTTTTATCCTTATTTGCAATTGTACTTATTTAGGGATATACAGTACATTTGACTTGACATGTGGGAAAGGACATCTTTTGAGCATTTGATGCTGACTTTGATGCTTACTGCACTCTTGGTAAACTCAGACATGGCACGAGGCCTTGTATACTCTGAGCCCAGAAACTTCACCTTCATGTTTTCTTCACAGGCAGTTCAAATTCATGTTCCCTGAAAGTGCTACCTGGGCTTTCAGCAAGGGCCGTGGCCATCTGGTCTGCCTGACATCAGATGCATAATGCAGGACAAGTCACTCTTCACCTGGACTCCGCGGTGCTCCAGCAGGCAGTGAGTCTGGTCTTCAGCCCTGTATGGAAAGGACGAGATGTCTAATAGCATTATTTGGAAAGGAGCTTAATATATGAAAACTCTTAAATGTCCCAGAAAAATTCTGCTGGCCATTTTCTTCATCCAGGCTCACTTATTTTGGCCCTGGTTCAACAAATTTTTAAATTTGTTCATAACCTTAAGTGAATGCTTCACTAGTTTGGGTTGGTTTGGATTTGTTGGTTTTTTTGTTCCTGAGTAAAGATAAGTGTGAGATTTAAAGCAAAAGTAGCTCTTACAAAGGATTTTGAAGGGAGCCAGATGGATAGGGATGCTTTGTCAGCACTTGGTATGGAGAGAGACAGGACCTCAATAAAAAAGACCCCCACAGGCATGCTGTAGAGATTTCATTTACATTGCATGTTAAACATAACTGGGGCATGTCCGGTAATGATAGCTAGTTTTGTAAAGCTGAGGGACTTGTGACAAATAGTAGCACTGAAGGAAGAAGAAGCAAACCAGGGAGCAGAGCGGCTGGCAGCCAAGTGCGCACAGCAGTGGTGGCTGATGGAGAACACAAACAGTAGGAAAGATGAGCAATATGCACGCTGATGTGAACGGTGAACCAATTTTGTAAAAGACAGAAGCTTGATAGTAGGAACGACAAGCACATACACAATTACAGAGAGCTGCTGAGAGCAAAACACTATTTGGCAAGAGAGCAGCTCTGGTGAGATCTGCATTCTAGCAGCCTACAGCTGTTCAAACTCAACGATCTCCTACATTTTCTGTGTGTTTCATCAAAAAACTTTTAAAGAATCATTTCAGTTTATTCCCCTATGATTTTTGTCACCAACTCTGTGTGTGCAGCAGAGCACAGACTGGCTGCCAAGATGCACAAACCTTCCACATCTGTAGACAAACTTGAGCATCCTCAATCGATTTTAACACGGATTTAATAGTGATTACCAGGGGATGGAATAATAGGACATCAAGAAATAAATGTTTACATGAGAAATTATTTTAACAACCTACATCAATTGGTTGTAACACAAAATTTCACAGAGGTGTGACTAAGTCAAACTTGTCATATGTACCTTTAGCAAGCCAGAGGATGGGTAAGAGGGTAATACCAACACAGACGTAGTACACCAGGTAGCTGTCCAATAGCTTGAGCAAGACTGTTTTACTTTTCAGATGGAAATTTATATGAACAAGCACCAATCCAACCTGTTTTTCAGAACAATAGTTTATACCAACAGAAAAGTGAGTATTTATTTTCCCTGAGCAATGTCATTTCTCATAGTTAATACACCACAGCACTTATGTACTACTTTTTCTTTGGCAAACCAGATAGCAAAGTCATTGATGCTCAAAAGAGTTTGCTATGGTTAGATCAATAGATAGCCCAAAGGACATCAATATAGTCCTTGTGCACCAGGGTTCCTTAACCTAGAGGTAAAGTAGGATAGCTGACTACTGACCATGTCAGCTACAAGGTCCTTAAAGTGGCTAAGAAAGAGTGAGATACTAAGTAAGAGGAAATCTGTGTTACACTAGTCAAAAGCCAGTATTCATTTTAAAGAAAAAAGTTTATAAAAAGACTATAAATCAAGATGAAGTGTCTCTGATTTGGAATTTATACTGGAAACATTGTCTGAAATCAGCACCTCTCTCAAATGTAAGTTCAAAGTGGTTTGGTTCACACCTTAAAGATGAAGACTCCAACTTAAAATAGGCGCTTCCTTGCTGTTTGGTAGGCATTGGTGTATGTCTCAGCCTCAGGATGGCACTAAGGAAATAAAAGAAAGTTTGGAGGTACATTCATCCTGGTGGTAGTTGGTAGCATGGCAGATAGGCAGTTTTACGTAGTGCTAAATTTTCACAATCGTGTTGTATTTCTTTCCTCCATCTGTGAAATAATGACACCCATAAAACCCTGGACTGAAAGATTATCTAAAATTACTACAGGAAAATATAATTTAAGGGAAAAAAATAGATTACTAGCAATGTGTAGCAAACACTGTAATGAAAACAAGCAGATGTTTTCACTGAGACTGCCAGCTTCAACATCTGTTATTATTTCTCACAATTAATTTTTTTTCCAAATTCTTATTAATTTTATATATGATATCTTAGATGTAACTACTTAGAAATGTTTGGATTTACGTCATGATGTCCTAAAAACTGTAGCTGGAGTCACTATGACAAAATATATCTATCTTGATGAACAATTAAATTTAATTTTATTGTTTACAGATAAATAGCAGATTATTATTACAAATAAATAGTGGATTATGAATAAATTCAAGACTACAACTTATCTTTGTTGTTACACATTATAGCTGCTGGACAGTTATTTTTAAGCTTAATTATACACAATGGGAAATAGGATACCTAACAGAAATTGAATTTGATTAAATAAGATTTTTCAGTAGGCTAAGTTACATGGTCTGATTCTTATTTACACCATGGTCTTTTCATTTTATACTGACAATAGATGTAATAAGTAGTATAACAGATCCTCAAATATTGGTAAAAATTATACTTACACAAACTACAAGCTTGTTTAATATATGGGGTAAATCATCTTTCAAAATTATAATAGGCTGCGGAAGCTGAAAATCTCATTTGTGTTAAAAAGTCTTCAGCTAATAGAGGACCAGGCAATGGCTTATAATCAGTGAAATTATTGTATGCTATATTAAGGACATGGACATACGACAAAAACTTCAGCTGGCAGGCTGTAATTAAGGAAAGATATTATCTTTATCAGCCTTGTTTAAGCAAATACTATGCAAGATATAGAAACAGCAAATACTGTGAAAGAAAGATTAGTATAATCAGTACAAAAGCAAATATTTTCCATCAAAAATTGAGGCCAATTTTTGTTACCGAACCTCTCCATTAAAACAACTCAACCTTCTTTTCTCTTGCTGGTGGCAAACCCAATGCTGTCACGCATGACCAAGGCCACCCGCTGCCCACGTGCCCCCAAGAAGAATGACAGCTTCAGAATTTGAGATTGAAATAGAGCTTTTGGGTTTTTAAATTAATGGAAAATGACCAAAACGGGATGGGAAGTCCAGCACAAGTTTCAGTCCACAAACTGGAAAGTTTTAACAGCAGTTTACAGCAAGACTGCGTTAACTTTCCCCAAGTGTCTTGAAATGGCACATGTGAAGCTGCCACAAGAGGCTTGGGAGCTGAGTGAGGGTGGTATCGGGAATGCATCAATGCACATAATTTAGATGATGTATCAATGTGACATACAGATGGAGGAGTCCTAATTGCATACCAATAAGGAAAGAAAGCCTGCCTATAAATTTTCATACTAGGAATAATATTCTTTTTAATTTTACATGTTACTTTGAAAAATATATAAAAAATTCTCTATTAAACTCTATTATACTTTATTAGACATAGAGTATATTTCTATGGAACCCTATTCAAAGGTTATAGCTTACCTTCTATAGAGTTTATTAGTTGTATATCCATTAATTGTTTTTAGGGCTTTTTCAAGTGATCTTATGAAAAGGATAATAACTAGTTAAGTTACTAAGACCTGTCTACTTCTACCTGTATACCAAACTTCATAGCTTGAAATATTTTCAAATGCATTCTTGTCTGTATATATTCCTGCTCCAATGTTCATTTTAGGTTTTTAAGTGCTACTAATCACATAATAAATGCTACACTTTTTTCTGTTACTTCCTTTATTGCTAGACAAGAGAGAAAAATGAAGAGGCCTCAATGAAGAAACCTTTTTTTAAAGTTCACCTTTATTAATAGCAGAGATTATCTCACCAGGTTATCAATGTTCAACATCACTGTTTTGATTAAATGTCATTCTAACATGCAATGACTATAAAACAAGCTTTTTCAAGTCAACTCTCTGTGGGTAATAGATAGACATTCTTAAATAGAGTTAATGGCTGGGTATAACCATCTGTTTTATCTGGATTTTCCAAAGCCACGGTATTGTGACATGTCGGGTGATACATGGGTGTCATTGATGTTAAGTAAGCATTTATGTCCTGGGAAAGTACTGTTTTCTGTTTTTCATTCACTGTAGTCTAAGAGTCTAATGGCAGGCAGGTAATCTAACAACCATTAAATGTGTAAATTTTGTAGTCATTTACAGATGTGAAACAGTAGACAAATCTGTTAAGCACTTTGGTAAGACCATAATTTGAAAGCCATGACATTATCAAACCTTTCCACAGTTCACCACAGCTAATGTATTCAAATCCAACACAGTAAATTCGTTAATGCTGTCAAATCCAGTTTATTTGACACTGCTTATCTGCCAGGGGCAAATGTTTACATTATCACTCCTTCTGAGATATCCCTCTGGTTTCATTGGGGGGGGGGGGATGTTGTCCTTGTAGCAGGGAACAGAAATGCCCAAAATTTTAGCACTTTTTCAAAAAAAAGAAAAAAAGAACAAATTGCTCAGTTTTACTCTCCATTAGTAAGTTAGTTACAAATTCTGACAGAGGAAGGCTCAGTGATTTAAATAACATTTCAATCGTTAATCACTCAAAATTATGGATAAGAGAGTTGAGGGTTGCATGAGAAAGAATCCGGCTGTAACTGAAGCTGGTACACAGTTAAATAAAACTCATGCATCAAGGGGAACATTTGGGGGATGGTTAACACTTCCGTTTTTACATATGTTTCTCCAAGCTATTATTTTAAATTTATACCAAGATGAATTTAGCAAGGTTTCTAATCCTTATGTAAGCTGGATAAATATGAGAACATTTCATGTTTAAAATCCAGTTTTTCAAAGTATGCTACATTTTCAGCAACCTTGAAAAACCTAGAGTGGTTATCATCCCTTCCAATATATTACTGCAAGTTTGAATAAAAAATAGTTATCTAGTTCATCCAGCACAGGGCCTTGAGAGACAGGAAAAGATAATTCTGTGCCGAAGGGTTATTCTCTCGTCAGCCTGGGCATCTCTAGCCTGTGCTAGAGTTGTCAGTGTAAAGATACCCAAGTTAGTTTAAGTGCCATCTATGACTCTGCTCCTTACTTCTCACTGAATATACAGACTATGTCCTAGTAGCTTATAATTCTCTCAATTAACTAAAATATCCATCTTTTTCCATCTGCTCAGATTAACAGCCAAGATTGCATCCCTTATGGTGGCTAATGCAAATTCCCACCGTCTGGTATTTCCAGCACATATCTCTCAAATACATTGGCGTTGGCTTTGTAATCCTGTTGTCTGTAAGACTGTTACAATATTTTACAATCATAGCAAATATACATAATAAATAGATCTTATTGAGCTTGACTTTGGTCCATGTGTAAAATTAATAGTTTAGGTGCTGCTTCTGCATTAGGATGCTTATCCAAGTACCTCTAAGCTTATCCAAGTACCTCTAAGCAATTTCAGAAGCTTATGCTGCCACAGTGACTATGATTTTTTTCTTATTTATGTGTGAGGTTTTCTGGGCTTGGGGGTGGGCATTTTTTTGCTTTTCGCTGAAAGTGAATAGGAGTAGGCAAATGCGGTTTCCGAACTGAATTTGGATCAGGATATAAATTTCTTCAGGGGTACTCTTATCGATGGCTTTCTTTCCCAGCAAAGCATTCTCTTTTGATCAAGATGTCGCACTTTTGGTGTAAAATGGTGCCAACTCCAGTTTTAACTCCTTGCTGTTAAATGCATAAAAGGTACATGTGCATCCATAAAAAAATAACAAACACTCACTGCAAGTTCTGGAGCCTGAGTTGCTGAAAGCATTGCCAATGATGTAACCACCACTGTAGCCTTGAGCTTAGCATAGGATTTGTGATGCCATGGGCCTTCCACAAGAAGTGGGCTTCTACTGAACATGGCTTTTTCTACTGACTTCCAAGGATGCCTGAGAAGATCAGAGGTCTTCAGTACATTTTAGGTAAAATATAAATCACTCTTCTTCCTGGTATATTAAGACATGTCATGAGCTTCTTTCTCAGGATTCTTTCCAAAGGTCTCACGTTATTACAAACCTGATGTTCTTCCTCATTTCTTGCCATTTGAAAGTTGCTAGTATAAATATAATTGAAAAGGACAGACTAAACCTATAGAGTTCCTCCTTGTTTGTTGTCTATTAAAAAAGATCCCCAGCAGATCTACTTCAAAAGAAAAAGCAACCCTACATCATTAACCTGTACAGAAAGCATTCTCTAGGAGAACAGAAGCTATTACATTAGTGGGCAAATAAAACCTTCAGATATGTTTCATACCATATTCTATGCACGTGCCAATATTTAAGCATCTGCCAGATAGCAGGTGGTTTGTAAATCATTATCTTTTCAAATTATGTTGCTAATGGCATGTGTGAAATGACTGAAAAATTACATGTTTCCCCTTCTCCATCATTAAAATAAAATAAATTGCTGCAATACATTATCTAAAGCTCCAGAGCCATAAAGCACTGGCAAACCTGGGTTTCCTGCTCTCCACCTTACTCTGTTAGACTTGCTTCCCCCTAGGGACATAAAGGGAAAAATAAACCCAAAAACATTGTTAAATAAAGCATAATTAGAACTATCATTTTTGTTTTACAGTGGAGTGGCAAAGAGCCTAATTATTCAAATACCAAAATACGGACAAATCTCTTGGGTTTTTTTAATCATGCTTTAGTTCAGAGCTTACAGTGACTGCTTGTTCCTAGTTCTCAGAACAACTTAGCGAATTAGGAATTTACCTTCTTTTCCGCCAGCATGTGGTGTGCAAACACTTGTCCTTCCAAGTTGCATTGCCAATAGCTGAAGCTTCTGCGGATAGAACACTTCTGCAAGTCCTTGGTTTGGCTGCCCAGATGCTGAGCACGGCAGGTTTTGTTCTGCTTTTCCAAACCAGCATACATACCACAGCCTGTTGGGCGATACAGATATTTGAAAGCAGAAAGGATGCATCCAGGACTGTCCTGTTCCTCTTCATCCAGAGGAAAACCATTTCCACAGCCACAGATGTCCTGGCTGAAACCAGTTGCTAGCTCAGAGGGAAAGGTCAGTTTCTGCCTTACCAAGTGAGCACGATGCTTGGAAATTTGGTTTATATCCTATATAAACTTATAGAAAAAAGGAGAAACCTACAGCCCTATATAACCACTCCATTAGGAAATTACCTGAAAACAGGTGATCATTAAATATGTGGCTTTCAGGGTCTCCCCATGTTACAAATAAAAGTGGACTGAATTCTGAAATAAATCAAGCAAGACAGTTCATATTTTGTTCCATGTTAATTTTATACCACTTCTATTAAATGAATTGTTGCTTCAAAAATTCATACTGTTTCCAGATCCTGAGTATTCTAGGTGATTTGAGACTTCCAGATACTTTACATCAAGATAACTGCCAGTTAAAATGATGGATGAGCAACGCAAAGCGTTCATAAGTATTGGAGGATAGCTGTTATGTGCTTTAGCTCAGTAGCCTTCTGGCACAGCCAATAAAGACAAAACAATAGGGAAGATTTACTATAGAAAGTAGCTGTAAACAAGGCTCTAGTCAGTGAAAAAGTGTGCTGCAGTGCAGACACAAAATCAAGTACCATGCAATTCAGGGATATTTCTATCTTGCTGCCTAAACCAAACGTATAAAAATCATAGCCAATTCAAACTAGATTTTTTAATTTTAGATTGGTACATTAGCAAAGCCTTGCACTTTCTAAGGACTTCATACAGATCTCACACTATGAATTAAAATACCATAGCACCATGGCTGATTACCATTATATTTTTACTGTGTCCATCCGTTATTGACTTTTCCGTATTACCTGGTAGCATCAAAAGATCTGCTTCATTTACTTTAATCACAAGTTCCCTGCAAATATCTCTAGTTAGTATTTAGTCTAAAAGAAGCACCTCGTCAAAATCTCCAGTGATTCCACTAAACACAAACCACCCAGCTGAAAGGCAAATAACAGCAAAAACACAAAATTGGTATAATAAATCACAGAGAATGGGCTTTATCCTAAACATTTCCAGCTTCATTAATTAAGAGCTTATCCAAGCTTGTTGAAGTCTTCAGTGAGTTTTAGACTACAGCCACATCAATGGTTCTTCGGTCAGCTGCATCATTGTGCATATCGAATTATTTACCTTGAAGGCACAAAGCAGTTCAATATAAGAAATGACCTGTTTAAGAGTCTTCTGCAATGCTTGGATTGAAATTTTCTGACTATAAACTCAAGTTAATTGTGGCAAAAGTCTTCTGAATTGTTTTCTTCACGTTTTTATAATAAAGCAGGTTGGATGGCCAATTCAGTTTTTGCACCACAACCAAAGCAAGAATCTGCAAAGTGTGGATTTGTTTTGTTTCTACATAGCCTTTACCACAAAGGCTCAAATGAATGTCGTGATGAACGATGTACGTGACGATGAACAGTGTATACACATCTGGGTTTGAGCATAGAGATATTCCATTTTAAGCACATGCATATGATCCAGCAGTATCAAAAGGGGCTACAATCCTTTCAAATCCCATAAACTAAAAAAAGTGAAATGGAAATATGAATGGAAGATTCAGGGGAAAAATAAAAATCATTAAGAAATCTTGCCACTGACACAGCTAATGTTGCGATATTAATCAGTCCCTTTTACCCTTTGCTCTAGCATGCTGTTAGCAGATGCATTAATACTGGACATGCTTTGTTTAAGATGCAGCCCCCTAACTACTTTTCCTATACCCATATACAATGCTGACAGGAGCAGTGATGTTTCCAGCACAGCTGGTGTTGTGCAGGTCAGCAATATATCAGATTTCAGCATGTTAGTTACAACCTATTCAGACAGTCTCCTCTGCATTTCTTCTGTGTGCAAAATTAACCTTAATTTCCCATCTAGGGCTGTAATTTAATACTGCTGATTACATTAAGGAGGTGTCCTTCACAGTTAATGACAGATACAAATACGCAGTATAGAATATACATCTCAGATAAATATTAAAAAACTTTTAAGTAGCTTAAAGTCCGAGGAAACTCTTTAAAAAAATATATTTTCTTTCCAGAAAACAGTCACTCAGAGGACAAGTAGCTAAAGGCCACATTTTTAGTGGTACTTACCTAACTAAAGATGCAGACAGATTTTAGAGTAGGAACCTGTTAAGATTTTCCAGACAATCTAAATTTACATCTTTATTCGTGTAAGTACTTGTAGAATTTTCTCCTCTGTCATGTTTGAAAATGTAATTTCAACTCCTCATTTGCCCAGGCTTTCTGAAACAGGTACCTGCTGTGAAGAACGCTTGTAAAGCAGTTTAAAAGGTTGTTACATAAAATAAAATGCATAATGCTACAATAAGTACTCTGAGATTGTTATTTAAGCTGAAATCACTTTTGGCATTAAAATTTTACAAATAGTTTCAAATTCCTGTATGTCTAGGATGGAGGGTGCCTTATTAAGATTTTCATATTCATCACTATAGCAAGTGAGAATCCCTGATCATTATGTTAAGCATAGTGGTTAATACATTTTGGTCCAACTAACAACCGCTTTGCACTTGTTGTTTCAGCCTACAACCTTCCCTCCTGCCTATCTGAAATTCTCATGCCAGAAACAGAGAATGTAAAAAAAGCATGAGAATAATCTCATCAATGACCATATCTACTCCAAAGTCCAATGATTTTCTCCAGTGGGTAGCAGAAAAGACACAAGAGGCAGGAAGTTGTGGGGAGGACATTAAAACACATTACATACAGAGCAGTGCTGTCCATTCTCATCATCCTTCACTCACACTATGCTCGCTTATCTTGCTAAATTTTATACTCTAGAAATAACTGCGGACAGAAATAGAACACTGCAAGCAAACCTCTGCTTCACATTTCTCAACTGGTGTCATGCTTATTACTCCAAGATCATGAACTTTGTAGATGACTCCTTGCTTCTAACACTACATTTAGAGCCTTCTGCTCAGCTTGCCAAAGTTCATCCCAAATGCTCTCCAAAACTCATTCTTAGCAGTTTTCATTAAGATGTACACGAACTAGATGAAACTGAAAGACTGAAAACATACCTTTTTTTCTGAAATAGGGCAGAGTTTGATCCTTGTACTGCAGAAGGCATCAAGTTTCAGGTTTAAAACATGACAGAAGAGACCACATTCTTCACTACCAAAAGGTAAAGAGAGGTCTTGTTGATAAATTGAAGGGCACCTTGGTTTCAGTTTGTTTTTTTTTTATTTTAATCTACAAGTCCCTTGTCCTCCTAAAAAAGGATGTAGAACTGTTTTTACATATTAATAGATGCTAACAGCACCTTCGTATTGCTCCATTCTTTCCAAATTAGCTAAAATTTCACTTATGCAATTGATTCACCCACTGTAAGATGTTGATCTCAGTTCCTTCTATTAAACACCAATGAAGAGTTTCACCTTCTTTTACTCTGAGGAGTAAAAGATGCATGCTGTCCCATGCATCCAGCTTCTCCAACCTCACCAAAGGCTTCTGAAATTGAAGTCATACTAGCCAAGAACTGCATGATCAGCTTTATTCAGAGGAATAATGTGATGGGAGTGGTGCAACTATCATCTTCCCACCAGCCTGCTCCAAGACAGTCACAGAGATCGTCACACTGTTACCTTATCGAGGTCAATGGGAATTAAGACAGTGGCAAGAAGATAGGTTTGTGCAGAGACATATACATCTCAAAGTGACAGCAAGCTAACAACTGTAAGAACGTGTGCTGTAGATAGGAGACCAAGAAACAGGGCAACAAACTTCAGGTAATTTAAGCCCATGGGAAAAAAGGAGATGGTATGCAAAATTTTCACCTTCTTAACAATTCTTAATAAGTAAGAAAACAAATCAAAGGGTAATGTTTCAAGTCTTGGAGAATGACTAAATGTCTATACCAAATATGCAAATAAACTTAGAGAAATGCAAAATTAGTATTAAAAAAAAAACAACAAAAAAATCTTGAATTTAAATAAATTACTAATGCTTTTATTCAATAACAGAACTTGAAGGCAAATCTGGAACCTCGTTTTGAAACTGGAACTCATTTTGCAAACAGAAAATTTGAAGTATAATTTTTAAGTGCCCAATCTTGATCATCTTTAAAACTATACATTAATTACAGATGGATTAATAGACAAATTATTTTATAATTAAAATCACTCTTAGGGAGTGATAGTGAAAGATTATATAAATAACATCATCAAATGCAATAAGAAAATAACTGAAAAAAACAGTTCAATAGATAGTGATACACTTCATAAACAGAATAAGGGGTTGTTTTTGCAGATTTGACTACTTCATCTGAAATAACACCTTTTGAGGAGTGGAGTACAGAGAGAAAGTGTTCAATTTAAAATTTTCATTTTTTCAATAGAAAGCCAACTTATCTCAAAATCATCACATTCAATGGCTGAAATAAATGGTTGTATAAGTGAATGGGAGTCTAATTATGTACCACAGGTAGTAAATGTCATGTTATGTTTCAATGATTTTATGGATAAGAAGGTCATTTGTGTGCTATTTCCAATATGAGTTTTATGACTAACACTAATAAATAAGAGAAAATATGTTCTGATTTTTAACAAAATACTGTTTCTTATCACAGCAGTTTATCTCAGTTAAAACAGTATCTTATATCTAGGGACAAGGCTAAGGCAAAGCTTAAAAAGCAAGTAAAGAAGTTATATTAATTCTGCTCACCATTGCATAAAAACATACTGTATTCTTTAATTGCTTACTACTACTATAATTCCTTCCCATAAAGTTAATTAGCAATAAACTTTCTATGATAATAGTAAGATTAAAGGAAAAAAAAAAAAAAAAGGCAAAAGCTCCCAATCATTTTCCAGTTTTTTTGCAGGAGTCATCTTTCCCTAGCAGTCAACAAACCACTATTACCATACCACAGATCACAGCATGATATCTCCTTTTTTAATTTCCTTTTTCTTCTTAGGAAGAAAGTTTTTGCACTTTCCTTTAACTCCAGGTTAGCCTCTTACTTTGTATAAATCAATACAGCAACATTAGCTTTGACAGAGCTAAGCCAGTTTACAGCAATTGATGATATAACCCTTTGTCTACACACCCAATTAAATATTAATTAAAAACAAGCAAACAAAAAAAAAAAATCTTGCCAATAGAGGATTTGAAAACCTATCCAGCGTTATACTATTTCCACTGACAATCAAGACATTACAGCTGAAGGTCTGGAGCTTGCAAAGAGTGAACTGTGGCAGAGGAAGGGAGTGATCTAAAATCTCTCTGCAACACAGTGCCCAAAGCTTTCAAAATATTCTTATATTCTTCTGTTCAGAGTTGTAAGTCCTACAAGGGTGTACCTATAAGTATAAAGTGGGCAGCACAGCGCTGCCTTGTTATTGAAGTCACACTTCTGTCCTGATTTATAGCAGTGTATGGAGGACATGGATTTATCACATTTTGTAATGGTGATGGACTCCCAAGCACGTAATCCATCTCTGGAGAGAAAGACCAGGATGAATTTTACGTTGCCTGTAGTTATTTCAAGATCTAGAAATTTAAGGTATATTTCTGTAGGGTTAAAATGTGGAGGAGAAAGGTTCTGTAAACCAGAGTGAACCAGGCCAGGCGCTAAGAGAGGGATAAAGTTACTCCATAATTCACCTCAAGGGCAGGTCTCGAATCAGCCTTTTAAAAGCAGAATCTCCTTAAAAGGGGAAAAATGGGGGGGAGGATGCTTTTCCAAAGGATCATAAAAATCCTCTTTCTTAACTGCTTGCTAACTCTACAGACCTGAGTGGATGTCAGCCCATAACCACTGTAGGAACTAATGAGATTAATGGCCCAGCTAAATACATCAAAATTATTTGCAGTATACGACAAGAGCGGGCAATTTACAGCAGAAAGTCTTGAACACCATTGTTATCATCAGTTCAGTTATAAGCCTCATAAATCCAGAGATGACGGATGACTCCTTCCTTTTGCTGATAAAGGGAACTGCCACTGTTTTCTATATGCTCAAGGTTAAAATCAATGGTTTACCTGTTAAAATATCTGTTTGCAAGTTTCTCCGGTACAGATTCAGAGGTCATTTTTTTGCTTGGCTACAAAGACAGCAGAAGGTGAACAGCCTAAATTTGCACCAGCCAATTTTCCATTTGAACCATCTATAATTAAGAGAAAACCATGTGAAAGGCAATTTGTTAGAAGATGGATATCTTCAAATTAAAAGTAGCAATAAGACTTACATTTTTAGATTTTCTTTATTTCAAATTAACTATTATATAATCTGGATTTTTGAATATATTTCATTACTGATTAGTACAACTGATCATTAAGCATAGAGCTTCTTAAGTATAGGGCTTGGGTCTATCTTTGACAACACCCTCAGGTTAACATTCCCACTTGTACCCAAAAAATGCTGATAAAGTTTTGTACCTAAAATAGATTTGCAGACATACCTAAGGTTCAATCGTGTCTTTATTCGGGTATTGAGATAAAGAAGGTGTCGTGGTTTAACCTCAGCCGGCAACTGAGCACCACACAGCTGCTCGCTCACTCCCCCTTGGTGGGATGGGGGAGAGAATCAGAAGAGTAAAAGTGAGAAAACTCGTGGGTTGAGATAAAGACAGTTTAATAGGTAAAGCAAAAGCTGCGCACGCAAGCAAAGCAAAACAAGGAATTCATTCACTACTTCCCATCGGCAGGCAGGTGTTCAGCCATCTCCAGGAAAGCAGGGCTCCATCACGCGTAACGGTTACTTGGGAAGACAAACGCCATCACTCCGAACATCCCCCCCTTCCTTCTTCTTCCCCCAGCTTTGTATGCTGAGCAAGATGTCATATGGTATGGAATATCCCTTTGGCCAGTTTGGGTCAGCTGTCCTGGCTGTGCCCCCTCCCAGCTTCTTGTGCACCTCCAGCCTTCTCAGTCGGTAGAGCATGGGAAGCTAAAAAGTCCTTGACTAGTGTAAACACTACATAGCAACAACTAAAACATCGGTGTGTTATCAACATTGTTCTCACCCTAAATCCAAAACACAGCACTGTACCAGCTACTAGGAAGGAAATTAACTCTATCCCTGCCGAAACCAGGACAGAAGGACACAGAACTGGGCTATCTGAAGACACAAATGGGGAAATAGGTTTCTTTCTCCATAGTTTATGTTAATGTTATGACTGCTAACATTTACCTTCTTTATTGTGTTTATTCTCAAATTCACATTCAAGTACAGAAATACATTTTTCACAGGTTTTATTCTTGTGATTCCTAGAAGATGGTAGTCACAGCTGCCTTGAACTCCAGATGGTAAAGGACATACTATTGCACTGGTGGAAAGTGGAATGTTTTTTTTTCTTCTTCTTAAAAGGAGATTTCATTTCTTACACAAAACATCTAGGATCAACAAACCCTTTCCAATGCAGAACCTGGGGACATTTGGCTTATTTTCCTCTGGAATTAACGATTCTGTTTAACCATAGTGCTGAGAAACTTTTCCCCTCTTCAATATCCATCATCTGCCAGGAAAAAAAATCTTCCCAACATCATTGCTAATTCACAAGTGATAGCATAATTCAAATATCCTTCACAGATACTTTAAGGATAAAGATGTGAATAATATGGATATCCCAGTACATATCAGAAAACAATTAGACAAATGGGAGTTCATTTGAATATATTCTGTATCTTCTCCGATACAATGATACCTTGAAAATGTGAAAATATAAAAATGAAACTCTGGGAGCCTAGAGTGACAGAGGGTAAAGCTGAAATCTAATCCATGCGTATAAAAAGCAGATAAGAAACAGCTTGAATCAGTCAGCAAATAGTTAAAATTAAGTAAGGAACTGCTCTTTGTAGAGGAAAGAGACTCAGAAGGAATGACCATTAAACATATGTCTTTTTAGTGAACAAAGATAAGAATATTTTAATTTTTTTTAAAGAAGGTCAGAAAATGTATATATGAAATGTATTTGTCTGTCTCAGGAATTTAGGGCTGCACTGTTCCAGATTACATGTAGAAAGGAAACATGGTTCCCAGAGGAAAATAAAAAAATTACTAAACATTAGTAAAACTCATTATAGTTTTCTGAAGGTTGTTAGCATTATTCCAATTTCTAATGCCATGACACATATCAGATCTTGTTTATTAGAATTACTTGCTTTTGCCCAGTCACAGTGAAAAGATTCTTTTTTATACCGTTCCATGGGGTATGGAGGACACTGCAACTGTGGTACAGGTGGAACACCCAAGTGCTTCAGGATCTCAGAACATCTGCCTCTCATTGACATAAAGATAGAAAGACATTCCTTAATTTCAAACAAATTATCTATAGTCCATTAGTTTTAACACTTTAACTTTCCTTTTGAAAGGACAGTTATGGCAAAGTGAGAGTTTCATGTGAAACTTATTATAGAAGTCTATAAGAAGAAATATGCAGGATGTTGCTCCTTTGAAAAAAATCCAAGTTAAGGAGATTTGCTGACCTAAACACTCCCATTTTCTATAAACTGCCCATTACTGGAAACTATATACTAGGTTAACCAACAATTCTCATCCCTTGAGACTTTGAGAAAGTTGGCCTCAATCTGTTCCTAGCAATGAGAACAAAGCACAATAGGGTTTCAAGGAAAGATTTAAAAATCCTATTTTGTACAAATAAGCTTTACCTTTCTTGGCTGTTGCTTTTATTCTGAAATTTCACAGGCTACAAAGAGAAAGAGAGGATGTACAGTCCTGACAGATCAATGCAGACCTCAGCCTAAGCATCTGCACTGGTCTCAGGACTCCTCCGCCCTGTTTAATCCTGGCATCATTGGAACTAATGAAGCGTGTCCATGATATGCTTCATAAGAATATGAGATTCTCATGTTATGAGATATATGATATGAAACATATCATATGTCTCATATGTCTCATATAGTATGAGACAACAAAACAGTTTTCTGCCAGGTTGCAGTATCCCATGCAGACGTTCACCTTTCAGTCTGGGAGTAAACAATATTCACCCCTTCAGAGCACTTTATTGTGGGAGTTTTTAAAACACCTCCTTAATCACAGCACGTATCTCAAGCCTGTCTTTTTAAAAGCTGGTGGCTCAGAGTTATTTTCCACTGTTGATTATGTATTCTGTGCAACTAGCATATAAAGCTCTAAGCTCATCATTGTCAGTAAAAGTCTCATGCATGTAAACAAGGACGGAACTTCCTGTTATTTAAGAACAGAGCTCAAGTCTCTTTTTTGATCCAAGCCCATGCTGCACTTACAGTTTATGAAGGTTAACACAAGCCTGTTCTTAAAAAAAAAAAGTGACACACAAAATCAAATTCTGATTGCAGTCTGGTCTCCAAATCAGCAATTTAATTTAGCTGTTTTTTGTAAATGTCCTACTCATGCCATGATACACAATAATGTCCTTGCATAATAAATAGCAGGTCATTTAAAAAGGATAACACTAAAGTGAAAAAGAAAATTACAAAAAAAAAAAGGATATATGTAAAACTACTACATTTATCCTGCTGTTACTACCTCCCTCCTTTCATTCAAGCTGAAATCCATCCGAGGTTCACACAGACCATTAAAACTTGAGATTTGCTCATAAGAAAATAATGATTAATAAACAATGCAGAAAGAACAAATCCAGCTGTATTTGACCCTCTCTGGCAGCTCATCCATGTCAGCTGCAGAATTAAGGCAGCTGTTCCCAGGAGAAGTTTATGAGTTTCTTCCATGTCCCCTTTTTGTCACTAGATATTCAGCGAAACCGTCATCAAATTCTCAAAAGCAATTTCCACTGCTTAAGAGTACTTGAGCACTTGCTCAAACCACAGGTACAAGGAGCTGAGGTTCTGTATTTAGACTTGTTGCATTTGCTGTATTTAGACTTGTTATAGCCCAGACAACTCACGCCTCCATGTCATGCAGATGTGCCTCAGCTGTCTTCCAGTAGAGCACCTAAGGGTAGCCATGGCATGTCCATACGACACAAAGATCTTACAGCAATCAAAGTGTACCTAGTCCTCCACAGATATTTTTCCCCAAGCTTTTTATACACATAAAATGAAGTTTCAAAACAGGCTTGTAGTGTAAGATAGTCTGAAGTGAAGATTTTGTTGAGATCTGAAAATGGACCATGTTCCTTCCCTTCGCTCATCAGCACCACAGTATTAGAAGACGTGGGATGGACCAAACACAGAGGAAGCTAAATTGTGGTGTGGTCTCCTCTATCTTCACCATTAAGGCCACATCCAGACCTGAGTTAAGAATTATTACCCCAATTTTAAAGAGTGGAAAGTGAAAAATATTTAACACCCCAGAAGGCATTTCACAAGCAAGGATGGGAGAAACCAGCCCCAAATTACCTACACAAAAACACACTACAATAGATGAAGAAAGAGAACTGCAAATTTCTGACTCTTGAAATTGCTCTGACATGTATTTCATTTAAGAGTGCTTTTTTTCACTAGCACTTGGAGATTGGATCAACCTCTCTGAAGCTTTAAATATGGAAAGACAGACATATTCTTTCTATTACTTCCAAATTCAATAACTAAGATCAGTTATATAAAAATCTTGAATTTCAGCTGTAGTCAGATTTTTCTCCTGCCTGTAAATGGTATTCCAGCAGCAGAAGTGAAAATACTCAAATGCATTATTTAGGAATATAATAAGAAATGGTTGTTTAAATTGAAAGATCAAATTATGTTGCCTATATATGAAGCAAAGAAAGCTACTTATTTATACAGCGTGTCTAAACTGACATTTTCAAAACTTCTTTCAAGAACAAAGATACACTTGTGATACACAATTTAAATTATAATTTGAAGCCAAGATAAAGCAGTATTATTGTACTAATAAATATTTTACAATTTCCATAGCAGTTCTTGGCATCTTACAGCTGTCTCAAACTTGTAAGTACTTATGTATTGCAGCACTGATGAAATGGCTTTCCAGCTAATATATTCACAATGTAGGTGGCTGTAGGGTTTAAAAGGAAAAAAAAAAAGTCACTTACATCTTTTCAACATTAATCCATGGCTGAGCTTATGAGAAATTCTTTGGTCATCAAGGCTAAAAGTAGATGTGTTCAACTGAACTGAAAGCAAACTTCCCAGTGTAGTATTAATTATAGCAGGCATGTGAACAGCCAATAAAAACAGTATTTTTTTTAAATCTTTGTTCTAAAATATCTTCATGCCATAATTAGGAGTCTACTCTGCAACTGTAGGAGCAGAGACATTGCTTTGTCCCCGTAGACCTACTGACAGATGCTTTACCAGGTTCTTTCTTATGGGCAAATAGGCCAGGAGGAAAAGTATATTTAAATTAAAATACTTGCTGAGGGAATGGAAAGAGAAAAAGACCTGATTTTGTTTGTTGAGTGACTACCCAGAGCCAAGAAGGCTGACAAACCTTATACAAAGTTTAAGCACCTTAGTGGTTGCCATTACCTGTGTGAACTGAAACATAGCTCAATAGCCAGTTCCCCACAGCGGTAGCTCATCTTAGAGTTAAGGGCAAATGTAAGCACTTCTCTGAATATGAACATACTTAATTATATCCTTAAATGTCAGACATGCTTAAGTGATTGACTAGATTGTGGCCTAAGGAAGGGAGGACTCCAAAAAGCATAAATGATCCAGTAAAAGCATCAAAATTGCAGTGATACCATTCATCATATGATAGAGGAACTTGGATATTCTTAAAAGACTTGTTACAAATTATGGTGCACTTCTTCCACATTACGCAGTAAGTAACTGTCAGAAACACTCATGCTATTTCACTGACTTCAAGGGATCTGTATCATTGCACATGACAACAGAAGTTGCCCTGTGGGCAATTGTGAACAATTTCAGGCAGATATCTGCCCTCAACCCCGATCCTCTCTCCATCAGCAGAAAATTTTTGTACTAATATCTTGGGGGACAGTGATGATCTTTTTGTTCTGTCTTTGTTCAGCGACAAGCACGATGCTCTGTGATTTGTGATTTCAGAAGGACCCAAGTGCTCCATTTCCCTACAAAACCACAGAATTTTTCTCAAGAAATCTGAAATCTTCTAGCTCTTATATCAGTTTATTATCCCCTCATACAGAAGATATTAAAAATCTAACATTTTAAATTGCAACCTAATTAAAATTATACATATTTCAAGACTGTTTGTGATATTTTGTGCAAAACCACTTATATTGTAAAACATCATGTTAGAAAGTTTCTTTATGGATGTTGATGGCTATTTTAATAAAGCATGTAATTTAATGAAGCATTTACTCTCTTTTGCATTAAAGACTAATTGAAATGTTAGTTCAAATTGGATTGGACAGATCCAAAACCTAACTAATTGAATGTAAACAAAAGACGAGGAGAAGTAGTAGTATGCCAAGTTGACATCTTCTGCAGTAACAAGGGAATTGTGGTTATCATTCCTATTCTTTAATATTTTCGTAAATGATCTGGAAGAGTGAGAAATAATCATATTAAGAAAACTGGCAAATTATTCTATATTGGGAGACACGGTTAACACTAGAAAGACAAACAGAGCCAAAAAATGGGCAGCGGGGAAAAAAAGACGAGCTAATTTGGACACATCTGATGTCGTGACAAGATCTTAGCTAATACAGATGGTGAAAAATAATCCAAAGCATATATCCTTTGAATAAAGGAGAAACTAGGGAAGAAACAATCAGCTGGCAGTGATGGACACCCAATTAGAGATAGCTGGAAAAACACGGTTGGGCACTCATATGCATAGAATAGGGCATCCACATAGGAACCGCGCTCCTGCTCAGTAGAGAATTACTCCAGCAGGAATACTTTTCTCCAAGAAGCCTTCTGGAGTCAATGTCCAGGAGCAGTATGGAGGAATTGCAGTCAACAAGAAAATGGGAGCACATGGAAGATGGGTCAGATGAAATGTTTGCATGGGTAAAGGTAATCATATGCTTAAGTGCCTTGTTAAAAGGGACCTCAAGGACCAAAATGTATGAGCCAGGGTGAAAAGTGATAAGAACTACTTGACACCAGCCTACGTCTATTTTTTTTACATTAGTCAATAGTTGAACTTCCCTTTGCCCTTTATTCCAATGCAAGGTGAGTACTATTACAAAATACTATTACAAAAATGGACTGAAGTGATCATATGAAATACATGGCCTGGATCTCTGAAAGGAAAATCAGTGATTCAACATGGTGAGCTGAAGCATAGTATTATTGGATAAAAAGGAAAAAAATGAGAAGAGATTAATGGACTGAACACCTATAAAACTTGTATGAAAGTCTTCTCAAGGAATGCTGGAAGCTTAAAGGAGGATTAATGAGTTGCTAGGAAGTGGATAGTCCTTTTGATCAGAGTTGGGCTAGCTTACATAATAAATCTGCCTTCCATCTATAAATTATGACTCCATATTAAATAAATTCAAACATCTTCCCCTATTTTTTTATATGTAACTGGCATCTCAATCAACAAATGTAATTGCATATTTTAAAGAACGTTATAAATCACTCTCCTCTCTAACTGTAGTTTTCAGCAAAAACATCATTTTATGCTCCTGATTTTTGATGCTGACATGTTATTAGCATCATACATTATGTCTAAAACAATTGGAGGAAATAGAATTGATAAAACAGAAATAGAAGGTGTCCAGAAATGAAAAAGTAAAACAATAACATACTCTGAAACATTCATCAAAGCATATTAGCAATAAATTTTAGTCAACAGTATGTCACTTCCCATTGAGTGAAAACAGAGATGCTATGCTATTCCCACTTACTGACATAATATAACCAGCATTACAGAAAAATTGGTTATCAGTTGAACTTTCAACTCAAATCAGAAGAAAGTAACAGGATAAAATAAAACTGAAATGGGGAAAATCAATACAAAAGAGTGTGGAAGAGCATGTATGTCCAAGAAGCAAATTGTTCAAAGAGGGTATAGCTGCAAGAGATGTATTAAAGTCCTGAAACGAAAGTCAAGTCAATGGAAGTTTTTCCAGCAGCTCAAGGCACATGGTCTGTCCCTGAGTGATATGTAAGGAGCCAGGCGTACAGCCAAGTGTGCAGTACATATCTAATTTGCCTTTGCAAGGCTTACTGCAAATGTGCACATGCAGTGAACCAAGAGAAGTGAAACATTCTGAAGAATTATCCAAGTCAGCATTAACCTTCCCAACTTGGGTACCTACTGTTGAACTTAGCCCACAGCTTAAAAACCCATCCCAAAAGAAGAGAGCCCTGTGATGCCACGACTATAGGATCATTCATATCCAGACTCCCCACCTGAAAGCCACCACTGACTTCTACTAGCTCAGGATCTTTCTCCTTAAATCACTTTATTATTCCAGTGATATAGGAAAACTATTTGAATAATGTTCAAAATACAATTAATAATCTTCTTTCTCAGCCTTGGGGAGAGAATTCCACTTGCAGCTTATCAATCAAGAGCCAGATCTCCTGCCCACACAGCGCAGTCTTAGACAGTGATGTGTCTGACAATTGATAACTGCAACGTGAAAAAATTACTAGCAATACTAGTAATAAACTCACTTGCAAACTAGGGTTACAAAAATAATCCTATAAAAAGAATACAAATTCATCTGCAAAATGCTGTTGGCCTATTTTGCATTTTGCATGGCATTTTGCATGATGGAGTACCACCATTTAGACTTAGGCAGAAGACTAGCTATGCACTAGCACAGTGAAGCAAAGAGTAGTCTGACCTTTCCCACCTAAAGCTAAGATTTTAGGGATGATAACTGAACAGAACAGATATTACCAGCATGATCTCCATATTCTCAGCAGAAATAAATAATTTGTCATAACTCCATTTTCTGCCACCTGAGGAACTGAAACATTTAATTTTAAAATTGGCCGAGTTTTGACTCCTACAACACAACTTTGAGAGTCAAGGTATCTGGATGTCATGGTTTAACCCCAGCCAGCAACTAAGCACCACACAGCCACTCACTCACTCCCCCCACAGTGGGATGGGAGACAATCGGAAGAGTAAAAGTGAGAAAACTCGTGGGTTGAGATAAAGACAGTTTAATAGGTAAAGCAAAAGCTGCGCACGCAAGCAAAGCAAAACAAGGAATTCATTCACTTGTCCCCATCAGCAGGCAGGTGTTCAGCCATCTCCAGGAAAGCAGGGCTCCATCACGCGTAACGGTTACTTGCGAAGTCAAAACGCCATCACTCCGAACGTCCCCCCCTTCCTTCTTCTTCCCCCAGCTTTATATGCTGAGCATGACATCATATGGTATGGAATATCCCTTTGGTCAGCTGGGGTCAGCTGTCCTAGCTGTGCCCCCTCCCAGCTTCTTGTGCACCCCCGGCCTACTCGCTGGTGGGGTGGGGTGAGAAGCAGAAAAGGCCTTGACTCTGTGTAAGCACTGCTCAGCAGTAACGAAAACATCCCTGTATTATCAACACTGTTTCCAGCACAAATCCGAAACACAGCCCCATATGAGCTACTGTGAAGAAAATTAACTCTATCCCAGCCAAAACCAGCATCCTGGATGCAACAGATTTAGACCTAGGAGAAATGCTTATTATCCTTTATGTTACCATTCCTATGAAATATTATGCAGTCTATCGGTAAAGCATGTTCTGCCATAATCTAACTTTATGATTACATGTAGAGAAGGTTTTGAATTATATCTGTACAGTCAAGCCAAATATCATGTAAGATCAAATATTCACATTTTTAAATCCACTCTCTTTTTGAAGGGTACATTTCTAGTATTCACACAAGAAAACATTCACATTTGTACTCAAAAACATATAGTCCAAACTAATTACTTGTTTAAAATTATACATTCACAAGTACAAAACAATTTATATGGTCTAGTACCTTACATTCATTTAACAACTTTGCTTTGTTATCTGTCCTCTAAGTGATAATGCTTTACCAGTTAAAAGAAATTAACTGTCTGCTTTGGATCTTGTTGGAGTCTCAACATTAAAACCCAGAAACCTGATGGAGAGCGACACATTTTTCTTTTGCTGAAAGAATTAGACCATTCTTTTCTTTGTCAGACTGCATCACATGCTGTTTGCATTCTTCCCTCTATCTGTTTGACTACATAGCTATAATCTTTAATTAATGAAAGAAGTTAAAAGAAAAGTTAATAATAGCATTCTGAAACTTAATTAAAGATTGAATTATCCCTCCTTGGATTGAATGGCTCACTGTATTTCTAAAGGCAAATAATGATACTGAGATCCAAAGTAATCCATCCTCAATGACTACCACTCCTTGTCATTTGATTGCCTCGATAGAGTAGATAAATTAAAACAGCTTCAGTCCAATTTGAGGCATATGAGTGTGAAGAGCACAGTAATAATAAAACCAATTGACTTAAACTGGCTCTGCATGTGGAAGTGACTACAAGGCATACCTCTTCTGCTGTTAATACAGACAAGTAGATTACATTTTTGCATTGAAGTCTGTAATTATAAAAGAGTTAAAAATCATCTACAGATACCAAGAAATAGAGCTTAATATCAGGACTAGGCATACAAATGCCAAATATATATGCTATAAACTGATTAGCCACTGGACTTCCCTGAAAGGCAATTTAAATCAATGGGAGCACACTCAGTGATACAAAGGAGCCTTCAAACATCCTTACCTTCACGTTCATTAAATAACTTCATCTTTCTATAAGCTGGCACAATTTGCTCTTCCGCTGAAAAATATATCTAAAAAATATAACTGAAATGAATGTAAACCAAAACCAAGGACAAATGGCAGAGAGGACAAGAAAATACAGGTATTTGCCAGCAAGCAAAACAAAAAGAACAGAGTGTGAAATGATGCAAAACAAAAGCAGACAAAGCAACTTATTAACAGAATCACCCCAAAACAAAGGTTAACGAACAGTGAAAAGCTTTTATCTTCACCCTAAATTGAAATCAACTTTAAAACACCTCTTGCAAAAGACAGGACTGCAGCTGTGGCAAACCCACTCCACATTAAACTGTCTCTTTTTAAAATTCTCTGCTCCCCAAGGTAACTGATCCCCAGAGAGGCAATCTCAAATTATGACTAGCGTAAAAGTCTATGGATTTGAAAGGGACATTCTCTTTTCATCAGGATAAATCAAAGATATAGTCTCAAAAGAAAAAAAATCTGACCCGCTGCATATGAAGAGGCCTCATGCATATTCAAGCATATGCAGTATCACAGCTTACACGGTCCTGGTCCTGCCAGCTCTTCCCTACGTGCTTGTTACATGTGTTTGGAACAGCCACAATTCCTGCTGTATTTCAGTCTTTTTGTAGACCCATGACTCAAAGATAAATGAAGAATCATGAGAAATTATCCCTATAGCTTCTCAGCTGAGGATGCTTTAACTTCAGTTAAGGCTTGTGGCATCAAAATAAGAGTTATTGTGTTTTCAGAGGTGTAAGTACATCCTGTGGTTCCATAGACATTCACGGAGATAGGGGTTCAGACCACTTTGGAGATATCAGCTATTCCAGGTTCAAACCTGTAAATAAAAGTCAGAAAAGAGTTTCTTCTAGATCCACCATAGGGAAACTGTATGGAAACCTTGGGGCACACCAATATTACCCTGTTTTAAAGCTTGAATACTTTTAAAATCTATATTGTTGGGATATTAGCTCTAAGTCTCTCTCTAAGTCTGGAATGCAATTTGGATTTCAAAACCCTAATGAGGTTTCATGGTATTAGCTTCAGTACTCTAGTGTAAATTTTATCTCAGATATACTTATTCTCTCTCCACATCCCTGCAGCTATAGCTGAACACAGGATTTCCATTCACTCTTGGTCATAATCTACCATGAATCACTCTTTCCTATCATAGTCCCTCTGCCACATTCCACTTTCAGAAGGCTGAAAATTAATTTGGGATTAAAGCTATTATAAAATCCAGTATTGCTGTATAAACCCACAACCTACTGAACAGACAGCAGTTTGAAAATTATTAATCATCATTTTCAGTCTCCTGGGAGCAGGAAACAAGGTCATTTTATGGGTGGAAGGTAAGAGTTCCTATTTATTCTCCTTTAATTTTTCCTCCCGTTAGCTAAGCAATCCTATTGAAAGCCTAAAATAAAATTTTTACCCTTTCTGTTGCTCCAATATATCACCATCCTGGGGTGAGAACTTCTGCCAAACCTGATAAATGATTTTACTCCATGCTCTTGCCTTTTTTCTTATGCAGGCTGAGTGCTGAAAGGAGTTTGGACAGCACATCCAATTACGGCACTGCAGAGAAGCACTCTTTACCAGGAGGAGAGGAGAAAGGTCAGATGCCATGATGAAACTCTGCACACCTCTCCACTGGGTCAGCTTGAGGTGCCCTCCTTATTTCCACAAACCTCTCTTAAAATCTCTCCTTGCTTCTTTCATCAGCCAAAATGGGTAGAGAGCGAAGGCCTCCCCAGATGTCACAGGCAGTGAGACTTGCCATGGTTGCCTGGTCTGGAAATGTCAAGCCCCTCCATCAGAAAGGCATCAGGTACCCAGCTGTGTTAGCCCAAGGACACACCAAGTTAATTCTTCCATTTATTAGCCTCATAAATATGTCTGAATACTGCCACTCCATGCATGTAACAGTTTATATGCATTGCTGCCCATGGGAATTTAACGAGCTCTCCATTAAGCCCTGAGCTTCCTTAACTTTCATGCTGGGACAGCCACCACGCTTGCCACAGTTCCCCTAGATGTTTTAGGAAAATATTTAAACCTTTGACTTGTTGTCTGTTTTCATTGACTTCAATAAAACCCTTCCCAACTAATTCAGTGACATTTCAGGGGAATGACACCAGGAGAGTTTGGTTACTTGTTAAACTTGATCTCAGTCATTCATTAGTCCATGTGCATTTTTATTTAAAAAACAGATAACCATATCAGACATACAGAGGTAAGGAACAAATCCCATCAAACTTCAACATAAACTCTGAGGGGAAAAAAAATAAACTAAGAGAACCTTTCAAACAAACAAGTGCTGCTTAATTAAGTTACCCCCAAAACCCCAATGTGCATAATATTGGAACCGTGATGAACAACACCAGCACTGCTCAAACTCATCATGAATGAATCACATCACTTGAAGTAATTATAACAGACGCTAACTAGAAGGGCATCACACATACAAAAATATTAATAATTTTTTTACTTATTAATTAGCATTGCCTATTCGCCTTTCCCTTCCACTGTTGCCCAGTGTTGGCAGAGGGCTGCTTATTTCATAGAATCATAGAATCATAGAATCATAGAATCATAGAATGGTTTGGGTTGGAAGGGACCTTTAAAGGTCATCTAGCCCAACCCCCCTGCTGTGGGCAGGGACATCTTCAACTAGATCAGGTTGCTCAGAGCCCCGTCCAACCTGACCTTGAATGTTTCCAGGGATGGGGCATCCACCACCTCTCTGGGCAACCTGTGCCAGTGTTTCACCACCCTCAGCATGAAAAAATTCTTCCTTATAGCTAGTCTAAATCTACCCTCTTTTAGTTTAAAGCCATTACCCCTTGTCCTATCAGAACAGGTCCTACTAAAAAGTTTGTCCCCATTTCCCTTCCAAACTCTCACCCTTACATACGCTCCTTACCCAACAGCTCCAAAACTCAGTCTGATGAGTTTAATGCTATCTCTGCACTTGTGGTGCAGTTCTTTCATCATTTTGTTACCCAACAGGGATGATCCAAAAGCACTGACCTCCAAATTCAGAGTTAGTCTTAATCAACAGGCTCAAAAATGTCACAAAACAAAATGTGAAACTGCAGCCTGACCTATTCTGCTGCTTCCACAAGCCAAGATTTCAGTTCCCAAGTCAGCTTAGGAAGTGACAGCACTTTGCTGGTGTAGGAATTAACCTGTTATGCTGGTTTCGGCTGGGATAGAGTTAATTTCCTTCCTAGTAGCTGGTACAGTGCTGTGTTTTGGATTTAGGGTGAGAACAATGTTGATAACACACCGATGTTTTAGTTGTTGCTATGTAGTGTTTACACTAGTCAAGGACTTTTTAGCTTCCCATGCTCTACCGACTGAGAAGGCTGGAGGTGCACAAGAAGCTGGGAGGGGGCACAGCCAGGACAGCTGACCCAAACTGGCCAAAGGGATATTCCATACCATGTGATGTCATGCTTAGTATATAAATTGTGGGAAAGCTGGCCGGGGGGGGCCGCTGCTCGGGGACTGGCTGGGTATTGGTCAGCGAGTGGTGAGCAATTGCACTGTGCATCACTTGCTTTGTATATTCTTCTTATTATTATTACTATTATTATTATTAGGATTTTCTTTTATTTCAATTATTAAACTGTTTTTATCTCAACCCATGAGTTTTCTCACTTTTACTCTTCCAATTCTCTCCCCCATCCCACCAGGGTGTGGGGGAGGAGTGAGCGAGCGGCTGTGTGGTGCTCAGTTGCCAACTGAGGTTAAACCATGACAGCTGTCCGTCTCCAGAGTTCCCACAGAAACAACCTTACTGAGCTTACACAAAGAGCTGTGTAACTCTTCAATCTTCCATTCAGGAGCTGAGCAAAAATATACTTTAAAAATTTAGAGTGAGGATAATACCAAATTTCATTTATTGTTGTCTTCTCCTCTGAAATAAAATACCCCAAGGGCAGAAAATGACAAGTAAAGCATTCCCTTTAAGTTCATACACAACATTTTGTGTTTCTTGTAAGGGAAAAAATGGAAATGAAGAGTTGAGGGCAGATTCCCAGACCTGAAGGGGAACGAAGAGGACATGCCAAAATTTTATCTGTTACATGGAGGTAAAAAAAAATACATTGAATCTTCCTCTGCCCAGGTCTGAATCCTGTCTCCTTTAAAAGCATAAACCCTTTGGCATAGTCTCAGATGCATTTGTATGTAAGGAGGCTACTGCTAACACTGTTTAACTGTACATAAAGAAAGAAACATCTATTGCAGGGAGGAACTAGAATATGGGCAAGTATTCCTCCTCCTCTAGGCAAGAAAATCAGCATTTCAGCTACATTTTTAGTACATCTTCAAGCCTTCAAAATTGAAATGTTCAATTTTCCACAGTCGTGGAGCTGGGATGAGGCATCCCCCAGTAACTCTACCTCTTCCCATCTCACCTGGGAGCACAATGGGGCCTTTCTATCTTGTTCATAAACTGTGGGCAGGAACTTCATGAAGATGAAAAAGGTAATTAGAAAGTTTTATTGCCCTTTACATTATTTTCACAGCTGACACATATATATATTAAACCAGCTGTTAGGGACTTAATTTACTCACAAAGAGAATAATCTCTTCTTTTTGTCAGAAAACTTACCAATCTTGCTGGAAGTCTTGTTTCCACTTGATTACAAATTTCCCACCAACTTCCCTGGGATCTGGAGTTCTTCTCTGCTTTTAGGGAAACTGAAAATGATCATTACCAAGCAGAGCAAGATGGTATTTTGAATGAATTACAGTGAGTGCCACATTCATTTTGACAGATGACAAGGAAGTATCACTTTAGGAGTGAAACATTAATCTGTGCATAGTTTTAATGTAAAAACCCATAGCTTTTGAGATAAATTTGGTAGGAAACAAATCTGGTAGGAAAAATGAGCTAATCCTAATATTAAGACGTGACTAATCTTCAGAAATGTATCTGCATATATGGTAGCAGGGCAGGCTGGGAAGACTGAATACCTTAGGAAACTGTTTCGTAACATGGTGAAATTGGATATGAGGTAGAGGCTAGAAGAACGAACACAAAATAACAGATTTTAGTTTTCAAATAATTCTGGCATTTGTGACTGCAATAAAGAGTAAATACTTTTTTTTTTCTTTCAATCTAGCTAAGGCCATCTGAAGCAGTAGACCCCAGTCAGGCTGTAGATTTCCACTTAGATCCAATTCCAAACTCCAGACTCAAGGCAGGTCCCAACCTAAGGTTCAGTTTCACCCATTACAAAGCTAAAGAGAATGTGCCAAAAAGAAAACACAGGTCATAATCAGCTGTGTGAAAACGACATTATTCCATGCCCTTTGATCAAAATTTGGTGAGGCTCAGAGGTGAGCACAGAAAGAGAGAGAATGAGAGAGAGAGAGATTTAGGATATCTCTGTGAAATGAAATCAAAGGAAATCAAGAACAATAAATACACCTTATACACCTTTGTACTATATGTGAATATTACCCTACTCTTGGGATTTTTTTGGTTCAATGCTGCAGGTTTATTCAGGTTTATTCTTTAACAGCATGTCATCAGAAGAAAATCTGTGTTTTAATTTGTGTCTATGCCTGTGCTTTTTACAGGTAGCTTATAATGCTGGAAACAGGCTCCTAGATTTGTTTTCAAGGAAGATCACATCCTCTCCAGGAGTTTGAAACTGCTGAGTCCAAATTTTGGCAATTCATAACCTCAGAGTAAGATGGATGCTGAGCCTGGGAAGAGCCTTTGCCTGCTTTTCATGCCAACCAGGGCCCAAACATCTAGTGGCTCCTTCAGGAATTTACTTGACCTTCAAATACTTTATTTCCCATAGTGGAACTGAAGATGGAAAGGGGAAGGGGAAGGGGAAGGGGAAGGAGAAGGGAAGGGAAGGGAAGGGAAGGGAAGGGAAGGGAAGGGAAGGGAAGGGAAGGGAAGGGAAGGGAAGGGAAGGGAAGGGAAGGGAAGGGAAGGGAAGGGAAGGGAAGGGAAGGGAAGGGAAAGGAATCATGCACCGTGAACTAGGAGTTGCTAATTTAGAAGTAATGGATTTGCTACATTTCTGTCTCTCAAAGTTTTGCAGTCTTATTATGTTCAGAGTCCAATTCTCTGATGTTACTTATATGCAATAAAATCCAACAAAGAGATGATTTTTTGTTGTTGTTAAACATAGGATTTTTTTTTTTTTTTGCTTTATTTTTCCCTTCTTATTACCACTCTCCACTCTCAGAGTGTCCCAGAAGCTTAAAAAAAAATAAGTTACAGAAAGGACAGGAATACTCTTGAACATCTGTTCTTGCCCAAATTGGAGATTTTATCTAAGACAAAGGCAAGATAAAGTCTACCTTTTTTTTTCCATTTGAAAAAGAGTTTCTGCAGATCCCAGATTCTGCACTTGTTTGTAACTCTCCTATTTCCCAAGAAACCCCTTGTTCTGTATTTCTTTGGAATTGACTTTTCTCTTTCTTACTCTTCAAAACACCTCTCCTTATACACTCTCTACAATAAATGGAGCTTAGCTTAAAATTCAGGTCATACAGTTGAAGCAAAACCTGTGGTATGAATTCCAAACTTTTTGAATAACATTCCTTAATATATATATATATAAAAAAAAAAAAAAAATAGAGGTGGGGGTCGAGGGGAACCTCTCTATCTACTCCAAGCCCTAAAAGCCGCCCTCATGCCAAAAAAGCAGCTCTTCATTTTCCTGTCCTTTCCCTGCAAGCCTTTAATTTCTTTTCCTTAGTATATCACACAGTGATTAGAGAAGCTACAGCAATTGATGCCCTTCAGTGGCCTGTGTCTTCTCTGCACTTGTTAGATGGGCTCTCCTTCATGTCAGTGGGTTGTGTTATATTACGAACTAATAAAAGCATCGCCACCAGGAAGCCAGGCTCCCTGCCGGGAGTGATGGCTCTCCACATGTGTTGCTTTCATATATAGCTGAAAAAGTGTCTGCTAGGTTTGACCTCACCTCTGCTTTTGCATTTTATTCTCTCTTCATAGCCTCCTGTAGCACAAAAAATATGTCTTCCCCTACCTTTTCACCCACAGTGAAAAGCCAGGTGTTTTCTTCCATTTTTAAAAAGTTGATTATAAGTATATTCTGGGAAAATTTTGCACGCTTGGCTAGCAAAGGGTTTCATTTGGCTCTGCATCCTTTGCTATTGATTGTTTGCTTCTTTCTTTGGTTTTTGACAAAATGCTGGTGCTGGATGATTCAAATGCCAGGGGCTAACTCCCACTCCATTTGGTTCAGCTGTTGCTCTGTTGATCCACGTTGCAGCTTTCACTTCAACCCTGCCTCTGTGTGTTTCTCACTAGTCACCTCCTGCATACCCCTTTGTTTTCCGAGTCCTTTACTGGAATCCATAGTCCTCTTCCCATCCCAACCCATACATTGCAGCACCACATTAGGAAACTTTCTTATTCAGGGAAGAACTGGAGCATGTTCGATTTTACCACGAGGGTTTGTTTTTGGGTTTTTTTACAGGCTCTCTTGAACCACAGCCTCTATTTAATCCACTTAGTTTTGTTATTGATGAGCACCACTGCCCACAGGCTCAAGTCAGCAAACTATTTATGCATATTTAACTTCTATTGACTCCCATGGATTGCTTAGAATTAAGCACGTGCTTAAACGCTTTTCTAAATTGGAGCCATGACTTTTTGTTTTCTTCCACACGGGCACAGCAGTAGAGCTATGATCCTAATTTCTCAGAGCCTAAAGAGGAACGGACTGTTTTCCAATTAAACCACTTTACCAGGTAGTTCAAGTCTTAAAAGATTCAATGATACCACTAACCAGTTTCACAAGTACAAAACCAACATCATTGCTTTGCCCTACATTCTACAGATAATAACAAGACATGATGTAGTACTAAGAGAGATGCCGTTTGAAATGGCCACAAATCACAAATGTGGAACCATACTCTGGATAAGTCTTGTCCATTATTTTTTCCACTTGACATCATCTTTCTAGACTTTGTTAGAGGCATTTATGTTAAATGTCTGTCCTGGTTTTTGCTGGGCTAGAGTTAATTTTCTTCCTAATAGCTGGTATAGTGTTGTGTTTTGGATTTAGGATGAGAATAATGTTGATAACACACTGATGGTTTAGTTGTTGCTAAGTAGTCAAGGACCTTTCAGCTTCTCATGCCCTGCCAGCTGGGAGAGGGCACAGCCAGGACAGCTGACCCAAACTGGCCAAAGGCATATTCCATACCACATGACGTCATGCTCAGTATATAAACTGGAGGGACTTAGCGGGGGGGGACTGCTGCTCGGGGACTGGCTGTGCATTGGTTGGCAGGTGGTGAGCAATTGCATTATGCATCACTTGCTTTGTTTATTCTTTTATCATTATTATTATTTTCCCTTCTGTTTCTGTCCTGTTAAACTGTCTTTATCTCAACCCATGAATTTTGCTTTTTTTTCCCAATTCTCTCCCCCATCCCACTGGGCAGGGGGGAGTGAGCAAACAGCTGTGTGGTGTTTAGCTGCCTGCTGTGTTAAACCATAATAGCGTCTTTCTGAAATTATATTTTTCAACCTCATATAATTAATAAGAAGTTAGAATACTGATTGTTTTTGAGGTACAACATAAACTTTTACATTTATTTCCTTTTGATACTACTCCAAAATTAAATCCCTGGAATTAGAGCGACAAACACTACTATCAAAGTTCTCTCGCAGAAAAATAAGTTGATACAAATAACCACCTTTTCTGCAAAGTGGAAAGATTTATTCCGTGTAGGAATTTCACATTTACATGCAACTAGTTTGAAGTAAATGCTGATCACTTTATACACATAAGCAAAACCTCCACGCTGGTATTGCAGAAAACAAGGTTCTTCAGGGAAACTCTTAAGCATGCACGTAAAGCAAAACACATGAAAAAGCAGCTATGGCTCTGTTATAGGAGTTCCCAGTTAAGTGAAAATTTGCCCAGTCCATGTTCCCCAAACTAGAAAAACCACATAGACACTTACTCAGTGCTAAGCATCTCAGTAGCCTCAGTAAAACCCAGAGGAATTCTTATATTCTCCAAGACTTTTGCACAACAAAAAACTCCATGGCTAAAATGGATTATTTTCAGTAAATGGATCATATTAGAACTGGTGTCTTAGAAATTGGAAGGTTTATAGTGCTTTATGAACTTGTTCCCTCACTCCACAATTGTTCTTTCATTATCCTTCAATTCCTGCTGTATTGACTAACAACTGTGCTTCCTATAAAATGAACTGTATTTCCACACTATTAGAAGTGCCCTGGAAATAGCACTTCAGACTTTCTAAAATGTCTCCCATAAATGATCTGCTATGCTAAAGTCATTGCACAGATAGCTTGAGAAGGTTATTCTCTCATCAGTGCCTAACATAATCACCTTAATAGGAAATACAGTAAAAGAAGTAAGTAATGAAAGTTTTTATTCAAAGGATTTGCACCTGAAGTAGGCAAGCTGGCTTTGAATGCAGCGTTACATAGCACTCAGCATTTCCAACACCCAACTATAAATGACATATCAGATTTTAATAGGGCAGTACTGATAGGTCTGTAGCAGGGATTATTTACTTGTCCCTTGCCCACGATGAGAAAGTCAGGAACTGCCCTTTATTTCAGCCCATATTTCATCTTCTGCTCTCTTTCATCTTACCTGAAGAAGACGAGTGAGAAGAGGAGCTGGCTTGCGGGGAGAGTGCAGAAATGGTTCGACTTCAGAGAAAGGACGATGACAGCAGTTTGTTGCCTTTGTGTCGTAAGTGTTCAAGACTGCTGCAAGGAGGGAACCAGCGCCACAAAGGAGAGAGCAGTTTTTACTGAACTGTGGCCTCTAATATGCTGGATTTACCCTTAGTCCTCATAAATGATTTAACCAGGGGACTACACAAGGACAATTTGACTTAGCCAAACACTTTGACCCCTTATCTGGATACCTTCATTTAGGCATATGAAATCTCCCCATTGTTCACACTGCTTTCCCCTTTCTATGTCTGCTGTTTATATATTTTCTTCTCCTACATCATAAGCTGAAGAAAAAGTCATTGAAATACTTTGTTCCCTAATATCACCTTCCTACTGCATGTAACTCATGAGAGGGAGGTTGTGAAACTGCCGTCAGAGTCATGTCAACAAGCATCCACTGAGGTGAACCACATTTGCAGTTTTTCTGCTGCTTCTCTAGAAGGGATATATAATACAACACTGAAGAAGGAGAACATAATAAAGAGTCAGGAAAGGGGAATGTAACATACATAGGAAAATAATGCTGGTGCTAAAGAGAATGTGCAAAAAAACAATTTCTATGATTCTTTGTAATTCTAAAGAAAATACACTACATTTACTTGAAACAATAAAATACAAGAAGAAACCGTCAAACACAACTGAGTATTACAGAGTTTATGGGTCCTTAGTTCATCCTCACTGTAAGATCTGTGACCATGACACACCAGTGCTTCCTCACTGAAAATTACTGGGGGGGGGGAGCACAATTTAAAAAAAAAACTTACTGTTTTAAAAAACATAGAACTAACTTTTTTCTCATTCCAATGTTTCACAGAAACATATGCCAAGGCCAGATAGACCCATTAAAAAACCGTTAGTTGGCTTGAGATTGGAGATTTTGTTGTCAGCTCAAAGCTCAATTCAGATTTCCTAAGGAGTTTACAGTACATCTATGAAAAGCCTAACTGCACTACCAAAATTTCCTGTTCAAGACCCCCAAGAACCCAAGGTTGGTATACTCTTTACCAAACTCATGAAAAAATAGTAGAGAGTATGTAGTTCTTTGGATGTTCACCAGACATCTAATCTGTCCCCATCCCACAGCAGGGTGAGTTCAATTCAATTTTGGAGGCCGTATAAGAAATCAGAGCAAGTCATAAGAAGTGGAAATCACATGCAGGTTACCCCCTTGCTACTAGGTTTCTGCATGGGGTATCTCCACACCTAAGGACCGCAAAAAAAACTAATGTCTCAATGGTTCTGCTATTACGAACTGCAAGAAGTTGGCTGTTTTGATTGTTCTTTGTTAAAGACACAGGAAAAGAAATCTAAGCCAGAAAGCAGTGCAGCACAAAGGTCAAACTATCTTCCTTCTTCTAGAATTTACATGGAATATTAAACAATGAAAAAATTTGATAATTTATGTTCATGACAAAGGTTGTAACAAGAACAAGAAATGGAAGAAACTAATTCTTCATATGGGAACCAGTAAAATTATAATTCACTGTGATTGCTGCCTTAGATTTTAATTTTCTGGTTCCCTTGGGCTCCACAGCAGGAGAAACTGAAGGACCTCGCAGAAGGATTAAAAAGAAATTTATATAAGTGAAAGAAATTAACTCATAAATACTTATAGATTATATCATAAGTTTTCAGCAGACCTGTTAAAACCAAACAGAAAGCCTTATCTAGCTTGTCAGAGGTTTTTAATAATGGTCCTTTCAAATAAAAATCCAATAAACACATAATTGAAAACTTACATTGTTTTTAGTAAACAAAATTGTGAAAAAGGCCAATGGAAAACAACATGCCAAACAAAACTCTTCTTCCCTCCTATCTGTTTAACTCTCCAATTTTACTTAGCTTTGATCTGGTCTTTAGCTAAAACACAGAAATAGAAAGCATCACAAACCCACCATTAGCCTAGAAAGTGCAGCTCGTCATGTGAAATCTGACTCCCTGCCTCCACATAATAGGAACATTGCCCTGTCAACGGCCAGCAGTGACAGCAACAGAAAGCTTATATATTCTACCTTTTATTTCAAAAATGTGGTCCACAATGATGACAACAGAGACGGCAGAGCTGGGAAGCTGTTTGAACTAGGCGCTTGCTATTAGGACAGCATTTTTGTGCTCACACGTGCACAGGTCTCACTTGGTCTGCCATCAATGGATGTGGATGAAGGGAGGGGAGTGAAAAGAAATCAGTAAGACAACACCCAGACTGAGATAACAGCTTTATATTCCTAAAAGTCAAAAAGCCTCAGCTTTTTCATCCTCTTCCCCACACCAAAAAACCCACACACCTCCCAAAAAAAAACCCTGTTTGACAAAAGCTGTTAGGGTTGTTCAAGTCCCTTTCCCAAATACAGTTTGCAATTTTCAAGTCAAATGAAGCATCACCCACCTCAAGGAGTTCTCCTTCCATTTGCAGGGCTGTCTTTCAAAGAGCATCTTGGCAGTATCCCAAAGAAATTCAAAGTAGACACATCTCACTATGGGGCACATTTCACAAGTGCTCTGCCATGAAATGCTGCTTTGCCCACTTCTCAGGGGACTTGATTTCATCAGAAAGCAAAAATAAAAAATAAAAAAAGGAAGCCATAACTGACAAATGTGGAAGTTCTGCTTTGTTCTTATAAGGAACAGGATTTGTTAGCATTTTTAGCAAGAAATAATTTTATTTTAGTGCAAATTCATTCAGTGTATCTATTCATTACCAAAGCACATAGATTAGATACGTATTCAGTCCTGGAGAAAAACACAGAAGCTACTTGGCCTGAAAGGTCTGGCATCTCTAAGTAAAGCAATGTCAATGAGATCAGAGATGCTCATCTTTTGAGAGATGAGCACTCTCAAAAGTCTCCTAACCCTAAACTGCCTTGAATATTTCTCTCTCCTCCTCCCTTACTGAAAGAGGTGCATGAAATGGAGGGAGAACAGCCTTCACTGTGGGCACTATCAGCCTCAGAGAAGGGATAGGGTCTCTTAAACAGATGGAGCATTACCTATATTGAGACCAGAGGGAGCAGCACCCAAGTACTTCTTATTCTAAGTCATAGAATGAGTCAAATTTGCAATTAAGACATATTTCTGTTGTGCAACCCAAATCTCACCAAAGATAATATGACCCTTTACCTCCATCCAGTTTTAAACACTCCTGAAAAAAAGGCAATACTTAGGGATAGCAAGTGCTGCTTTTACAGGATGCCAGAACACAGGTTTAACAGCACCTCTGCCATTTCAGAGCTGCACATACTCAATCCCATTATGAACAGTGGGAGCTATTGCTCTCGCAGTACGAGTAGCTGAAAGGAAAAATGCATCCTTAAGTGCTAGGATGTAGGAAGGCTTCCTATTCTCCCCATCCTTTTCATTGCAGTCCATCTGAGTTTGTCTCTGGCTGTGAGACAGACACCTGTTGCACCCATGGTACTGGCTGATGAAAACAAACCCATGCAGAAGCACTGGAGTGCTTGAGAAAGTATATAAAAATGTTTTATTTCCTACACAAAGAGAATGAAGATTTTTGGTGGGAGGGCAGATTTCTGGATAAAAATGTGTTTTTCTCTCACGCTTGAGCTAGCTGGGAAAATGGAAAAAGAGAATCATTTAGCTCTATCCTTACTGATTTTTTTTGTTTTCACCTGAGGTTCTTGATCATGCCTTGCTCAATCTCTGTTTTTTGCATGCCTTTCTAATAAACCAGCATAGTTTACATTGTCTGTATTTTTTGTGTGTGTTGGATAAACCCATAGTTTATGAGGTTTCAAACTACTTCACGCAGCTGAACCCATATTTCTGTACTTTTATTATGTAACATCTTAGTGCTGTACATAGCTAACTGTCTTGGTAATACAAAATCAGGTGGTTTTCCCATGCCTTAGCCCAGGCATAGCTGGGCTAAGCAGACCAAATGGGGTTTGGCCACAGTAGTTCCCTGCAGCTTTCTCTGTCACTCTCCAGGAAAATACAGAGCTCAGTTCCCTTTCCCTACCAACAACTGCAGCAAACCGTAATTTGCAATCAAAGAGTCCAGCTGAAAAATGTGTGTTCTGCAATACTGTTTCACTTAAAAGATATGAAGAATCAATCTAAGTATAATAGAATAAAAAAGGGGCATCAATATAAAGCTAAGAAAGTAAATCCACACTCTTTTCCAAAACATTATGGCATGTTTATCTCAGTCAAAACATTGTACTGTTATGGTCAGTTCCTCACCTGCAAAGTTGTCTCTTCCCCAGCTGCAAAGTACATGAGTGTTACCTGAAAAGCTGTAGGTAATGTTTTTTTATTATTTTATTTTTTATTACAGAGAGGATGGTTTGCATTCAGCTGTGGACTTCTAGATACTTCATCCTCAAAGCTAAATATTAGTACCAAAGAAAAGAATGAAACTGATATACAAGATTATACACCTTTTTGTAAGAATTGGCCTGATTAGGTTATTATTTACTACTGCATGTAGATAGATTGGAATTATTTTCTGTAATACTTTAAAAAAAAAAAAAAGTTCTTTTTCATGTTTCAATTTGCACTGATACAAGGATACATCTTTTAAAAAAAAAAAATTAAAGTATTTTCCTACTTCACACAAATCCTTTTATCTAAGGGTGAAACCAGGTTGTTACTTGAGATTGTTTGCATAAAATCTCATTAGCCTATTGATTCTACTGCTAACACCTTAGGTAGTACTTCATTACCATGCAAATAAAGACACATTTTTTGCATGTGCCTTAATGCAGGACTGATTATTCTCTTTTACATAGCATGACAACAATGCACTATTAATGAAAGTCA
The DNA here is from genome assembly GCF_965638725.1 of Aptenodytes patagonicus. Classification (NCBI taxonomy): domain Eukaryota; kingdom Metazoa; phylum Chordata; class Aves; order Sphenisciformes; family Spheniscidae; genus Aptenodytes; species Aptenodytes patagonicus. Next base: position 46,736,344 of record NC_134953.1, read on the forward strand.
TCAATAATTGTTCAACAGGTGAAAAAGATTAGAATCAAACAGAGCCTTTCTTATCAGCAGGAACCTCCTTTTTCCCTCCCAAACACAAATTTTGTTGATTACCACCCTCAGGAAACTTCATGACACCGAGTTTCATCTTTCTCTCTCACAGATGGACACATTGTGCTAGCAGAGTAAATTATTCTGAAATTCACGAAGTGAAATCCCGACCCCAATGAAAGTAGTAGGGCTTTCAGCGCTATCTTGTTCCCCAAAAATCATAGCACTGTGCCTTTCAGCTCATTCTAGTGATGGCTCTGAAGTGGGCACCACCTCTGCTTTTAATTTAAACACTTCTGATGTGGAAGGTCACTGCTTTAATGTGGCATACAGTCTGTGAGAAAGAATAGTATCTCCTGTGAACTTGCACTGTCTTTATGATTTAGACTATAATAACAATAGCCAACTAGCCTGTTGCTATACAGATTTTAAGAGGAAGTCCTCATAAATAAAATTGCTATGCAGTTCAGAGGGGATAATATATCCAGAGAAACAAGAAGAGACCGAGATTTCAGATAGCCTGCTAGAAATCTTATTTTATATAGGAAGTCCTCAGATGCTCTAGATGCAGCTCCTTAAACAATGTTACATATTTACTCTTTTTATGTATTTACTCTTTTTGCCCTAGCAACTCCAGGTGGTAAATGCTGAGGAGAAGGCAAAGCCTGTAACAGATCATTGCTTCTCTTCTGAGAGGAGATGGGCTGGAAGGCAGGTGCAAAATATGGAAGTTTTAGGAGTTTTAACCACCAAAACCTGCATGCGTGTGAACCTAAAAACTGGTTTAAACAGCATAGGCCTGGGCAAAGATCTTGCACTGCCCTCATCCTGTAAAGTGGTATTTGCAATACAGTAGGCTCCAAAGCTACTTTAAATTTAACCACAACTGCCCTCCAGGAGGTAAGCAAAATGTCACTGTGACTCCCCTTGGGACAAAGATTGCAAGTGCAGAAGCTCCAGCAGGGAACAGTTGTTCGCAAAACAACCTCCACCGGGATAATGAAGGTATCCCTGCAAGCAGGCTTGCCCGGAGTAACTGTTTCTTTTCAGACAGCCCTCAGCATAGATCTGGCAGGTAGCAGGAAAGAAACCAGACAAGGAAAGGAAAAAAAAAATAAAAATCCCCAAAACAGATTTGAAAGACAGCAAAATGCAACTGGGTTCACTGGAGCAAAAATGTCTTGACAGAAAACCCAGCATGAAGTATGTAACCTGCTAAGCCTGATCGAGCGGTGATTTTATTGCTTCTCCTTTTGTGTGATCGCACACATGAGAAGCATGCTGCCATTTCAGATACCACAGACATGATTAATAGGGGCAGGCACTATTAAGGGGATGAAATTTGTGTAAAGCCTTGCTGAAACCAAAAATCTCCTCTTCTTCAACTCACAATCTGCAAAAGGAATCGAGGGCAGCTGGCTACAAAAACCTGCTCTAGTAATGCAAAACCTACACATGGACAAGGTCAACCAGAAGCAGAGGTGTGCAGAGAAGAAAAACAGGGGCACAATAAAAATGCTAGAAGTAGCTTCCAGCACTTTTTCCATAACATGTACAAACGCAGGCACAAAGCAGCAGACAGAAAGCAGCAGTAACAGCACTGCAAATGTGGCTGTGAGAGACAGTAAGAGACGCCCCTTTTTGAGCAGAGTGCTAACTGGAAAACAAAGGAAAAAAAAAAAAAGACCTAGGATTTTAAGTGAAGAAAACACTCCCTATCTGTTTTTCGTAAAGTTAAGGGCAATGGGGCTTCCCATGTAAACTGGCAGGACTTGGCTATTAATTTCTCCTGCAAAAGAGAGCCTGCAAGAAAGAAAGCATCAAGCAACTGGCCAAATCAAAATGAGAAAACGGTTTTGGCCTCACAGTAAAAAGTATAACCACTGTATTTTTGGGTATTTTTTTTTCCTAACAGCTCTGACAAGTCCAAGGTATTGTTCCCTATGCCTGCTTCTTGTTAGTAGTGAAAATATGAGGAAGAGCAGCAAGATGCATGTGCCTATTGCATTTATTAGTGTTTTCATCTAGTTCTTCTGCAATCTTCTGCAGCCCAGCAGAAATTCTGGTAATTACTTGAGTTTCAGGTTGAGCTTTCCGCTTAGTTAAGGACAAGAGATACACAGTATTTTGGGAACATGTTTACAAAAAAAAGAAAGAAATTTCAATTACATGTGCATACAGTATATAATGAATTGGGCCCAATTTCTATAGCAATTGCTAGCTGAAAGCCAGAGCTTTGCTATAATTCAGTGTGATTACGGTTGTTGATTTCCTTTTCATTACTTTTTCCAAAAGAGACAGCTTCTATTTAGAAGCAGTAGGAGAAGCTAAGAATCAATTATCAAGAAGTACAGCAAAGGGGGAAGAAGGACTGAATACATGAAATAACAAAAAGTTAGGTGTTTTGAGCAGAATCTCCTGCTTAAAAGAAAAGGATTTTGCTGCACAGGCAAATGTTGTTTAATTGCCAAGAAATAACAAGCAAAAGGGTAAAAAAGAAATACGTAAGAAATTCTGTTCTGTGTAGTTAAAAGCAAAGTAAATGAATTGTGTAAGTATACATAAAATACGAATGATATACAACTCAAGCAAAAACAGCTAATGAATCCCATTGACTAAAAATGCCTAGTTCAGTTATTAGCATTCTAGTCACAACTGCCACTATTTCCACTTCTGCTGTGAGAAGACAGAGAAGGCATAAAAAAAAAAAAGCAAAATCTATGCATGTATAATATTTACTAATCACTACTAATTCAGAAAGATTTAAGAATTCATATGCCTTGCACTGCCAAATATCATCTGAAATGTTTTAATACTCTTTAAGACCCTTATTGTCCTTTCACTTGCAAATTTTATAGACAGGATTACATTTTCCTGGTTGTTTTTTTTGCACAAAAATTGTACTCTATGCAAGTAATCAGCATTATATGATTAACAGAGATAAGAGACAAACAATGTTGGTACTGCAAAAGCAGCACTCAAGTCGTATGTAAGATAGGAAAGAAATGCCACATACCTGGCACTATTAGGTGAACGATTCCAACTCATCGATACACATCATACAAAACACGTCAGTCAGAAAACTTGATGTCTTTAATAGAAAAGATACCAATGCTTTTATCATAAACAGGTCCTGGCACAAGATCATCCAAATTTGCTCCGCTGCTATTCAGACAGATGCTGCTATTGATCTCAGACAACTTTCTCCATGCTCTCTTCTTTGATGCATTTTAGAAAACAAGAAAAATTAAGTAAGCTGATGAAAAATGCAGTCCCAGAGCTTACGCAAAAAGATGTGGGGCTTTTGTTGGGTTTTTTTGTTTCTTTTCTGGTTTTTAAGCACTATAACCCTCATATCAAAATTTGGGTATTCCAATATTCCAATAATCAAAATTTGTATTTGATTAGCCAAACCAAATGCATATTTTGTGAATACAGTTAGCAAAGGACCTTTCTGATGGGAAGAAAGAAAGAAGCAGCCCACCAGTTCTGAAGGCTGACATTATTGGAAAGGATTAGTATTAATAAACATAAATACTACCTGGTTCACCCTTGATACTGAGGCAATATATATTAATACACAACTAGGTATATGGCTAGGTGAGTTGTTTCTATTACAATTCACTTCGAAAGCTATTAGGTTAAAATGGACCATTGCAAATTGCGAGACAATTTGCATTCCTGTTTAAAAATCTATAGTCTGAGTAAATTACCATCAAAGCTTTATCTCAGTTAAACTAAAATATAAGACTCAATATTAAAGAGCAAAACTTACCAGTTGACAGTAGTGATGGACTATCTTTGCTTAAAAGACATTGCTTAATTAAAAACAAATGGAATTAACATGAATTAAAGCTACTAGCTCAAGTGCAATCAACTGTCAAGTCAATCTAAGAGTGGTGTGACCTTTAAAGAAGAATATTTTCACTCATTAGGAACATTGCTGACTTTTTGGAAAGAAATATAAAGTTTAAAAAAAGATAAGGGGATGTTAATAGGCTGTGAAAAAAGAATCTAAAGAAAAGCAATCTTACATCTTGCTCTTCTGTGGCAAGTAAGGCAAAGACCTATATTTTTAATGAATATTTTCTGTACACTTTCATTTATCTCCTCTCTATTGTTCTCCCTAGCTGCCTACAGTTAAATCAAAAGAGATACTAAGGAAAAATAACCCAAACAAGCCTAACAACAACACAAAGTACTATTATCTGCAGGAATAACACAACTTCTAAGAAAAAAGAAAATCAGGGAGCCATTAAGCAGAAAATTAGTTCCAACCAAGCTAGCAAGGTTTATTTCTATGTGTAAAATGGGAATGCTGTTGCCTGCATCTCTCAGAGGCCTTTTGTGATACTGACTGTGAAGAATGTTAGAAAGGCTTAAAGATAAAGGATTTTTCCACACTTCAAGGCTCAATGGCAGACGAATCAACAAATGACCTCTGGTCTTCTCCACCCGCACACGAACGATGCCACAGAGCGAAGCTGCGGCATTGGGGAATAGGGCAGGAGATTGTTCCTGAAACCAGGTGATTCAAGAGCATCCTGCAGACCAACACTGGCACCTCACCACCATCAGAGAGATCAGAGATTGACCGACAGTGTAATGCCCTGCTGGTGACAGCCTCCTTGGCTTGGCAGGAGATGGAGTTGATTTGAAATGGAGCAGCAAGCACTAACCCAGTTTAGACGTACAGGGCTGCTCCTTTTTTATGTTATTTTATTTGTAAGTCATGGCAAGTGGGTAGAAGAGAAGTGGTAAAGTATCGTGAGTTTTCACACCATTTCATCTAATCTCTATTTTTAATTGGCAACATATAAAATTAATTTTTGCCAAGTCGAGTCTGTTTTGCCTGTGACAGTAACTGGTAAGTGTCTTTATTTTTTTTTTTAATCTAATTTTCTCCCCATGATCTGTTGAGGAGTGGGGAGTGAGAGAGCAGCTGGGTGGGCATCTGGCAGCCAGCCAGGGTCACCCCAACCCACTGTTTACCCACAAAGATTCCTAAATGCTTGGGAGAAGGTTATTTCCCTCCCTTCTGAAAATTCCTAATAAAAGAGTCTTTGGAGGATGCCATACTGCCAACAGAGCCCCAGTCCTGTCCATTTGGGAATTTCCATTAGGACAGAAACACAGGCCTGTGAGGAATTTCCCATGCAATGAATGAATTATAAGTTATATAGCATAGTTACCTGCAGAAAAGTTATTTTGTCTTTTACAACTTGCTTGATTGCTTTTTCCATTATTATTGGAAAGTCATTCCAGAACCTAATCTCCTCTGTCTGTGAGCAAACTTCTGAAGTCCAGCCTGAATTTATGAGCAGACTATTTGAAACTACTCATTCTTATGCTAACATTTTCCTATAACTTTCTCCATTGATTACTTTTCTCTCTCAAGTGCTTCTAAAGAGAAAGTCTATCACCTGTCTTCACAAGGTATCATCATATAAAACAGATCTCTATTTCTTTAGTCAGTCTAACCATTTTAGAAAAATATGAGACATTTTGCAAGATAAATGTTAGAGAGTTAGGATTTAACATGAATAATAGGACTTTGGGTCAGAGAGAGCTTTGAGGAGGGAGGCCTTTCTGTTCTCCATCCCTCCTGCTCCCTTTAAAGTGACACCTCCAAAAGATGCTTTAATGAGTCTGAACTATGCAATAAAATTTTACAAATACATATGTCCTGGTTTCGGCTGGGATAGAGTTAATTTCCTTCCTAGCAGCTGGTACAGTGCTGTGTTTTGGATTTAGGATGAGAACAAAGTTGATAACGCACCGATGTTTTAGTTGTTGCTAGGTAATGCTTACACTAGTCAAGGACTTTTCAGCTTCCCATGCTCTACCAACTGAGAAGGCTGGAGGTGCACAAGAAGCTGGGAGGGGGCACAGCCAGGACAGCTGACCCCAACTGGCCAAAGGCATATTCCATACCATGTGACATCATGCTCAGTACATAAACTGGGGAAAGCTGGCCGGGGGGGCAGCTGCTTGGGGACTGGCTGTGCATTGGTCCGTGGGTGGTGAGCAATTGCATTGTGCATCACTTGCTTTGTGTATTATTATTATTACATTATTATTATTGTTATTATTTTATTTCAATTATTAAACTGTTTTTATCTCAACCCACGAGTTTTTCTCACTTCTACTCTTCCGATTCTCTCCCCCATCCCATTGAGGGGGTTGGGGGGAGAGTGAGCGAGCGGCTGTGTGGTGCTCAGTTGCCAACTGAGGTTAAACCACAACAGTCCTTTTTTACATCTTGTCCTGCCCGGACTGGCCCCAGGGCTACTGCATGAACTATCTCCTCTTTAATTTGTTCAAAAGCTTGTCGTTGCTCAGGGCCCCATTTGAAATCGTTCTTCTTTCGGGTCACTTGATAGAGAGGGTTTACAATCAGACTGTAATTTGGAATATGCATTCTCCAAAACCCACAATGCCTAAGAAAGCTTGTGTTTCCTTTTTGCTGGTTGGGGAGACATGGCTGTTATTTTGTTGATCACATCCATTGGGATCTGACGACGTCCATCTTGCCATTTTATTCCTAAAAACTGGATCTCCTGTGCAGGTCCCTTGACTTTGTTTTATGGCAAAACCAGCCTTCTGCAGGATTTGGACTATTTCCTTCCCTTTTTCAAAAGCTTCTCCTGCTGTGTTGCCCCACACGATGATGTCATCAATGTATTGCAGGTGTTCTGGAGCCTCACCCTGTTCCAGTGCAGTCTGGATCAGTCCATGGCAAATGGTGGGTCTGTGTTTCCACCCCTGGGGCAGTTGGTTCCAGGTGTACTGGACGCCCCTCCAAGTGAAAGCAAACTGTGGCCTGCACTCCGCTGCCAAAGGGATTGAGAAAAATACATTAGCGATATCAACTGTGGCATACCACTTGGCTGCCTTTGACTCCAATTTGTATTGAAGTTCCAGCATGTCTGGCACAGCAGCACTCAGCAGCGGCGTGACTTCATTCAGGCCACGATAGTCTACTGTTAGTCTCCACTCTCCATTAGACTTTTGCACTGGCCATATGGGACTGTTAAAGGGTGAGCGAGTCTTGCTGATCACTCCTTGGCTCTCCAGTCGACGAATCAGCTTATGGATGGGAATCAGGGAGTCTCGGGTTGGTGCGATATTGCCGCTGGTGCACCGTTGTGGTAGCGATTGGCACTTGTTGGTCTTCGACCTTCAGCAACCCCACAACAGAGGGGTCCTCCAAGAGACTAGGCAAGGTGGACAGCTGTTTAATTTCTTCCATCTCCAAGGCAGCTATACCAAAAGCCCACCGGTACCCTTTTGGGTCCTTGAAATACCCTCTCTTGAGGTAGTCTGTGCCAAGGATGCACGGAGCCTTTGGGCCAGTCACAATGGGGTGCTTCTGCCACTCATTCCCAGTTAGACTCAATTCAGCTTCCAATACAGCTAGCTGTTGGGATCCCCCCGTCACTCCAGAAATACAGACGGGTTCTGCCCCTTTATAGCTTGATGGCATTAGGGTACACTGTGCACCGGTGTCTACTAGAGCCTTATACTTCTGTGGGTCCGATGTGCCAGGCCACTGAATCCACGCAGTCCAGTAAACCCAGTTGTCCCTTATCCTCCACCTGGCTGGAGGCAGGGCCCCTCTAGTCCTCATCACAGTATTCGTTTCTCATTTCTTCTAAATATGAGTCAGAAGTCTCTTTATTAAGAGGACAGTATCCACCCCTTATTCTATACCATCTACATCATGCCCAAGACCCACATTTTCCAATACATTTCCATTAATCACCCCCCCTTTTCCTGTTTTTTTAATATATATATACACACACAGATATCATTCCTTTAGTCTATGGGCCATCCCTCTAAAATGTTTGGTGAGTTCATTTAGTCCATAACATCAGGCTCCATCTGTCATAATAATCTTCCAGGGCAGGAAAGATGGAGATGGTATGTGGTGTTGGATTGTTTCATGTTGAAGTCAGTTCTGGTACCATCATCACTGTGCTTTGCTTGGTTTCATCAAAGTTTATTCTTCATTAATCTGGGTGATTCTTATTGTAATATAATTAGTACGGCATATAATATTATGTAGCACTTAACATCATATAATTCAGATCATTGGCTATTCTCACCCAAAATCAAATCCCCTTGAGGTACACATCGGACTTCCCCATCCTTCTGCATTATCCACCAAGTGCACCCAGGTCCTTGAGCAAAAGCAATCCCACGGATGGGTTTGCCTTTGCCCGAGGCAGGAATAACCTAAACTGTTTTTCCCAGCATATTTTTTATGTGCACTACAGCCTGGCTAGCTCAGTTGGTAGAGCATGGGACTCTTAATCCTAGGGTCGTGGGTTCGAGCCCCACGTTGGGCACCAAAAAGGACTGTTGTGGTTTAACCTCAGTCAGCAACTGAGCACCACACAGCTCACTCCCCCCCGCCCCCCGGTGGGATGGGGAGAGAATTGGAAGAGTAGAAGTGAGAAAAACTCGTGGGTTGAGATAAAAACAGTTTAATAATTGAAATAAAATAATAATAACAATAATAATAATGTAATAAGAATAATAATACACAAAGCAAGTGATGCACAATGCAATTGCTCACCACCCACGGACCAATGCACAGCCAGTCCCCAAGCAGCTGCCCCCCTGGCCAGCTTTCCCCAGTTTATGTACTGAGCATGACGTCACATGGTATGGAATATGCCTTTGGCCAGCTGGGGTCAGCTGTCCTGGCTGTGCCCCCTCCCAGCTTCTTGTGCACCTCCAGCCTTCTCAGTCGGTAGAGCATGGGAAGCTAAAAAGTCCTTGACTAGTGTAAACACTACATAGCAACAACTAAAACATCGGTGCGTTATCAACATTGTTCTCACCCTAAATCCAAAACACAGCACTGTACCAGCTGCTAGGAAGGAAATTAACTCTATCCCTGCTGAAACCAGAACAGTATATCATCTACAAATAAAATAAACTAGGAGTTGTCCTCAATAATGCAGCAGTTTTCAGGGATTGAAGCATACAATTCTTCCCTTTCTTTGCAAAACAAGGATATATGCACATCTTTCTTTTTTCAGTTAAAAACCAATTTAAGGCGCTCTTCCAAGGAATATAAAAAGCTACAAGAGACTAACGGTCTCACAATTCATTTTATCAGGAAAGTTCCCAATGTCCCAGGCTGAAGATTAAATGGGCTAGATCACGTTGATCATGCACAGTTCCCAAAGCCAGGAGAAGAACAAGCAGGAGTGCTCTGTCTGCATGCTGTAGAAGGAAAATACAGTCCTTCTTTTATGCATAACTTCAGAAAACCAGGACCAGGAGCTAGGGATTTAAGACAAACTACCAAAAGGGATAAATGAGCCCCAAATACCCCTGTCTGGAGTCAGATGTGAAATAAGGAATTTGAAAGAAGCACTTGCTGCTGACGGATCCACAAATCTGGCAAATCAGCTCTTCTGTACCTGGGGCTCGGGTAGACTTCAGGGAGCCAAGACGAAAGTCCAAGCTTTTAAAGCCAACCTGTCCATCTCCACCCCGAACCCTTCCTCCTTCAAGTGTTTTGAGAGCATTTACTTCACTGAGGATGTCTGGCTCTGAACTGCCACCCGACCAACCCCTTCCCACAGCTTTGGGAGTACTTTGGCAGTTTTTGAGAGTATTTCCGTGGTTAGCACAGGAGCTCATTAACCTTCTCCCTGTCAGGAGAGGAGGAGGAGAACAAGCTGCCTTTGAGGGTGATCTTTAGTACAGTCATCTTGTTAAACTGATATCTGGCAAGACAGGAGAGGACGTCCCACCTTCGCACAGAGAGGGTTGAGGAAGATCGTCCTTAGAATCCACTGCAGGGATGTTTTGCAGGTCACATGTATGCTGTGATCCCCGCTAAGGACTGATAGCGTCAGCGACAGCAGCATCTCCTGTAACACTCTCATAACAAAGAAAATGTTATATGATTTACTGGCATTATTGCTTTTGCCCTGAGCACTGATAAAAAAGTTGTTTTGGACAAAGTAGCAGTAAATGAAACATAAGAGAAATGATTTTTTTTATTTTTATTATCATTGCTGCTCTCATTTCAGAAGGGAGTCAGGAGAGGGATTTCCTATGAAACACTGGTTTTCTTAAAGACCTGCTAATATCAGATTGAAACCACAGCCAGTCATCACCACTATGGGACTAAAAAGAAAACAAAAGGTATAAGGAAATTGCAGCACTCAAGAACACTTCAGTTTTATCACCAGACAGGAGGGAAATGCCTGGTTTTCTGGTAGCTGCTCTCTCAGCATGATCACAGTGCAGGAGAGACTCGCCCTGCTAAACATCCCTTTTCACTCACCCTTTCCAACTATTAGCAAATCTTTAGGGAGCGTTGACTGCTAGTGGCAATAGTGCACCAAGACGATTACCAGCTGCTGCTGGCTAATGCCAGACTAGCTGCCATTGACAACACTGAGACACCACAAAATTTCGGGAGCATTAGATGTCTAGGATTTTATTGGGACCAAAAAATGCTTTAGAGCTAGTGCCTTGTCTATTGTATGATGATACCTTTGTTCTTTGGCAACTTTTAATGTCCAGTAGCTTGTTCTGATTCTGGAAGAATACGTACCTGGCACCTCAGGTCTGCCAATCTGCGTTTTAGTGTATTAGCTTAATTTATCAGTAATACCAGAGTGTGAATCAAAATAGCCAGGGCACAAATGCTCATTCCCTCCTGCCACTCAATAACAGAGTTAATAAAATCCATTAAAGGGGTAAAGTGGACAGCTAAACACTAAAATCTTAATGTTACACTAAGAGGTCTTGAAGCCCTCCCTAATGCAAAACTCTTCCAAAAATATTCTTCACCAGAGAAAAATACAATAGAATTTCAAATAAGATGGGAAACACTAAGTTTAAAGCACACTAATGGATTGGTAACATGGTTTTGTGATGGAGTAGCCATAGCAACATAATGTACTAGTGGCTTTAAAAGAAAAACAGCAACATGAAAACCCACACAAGCCCAGATAAAGTCCGTCACTCTTTTACAAGACGGGACTGTCAAGGGGCTCTGGATTCACTCACTGAGTATATCCCATTTGAAAAGTCCAAACATACACATATGTGTATCTGTTCAAATGCATATTTTACTTCCTATTTAAAATACTCAAAGAATAGTTTGATCTGATGGTTGCAAATGTGCAAATACCAATTTAATGCATGTAAAGCAATTAAAATTCAACTCACCGTCCTGTACATAGAGTAAGCATTATCTGTCTCATATATGAGCAAATAGTTGACAAGCTGCTTACTTTTTGTAAAAAATAATGTTTATCACAGTGCTTCCCAAATCAATAGTAGGAAACAGTAACCAAATTAGAGGCCTGTGATACTTATACATTATAAATTTACCACTCAGGATGTAATTACTATTAGCCCAGATATAACTAATATTAGCTTGCCTTGAATCCAGAAATAAGCATACTAAACTAGTGTAACTGTCTGTGGTATACATGTGTTTTATAATACTGTGATAACATAGACAGGCATAATGTATAAGTATGCAAGCAATGTGACCGCCAAAAGGATAAAGACAGATGTGTGTAGGAGGCACACAAAAAACTTTTCAGAAAAAGGACAAGAGAAGGGGACTACTTATAGACTGCCAAATACACAAGAAGGATGGGGATGGCTGGCAAGACAAAAGAAAACAAGATAAGCAGCAACATGTTCTCCTTTTTGGGAGGAGGACAATAGCATAATAATGTCAGGCATCAGCAAGGAAAATGGGAGAACAAAGATGACAACCCACTTCAGCTTGGCCTTTTCTTATTGATGAGCTCTCAAGCTTGTTCACCTGGGCCTTAGCCTCTAGGACCACCAGGGGCCATGGCCACCAGGACAAGATGGCATTGTCTCCCTGGTCCTGTGTACTCACAGCTAATTTAGAACATTAATGGTAAAGAATAATGGGTTTGTGTACATAGCACTGATGTTTAATATTGTCTAAGAACTGACTACTAGCCAGGAGCATGTTGTTAATGAATGAATTTAGTACTGTCCTGCTTTTTCAGTCTTTGAAGCACCCCATCACAGCAATCTCCAATTCCCTAATTGATATGTATATATGTATAACATATATTCAGTTCCAACAAAAGCTGTTGATCTTTTTATCAAAATATTATACTCAGGAAACTTGTCTTCAGTTTTGAAGCTCATCTCTCCAGAGATTTGTCATGTCACTCAGTCCCTCCCTACTACCTCCTTCCTCCTCTGCAACATAGGGAATAAAGAAGCTCCATTTTCCCACTCCTTGTACATCTCATCCATTTTGATTTAAACAGTTCCTTACAAGCTGTATAGCTCATTCTTTGTATACCAAAACTTGCAAATGAAGTAAGATATCCAACACAAATACAGATGGGTCCCCCCCTCTGTCTCAACATGATTCAGGGTAGCAGATATTTTTCCAAGGGTGTTATGTGATGGAGCTGCAGAGCTCCTGCTCCCATCTCCAAACATATTGTTCCTGTGCACCCACAGCACTCTCAAGCTGGATATCCATAAGCCCCAAACTGAAACAGCAGCCCAATGTAATTTCAGTATAGCACTGAAATTAGAGCTAACAGACAGTAGGAGTCTTCCTCAGGCATCTTTGAAACTCCCTATAAGGAAAGACAATGGGATATTGTGAATACATTATCTCTTAGTAAAGATAAAAGCTGGAGTCATGCTGTGGTCATCATAAAAACTTTCTCTCTTTTGGTTTCTGATTTTATTTTGCATTTTTCAAAAAGGAAGTTTCTAACAGTTTGTCATTTCTCAATCTCTTCTTCAGTTTCCTCTCCAAGTTTTATTTATCTAAATTTTATCAGAGGCATGAATGACATTTCGACCTGACTAGCAATCTTTCTGGATACGTGCTGCCAGATAAATGAACACATAAATGTGTTTTCTGAAGCTGCTGAAAATCAGAGTGAATTCCTCACAGATAATTTGTACATGTATCATACAGTGACACACTGGAGGTACAGCTACAGCAGTGTTTAGGAATGAGAAAGGAGGTGGTAGCCCATTTGCACAAACAAACAGTAGCATCTTCTCTGAAGACAAGCAAAGCTTGTTTCTAAATACCCATGTCGACAGCTTGTTGAGGAAAAGTTTGATTAAAACAAACACAATAAAATGGACATTCTTTATTTCAAGACTAAATAAAACGTAGTACCTAGATTTCCAAAGTCAGCTGAAGGATGTAGACCCATGTCTTCTGTTTCTTTCAATGGAAAAGATGTGTCTGTATTTGCCAGCATAATCTGAAAATCTATAGTGGTGTGACACCAGCTCACTAGAAAAACTCATAGTCCAGAAGTCCATCCATGAAATGGATAGCAATTTGCATAAAACAGCATATAAATTTAAAAACCCTCGTACAGAAAATAGTTGAGACATCATGTTTGAAGGCCACCACATGTCTTGCACCAAAACTCTGAAATCCTACCTGCTTTGTGAGTATATTTATTTTGGCTGCAGCACCTCACTCTCCAATTCTCTCTGCATGTTCTGGAGGGAAACATCCCTTCTGTGCAAGCCAGAGAAAGCTCAAATCAACTCCTGTATATGAAGTTACGCTTATAATCACTTTTTTTTTAAGGAGCTGGAAGTCTGGGGAGCAGATTCTGGTCAAAGACAAACCCGCTTGACAAGGTCAAGTAATTTGTGAAGAGAAAATTGTTGCCTGTGTAAATGTAATTAGGTTGCACTAAAGAGAAGCTGCCAAAGTCACAGCACCCTCCATTGGGGTAAACCGCAGTAATTACAGCAGTTTTAATGCCTATTTACACCAGCAAAGAATCTGGCTCTAACACTTGCTGTCAAAATAAGAAAGGTGGAGGTGGTGAAATTACGTCATTTCATTAAAAGCTATTACTAAATAGTGAGGTGCTGGTGCTGAAATATCTAGTTATCCATCAGTATATTAACCTCTTTGCTCACCAATGTCAAAGTGTAAGATGGAAACAGTGCATTCAGTGCAGTTACACGTTCCCCAGGTTCCTACCAACATGTAAAATCATGAGCCACTGCCAGCAGATGCGATCACATTTTAATTTGCTGTGAAGGTTCAGATCATGTGTTCTGCTCTGCAAAACCCCAAAAAAAGGGTTAGCCAAAGCTTTCTGCAGAAAAAATGTATTGACAGAAAGCCATTGGAGCAAAGGAAAAGCAGAAAGAGCTTTAACTGCTTGAGCACAAGTTGGATAACCCAAAACACAAGTTACCCAGGCTGCTGAGTTGAGGAAGCCCTACCGCAACTCAGCTCTCCCATGTCCAGACTATAACATTCTTGATCTTAAGTACTGTTTCTCTTGCTATATTTCCTGGGAAAAAAATTGCAGTTAAGATCTAAATACCATCCAGGGGAATCTAAGATAACCTTAACTGGTGAAGAGATAAGGCTTAATAATTTCTTAGCTATTATCAATGTTTCTATAATTCCCATATGTTATTGAGATTTGAGGGGCAGGGGTTGTTTTGCCTTTTTTTTTTTTTTTTAATTAAACTAAGCAGACAATTTGTACTTACTCTGTAATTTTCCCCTCACCAACAGAAGACCTTTTAAGAACAATTGCTTCTTCCAGTTCTCTCCATTTTACCTACAAACTCAAAGTTGGCTTTCCTCTACTGCTGACAAAGTGAACTTGAGCAGTGGGAACCCAGTAAAACTCAAACAGCAGTGATGCTTTATGTACCTTAAGTACTGTAAGATTAAAAATGTGGTTTTATCACAGTGTGATACCAACGTTAATAACTAGTCCCGAGCAAGAATTCAAAGCTTTCAGTATTCTATAATTGAAAGTAGCCCAATCACACATGGACTCATCTAGCAACAGAGGAGCTCAGATCATCTCAGTCAGTATTTCACTCACATAGGAAAGCCTGAGAAGGGCAGTGAAGCATCACTCAGTCATGTATTATCAACAGTGGTGCACCAAACATGGGGTTTGCATTAGCAAATGAAGCTACATGCAAGTAACAACCTGACACCATCTGTTTACAAAGAAGGTCAGGCGTGCAGAAAAATTCATTCATGGCACTTGGTGAAAGCAGAGTGAACAATAAAATTTTAGATTTTCAGCCCACCAACAGTAAATTTACCTGCAGCTACATCTTCAGTTCTCAAAGCACCAAGCAATTCTTTTTCTTTCAGCTTTTTATTATTGCTTCTCTTTTTAACTAACCTTTTGTAAGACAATTATTTCATAAACCTTAATTCTGTTTCATTTTATATTTTGACTGAACGCAATAGCTAATAACTACATCATGTAACAAACCAGCTGTCCCTCACAAGCATAGAAACAGATACTGCATATCACACTACAGAACTGGCATTCAGCTGAAGTCATCACATATCAAAAGGATGCAGAGCAACAGGAGCAAGAGAGACTTGAGGAATTACAGAGCAGGGCAAAGGGCCACCTGCCTCAAGTATGCATACACAGATGCACACAGCATGGGAAGCCAGCAGGAGGAACCGCAGCTCCATGTGTGGTCACCAAGCTACAGCATCGTTGGAGTAACAGAGACAGGGTGGGACACTGCACGACTGGAGTGAGGGATGGACACAAGCTCATCAGGAAAGAGAGGCAGGAATGATGAGGAGGGCAGTTGGCCTCCACATGAGGGAGCAGATTGGATGTCACAGCTCTGCTAAGGGTTGGAGGACGGCTGGGTGAGAGCTGTGGGTCAGAGGCAGAGGAGAGGCCAGTGAGGGTGACACTGTGGTGGGACCACCCAATCAGGGTGAGGAAATGAAAGAAGTCTTCCTTAAATAACTTGAAGAAGTTTTGACCCTGGTTCTTGTAGGGGACTTTAACTTCTCTGACATCTGCTGGAAAGCCAACATGGTGGGACACAAGCGGTCAAGAAGATTTGTAGAGGGTGTTGGGTATAACTTCTTGTGATACTGGTCCTGGAGCGGCCAGCGGGGCTGGTGCACAACTGGGTTTGCTATTCAAAAACAAGGAAGTTCTGTTTGGGAATATGATAATCCAAGGCAGCCTTGGCTGTAGTGACCATGAAACAGTGGGGATCATGATTCAGAGGGGAGAGAGAGGAAGGAGAGTAGCAGAGCACAGACTGGGCTTCAGGAGAGCAGACTTTGGGTTATTCAAGGAACTGGTATCTTGGATACCACAGGAGGCAGCTCTGAAGGGAGAAAGCAAGCTCAGGAAATCTGGCAGAGCTTTAAGGTCAGCTTCCTCCAAGTGTGAGAATGGTCCATCCCAAAACTCAGGAAAACATGTGGATCTAACAGGAGACTGGTTTGGCTAAACTGGGAATTCACAATGGGGCTCCTACACTAAAAGACAGCATGCAGGAGCTGGGAGCAGGGACAGGCTACAAAGAAGGACATCATGAACGTTGCCCAGGCATGCAGGGATGGTGTTAGCAACATCAAAGCTCACCTTTAGCTTGGACTGCCTGGCTCCCCCATCCTGCTCCCTGGCTGGGATGATGGACAGGCTCTGGCGAGGCAGCCACGTTGTCCCCCTTGGCTCCCTGGAGAGGTGCTGGCCCTCACTGCACCCTGAGAGACACTTGGGGTGAAGACAAGAGGCAACGGACCTCAGCTGAAACAAGAGAGGTTCAGGTTGGAGGTAAGGAACAGCTTTTCCTCCATGAGCCATGACACAGGCTGCCCAGAGAGGCTGCACCACCTCCATTCTTGGAGGTTTTCAAGTCCCATCTGGATCAAGCCCTGAGCAGCCTGGTCTGACCCCAGAGGTGACCTGCTTTGAGCAGGAGGTTGGACAGGGAATTCCTGAGGTCCCCTTCAGCCTGAATTATCCTGTGATCTACATTCAAGTTTATCATACCATAGAATATACTCCAGAATACAAGCCTAAATTGGACATATCCTATAAAGCAGAAACTATAGAGATGCTTTTTAAAGTTGATCATAAAGTTTGCTCTGGGCTTTCACACACCAGTAGAAAGTAAACTACATAACACATGAGAAAGGTCTATATCATCATCCTAAGACACACACACACAAAGCAGCAGAAGTGTCATACCTTTCTCTCTTGTTTTCCCAGGAAAATCACCTCTTGCATAGAAAACCCAAGATGTGGAAATTAACTTTACACATTAAAAAGCTTTTTTTCAAACTTTATCCTGGATTAACCCATTTTATCTTCTCAAATATGAAGTCTCCCACCAGATCTGTGATAACGCCCTGCATACATATCTACTAAATCTCCTGGCATGACATGCATACAACTTTGCTGGCCTGCCTTGACTGTACACTTGTTTTCGCAAACCTTTGGGCTTTGTCACTGTGTTCTCATGCCAGGTCTGATACAGCACTTTGAATTGAGTAGCTCCACTCAAAGGTTGGTCACAATAGTCCACATCAACCCTTCTGCAAATAAGGGCACATCAGTCTGAGATATACATACTTAATTTTAAATTGAAGATGTTTCTTCAGCCTTGTAAATGAATATTATATCATCAACGAATACCTTCCCTCCTGTATCTTCTTTCCAGTGAGCTCTACTAGTAGGGTGGGGAGGACAAACCTACCCAGTTTGCTAAGCAGAACAAACATTTGAATTCCAATAATTCCCTTAAAATCTCTACACTGCATATAATTCACTTAAGAATATGGAGATGCACAACAGAAAAAGAGCAGGAGAAGCCAAACAACCACGAGCAAGAGCAATTTCAAAACTACACAACATCCATCTGGATGGCAACACTATTTTCACATCTCCTTTTTAGCTGTTGCTACTATTAAACTTAGCACAAAAGAGAATCTCAAATTATTTCAAATAAAAGCAACACTTTAATATGTACTCTGGAGTTCCATTAAACTGGGGCCACTTTCAGTGATGGGACTGCAAGTTAATTTATTCTATTTTCCTTAATTTCTTAATTGATTGCAGCTAGAAGACAAGCTCTTTTCGGCACACCTTGCACATCATGCTCCAGCAGCAGGCAATGCATCCCACTGTTCACACCACTACTCCAAAAACACTATCTCGCTCCAACACATGCTTCTTCCCCAGACTTTTCTGCGACTCGCACTGCTGCTGCATACTTTGCTGCTCCCTTATTCTCTAGTTCTTGTACTATATCAGAAGTGCATCTCCTTTTACTTTTAAGGATTAACTAAAACATAAAACAATCAGAAATGTAAATGCTGCTCTTTCACAGCTGCAACCAGCTGGAAGTTGTTGATTCTGTTCATAAAGACCATGTGTCCACAGTTGCCTGGTACACATAACAGCTGATTTTGTCTATTATATAAGGTGCACTAATTCTCAGGAGAAATGGACATATTTGGATCTAACAAAAATGTCAGAATGTCATTTTAACACATTTTGGTTACTATTTCATCCCCCTCTCTTTCAGTACACACATCTGCACCTGACCTTAAAAAATCATAAAAATGTCAAGGACACAAAAATTCTCTCTCTCTGTGTTCACAGGTATGGGTCTAAATCAATTCTACAGTTACAATTACTTCTGAACAACAACAACAACAGTCTTTTGACACGAACTGTCACCATTTTTATTTTCTAAATCAGCTTAAATACAATCTAATATATAGTACTCAATGCTACCTATAAGCCTGTGCAAATGGCTCTCTGTGCGTATACATTGCTCATTTCCCACATGGCTTTTCTGGTACTCCGTTTCATTTGTGCAAAGCAGACCAAGCACATGTTTCTGTTCCAGATCAGTCTGCAGAGGAGCAGGATGCAGCGAGGAGACCTTCAGCAAATTCACTCCTCCGTCATAAATCATAATGAAACTAGGTAAGCATAACACAACATAAACTCGGGCAAATTCCAAAATTTCTGATGAAAGAAACCTAAGGGTATCAACCAGAAACTTGCCAGAGACCCACAGTAATTAAAAAAAAAAAAAAAAATCAACTTATGCAGACAATTATATTTTTTTAAAGGGTAAGAATATTTAAATGAAGTCGGTAAATATCTTAAGGTGGAAATGCAGGAGTATTATTCAGCCATAATTTCCTTCGAAAAGTCCAATTATACCTCTTGATTTAAATTCTTCATATCATTCTGCTTTCTTTTTGCAGTTGCTGGAAATACCATCATAAGAAAATACTACACGCTATTTGTAGTAGAGTGTGTTTATGGTTTATGGTTTCTTTATCTTAACGAAATGTCATATATGTAAAGAAAATCAATCTTCAATTTCTAAACTGTTTAAGAATTTATGTTCATTTTTTATTATAAGCATTTGACTTGGCCTATGAAAAGTCAGATGGAAAAGTTTCTACATTTTACAGTCAGGAAAAATATGCTCTGGAGTATTTTTAGACTCTGCAATATACAAGTTTTAAAGCCCGAGATATCCCTTCACGTTTTCTTTTCTGATGCTTAATATCTTTTCTGTTGCCTTTTTGTGATAACAATTCCTCTGGGGGATAATGAGGAAAAGCAAACATTTTTTCTGCACAAATTTTTTCTTCCATTAGTAACACTGACAGGGATATAGATTTTGAAGGCAGTTTCTGTGCATTCAAGAAAAACCTGATATGAAACTGTAGAAGCATTTTTAGTTATATTTATCACCAGATGTTACATTTAAAGATTGACATGTTTGCAAAGTAAACAAAACAGAAATAACAATCATGGGCACACCTGCAGAAAGAAAGTAAAAAGCAAGGTGTAAAACTATAACCCCCTGAACCTTGTCAGCTTGGCTTAACACACAGATTTGCAGGAAAATATAGGCACATGATATATATTTGAATTTAGGTCAAATGTAGCAATTAGCTATTTTGGTAAATACATAGAACTTCTGCTCTTAGTGTAGGTCAGGAATCTGGAAAAGTTGTAAGCCATTACCACAAAACAGCTCAGTCTATACTATTTGACCACTTTGCATCCTTAAAAGTTAAGAAAATTCAAGGCTGTTTCTCTGTCGTTTCATCTTCCCTTTCAAAAATGCAACAATTAATTAAAACCTTGAGTCACTGTAATAACCGAGAAAAAAAAAAACAATGTCATGCTGCCAAAATTTTCAAAAATGGCTCCTAATTTTTTATTCCATTTAGGTTGTGACCAACTCTGGGGGTTACGTACCTCCTGAGAGTAAGGGATCAGGAGATCCTGAAACTGTTATATTTTCCTTCTTTTCAAATAAAAGAAGTACAGCAACCATGTCCAAGAAGCTGCTGACAGCATTTAACAATCAAAGCTATGTTATGAACAAACACATGAAAAATCCAGCTGGATTTTTTCATTTGCCTGTTAGAATAACTAGGCATGCTATCAAAATTAAAATCCAGCCTCACAAACAAAAGATGCTTAAAACTCCATCCCAACTGCAAGGAGCACTCTCATGTCACAATTCAACATTGCGGAAAAAGACTTAAATAACACAAGCCTAACTCAGTACATCCTTAAATATGCATCCTCTGCCAGCCCCCGCTGCACTGGCTTGGCTGGTGAGGTTACCACCTTTTGTTCTTCTCCCCTCAGCCCCTCACAAGTGGCAAACAAACATCTTTTACCCACAGACTTCCCACTACAGAGGGTTGCAACAGATGTTATCCCACCTTGAGAACAAGGTTGGAAAGTCACCTCCTATGTTTTAAACCATTAAATTGAAAATCAACAGTAAAATCAAACGATACATGGCACAATTTCAGAATAGTCTACTGGTATGGAGGGTACTGCCCACACAGTCAGGAAGGAAGACTGCCCCCAAAATGCAAGTAGATAAAAGAATATGGAAGAATTGTTTTTCCGTAAAAGTTTTCCCTGTTTTTTCTATCAGCACTGATACTCTACACCAGTTCCTGGTCATCATAAATAAGAATTGAGCAGAGAAATAAGGAACTCCAGTGCAGTGTGTGAGAGGGGAGGAGTATTTCCCCAAGATTATGTTTTAAACTGCTTTAAATTTAGTGCATTCTGGTAAAATTAAAAAGTAAAATGTACTCTTGGAGAAGCATTTTATGAGCTTGAAGGATCTGCTGTTTGACAGGAATAACAGCAATGTAGGGAGGGGAGATGAAGAAGTGGCAGAGTGAATAAGTTATACTAACACTTTCTTCTCCAGTTTTTGACAGCAGAATTCTTAGAGGACATAGGAAAGACTCAAATCCATAGTAATTTTGAGAGTCTGCAAGTCTCTGCCAACAAATGACAGTTATATTCTCTAATATTATGGGGAAATTTTTGTCTTTTGGAAATCTGTAACTTAGTAGGATTTCAAAAACTGTGTTGCATCTAAACTCACAGATGAAGTGAGATACTCATGGGTTATAGCGTTCTCACTGAAAATCCTCTTTTGCTGGAAAATAATATGATTTGTAGTACTTCCTCCCCCTTTCCCTCAGGCACTGTGCTTAGACGTATACCCACCTCACAATTTTTGCACATTCAAAGATTATGGCATAAATATTCTGGGGAAGGAGACAAGGAAATAACTCCACCACTGAATTACCTGGCGAGTTTTTGCTTACATGCAGGCTGGAAGAATTCTTGTGGATTTCTTTATTAACAAAACTGGGAAACCTTCATATTTCTATTAGTCGCCTTCTGTCTCTATTACTACTGCCCAACCATACTTTCAACAATGTCATCAGCAAAATACATCTCCAACATTTTTGGAAAATGTCAAGATTGTAGAGGCTAAATCTAACCTAATATAAATTGAAGTAAACATGCAAATATGGTTAGGCAAAAGCTACAGTTTGCCTCTTTATCCTACTTAAATGTTTCTGGTATTTTCTGTACTGTTTCAATTATTTTTATTTTTTTAAATGGGAAGAGAGGCCAGTCACAGGAATTGTAATATAATTGCAAAATTTAAAGGTTACTATGCAAGTATGTTTTCATTTATCCTATTTAACTCTGAAATATACCACTAAGCTGCTAATATCTAATAATCCATTTACAGAAGCTGAATGTTATCTGTAAAAAATTAATTGTTTACATTTGCAATGTCATACAGTAAATATAAATGTTCATTCATTATTTAAAATGTATGTCTCTTCGCAGCACATTTACATCTTCGCAAATTTTGTATTTTCCCCCCTCAGTTTTGGCTAACCATTTCCACAGATATGTTAGCACCATCTTTTGGCTAAACTGTATCCTGACCTATATTTATATGTTTTTCTTACAAAATCTCTTACAAATAGGGTTGTTGTAAGGGGGCAGTGGGAAGGGTGGAAGATGCATTCAAATTCATATTGCTGCCATAAACGTTCAGTAGGAGTTGTGGAAAGCTTTGGAAGCAAAGGCTCATGCAGTTAGTTACCTGCTCTCTCTCTGAATGGAAGATTTAAATTGGGCCAAGAAATTGGGACTGAGCTGGGGGGACAGCCATCCACCATGCCTACAAAAACCACCTCTGATATTTCTCTGAACGTGAAGAAGA
Organism: Aptenodytes patagonicus; assembly: GCF_965638725.1. NCBI lineage: Eukaryota > Metazoa > Chordata > Aves > Sphenisciformes > Spheniscidae > Aptenodytes > Aptenodytes patagonicus. Next base: position 46,758,766 of record NC_134953.1, read on the forward strand.
GCCAAAATGGGTATTGAAGCTCAGGCTCTGGCTGATAACCCAACTAAGAGAACCCTATTGGTCCCAATTTATATTTACACTGAGGTACCTTTACATTGTTGTAGCCCTAAAACTAAATTTTTATAATTGCTTTGTGTACAAATATACACAAAATCACCTTTACACAATTCTAGGACAACAAAGCATTATGTGGAGCACAAAGGACCCCAGAAAAGGTAGAATCGTCTTGCTGTCACAGAGGCAGAGGGCCCTCTTGGTCCAGTCTTAGTTTCACCCAAGTGAGGGGTCACATTCTGCTTCCCCTGAGGTCTCTGGAGCTTAGTCAATGACCTCAGTGAAAACATGTGTAGGCTAATCTGAACTTGCAAGGCGTACTAGGATGGCTAAGGTCCTTAACTTCTTAATTTGCCTTTAAGAGCTATGTTTGTTCTCTCTATATAGATCAAAGGATATCCATCTTGGCATACCACCACATATACGCAGCTGGGTTCACTACCCTTTGTATGAAAGGAAGTACCATTTTAGAGCAAGACAAAAACAGTAAACTGCAAACATGGGTGATTTCTCATTGGACAAGGACAGAATTTGGTGTACCTTGCTGTTGAGTTCATGTCATCTGTAGAGCTATTAATCCCATCAGAATCCCCTCTACCTCACTTGTAAAAAATGTATTGTCCCAGGGCAAAACAACATAAAGTATTATGGGTTTTTAGTATGATGCTTTATATTCCAACTACTGTGATATGTAATCAGCTTGACATTCTGTTTTGCAAAGCAGTCATCATTCATTGCCACCCTGATCTATGAGTGTAGATACATCATGATTTGCCCATGGCATCGAGTATTGCAGCTTTGTTAATCTATAGCAGAAAGATAATTTACTGCATGACAGCAGGAAATACCAGTGCAAAACTTCACATAAAAGAGAAGTAATAAGACTTAGAGAGAAATATGTGCTATGTGTATATTTGATACGGACATATTAGAAATACATATTTGCTAGTAACAGTTACTGGAGTAGGGTCAGATTCTAGCAGGAGTACTGCTTTGGATTAGTACCTTAGCTCACAAAACTAGTTTTTTTAAACTGGGCTTCTTATGCCAAATTATTGTGATGAAACTGTTCTTTGTATATTACTAATTGCAAGTTAGACTGTAGTCTGGTGGTCTGGCAGTTTTGCCATGGTTTGCAGTAGGACTACATTTACAGTGAAGTGCCATCTTGCATAAAATGGGCTGAACCTGTCCAATCTAAAGGCACTTTTACATTCTTTAAGTTTTTGCTCTGGAGTTATTTTGAGACAATAAGCGAAATTGGTAATAATTAGCTAAATTATGACTTGTGTGTAAAGCCATGCAATTCAAAAATCTCCTTTACCCCTTTGGTAGGTTTATATGTACTCTTGGAGACAGAGGTGCAAGACAGCTGCTGTAACTAAGCACAGCAGGATAGGCAGGAAGCTTATGAAAGGGTTTTGTAGTCAGAAGAAAGTCAAATGAATTTAAATAAAGACATCTAATAAGTACTGTTAACATTGCCATAACCAGATGCCTGTTAAGATGTGAATAGCAAGTACTTCAAAAGGTATTACATGTGTAATACAATATGTATCTATATAATTTGTATCTATATAATATAACATACCGAAAGATATTCTTTTATCTCTGCTTATGTAATTTGAATCTTCAGGGTTGAGAAATTTGGAAATCCTGAAGTAAGAATGTATGTATGAACAAGAATGTTTTAAGGCCACATGGAACCACATCTGAAAATAGGAGCAAGACAATCATGTCTTAAAAGAATATTGACCTCTATCTGAAGAAAATTATACTAAAATTGATAGTCAAAAGAGAAACAGGTTATTTAGGAAAAGAGACACTGATGGACAGCAACTTGAATGGACATGCTATCAAAGAAAAGAGGAACCTTCTGTTGCAAACCAATTAACCTTGTGTAGGGTATCACATAATTCATCCATGCATAAAAGTTGACTATAGAAACCGCAAAGGTGGAGCTACCTTTAGATTGGGCATCTAAAACTTTATCAAACTGCACTTAGTTGTTTCTTTAGAACTGGAGGGGAAGAACAGATCACGCTGCTATCCCACATATGTACTACTACATATGTAAGTACTGTCTTGTTACCATTAAAGGGGGGCATACTTTAGTATTTGATCTACATATGTGTAGACTGTTTGATTGTTCTGGTCACCTACCCCTTTTCAGTGTGGCAATTAAAACTGGATGCAACTAGGAAATGTCCAGTCTTCCCAAGCCTGTCTCTGGTGTTGGTTTTCTGATATTCAAGAAGGTATCTGAATTATTGCGTTGGTGGATGTGATACCAGGAGTGTACCAGAAAGCAGACAAAAAAGTAGGAAAGTACAATAGCTTGTCTTATTCTAGCTGGCGACAATTACATTAACCAGGAATTGTACAATACCATAACTGGAGATTTATACAATAGAAAACTACATAGCTTGAAATTTCAAAAAGGTGGGGGAGTTTTCTGTTCCCATTATTTAGTAAATGAGGGGGAAAAGTGGTTACAGGGCTACATTGCTTATATGCTTACACTGCTCGTATTTTCCAGCAAGGGAAAATCTTCAAGGAACCAGAAGGTTTCTGCTTACCATCTAAAGAGCCAGCATATTGTAACTTTGCATCATTGACTGAAAGTACAGTGTTCATAAAATGGTTATCAAGGGACCCAGCCTGGCTGAAGCTCATTCTAGTTGCTTCCAACCACATCTAGTGGAAAAGCTACCCTGACAACATACACAAATAATAAAATCTACTACACCAAAATTTAATATAGGAAAAGAGAAAAGGAAAGAACAAAAAGGAAGGAAAACATTCATCATTATGTGGACAACACAGAGGCAAAAACCGAAATCACCTAAAGCAAATTAAAACTGCTAGAACTGAAAAAATTAGAAAAATAAGGTTTTATTTGAATTTTGAAAGTCTAAAAAATCTCATGGCATACCTATTTGCATGAGAAAGTTTGAGTTCAAGGAGATATTTTGGACAAATAAAAAGAGATACTAAAACTTGCATGTTCTTTTGAAGGTAGTACCCCAAGTTGTTGCAATTAGCTTAAATTGATTCAGAAAGAATTTAAACTACACCAGAAAAAGTTTCTAAATGGAAATACACTGAAATAAGGGGGATGGAGGGGTTGTGAACTTGCAGGAGGGATTTTTCTCCCTGTTGCACTGATTTTATTGGTTATTTTTTTAAAACTTCTGTAAGGCTTCTAAATCTATAGTTCATCCCTGTTAAAATTTTTAAGTGTGGAAGCTTTGAAATTTAAGCCATAAGGATACAAAACATACCATTTTTTTCACCTTCCCAGTTAATATTTGATAATTGGTTATGAAAGCACTTATTTGAACAGAATCCAGACAACCTCAAGTACTTTGGGTACCTACTGTTAAAAGCAGTATTGTTATGTAACTTACAAATGGCAATTTTCCCATGCCAACCACAAATTATTTTTAACAGTCATTTGGCACAGTGTGTGTCTGCTGTATCATTATCATGGTAAATGTTTTGTTTATTGAAAACCCACTCTCTGGGAACAACTAAGCCAACTAACGTTAGGTATTAAATAGCACTTTTCACATTGGTCCCTGAGCAAATGCTGTTGCACTAATGTATTCAACTACATTATTGCAAGCAGCAGAATATTAGCTACTGCCAAACACTTCAATATTCTTTTTTAAACCAACTATGAAAATCTTAAGGAAACTGGCTCGTTTGAGAGATTCAATGTTACTGTTAGAGGAGCTGAGATGATGGCATTGCCACTGCCTCCTTGTGCACAGTGAGGTACAGCATAGGGAGACACAAAGCAAAGACCGTGTCTTGGGGTGTCCCAGTTCCCAAAGGGTCCAGAGCTGGTTCAGCTGAGAGGGGCATGTGGACAGAGGATGGACTTTGCCATCCTTCTGATCCCCACCATCCTTCCAAGAAGCATCAGCAGGGGAGAAGGATGGAAGAGGGAGCTGTCAAGGACATGATCTTTCTGAAGAAGAGGGACAGAATAATCAAATTTTTCTTGTGCATTGAGGGAGAGCTGGGAAAAACAGGTTTTGTCTCTCTACTATACTGTCCTCCATTAAAAAAAAAAAAAAAAAAAAAAACAGGAACCGTACTGGAAGACCTTAAAAAAAAAGGAAAAAAAATCAAACAACAAACTACACTGGAGTTGTCATCTTGGATGATCCATCCCCTTCTATAAACCTGGACACTGCTTCCCTTTTGGCAGGAAAGGATCATTTTAAACATCCCTAACAGACATGTTTCACTGCCCAACACTCAGGTTTTCCCACCATATAAAACCATCTATCACAAGTCAGTGAAGACTCAGGAAGAGATGAAATACTAAGCAGGCTGAGCTCTCCCCTGCTTTTAAAAATCAACCTAAACACGAAAAAAGATATCAAACTTCTCACAAGCACTGCATTTCACAGGCTAAACCATAAATGTATTCAACCAAGTCAGCCTTTGAAAGTTTTCATTTAGCTCTATGAAGATAAACAGTAGATCAGCATTTTCATTAAAAAGAAATGTCATGGCTCATTCCTTTCTGTGATTGAAGAGGATGTAGCAACATCTTTCAAAACTCAGGAGAGAAACATATGCTTGCAATAAAAAATAAATAAAAATGTGATTGTTGTTCCACTAAATGTTTCAGTCTGTGATTATAATTGCTTCCTGATTGGGAAGAATTCCCATGTTAAAAACCCTATGTAATAATAGCTAAAGTAGATCAAAATAGAAATGGTAAAGTTCACTGGATCAGCCAAGGGTTTCTTCCCTAGACAAGATGCAGGGAAGAAAACTTAACTGCTTTTCCTATGTTCTTTTTTTATTATAGTTGTGCAGCTGAAGAGAATTTCATCCCCTAATACTTCTCTGTTCTCCCTCTCCAATCCATAGAGTTTGGCAAAGACCTGGAATAAAACTACCTAAATAGCTTAAGTTACAGCACATTTTGACTGAGGCAGGTCAGAAAGTCCTTACACAGGCAGTTGTAGAGGAGGAATAATATTTAACAGCTAGGACTGGCCGAGATGGTGGACTCCAGCTGGCACAACGACACCAAAAATAGGTCTTTCCCTTTGATGTCAGCAACAACCAGATTGGGATGGCTCAAAGACTGGATATGAATGAGTCATTGTCCACAAAGGAAACCACTGTCATGAAACAGGAGGCAGTGTACCTGTGTCAGGCAGACACAGACCCTGCAGACTGTTTTGTAGGACAACCACCTGTGATTAAAAGCTACTAAGATATAGACCAGGGAGCAAATATAAAGCAAAGCAAATCAGGAGTTTTTTGGCAAAATGTCTTCCTTCACTGCAGATCTTTTGAGATCAGAACTTTTCACTGGAGGGTACAAGTTACAAGGAAGGATTTGTCAAGAAATATTTCTTCAGGATGAAATGTCTGGTTCAAATGAAGGGCTGATGGAGAAAATGAGGGAGGAGTAAGGAGAGAGCCTCAAGAAGCAATAGCTGACTTTCCCAACATTATGAGCAGTGTATCTAGTTCTTATCATGACCCAAAACCATAAGAAATATGTAACATGAAAAGCAGGAGATGATACAGCAGCTCTGTCTTAAAGGCAACACATGACAGCTCCTCTAGAGTCCACGGCAGGATGACATTAATGGGGATGTAGCCAAGTCGCAGGTGAACTTAGCCAGACTGGCCTCAGCCTCCCCTCACATCCTTCTGCAACCCTCAGTAGTGCAAACTCCATGCCATTTCTATTACCCTCTTCCCAGTAAACCCCTTTGTTAATAATCTGACACAATCCAGGATGGGAGTTGCACTTGAGCTGCTGGGTATCAAGGTGAAAGCTAATGCTTCACTTATTTAGACTGTAGCATGGGGTCAAACACCTAAGGCCACCAGGGAAGCTGCACAGGAGCTTCTGCTTGTGTGACATGTTACACCAGGAGAACTAGTCAGAAGAGATTGAAAGGAAACAGAAATGGCAGGTTTGGCTTTAGATACTTGGGAGAGGTAGAAGCAACAGAGATAGGACAGGTATTAGACCAATGACTGGAAATAAACTGCCCACATGTTAAATCCATCTTTCAGAAAGTAGGACTCCTGAGAATTTGTAAAAACATTCAAAACACAAAGAAAATCTTACAACTATGCATCAGTGATTGGATGCTCCATATGGTAAGCTGGAAGGCAAAGGCCTCCAAATTCCTCTTCTTGAGAAGCAGTAAAATAGACACTGATTACTGGACAAGCATTGCTGAGCAATCTCAAGCCAAAAATAAGCTTCTAAAGTCCATACTTTCTCCCTCTTACTGAAAGTTTCTTGCCCGATTGGTGTATAAACTCCGGTCAAGAGTGGAAAACACTAGTAATCTTCTCAGAACATCTTTATGCAAGAATCCAAGCCCAAATTTCCAAACCAAAGTGAAGACCTGAAAGAGTTTTGGATGTTTATACAGGATTGTCCTCCAGCTCTTTAGTACCATAGTGTATTATACTAGTAATTTCACATAAATATATAACTGTACATAAAAAGTATACACAGAGCCACTCAAAAAAAGCATCCAGAAAACCTGCAGACATGGAATTGGAAACCTTTGGTGTTGATCATGACTACTTTCTTTGTGTTAACTTTAAAATAATAATTATTTTCTTTTATCTTAAATACATGAACAATGAAGTAAACCAATGTCAAGTTAGATGAGAAAATCCTGTCACTTCAAACAGTTGAGATCTGATCCATACTGTAAGTACAGTTCTGCTTTCAACAGATTAAAGTACTCTCAGATCTATTTTTTGTTCTAGTCAAAGGAAGACACATTGCATAAAACATCAGGGGGCATTCTTTGATCAGATGCATATCTTTACATTTCTTGTTAAACAGTTATAAAAATAAAAAAGCTTTATAAGAGGTAAACTCAGGATATTTATACTTTCCAAATGACATCTCAATCGGGGTCTTGAATTTAGTACCACTTTCAAGGTGTAAAAATAATTATTTGTACAGTAGGTTTTGGAGTTGTACCTCTAGAGGAGATAAAGGAATAATCCACAGCTCTGTGCAAAACAAGTCTCACTTGGAGAGGGTTGTTACTTTCATTGAAATAAACCTCTGCTTAATATCACTGGATTAGAATAGCGAGAATTTCTGAGCATTAATAGGGCCTTTTTGTGCCACTCTGGAAGTCCACATGAATGATAAAACTGTCTTAATTAAGTCTAAAGATTTTCTCAGCATAAGAGATTATCCCTCTGAGAGACAGCCAGAGCAGTTCTTTGTCTTCAACAATTAGATCAGATCTGAGGTACGAATGGCAAAGCCCAGAACAGGAGTTTCTAAAAATAAAGCAAGAACGGGGTGGTGTTCAGCCTCAACCTATAGCCTCGTTTATCGGGGGTTTTAAGGCTTTTCCAAAAATAAAAATGAATTTGAGCTATCAAGTTTTTGTATTGATTTTCCTTTGTGTCATGAAAAAAGAAGATTAATCAACTGCTAAGAAATTGAAAGGAGATTAACCATAGAAAAGAACTTGTAATACAAAGGAAAATGGGGCTGTTAAGACCCTCATACTTAGGGTGAGATAAAAGCCATACTGGAGTGAAGAAAGTTGGTTTCTCTGTCCTTTTGTTTGTCTTGCAGCTCTGCAGACTTTAACACCCAGCAAAATAAATCTAACCACACAATGAAAGGCTGGTTTTCCTCGGACCACGTTTGTTTGTCAGATCACCAAGTCACACTGAGCACCACAGATGCATGGTAACAGTTTTCCTTTTCTGTGTTACCTAGGCAACTTAGTTTTAACAGTCAGAGCAAAAGAGAAGGAATTCTTCTTAAAACACCAAGAAATCAAATAACATTCTGGCAGATTAAAGGAGTTTTAGTCTCATTTATCTAAACTACTCCTCAACATACTTAAAGAGATGTAGGTCAGCTGTTCTGTCCTTTCTTGAGTCATATCTGAAACCATGACAGGGCAACCACTTTGAACAGAGTCTTCTCAGTCTCTCTCACCCCTCCTCTCAGAAATTAGAAGTTTCATCATCCAAGACATTCAGGGATTTTTCAGGAGGGCCTTACTTTGTGTTTTAAAAGTGCATTTTTTTCTCATGACAGCAATATGTCGAGTACCAGGTAACATTTCTAAAGTTTTGGTCTTTCAAGAAAAATGCTTATTGGTTATGCAAATAAAGTCCAACTCAACAATTTATGTTTTGAGTTAATCAACAAAGAGCAATGGATTTATACAAACAATTTTTTCAGACTGTAGAAAGTAATTTCATCCTTATTTGCAAGACCACAGCTAAGAGCTATGCAGCTCCATTCCTTTAGTGGTCCACTCTGCACAATTCCTGCATCTGTTTTGCAATATGTTTAAAGGTGTGATATAAGACCTATACAGTAGTTAAATTCCAACTCTACTTCTGTTAAAACTACATACATGTACCTAAGCTGTATACCTGCTGATATATTATTTATTCACCTCCCAAAAATTAGAATAGATTGTGAAAGTTTTTTTAAACCAGCACCTCTACATGCACACTGCAGTATCTATGTAGTGCAGTTAAAACAAGGCTGGCATTTTTATGTTTTCTCAAACCAGGTGCAACTTCTGTACCTAAGGTAAGCTTTCCATTAAACTGATGTAAGAGGTGAGGAATTATTCTGAATGGTTGTACTAGACCATTATTCTCTACTTCTCTGTAGGACTGGAATTTGTATGGACTACCAAAATTTATAGAAATAAGTTATAGTGATAGGAAGATATTTTTGTCTGTAGGTAAAGCTTTGATATTCTCAGACAAGACTGTTGGCAAGATGGCCAATTCATGTCATCCCTTCTAGGACTTTTTTCATGTCTATGAGGTGAGGATCTGTCCACTAGGAAATCCACTGAGACTTTTTATTCATCTTTCAACTGCATATCAAGCATCTAAGGATAAACATCCTCTTGGTAAACAAATACCTTTGGTAGCACAGCTTGGGAAAAATAGCTCCATCATGACAATTTCCAATATTAGGCATTCTCTCCTGTCCACATTTGTGCAAAATAATTTGCAAATACCAGGTACAATGGGATAGGGGTGAATGATGAGAAAAACTTTTTTGTATTCATAGGCTTCAGTGTATTCTTTTCAAGTAGTTCAATATGTCTATGTGTTAAAATGCTAATGCCAACCATTTGCATAGTCTCCTCCGAATAATAAATAGTGGAGATTCACTGAATAAGAATCACAGAGTGAATTCCATGTCTACACAGACACACCACTGACTTCACAGTCTCCTTTACCAGTTTCAGGACATTTTCTTGTTTCACTTTCTTGGAAAACCTCAAGCGATAATTTGCTTTTCTTTTAATGTTTATATTGATTATGATTTATTCTTCATTGCACTGATCCCCACTGTGTGTGCTTCTCCACCCCTTGGAAAACTTCTCTCCACCCTCCATGGTTTGGTTTTCACATTGGTTTTGACAGTTCTTTCCCATGTTTGCAATAAAATCCCAGATTCCAAGTAGCAATAACTGTCCAAAGAAGAAATTCTGTCCATAGTAGCAAGTGATCATTGGAAGGCACTGGGAAGAAATGCCCTCCATATCACAGGAATGGATCCATGCATAGGTGATAAATGGGAGCATCCTGACAAGCCAACCCGTACTGGGACATAATAGCTATTTAACCAACCATTGTCTTTGACATCTTTTTTGGGCCTTTTTTCTATGAAAGAATGGCTACTATATCATGTAAATAATGTATTCAAGTCTTCATTTCAATTATGCAAAACCAAATCTACACAGAAAACTAAGTTTCCCTCTGGCTCTAATTTTGATATTTTTCTAAGCTGAAAATGCAATATCAGGCCATGGTGGACACAGTAAACCTAACTTCATTTTTGGGGGGTTCGACGGTAAAAGAATCATCTCTAGAATGATTAAAAAGCTATAGTTCTCTATCTATCTCTTTCAAATTAACTGCATGTGAGGCAGTACAAAACAAGCACACAAGCAAAGCAGTTTGCAAAGCATTTGATTTTACCTGAAGTTCTGCCAGGACCCAGACTCCAGACCTGCACCATATATGTATATTTAGCCTTGCACGCATGAGTAGCCTGGCTACTGCATGGGCATGGTGGAGGTGGTTCCTTGTAGGACATGGCTGGAGAACACGTTGTTTTGCAAGATGGAGCTTCTATTGTGGAGAACCAGATTTCATGAACACATTTCAGGTACATTTTAGAGTATTATACCTCAATGAGACGCAGATTTGGGTCTGAACAGGAAGGACCTCACAGCTGCAACCACACAGCATAACCCAAAAGCAATTTAATTGTACTAATTTCAGCTAATGAAGCAGTGCAGATGAAAACCTCTTAGACAACTGTTACGCACATACACACACTCCCTCCAGTTAATCTTTGTGAAAAGGCTGAAACCTGGTCTTAAAGTCAACAGCACACATTTCGTAGATGTGAACAAGCCAGGACATTGTCCTGAATCTTTGAGTCTTTGTATCAAAAAAATCATTGCAAACTAAAATCTGTGTTGTGCCTCAATACTGTAGGAAGTGTTGCTGCGCTGTAGGTTTTGTGGGGTGGGGGGCTGTTTCTTTTCTAAAGACAGCTCATGTGTGTGTCAGCCAGGTCAGAGGAACATGTGGCCTCTAACCCAGGGTCATCAGCTTTTATTCCTCTAATTACTTATCAGACAGTATGAGAGAGCACAAGTAAGAGCTGAACATCCTTAAACAGAAGAAGTAGGAATTAAAGAATGGATACACAAAACTTCAGGGATATTCACAGGATCACAGAATGGTTGAGGTTGGCAGGGACCTCTGGAGGTCATCTGATCTAACCCCCCTGCTCAAACAGGGCCACCTAGAGCCAGTTGCCCAGGACCGTGTCCAGGTGGCCTTTGAATACATCCAAGGATGGAGACTCCACAACTTCTCTGGGCAACCTGTGCCAGTGCTTAGTCAACCTCACAGTAAAAAAGTGTTTCCTGATGTTTAGAGGAACCTCCTGTGTTCCAGTTTGTGCCCTTTGCCACCGAAAAGAGCCTGGTTTCATCTTCTTTGCACCCTTTCTTCAGGTATTTATATACACTGATGAGATCCCCCCTGAGCCTTCTCTTCTGCAGGCTGAACAGTCCCAGCTCTTTCAGCCTTTCCTCATAGGAGAGATGCTCCAGTCCCTTCATCATCTTTGTATCCCTTGTCTGGACTCTCTGCAGTATGTCCATGCCTCTTTTGTACTGGACACAGGTTCAATTATTAAGTAGGAGGATCTTGCTTTTGACTGGGAAATGAGACTGAAAACAAGAGGAGGGAGTTTCTGTTCTCTCTCAAGCACAGAGTTCCCATGCACTTCAGACAGCTTAACCTCAGCTTCCTCTGTTCTGCAACTGACCTAGCAAAATCCATGCACTCCATAGGAGTGCTGGAAAATGTAAGTATCTGTAACTGAAGTATTCATGTGTTTCACTTACCAGAAAGTTTTGATTAAGTATTGTGGGTGGTTTGATAAAGTAACTGGTACTACAAAAAAATCATGATGGCAGCTGCTACACAGCTACCCGGCAGCTCTTGAAATACCACTGTAAAGTGAAAAGGACACAGAATTGAATGGGAGTATGTTCAGCAGGATCCCACAAGGGTGAATTGCTGTTTTTCATGTTTTTATTAGTAATATGAGGAAGGAAAACTTTCCATCATACCCTTACTAAAACTTGCAGGGGAAACAAAGAATGGGGCAGGGGAAAACATGAAAGAGGAGCGGTCACTGATAAAGACTTACATGAATCTTTAGGAGACCAGGTAAAGCAAGCAGCATTCCTCTAACTACAGAGAAACATAAAATTATACAACTATAAGTACATGGCAGAGCTAACAAACAGCAAACCCCATCTTGTCTTGATGCATATGGTTCAAAAAGCCTACTGATAAATCAGAGATTTTGGAAGTTTACTTCACATGGAAAGAGTCCAAGACTTCAGTCTTCTTAGTTTAACTAAAAGAGAATTCAAAAGAAGATTTAATCACGATCTTATAGATCGTGATTAAATATGAGGAATTTATCTGTGGCATTGGACTCTTCAACTTTAGCCAATAAATCTATGAGAAGGCCCAAAGATACAAGAACAGCCATCAAACAAATTAAGGCAGAAGATCAGGTTCATGTATTTTAACAGTTCTGATGGTGGCACTTTCAAATGACCCCAGAAATTTTTATACTTAAATATTTTCAAAAAAGCTGTTTTTTTTTTTTAAAACACATATGTTCTATCCCCTCTTTTTATTAAAAGTTAAACTAAATGGTCAGAATATTTCCTCATAGACTTGTCTCTTCATTTATTAAATGAAACATGTTATTTTATATCAGAGTTAGGAAGAATTGTTGGCATAGGGGGACTTCTAAAAAAACCACAGAGTTCAGAAACTTTCCATTATTATCACTGAGGTCAACTGTGAGCAAATATTATCTGCCATGGGGTGAACCTTGTTGTAAGAAATTCTGTTCTTCCATATCAAAAATGTGGCATAGCTAACCTGAAGTTTGCAAATGTACTACCATCACCATCTAAAATAAACTCCAGTGAGGCACCAAGTCTGATGTTGCCCTTGCTTTGGAAAGTACCACACATTTTACTGTGATACAATGCTAGAAAAACATAAGACCAATCACAGCTCCTTTATCTAGAAAATTAAAAAGAAGGGTTATGTAACTACATGAACCGGTTTAGTCAAAAGTCAATAACGTGATGTTTTCCTGGAAGCTTTGAGTTGCTCTCCCTTACCCTGACAATATGTAGATATGCTTCCTGTGCAAACTCAAGGGAATTTAATTATTCTCAAACTTTCCCTTTAATTCATGAGGAGGGAACAGCAAGCTAACCAACACCACCAAGACACTTCATGGCTTCTAAATAACAGTGCCAAGAGTTGCTGAAGTTTGCAGTTAAGTATTCTAAATTAGGGTGATCCTAAGTAGAGGTGCCAGTAAAACTCAATATGTTCATTTCAGGTGGAAAGCGAGTTGTTATAAAAGGATGGACAAAGAAAAGTTAATAAAGCCTTGACTGACATTCGGGTTGAACCCTAGTTAAATTATATGCAGAGATACTACCATTTAGAGAAAATAAAAGGTATTGCTGACATTGATACATCAGAGCCAAAGCTGTACAAGTCCCAGAAGTGATAGGATGCTTGATATCACCTGAATGAGAGAACAGGAATTACAAATGGCCAACACCTGCTGCATTACTGATTTGGATTCTCTTCTTTTAAGACTGTGGGCATAATTTGAAATTTCAGTTCCGTTTGTACTAGACCAAAGTTTTCTGTCAAGGCACCATCTGTAGCAATGAAACTCACATCCAATTCCAATTTCTGACACAAACCAAACCAAACCAAATGAAAATTATACCCACAAAACAGCTACATGAAAGTACACAACTTCAAAATACCAAACTCCTTACCTATCATATCATATTTACACCCTGTATAAAATGCCCTCTGGGATGATTTGGAACAGCCACATGCAGTAAAAGCCTCAGTAAAAGCAAAAGAACAACAATCTGAAAAAGGCTCATGGGTCTGCATCCCCAAGGCACTGTCTCCAAAATCACTCAATTTCTTCTTATGGGGTCAATTGGGACTGTATAAGTCAGTTTAGCAACCGCAGGTGTGCTGGTCTTTCTGCGTACAGATGACCACGTGCACTGTGCAATCAGACACAGGTGAAACAAGCAGTTAGGAGGAGAAAAGGGAAGTGTTTCTGATATAAAAAAGCATCTCTGAATTGCTCTGTTTTATTTTCTTTCTTATAATTTGTGATCTTCTGAAGGAAGTAAATGACTGATGATGGGAAGAGATCCAGCATTTTTGCATAGATTTTTCCCAGGAGCCTTCACAAGAGAATTGGATTCTCAGCCAGGTAACAAAAATAGGAATGAATATCTTACAAGGAATAAACTGAAGGGTTTTCAACACTTTTCATATTTTAAGCTGGGAGAAGCACACCCCAAATTGTTGCCTAAACACAACATTTAAGCAGAGAAACTTGTCCACCTTCTTGGTTCACGCTTGCCAAATTGTGGTAGAAAGGAAGGGAAGGTGTTGTAACATGCTCCTGAGCTCATGCCAGAGCCATTGTGCAACTCGTTGCTACAGGGTGGAACCAGGAAGAGCTCTAACCAGTTGGGTCACGCTCAGCACTTCTCTCACCTCAGTAAATATTAATTGTGTTGGGTTGGTAACCCAGTAGAACTGTTTGGCATGTGCATTTTTTTCTGTCTTTTTGAAAAGAATTTAAGCAATTGAATGCCTTTGATACCACTGTGATGGTGACCATCAACTAATATTCCTATTAAGGTTACCCCCAAGGGAAATTAAGCTTCCAGGCAGTAGAAGAGAGAACCAACCTACTGGTGAAGGCACTCTTTTGGAGGCATGAATTGAAAACCTTTCAGATAGAAGACAAAGCTGTACCAAGGTCTCCTGCACCATGGATGACCATGAGCCCTACCTCTTTTCCTCTGGATGAGTTTCATGGGAAAGAGATCCCATAGGCATCTAATTTCAAAAGACAGTTCAAAAGACAGATCCTGCTCTGACCCTTCTCTGCCAGCCACACAAATTCATGGGCAGAGCCAGCACAGCCTGGGCTGGGGCAGGACAAACGCTCCCAGGCTGCTCTGCTTGTCCACCTCCATTGCAGCCTCTGCAGCCAAGGATCAATCAGCCAAACCACATCTGCCCATGACTTCTCTCCTAAAGCTACCAGACATTAAATAGTTTCTGCAAGAGATATGGTTGGCTTGATCAAACCAATTTATTGAGCTGTTACTACAGACAGTTAAAATTTATGAACAACTTTGGATTAATTAGATTGTACATAAACATTTTAAAATAGTGCGTGCAGAAATAATTAGGAACAGGAACTAAAGCCTCCAGGATTTGTTTTGAGAAATTTGCAATTTTCCTCTGAAACTATGTATGTGTGACCACAGGCTCTACACCACACATATGTAGTCATGGCTAATGAGGAAGACATTTTGTGGCTTTTGTCCAAAGTTGCTTAACAGCTTTGAAACATCCTCCTCTGAGGAGCTGGATGAAGGTTTTGGTGTACATGCCTTTTCTGGTATTTGAAAAGAACATTCA
Source organism: Aptenodytes patagonicus (assembly GCF_965638725.1). Lineage (NCBI taxonomy): Eukaryota > Metazoa > Chordata > Aves > Sphenisciformes > Spheniscidae > Aptenodytes > Aptenodytes patagonicus. The sequence continues at coordinate 46,773,949 of NC_134953.1, forward strand.
AAACTGAGCACAACCAGCTCTTCCACAGCATAAGTTGTCTATTATTAATTAACAATTGTGCCACACTCAGCGGCAGTGAGTCCCTTTTTCCTGGCCACTGCACATACTGATAATGAAGGATAGACTGGTTGTCATGGTTTAATCTCAGTCGGCAACTAAGCACCACGCAGCCACTCACTCACTCCCCCCCCGGTGGGATGGGGGAGAGAATCGGAAGGGTAAAAGTGAGAAAAACTCGTGGGTTGAGATACAGACAGTTTAATAGGTAAAGCAAAAGCCACGCATGCAAGCAAAGCAAAACAAGGAATTCATTCACTACTTCCCATCGGCAGGCAGGTGTTCAGCCATCTCCAGGAAAGCAGGGCTCCATCACGCGTAACGGTTACTTGGGAAGACAAACGCCATCACTCCGAACGTCCCCCCCTTCCTTCTTCTTCCCCCAGCTTTATATACTGAGCATGACATCACATGGTATGGAATATGCCTTTGGCCAGTTTGGGTCAGCTGTCCTGGCTGTGCCCCCTCCCAGCTTCTTGTGCACCTCCAGCCTTCTCAGTCAGTAGAGCATGGGAAGCTGAAAAGTCCTTGACTAGTGTAAGCACTACCTAGCAACAACTAAAACATCAGTGTGTTATCAACATTGTTCTCACCCTAAATCCAAAACACAGCACTGTACCAGCTACTAGGAAGGAAATTAACTCTATCCCTGCCGAAACCAGGACACTGGTGCAGTGATTAAAAATTAAGACTGGAGAGGCAAGGTAAGGCTGAGGCCACCCAGCAAGTCCCTGATACCGGAATGCAATCCAGGTTTTAAACAGCTTAACCCTGCTAAGGCCAGTATCTCTCTGCACATTGAGTCCCTGAACAACCTGAGAAGCTGCTGCTATTCCCTAATGCTTTGGTTGCAGAGATAGCCATTAATTTGTGATTTAAGGGTAACCAGTACAACATTACCTTTCTGAGCCTGCAGACAGCCTAAACAATTTTGGGTCCATTCAGCAGCATATGTGGATGGTTTACACTCCCTAAACTCCCCAGTGTAATAGTAGATTGAAAGCCTACTTGTGACTTTCTCCACTAGCAAGTTTTACTGAAGGTCTCCTAAGCAGATGGAAGGAAACAGGGTAGAAGTCAAGCTTGTGAGATAAAATTCAGGAGCTTTACAACGAATTAGGGCTGAGCCTATCTAGAAAGTCAACGGTGCCAAAAGCAATAGGCTCACTCCTTCCCACCTCACCCCAGGAACTGCTTCCCACTGTCCTTAGCCAACCACTGGAGCTCCTTAAATGCCAGTGGAGAATAAAACCCCCAAGGAGATGGAGGATGGGATCCTGTCCCCTGCCTCCTAGTGTTTGAGCCACAAAGCTCACTTCTTCAGCAGAAAGATTTGCAGCTTTTTTCTAGATTTACAGGGGTTTTTCTGGGTTAGTTTTCTGCTGGATTAATGACAGCATGAGTAAAGCCCTGAAGCTGGTGCAGTGGAAGCCACGACCATGTGTGACAGGACTGAAGTAGGCAGATAGGCTTGCACTAGCCCTACTCATTTGGCTGTATCCTTAAATGAGGGGAAAGAGGGAGGACAAACACAACAGAAGAGCTGTAAAGACACATCAATTCTCTTTAAAAATAAATTTTCCTAAGTGCTAATGTAACAAAACAACAACAAAAAGATGAAAACATGAGAACCCAAAGTTAAAATTAATGACAAACTTCACAACATATTCCTTTAATCCTCGTACTAATAATAGAGAATGTAAAGCTCATTAGTAATTCTTTGCAGGATTGAAGTCATAAACTCACAGAATAGTTAAAAAGGATAGCTTTACTTTTTGCTGTTTTGCTCTTTAAAATATTGTCATGTACTGGATGCATTTAATGTGTTTAGAAAAAGGGCAAGAGAGGTCTCTGCTACTAGGAGATTTAGAAGGAAATTGTCACTTTCTACTCTTAAGTGACAATTTTGTAAATTCTAGATGTGGCAGTAGCAATCGAAAAAGTAAATTATGGTGGTGGGAGAGGTTGTTGGTGATGGGGAAAGGTTTGACACAGAAAGAGCTCCTCACGCCCAGTTACAGAGGTTTGGTATACAGGAATTTAGTATAGCGGCTATAATGCACTTCTACAGAGCAACAGTAACATCTAGTGGACATGGGGGAAACTTCCACAGCAGGACACTGCAGCTCCACATTCACCATTAGGAATGGAAACAGATTTAAGGAGAAAATAAGGGTATGCCCTTACACCCCTCCCCCCTTTTTTAAAATATATGCATACACTACTTAAACAGCCCTAGTCAAATCTTACTGCCACTTTGCGAAATTTAAATGGGATGTTCTACCGTTTCTGCTGGCAAGAGAGGTAAATTAACTATCCACACACCAAAATAAGTGCAAACCCCACAGCAGGTGGGGAGAGGATGACGGGCTGCAGGAAGGGAAAGTTTAGAGGAGATGCTAAAATCAGTTCGCATGCACCTGGCTTCTGCACCCAGATACCAAAAAGAGTAGTTCCCTTAATTTACAGAGTCCCAGTACATTACTTTACATAGGCAATATGCTAGTGCAGACAAACCCATCTGGAAATACTCTCAAAGCAAGGGAAACTGTATTTTGTATAGAGGTGGTCTCATTCTTTGGCAAAATGCTTTACCCAGGGAGCAGCAACTGAACTGCAAACTCGCTGCCTTCCTAAGAGGAAGCCAACTTTATTAATTGTTGTCTTATAGCATAGTATGAAACCTTGGAAACTCAGGAAAAGGAAACAAGGTGAATTTTATTTCTCTGTTCTCTCAGAGTCAACAGTTAGCAGTGGGAGAGGCACTGTTCGTCTATCTCAGCTACCTGTTGAAGTCTCATCTCTGATGAGAAGAGATGGAAAAACATCAAATCTTGTAACAAAATATCTGAAAATTATCATTTTAATCAGGAAACTAGATTAAGAAATGGATATTGGAAAATTTAACATTTTAGCCAAATGTGAAACACTTCAGTTTGGATATTTGGTTAATCTTTTTTTTTATATTATCTGAAAGTTTTTTCTTTTCTTGAAAGGATACTTTGGGTTTGTTTACTTTGGAGTAAACAGTAAAACAGTTTACTGTTTTACTTTTATATCAGACTCAGTTTTCACTAAAACTCAACAATAAGCTTGACTGTACAATACAACCTCTGTCTTTCTGAATAGGAAGAACAACTTCCTATGGATGTTGGATTTGGTATACAAATGGATTTGGCTGGATCTGCAACCTTGTCACTGTGCTAGAAGACATACAATACCAGCTTTGGGAGGTCACCTTCTCCTACTTCATAACTTTTTTCTTGTCTGACACATTTACTAAAACTAGGAGCTCACTTTTTGCCCCGTAGCTCCCTTTTGAGAACCAGTATCCAAATGTTTCAGGTTCATAAAGGCTTCAGCAGCAAAAGTCCTCCCGGAAACCTTTTCTCAGGCAGAATTCAACCAACCCTTATCTCTTCCTTTACTGAAAGCTTGCCTAAACATGCAACTGTTATCACAACTTCTGCCCAGAGAGGACCATATCTCCACTGAAAGTCAGTTGCCTCCAGGCTTTTGCTTCACCTTGGCTACAATTTAAAAGAAATTTCTACAGCTGTATTTGCAGTTTCTTTGCTGAAAGTGGTGCAATAGCAATCAGCTGGAATGAAATTCAGTCCACCTAAAAGAATTTCATTCAGCAAAAAGATTTTCCACTACCCATACTCCATTTTTCTCCACTTGTTGAAAAGTATATAGGCCTCAACATTATCATTAATATTAATGTCTAGCTGAATTTTAAAGCCCCTACTATTAAATAGCTTTAGCAGATAGGATCAATGAAGATGTGAAGGCATTAGATCTGTTTCCTCTAAGCCTTTGGGTACTCTTATTAGATACTCAAGAGAAAACCAGCCATTACAGCTGTCTGACTACTCAAACTTTCATAAAGCTTGTTGTTTTTTCTTTTGTCTTCCAATTTTGTTCTTTACAGTCAAGTAGCTCCCTTAGCTGTTAGCTGGCCTGGATGACCATCTTCACTAGGTTCTTTTAGGTGTTTCAACCTGGCTCGCCTTATAATCGCCCTATTTTAGAGGAATGGGTCACAAATATTAACATTTTCAAGAATAACTTCTTTTAATTATTATATTAGTAATGACATATCTAGTTTCAACAAATCACTTGTACAACTTTTTCTGTTTGTTCTGAAAGATCACAAAAATGCCCTTTATCCATCATACATACTACTGCATCCAATTTTTACAACAGCCTTCAAGGGCAGACGACCCTACCAACACCCTACCCAGCCTAACTGAGCCAAAGGAACACACCTGATATGCAGGACCAAGAATTTATTTATAGTCCAATTAAAGTCTTGATAGTCTAATCCAAGAACTGTTATTAGTCCAATTACAATGATACAAACATTTATAGTCCAAAGCATCCAACTATAACAGCTCTTTTGCAATGATGATATAATTAAAATCCACACATGCAAAACTTTCTCACAGCTACCCCTTTCTCTGGTGTTATGCCCACCTTCACTGAATGTCATTAATCGGCATCGGCATCCCACACGCCTCACCAGCAGGATTATAACACTGATAATGGGATTTCTTCCTCTTCACTCTTAAGTCTGTCTGGGTTATTTTTGAGTTTCCTAATGGTTTGCTTGCTTGCTGTCTCCTCGTTGGTGCATAAATTCCATGTTATATCAAGTTTTACTGTATATGGTAGAGTTACTGTATGTTGGATACTTGTTCTTTGTTATCTTTGTTATACCTAAAATCAGCTTTATCCAGTGTCCATGGTTACATCCTTTAAGGACCAGGAACAACCACTCATTGTACGTGCTGACAGCTGACAAGTAGTTACCATTCTGTGCCCCACACTCTCAAAGCCTCTGAAGCATCTCGTGCTTGTATTTTTGCTCTGCTATAATCTGCTAGTTTTCATGTGCTAATAAGTTATCAGCACAAGCTACTTGCATATACATCCTTGTCCCAGGGTCACTGAATGGTGCACTCTGTAAAAATAATGATCCGTTAAAAGGTATAAATACACGTAGACATGTGCAGACACACTGCTCTGGTAACCATTTACTAACAGTAAGGTAATACTTACAGCAATTTCACTGGTATACCATCAAGACTGCTCTACGACATATTGGACTCCCACATTACTTAGTTCATAGCAAGAAGCTTCCTTCCTGCTGGTACCTCCTAGAAGAAAAGCCGCAAGCTCTACTACATTTCTCTTATTTACACATGAAACAAATAATCTCTAAATTACTCTACCAGAAGATCTTGTTATTTAGTTTCCTGCAATCTTTTGTCAGTTTGACTTCCTTTCCACTCACTCCAGACCCTTCTCTGAACCTCCCAACCAACTGTAATTAATGGTTACTTGAAATTTTATTTAAAGATCTAAAGAACTAAATCTGAATAACTCAGTTCACCTTCTCCGGGGCAAATTTTGCAGGACCATCAGATTTGGGTTCATTTATTCATCTTCCTAAATGTTCATTATTGCTCACTCCAGGCATTGCTCTAGCTCCTTCTGCAAAGTTTCCAGCTGTGATAAAGGAAGCGTCCAGAAGGACTTGTATCTGCTCTGTGTGTGTTTTCACCTGATTACCAGCTTCTAGCAGCTTCTCCTGGAAATTGGATCCCACCTATGGTGGTCTTACGCTAACTCTTAAATACATCGAGAATTGTCAGCTGATTTTCCAGGAGTCAAATCAAAGGTGGGTTTTGTTGTTTCTGGGTAGTTTCTTGTTGTTGGAAAAGTCAGATCACCACAGTCTGGTTTCCCTCACACGCTCATTATGCATGAGGTGTCTTCCCCTTCCCTCTACTCTCTTCCTGTCATCCCTGAAAATATATTAGAATAGCTCTGAATATGTGATAACTTTTTTTTTTTTTAATTTCCCAAAGGCAAGAAAAACCTTATTGTTTGCCACAAAAATTTTACCATCAGGAATAAACTGGAAGTAGCATTCAGAAATAGAAATCAGCTACGCCAGCCAGCAGGGCCCTGTGAGACAGACCTCCTCTTACCTCAATATAATATACCTGCTCAAGCAGGGGTGCCTGGAGACCCACTGCACAAACATCCTGGGCCTGGGGAACTCCTGAGGACTGAGCTACCGAAAGAAAGAGGTCAATAACAGCACTGAAGTTAAAGACTACCTGGAGTAAGAGACACCAAGAACAGTCTGCACGCTCTTTTAGTTTCCACAAAAAAAAAAAATTGCATGCTACAGTACGCTAACCAAGCAAATTGTAAGTAAATATATTCCTGCAGAGAGTTTCTCCACCGCTCCACCCACTGGGAAAGCAATAAAGCTTTATATCACCTTGGAGGCAGCCTTGGGTACTTCATGCAAACCTGGGCCTGACTAATAATACAGCCTTGAAAGCAAAATTCCCAAACACTCCATTTTAGAAACATCCGACTTAATATTCAGGGTTCTTCAGCTGAAATGCTTTGCAGCCCTGAGGGACAACAATGGGTCACATTTTACTCCTCTAGTTTTAAAGATAGATATGATATCTAGAAGAGGCTAAATTCTCTTTTACTGTAAGACCAATTTAGCAACATAAATGTGCAAATGAGGATTTATCCGACAGCATCTATATCCTAATATTTAGTGCAGGCTTACTAGACCCCAAAGTAACACATTAGCATCATTCCCATCTCGATCTCTCTGACTCTCTCCCATCAAAGAAATAAAAATGTGATTTTGAACAAGACATTATGAGCTGACATTATCAATAAAAGAAAAATTTCTTAAGAATAATTCAGTTTGTTACTTACCGTTTATTTGGACTACAGATTGCCTGTTCCAATGCTAATCTATCTTTTCTCATTTAGTGTTTGTATTAAAATAATGACCCATGGTCAAAACTGAGATTAAAATTAGAAAAGGAAATTCATAGCATTTTCAGAGCATTTTGTATATACAAATACATCCATATTGACTTCTTGGGACATTTGTAATAGTATTCCTTCAAAATTCAACTTTGCAAGATCAGATCAAAACACTAATCAGTTAAACCATCCTTTGAGCCACTTTCACTTTTCTCTGATTTATCCCTTATGGGAATAAATGAGAGAAATAAAATTTCAGTCTGTATTAGGCCCAGGATATATACCCAGACTTTCAAAGTCCCGTATTAGCTAACCAATTTCCACAGCCTGTGCCTTGACTCTCATTTGCTCAACATTGCTATTGCATATTTGTTAAATTTACATGAAATTTCTATTTCAAATGAAATTTTTGCATTCACATAGCTTTTTAATCTCCAGTTTAAACAGTTAAAATTAATGATTTTATTTCAGCTTGTTTCCATGCTCCTTCCAAAAAGGAGAGAAAATAGAAAGCACAAAGGTTTTTTATTTTTAGCAAACTCAATTTCTACCTGTTTTTCTTTTCTTTCCCTTGTCTTTTTCTCCCCTCCCCCACCACATACCACCACCACTCCGCCGCAAGGAAAACCTTTGGTTTTCTAGGTAAAGAAAAAACCAAGGAGAGTTAATGGAATAATTCCAATTTTACTTGGAATTATTTTATACACAGGAGCTAGAAGAGGATAAAACCAAATACTCAGAAAGAAGATACTGCAGTGTTAGAAGCCTTATGAGCATCTGGGTGCACAGACAGAAAGATCCCTCTGAGCCTCCCAGCTTTTGCATGTACCAGCCAGCCAAGAAGAATAGGGATCCCTGAGATACCATATGGAAAATGGGCAATGCCACGTATCTAAGGCCATCCTAAGGGGTGACCCATATGATAACGTGACTGAACAGGCTGGTTCATCATGAATGTTTTACAGTTATATAAACTCTCTGCCATCTTCGGTGCCTAGCTCAGATTACAACAATAAAGAAATTACATTACCCAAGGTGAGTAATGATCTCTGCAAGCTCCTTTCTGTTGATGAAAACTAGTCTGCAATTCATGCCTTAAAATTCAACTCCAAGCATTATCTATTCACAACAATTTTACTTTTACGGAACAAATCTGGTCCCTTGAATTATGACCGGGGCAGCGGAAAATAGTAAGAGAATATTTTGTAGAGCTGACAGTCATCATTACGCACTTGAAATAAAGCACTTTATTTTGTTGGGGAGGGGATGGGGGGGACACAGAACATCCCATTTTCATCTTAGGGAGGGAAAAAAAAAAAATCAAACCCTGGCACTTTATTCCCATGTGTTTTGCTCCTGCCATGCTGGTATTGCTGTCCTAGTTAATTCAAGGTGCAATGAGAGTAAATGATTGACCAGTCAGAGATGGACCGATTTCCAATTCCTTTCCTTCTTAATGATCATACTGACTCTGGGCATAACTGAGCAGAGTTCTGCTAAATGTCTTCTGAAAGGGAAGAAACCCACAAAAAGCACTGCTGTCACTGCAAGCCATCCCAAGAGGAAAGCATCAGCTTACTGAGTCTTCTTCAGAGCATGCAAACAGTGGTCTGCTGCTCCTGAATAATGCCATCATGACGAACACAGCTCGTCTGAGCCCCTCAGCAAACAAAATGCTGCAGTTTGCTGCTCACCTTCAGAGCATGCAGGGAGCAGTGCCTGACCTCTCCGATCACAGGGTGTAGGTACCCTGCGATGAAAGACAGCCATAGGTTTTGTAGGGCTGAAAGCAATTCCACTCCTGGTTGTAAAATCCAGGGCCGTTCTCAGACGTGATGGATGCTCAAGTCATACCTGTGAGAGGAATGAAGACTGCATGGGGGGGTGAACGGGGGGAACATTTAAGCTAGATTTTCACTGGTGCAGCTTAATCCCATTACTTTTTGCTTTACCTTCACTACCTGTACTCCCCAGCCTACCCTTTAAGTATTTGTAGGCTTTCCCCTGGTCCTTTAAAGTTTTCTATTGCTTTTTTTAATGATTCCTTAATACCTGATTAAGATAGAGTAATATGAAGGAATACCCTCGTTCTTTTCCAAACCATCCCACAGTCCTATAAACTCATGTTATTAGTTGCACTGTTCTTTCTTTACCTCCTGGCAATTAATGTTGTCTCCCCCAGCTAGAGCCAAACTGCAAATAAAGAGGAACATAAAAATGTCAAAGTCCCATCCATTACAAAACGCAGAGGTTGGCACCCCTTGTTGCTGGAATTTACAGACTGCTTTTTAGTTTTATCATTTTATCTTTCTTTAATGGCAAAATCAGTTAATCCTGGGTGGCACCATAAAACTTGCAAACAGAGGCAGACCGTAAGTCAGCAAGTCATTTCTAGAGCTTTGCAGCACAAATCTCTGTTGTAAAAAGCAGCAGCAGTTAACTCCTTCCATTTCTTCTCCTCTTTCAAGGACTTAAGGCAGGCTACAAAACTGTTATTTATCTAATTACCACCACTAATAGTGCTGCAATTCCTGCCCTTTAAAGGTAGAAAGTGGCCCAAAGGCACAAGTCCCTTAATTAGTCAGTAAAGTACATTTCGTTTTAGTGCAGAGAGGTGAACCTGTTTGATGAGAAGGCTCAAAGGATGATGGCATTGGAGCACTCAGATATTGCAATGGCTTAGATACTGCAGGCACAGGGCAGAAAGGTTCATTTTAAGTTAAGATGATTTCACAGCGCACCTTCCATCCCACCCGTGGTTATGCAGATTTGCAATTCCTCAGACAATGCCCCAACAGTCACTCAAGCACTCAACATTAAGGAACTAACGAATGAGATTTTCATCCAAATGTTAATGTGGGATCCCAAGGGAAAGCTATCACCATCTGCTCAGTCTTCCCTCCGCGTGCCACCGGGGCTCACAGACCGTCATGTAAAACCCTCCAACACATACCATGCTGGGAAAGTCTGCTTTCCCAAGAACAATAACAAAGGAACTGAAATGCATTGTCTTAATCAATTATTGAAACTTTAATCAGTTGGATGAATGAAAAGAAAGGCAACAGAGAACTGCATCTGTACTTTCTCCCTATAGGGTATAGTGGGTTTCATTGAAAGATCTGGCATGGGTTAGTCTCAGGGACTAAAAACTCCCACAAAAATAAAACAAAAAAAACCCAAACAACTAGACAAACCTGATCTGATCCAAAACATTAGATTCTGTTTCTACTCACAAATATGTGGTTTACAGAGGCAGTTTTGGAATTTACTTCAGAGATGCAGATTTTTCTCATTTCCTTGGTATCTTGTTACTAAAATTCCAGATGATGCTGGAGGGATGTTTCAGATGAGCTGCTGCCCCTCACGTTCATGGCTCTCCTCACCAACAAGCAGAACTCCAGGGCAGAGCCCATCCATCAACCCCACGTTCAATACCAAATGGAGGAGACCTGACCACACGCGCCAGACCTCAGCATCTTATAGAGAAGCTCAGGAGCAGGATATGTAAAATGCATTGAAATCGTACAACCATGATCCAGCTCTAACACCGGCAAGTTTTGCTGCCAGTCTTCACAGGAGACGACCTCCTTGAAGACCATGTTGTAGAGCACTGTTGTAATAGTGCTCTGCTTTTAACCAAATCGTGAATAATGTAAGGTTCTCATTTGCATTACATTTGTTTTAATATTGTTTTCTTGAAAGCCCAGTGTGAAATGAATAGAGCGTGTCGAGAACAAGAGCTTCACAGCAGAAGCAATGATCCATCCCCAGCGACCAACAGGTGGCGCCCAGAAACCAGTAGATGTTGCTTGCGAGACTGGTTTGAGGTGGGGGAACTGCCAAGCAGAATGCTGCTCGGATCAAGGTTATCAAGGTAGGTGAAAAACAAATATCAGAACCTGGCATATTTTTGGTAAAGTGTACAGAAAGACGAACAGCCCTTTCCAGCCTCGATTTGGCAGCTTTCCTGACTCCTCAGCCTCCAAGTACCTACATCTCAGGTTACTATAACCTTGCATACCCCAAACAAGCAATTTGCTCCTTTCCCACATCTTTGCTGATTGATTATTCAAGACAGGTTCTTGGCTTCTTCTGCTGGCCCCAGCTTCAGTTGTATATACCCCTTAGAAGAACATTTGAACACAGTATATGCAAAATTCCACAATAAAAACTCCTATAGGCTTTTCCAGTCTCTTTTCCATTTTCATTAAGCTGAAATTTCTCAGGTTTAAAGTTAGAAGTGAATTTCCATTTCACATTAAAATGTGAATTAATATTCACATTTTAAGCACAAACTACTGGAGATTCAAAGATTTTGACTATACTATCTTGAAATTTTGGATTTGTCTTGATGTCTTGATCACAAGTCTTGCATTTCTATACCATAGCATTGTGATATAGATGTGGTTGGGTAAAATTTATTTACATATAGCCCAGTTTGGAGACAAACAGCCAACAGGAGCATTCAAGGATAAAATAAAAGTAGATGCACAAAATACATTGGCAAAAAGAAAGACCTTTCAAGGTAATCTCAGAAAATAGAGTTCAACATTTAGAATTCATTAGTAACAGGGTGGAAAACACTAAACATAGAATCATAGAATCATAGAATCATAGAATCATTGAGGTTGGAAAAGACCTCTAAGATCATCGAGTCCAACCGTCAACCCAACACCACCAGGCCCACTAAACCATGTCCCTAAGCGCCTCATCTACACGTCTTTTAAATACCTCCAGGGATGGGGACTCCACCACTTCCCTGGGCAGCCTGTTCCAATGTTTCACCACTCTTTCAGTAAAGAAATTTTTCCTTACATCCAATCTAAACCTCCCCTGCCGCAACTTGAGGCCATTTCCTCTCGTCCTATCGCTTGTTACTTCGGAGAAAAGACCAACACCCACCTCGCTACAACCTCCTTCCAGGTAGTTGTAGAGAGCGATGAGGTCTCCCCTCAGCCTCCTTTTCTCCAGGCTGAACAGTCCCAGTTCCCTCAGCCGCTCCTCATAAGACTTGTGCTCCAGACCCCTCACCAGCCTCGTTGCCCTTCTCTGGACACGCTCCAGCACCTCAACGTCCTTCTTGTAGTGAGGGGCCCAAAACTGAACACAGTATTCGAGGTGCGGCCTCACCAGGGCCGAGTACAGGGGCACAATCACTTCCCTACTCCTACTGGCCACACTATTTCTGATACAGGCCAGGATGCCATTGGCCTTCTTGGCCGCCTGGGCACACTGCCGGCTCATGTTCAGCCGGCTGTCGACCAACACCCCCAGGTCCTTTTCCGCCAGGCAGCTTTCCAGCCACTCTTCCCCAAGCCTGTAGCGCTGCATGGGGTTGTTGTGGCCGAAGTGCAGGACCCGGCACTTGGCCTTGTTGAACCTCATACAGTTGGCCTGGGCCCATCCATCCAGCCTGTCCAGGTCCCTCTGCAGAGCCTTCCTACCCTCGAGCAGATCAACACTCCCACCCAACTTGGTGTCGTCTGCAAACTTACTGAGGGTGCACTCAATCCCCTCATCCAGATCATCAATAAAGATATTAAACAAGACCGGCCCCAGTACTGAGCCCTGGGGAACACCGCTCGTGACCGGCCACCAACTGGATGTAACTCCATTCACCACAACTCTCTGGGCCCGGCCGTCCAGCCAGTTTTTGACCCAGCGCAGAGTACACCTGTCTAAGCCGTGAGCCGCCAGCTTCTCTAGGAGAATGCTGTGGGAGACAGTGTCAAAGGCCTTGCTGAAGTCCAGGTAGACCACATCCACAGCCTTTCCCTCATCCACTAGGCGGGTCACCTGGTCATAGAAGGAGATCAGGTTGGTCAAGCAGGACCTGCCTCTCATGAACCTGTGCTGGCTAGGCCGGATCCCCTGGTTGTCCCGCTCATGCCTTGTGAGCGCCCTCAAGATGAGCCGCTCCATAATCTTCCCCGGCACCGAGGTCAGGCTGACAGGCCTGTAGTTCCCCGGATGCTCCTTCCGGCCCTTCTTGTGGATGGGCGTCACATTGGCAAGCCTCCAGTCTTCCGGAACCTCCCCCGTTAACCAGGACTGCTGATAAATGATGGAGAGCGGCTTGGCGAGCACCTCCGCCAGCTCCCTCAGCACTCTCGGGTGGATCCCATCCGGCCCCATAGACTTGTGAGTGTCCAGGTGGCATAGCAGGTCATTGACTGCTTCCTCCTGGATTACGGGGGGTTCATCCTGCTCGCCGTCCCCGTCTTCCAGCTCGGGGGGCCGAGTACCCTGAGGATAACTGGTCTGCCTGTTAAAGACTGAGGCAAAGAAGGCATTGAGTACCTCAGCCTTTTCCTCATCCTCAGTGACAATGTTCCCCCTTGCATCCAATAAAGGATGGAGATTCTCCTTGGCTCTCTTCTTGTCATTAATATATTTGTAAAAACTTTTTTTGTTGTCTTTAACAACAGCGGCCAGATTGCGTTCTAGCTGGGCTTTTGCCTTTCTCATTTCCTCTCTGCACGACCTAACGAGATCCCTGTACTCTTCTTGAGTCGCCTGCCCCTTCTTCCACAAGCAGTAAACTCTCCTTTTTTTCCTGAGTCCCAGCAAGAGCTCCCCGTTCAGCCAGGCCGGTCGTCTTCTCCGCCCATTCTTCTTACGGCGTACAGGGACAGCCTGCTCCTGCGCCTTTAAGACTTCCTTCTTGAAGATCGTCCAGCCTTCCTGGACCCCTTTGCCCTTCAGGACCGTCTCCCACGGGACTCTCTCAACCAGCATCCTGAACAGGCCAAAGTCCGCCCTCCGGAAGTCCATGGTTGCAGTTTTGCTGCCCCCCCTCCTTACTTCACCAAGAAGCGAGAATTCTATCATTTCATGGTCGCTAAGCCCAAGACGGCCTCCGACCACCACATCTCCCACCAGTCCTTCTCTGTTAGTAAACAGCAGGTCGAGCGAGGCACCTCCCCTGGTAGGCTCACTTACCAGCTGTGTCAGGAAGTTGTCTTCCACACACTCCAGGAACCTCCTAGACTGCTTCCTCTCTGCCGTGTTGTATTTCCAGCAGACATCCGGGAAGTTGAAGTCCCCCACGAGAACAAGGGCTAGTGATTGAGAGACTTGTGCCAGCCGCTTATAGAACGCTTCATCCGCCCCTTCATCCTGGTTGGGTGGTCTATAACAGACTCCCAGCAGGATATCTGCCTCGTTGGCCTTCCCCCTCATCCTTACCCATAGACACTCAACCGTACCATCATCACAATCGTTGAGCTCTATACAATCAAAACACTCCCTAACATACAGGGCCACCCCACCGCCTCTCCTTCCTCGCCTGTCCCTTCTGAAGAGTCTGTAGCCATCCATTGCAGCACTCCAGTCGTGAGAGTCACCCCACCATGTTTCTGTGAGGGCGACTAAGTCATATCTCTCCCGCTGCACAATGGCTTCCAGCTCCATATACATAGTATAATGTAACCTTGTGGGCTCTGCTGCCAACCAACCATGGGGATATCTCCATCACCACGTGCCTCGGTTTTCCTGAATAGGGGAGGTGAAGGCACAGGCAACTGGCCTGACTTGCAGTTTCAGTATATTCCCAGATGGAGAAAAATAAACCTTTTAGTGTAGAAATTAATAAAGCTAAACAAATCAAAGTGCAATTCTATTACTTCTTACTCTTTCACGCTATGAACACAAGCTGATGATCAGCAATACATTGAAAGAGAAAAAAGAAGAGAATGGAGGAAGGGTCTGGTTAAAATTTGTCTATGAAATGCACTGTTAAGAGATTTCACTGAGGCCAAGACATTATAGGCATTTAAAAAATAGGGGTTTATACAAATAAACAAAATATTGCAGGATTTTGAGAGATTGATAAGCCAGTACTACACAGTACCCAGTCACTGACTAAGAGCTATGACTACTATGGGCTGATTTTTCTATAGCTGCTGGTATTAAAACTTTTCTGAACAAGAATGAAGGACATAACAAGCTTAACCCCAATTAGCAGCAAGGAAAACATCCTGTAAATCCACCCCATGATTTTATCAAGAGAAAACAGCTGAAGCTGAAGCAATCTTTTAACAACTTTATTAAACAGTATTTGTCTAGATTCATAGCAGTCTTCCTCATAGCTGTCGTTTGCCAAAGAAAGAAAAAAATGGGGGGGCTGCCAATATTTAAACATGCTTTTGAGAAAACTCCAAGATTTCATTCTGCACTGAACCCAGTGGACCCTCTTCTGTCTCTTGAAGAGAGAAAAAGAGCTCTGGAGGTTTCACGCTGTAGGCTTCACGCTGCATACACCTGCTTTAAAGCCATGTTCCATCTGGAGTGCTGTAAGTGTTTTAATTAAGCTATTTTCATGGCATAATGGCAAGACAACAGAGCAGTAAAGTCAAATACAGCCACACAGTCTTCTTTCCTTTACACATAATTCCTGTGAAGTCTATGGGTTGCTTTTCATCCTGCGGCTTAGGCTTTTTCTCTGCCTGCATGGCGTACAATTTTTTTCTTCTTTTTCCCCTTCAATTGCTCTCCACCTAACAGCGGGATGACAACAGACTCAAAAGCCATTAGCACAATGGGCAATCTTCATGCGACGACGGTAAAAACCAACACTGATACAAGTAGCTGCTTTGCCAGCAAGGTGCTGATTTAACTGGAAATTCTGCAAACAGAAGAATATATTTATTCTCCCCATGAAGCTTAACAATGTGGTTGAATTATTTCACTTAAAAAGGGAGTCTTTCATGCATATATTAATATGGTAAAAGCCTATTATATTCTTCCATTCCCTATAGCATACTTTTTTTGACTTGTGTCTAAAGTCACCTCCAACTGCCTTTGCAATTTGCTTGATCTGCTTACTAGCAAGCAATCAGTGGCAAACTCTACCACTTTTCGTGCCTTCTATGTTTTTCTCCTAAGCATAAATTACTTTAGAAAAGCACTCTCTGTCTTCACTATGAGATTTTTCAAGCACGGGAAAATTAACCTCTTATCCAACACAGTGTGTGCTCTGCATTTATTTACATCATTTATCGGGAGTGCCAAGCAGTGTAACAGATAAACAAATTTCTTCAAAGTACTCACAAAAATGACATTTGAATTTAAACATTTCACCTACCAGAATGGAAAGTCTTTACAGTGCCTGGAATGATGTGTTTTTCCCCCCCTTGTATTACTGGGTCTGCCTTATCTTTTCTATCATTCTGATTTAGATGACAACGTACAGAGGACAGCTGAAGACTTTTGGAAGGGTCAACTGGACAGACCTTCAAGCAACTAAAGTTGTATGGCTGAATCATTTTGTTTAAGAGGACAAGGAGCAAAATTTGAGCATTGCTGCAAACACAGGATCTAACAGAACTTATAAAGGAGAAACAGTGAAAAAATGTTGGACTTTTGGGCCACTGCATAAATTTTGTGTCCACACTGATGGACTAACCCAAGTAGGGTTTTATATATGGCATGGGTAGCATTTGCATTAGCACCAGTCACCCCATGCAGCCTGAAAGAGGGAAGGTTTTTGGGCTCGGCTCAGCTCAGCACTAAAGCAGCAGCTCTCAGCTCATGAGACACCGGGCACTGCCCCAACCCCACCATGGGTCTGGCCCTACTGCTCTCTTGCTGAATCCTCAACAGTGATGACAAATGACGCACCACCACCCAAAGGAGAGTAGTGACTTCTTTGCCAACCAGGATCATTTCCAGCTCCCTCAAACCAACGCCATTTCTGCAGCCAGATGCCAAACAGCCAACAAACAATGTTGGCTTAGTGATGGGAGGACCTGTTCTCAGCTGGGAAGTGGTCTTCTGAGAGCTGCATATTCAGACAGGCCCCTGCAAGCAACCAACACCTGCAGAAATGCTACTTGGTTTCCCCTCTATATGGTGGAGGCAGGACCAGACTTAACTTGCAAATTCACATTCACATCCATTTTAGAGCTAAAACTGACTTTAATTAACACCTTCACTGCAATAACAACAGTAGTCCATGTAGATGAACTAGCCTCATCTTCGAGTCAAGGATCTGTAAAAGTAACTCAGGAAAAAGTTTAGTATGTTGTTATCCCTTCCGTGGTCATCACTGCAGTTAAGTGTTTGCAGAACCTTAACCAAGCGGGATTTCAGCACCAAGCTTTACCCTCAACCGCCTAATTGGTTCAAACTCTTACCAAGTAACATTATATGGAATTAAGACTTCCCAGAAATAGAATTTAAAATTAACCTATTTGCACTGACAAAACTTTCTCTGGACTCTTTTCTTTTTGCATCAAATAAAAATATCCTGTATTAATTCTAAAACAAGGAACTGTTAAAGTAATTGTTAAAATTTCTCACCCTTACAAAATTCATGACCTTTGGAGATATTTCTAGTAGTTTTTACACAAATTTGAAAGCTTCCTTAAATTCTGAAACAACTCTCATTATGGATTTATTAGGTGAATTCCAAAACAAATATAGCTATTTATTGGAAAGAGTTTGTTTTGGATAAAAATACAGATCCTGGTGCGACTGTCCTTAAGCAGAAATCCCAATGAACATGAGCTACAGTTTGATACAATACTTTAGCTGTCTTCCAGCCTCAGGATTTTGTAATTCGTTGTCAGGAAGAGAAAATAAAACAGGTAACTATTACAAGACAACCTGTGAAATAATCACAGCCTTATTTGCATGGGTAAATATTAACTAAGAAGGAACTAAAAGTTTGTTTAGTTCTGGGTTGGAGACTTAAAACAATGCTGTACACACCTAGGAAAAACATGACGATTAATTAGTATTCCTGTTTGGCTGAAGAATTGGGGAGTTTGAAAGCATTATTAACTAGCAACTAGGAAAAAAGAGCAGAATGACTTTCATTAGTCTTTTGATGAATGTCCAGCTGTTAGAAATACCTATGACTATGTGTGGGGAAGACATGCTGAAATTTATTCTCTGTTGCTTGGTCAACCTCCGTTCCTCTTGCTCTTCCCCCATCCCTGCATCTGTGTGACTCCCCTCACTATGAAATTCTGATAAAGTATATATGTAATCAGAGATTTTCACCTACTGCTTACAAAATGCAAAAAGTCCCAGAGGCCACTAGGTGGTATATTCAACCCTCATAGCCTTCATAGGATCAGAAGCAGGGGAAAATAAAGATGGGAGAGAAGAGCAAGCAAGTTTAGGAAATAGTAGCAGGAATTTTTACTACTGGTAAAAAAAGGGTTTGAGATCAATCCTCCCATCATATTATCAGTGCATGTAAATAATCTACACTACATCTGAATCAACCTTTTTTTTTTTAACAGCTAACCAACAGATTTTTTGTATGAAAGTATGGTATGTCAATGACAGCAGTTGAAGTTGTGGCAACCTGCAGTAGAGCACACCCAGAAGGCATTGCCCAAGATACAACCCAAAGCCCACAAAAAGCCCGGGGTTCCTCCACAATCTGATATTAAATCCAACACATTTTGAATGTTATATCAGATCTGTCGCTTCTAAAGAACAACTGCTATAAATACATGTATGTATGCATGTATATATCTACATGTAAAATTCTTATGTGTCAAAATTAAGTCCAACTACAGACTGTCATTTTCTTTCTTGCTTACTCAGACCAGAGTGATACATAATAACATATTAGCAATCTATCTGTTAGGTCTTTACAGCTGAAAATACCTAAAGGCAAGAAAAACTGTAAGGCACAGGGCAAAATATTAGCGAGCCTGTGAACGAAACCCTGTTCTCCATGGATTTACCTTCCATTCGTAAGACCAAATCCTCAGCAGGGATTGATCATGGGAGTTGACTCACTTGGTGCATAGATGTCCTAGGTTTTCTTCTTTTTTTTTTTTGCCTGTGGCTGAAATTCACCCTAAACTACTATCAACCCATTTGTAACCTGACAGTGGCATAGGAGTTTATTAAACGTAAAACGCAAGCAGAAACACCAGAGGACACAACTGTCCTTCAGTGGCCCACATGCAGATATGGCAGGAACCTAAGACACGTGTATACTGATGGCCCTGGCGGAAGAGATGCGCGAGGATCACGCGCTGCAGTTATCAACAACATGGCCAAGGCCACTCTCTTGTGTGGACACTGACTCACTGCAATTCCTACTAGATAAGACAAAAGGGCCAGCAGCTCTTCCTTGATTTGTCACCGCCAAAAAAACATTGGAAATCTGAATTTTCCTACTTTTAGAAGCAGAGGTTTAGTTTCTTTTTATTTTTACATGCACTTGTCCTCGTTCATATCATGAGTTGCATGCTGGCAAGGGTTTTTTTATAGCCACAGACTGCTATGAAGCAGGTGGACTGATATGTAAGTTACTTGGTAAATAACCATACTTCAACTAACTAACTAAACTAACAGTCTTGAACAACATCTACAGATGGAGCAAACCAGGGTAAACTCAGAGGCTCAGCGCATGGAGGCACTGACAGTATCTTCTCCATGTTTTCCTTAAACATAACTACAGACTCCACAAAACACAAAATGGTTCAACACTTCATTCATTAATGTCTCATATCTATATACATAATTCTATTGCACAAATAAATAGACTTACAATTATTTTTATTGTGATATCACTGAGAAGTAGAAAATGTTTTGGGATAACATTACTGAAAAAAATCTTATGACAAATTGGCAGATATGCCCTACCATAAAGGAAGACTGAAACCTGTTCAGTTTTACACTGAAATTATTTCTATTCCAAGGTTAATTAGCTTTTTTGCAGCTCGATGGACTGATTCTGCAGTGGCCTGTCCTCGAGTCATAGGAAGGACTCGTTCAGGTACAGCAGGTTATGTCCTCCTCACCTGACGGGCAGCCAGATTGCTCAGAGGCACTTAGTCTTAATGTCCTGCAAAAAGTGTTTTTGCGCATCCAGGAGAAATCTCATGAATCATTAAATCCCCATTTACTGAGCTAATAAATCACAGCATTTAACACCTTGTTCTGTCATTGTGTCCCCATTTGGGGAAGGGCTTTATTACCTCTGTGGGATGAGCAAGGGTTGAACTTGCCCAGGCTTTCTGGGGAGCAGCACCCCGGCACTGTCCTTACCACACAGGATTACATTGCCCTGCTAAAAACCATCAGCCTATAGCAGTAAGGGAGGGGTGGTGGGGGGTGGTGATGCAAACACTGAAGGAGCCAAAGCTGGAGTTAGGGAGGCACTTGAGCACTGTTTCCTCCTTCTGCTGGGAGATGAAGGCCAGATTTTTTTAATTATTTGTATTTTTCCTAAAAAACCTGTGTTTACTTAGAAGTCAAAAGACCATCACTTGGGTATTACCTGTACATTCATAAGACAAAGTTTTGTGTTTTGCAAGAGCTTTCCTCAGTGTCCTACCACACATGGAACTAGGAAAATATTAGCAAAGGCTGTTTTCCACTGTGATGGTTTGCCATCAGAAAACCACGATTCAATTGCATCCATTAAGTCAATATATTTTTGCTAAGTGCATCTTACAACATCATGGGCAATTATAAAAAGGCATTTCAATGAAGTTGAATTTTTCAATCTAACATTTATTACATTACACAACATAGCAGAAAAGTTTGCTTTCATCACACTGTAGAACATAAATGCTGAAATTTTACGATCGAGTGAAATGTTAAACTTTACCAAAGTGAGCTGTTTAGAAGTGGTTCAGCTACAGGGCTCCGACTACTCATTCTGATTTGAAAGGAAACCAAATTTAAAATAGCAAATTCTCTTCAGGTCTATATGCAAGGTTCAAGTTAGCAACTTTTCTGTGCATAGTTCTCTGTGCATGTTTTTCCAGCTTAGCCGCCCTATATATTTTTGCAAGAAGAGCTTTGGCCTCACCCTTCCAGCCACACGCACAGAAGGAGCCTCTGGGGTTAGAGCTTGCCTTTTTTTGCATTCCCTCCTTCCTGTTAACTTCTGTTTAAGAAATTAAACAACATCTGGTGGGTGTTGTTTAGATGACACACGCGTCCCCTGTTGACCAGATTACAGTGGTTAGCCAATGAAGGGAACCCATAACCTGTCACTTAAGCTGTCTGGAAGCCTTCACATATCCCCATCCACATGTTACAATTCAGGCTGCAGAACAAAGCACTGTGCTTCTGGGCTTATTTTATTTCAGTCAGCTCCACCAACATTAGATGACCTGTTTTCTCCTCTGTATATCAGCCATGTCATTGGTCTGGTCCAAATATCTCCTGGTAAATCCTCTGAAATCAGTGCACCAAAACATGCTTTAAAAACAAAGCATTAAATAAAAAGAACAAAAGAAGACACTGATTAAAGACCGCTCGCTGCCCAGGTTATGCCATGTCAGGTACGGGTCAGAACTGCCTTGGTTCAACAGAAGGGGAACTCATGGCAGAAGAAAGAATGGCTGGTTTTAGTGTAAAACACAGTTGTAGACTGAAGTCTGTGCCTTTGAATTTTCATTCAAATTAATTGAAATTTGGCTGATGTTGTGGGCAGCTAGTTATCATCACTTATAAGAAAAACATCTATGTGAAAGTGTATGCTGTATGGAACACCTGAGGCTACAGCCTTCAAGAGGGAGCGAATCTTTCTACCTCTTTTAGTGTGTAAAGCACATACCAGGCAAAACAGTACCCCTCAGTGTTTACCTATTTTTCATGTCCTCCCAGTTTTTAGCCATTTTATTTAAACCTAGAAGGTCACTTTCATCACAATTTGCTGCACGCACAATTCACCCTTCTCGCTACTGGTACCAAATCATTTATAAGCAAAAAGACAAAGCCCGATCCCATCACTCTGCTGCCTTTACTGACACATGAACTAAACATCAGGGCAATGATCCCTTTTACTTTTAATATTTACTTTAGCTGGAAATGTGCACTGGCCCACAGGGATGAGAAGAAAAGTGGGTTGGGTTTGCTCCTGAGCAATGCCAGTTCATAAGCTGAACATAAATTTTAAATATATATATTTAACTGTATAAATATCTGTGTTCTTCATTTAGAAGATTGTATTTCTTGTATTTCAACCAGTTGGTGGAGACCTTTTAAAATAGTTTCAAACACCCGAACATTTTGCTTCGTGGCAGCTGGATGTAGAGGGAAGATTAATATTTTTCCAAGGTGGCTTGAAAGCCAGAAGCGGATGGGGAAGAGGTAGGATTTGCGAAAAAGACAATTGTCTTATTTCCCCCATATGCTTCCACTTGGCAGATATAAAGTCTAAGGTGAGTAATGGTGTATTATAGTCTCCTATATTTTTGTGGAATACAGGTGAAAAGAAATCAAGAATCAAGAAGCGCCCTGTAAATGGCAGGGTTTTACCTACAATGGGTAGAGTGAAGGAAGGGAGCCTTTTCATGCACTGCCTTGCCTTTAGCCCCTTGCATCCTGGAGACTTTTGGGACACAGCTATTTACACGTGTTCCACTGAAACACTTTAGTTTCTTAGTAGCTGGTCTGGAGAACAGCGCCTTGGCGGACACTAACTGCCCGCCTGCTCTCACGCAGTACGTCTGAGCAGACGGTAGCAGTGGGAAGACAAGCATGCTGGGGTAGGCAGGGAAGCGAGCTGAATTCTAAGCTGTTCTTCTGTGGAATAAAGAAAAATTAGCTGTGACCTTTTGCTGTTGCTACTAATCATATTTGTTAATGTGACCCACAGGTTCCACAATCTCCTTTACTGTTGGATGCAACCATTACTGGTTAGCGACTTAATGAAGCCTACTAATTACAGGCATCTCACTAATCTAGGCATCATTTCCGTATCTTGTTTCAGAAGTGCCATGGAAGAGGGACAAGGAAAAGAGAGCACAGATGTTCCTCTTGGGGAATTAAGAACATACAACACTGGTGAACAGCTTCTGCGTCTCGCTGCCAAAGCCCCTGGCCGCACAGTCCTCCCACGACACATGTGCTGTCGGCACGCCATCACTCCTAGGGTCACAGCCTACTTGCTGGCAAACAGCATTTGCTTGGCATAGCACATCAGACTAAGGAAGAAACAGTTCAGGCTCAAAAAGAAAATAAAAATAAAAGAAGAAAAGGAAGCAATCAATAACGACACAGTGAGAATTTCAGATGCCAAATTATTATCATCTCATTTATTTTCTGGCAAGCCCTTGTCCCACATTGCCTGAAAAAAAGAGAAAGAAAAGACACATGGACATGCAGTAACAGAAGAGGGTCTACGGACCGGTGGGTTATTGAAACCTGCTCTAAACCTGCTCGGAAGAGAATTCCCCACTTGAGGATGGCGGGGGAACTGGCTTTAAACAAGCTGTTAAAAGAGACTTGAAACTGAGGGAAGAATGGCAAATGAGAGTTAATCAGCATGAGTAACTTTTTGGACCTCCCCAAGGTCAAACAAGCACCAGTTCAAAATGGGAAGAGGTTACTGGAGGTAAAACTTCTCAACTGGTGTTTTCCATCAGCTTTATTAGGTAAATGGAAAAATGCCAAACACTGCACAGGCTGTCAGGCCATTGGTTCCTCCCAGCCTTCATCGTCAGCTGCGAGTGCTGCAATGGGATGGCAAAAACAAATTTCGGAGACAGCCCAGGGCATGCGTCCCACTTCAGCACCGACAGGTTTCTTCGCCCACTGATTCCAGCCTTGTCTCAGTCTCTGCTCCCACCACGTTCACTCATCCCGACCTGAGATCCATGGGCAAATGAGGTCGTGGCTCCTCCCGCAGCCATCACCCACGGTGTCCTGCCCGAAAACGAGAGCCCTGGGGCTAAGGACAGACAGACGGCATCTGCCAGCACGCAGATACTGTCTCAGCCATTCAGGCTGTGTCTATTTCTATTGATGGCTAGCACGGATTAGGTAGTGTCATAAACAGTGTTTGACCGTAATACAAAAAAGTCCTGTAGCAAATACCTAGGATTTAGCAAAACAGGACCAGAAGGAAGGATTTGTATTAAATCTACAGCTTCAAAGTATCAGTGTTTCTACTTCTCAAACACACTGACAAAATAGTTGCCTCAATTTCTTTTAATGTCATCACGTTAATTCCTTCATATTTTCCAGAACACACCCTAAACAACTTTGTTGGCAACAAAGTATCTATTATGTGTGTTTAGCACAAGCTAGATGTGGAACATGCCTCCTACATTAACCTCCTGATCTTAAGCACTTAATGACCTGCCTTACAGAAGAGGGGTGTTTCCATCTCCTGTGCAGAGCAAGCACTGGCCCCAGCCATCCATCCCCGCGACCCGGTCCAGAAAGTTGGGTGAGGAGCAGATATGAAGCTAAATTAGAAAATGTTAACAAAGAAATTGTATAACTTTATCTATGTAGCGTGTTCTGCAATGGCAGAAGTTATAGTTTCACACCCGAATAAGAACAGAGCTGCCTATTTTTCCCCTGCTCACTTTTGACTTGCCTAAAAAAATACATCTAGCTGAGAATTAGAGGGAAACATAAGGCCAAACCATCCCAAAGTGCTCAGATTTCTGTTTCTAGCTTGGCCACAGGCTTCAAGGAGGAAGCACTCAAGAGCATTGCTCTGATTAAAGGTGAAATATTTTTTGAGCACAAAGTCGGGTCAACATTCAGTTCCCCGAGGTTTTTCTGGCAGGTCTCGGGAAGACCTCATGAACGGGGCTGATGACTCCTGGCACAGATGGAGTTGTGGGGAAGCCCAAAGCACCAGCAGGATGGTTCCCCTCTGCAGACATTAGACATGCCTCTGCCCCAGCCCTTGCACAACCGCCCGGTGGCCCCGTTGCAGCTGGGGTTTTTCTTTCAGCACCCCATTTGCCCCCACCTATTTCTTGGACCCAACTGTATTTGTGGCACCCCTGGGGTCCCATGCTGGGGTCTCCCTTAGCTCATGGCTGCCTTCTTTGGGACTTCTCTTCTTCTATTCCCATACATCTCCTGACAACACCTAAAGAGAACAGAAGACTTTTAGCTTGGCCTTTGGTCCCTAATTTCTGTTTGAGCCAAGTTTGCGTGGCTTGGCACTCATGGGTTAAATGGTCACATAAGGAATTCCTGTTCCCTTTGTACCCAATATTGTATTTTTTGGTTAGTCTAAAGGTTAACAAATCGCTCTGTCAACTTCATTGCCATACTGCCTGTTCTTCGCATGCAAAATAGTTTCATGTTTTTGTTGTCATGGGGAATTCCTTGCCTGTGAACTCTGATGGTCTTTACTTTTTACCTAGCGTGAGAGGGCCAGCATGTAT
Organism: Aptenodytes patagonicus; assembly: GCF_965638725.1. NCBI lineage: Eukaryota > Metazoa > Chordata > Aves > Sphenisciformes > Spheniscidae > Aptenodytes > Aptenodytes patagonicus. The sequence goes on from NC_134953.1 coordinate 46,798,941, forward strand.
AACCTAATTGGATGAGTCACATTAATACACAAATCTAGCCTGTATGTGAAGTACAAAAGCAGTAAGAGTGATGGGTGAATTTACAGCTTCAGGAAATGTCTACATGCTTTTGCTTTGACTGAGCATCAGAGCTCCCATAACAAACATGTTATGTAAATGCATGTGGTTGCACAACTCACTCCTCAGCATTTACTGATCTCGCATCCATTCGTGTGTAGAGTGGCTGAACAGCCCTCCTCAAAAATGAGCCCATTGGTGCTCTAAAGGCAGAGATCTGTGGGTGATCCGGGCTGTGGTAAAGAGAACACTGCAGCCTGTTTACACTGACTTCTCAAGTTTCATCCCACAGACAAAATATGCTAGGTCAAACCAGAAGTGTGCTCATTGCGGCGCCGTTTTCCTGCCAAAATGCATTTTCTTCTCACTGATGCAAGCACTCTTGAGGTCAACGCTCTCGTGCTCTCATGCTTTCCGGGTCAACAGGATTTTATTCTGAGCGTTCGCTTCTGCTGCTAAAGGAAAAAACGCAAGCAGAGATTTCAGATACCTATCCCAGCAGCTGGAGACTGCTCAGAGGTCCTACAGAAAAGAAACGCAACCTCAGGGCCTGGTTTGGTGCCAGGCTTCCCTGGAGTGGGACACATAATCCACATCTGCTTTTCAGGAACCATGCTTACCTGCAAGGCTGAGCTCTTTGCAGTCACTCTCGGCTAGCATGATGGCACTTCCATATCCTGCAGGCATCACCTAAAATAATTTCTGACATCTGAAAAAATTCATTCTCTAAACCTACCTTTTACCGTCTTCTAGGTATAATACGTTAGGTTGGAAAAAAATATTGCAGGCATAAAACAGATGAACCAGGGACTGAAGGAAGGGAAAATGAGAAACAAAGGACTAACTTTTTAGGCTAAGGAAAAAACGTGTATGTTCCTGGTTTTACATCAGTTGTCAGAAGTGGAAGAGGTTTTTTTCTGCAATATTATTCTACTTTCAAGTAATTTTTAATAGAATGTGTGACTAAGACTGTAAGTCCTGGTATTCTGCTCTGCAGCTGAACTGAAATAAGCGTTCAATTTCTAAGTTTCTGATCACACCAAGATGGATTTTTCCATTAGAAGCTTATGGACACAATTAAGAGAGGTTTTTTGTTCAAGACTATAGTGGAATTACACTTACGAACTTACCAATGAGCTTCTGGGGAGCCCAAGACACTTCAAATGTTTGAAAAAGTTAGAATGAGTTTTCTTTATGACAAGTTTGATTTTAGCAGAGGAAGAGGGACTCCTGCCCTAGCAGACAAGTCTGCTCCAGAATGAGAAAACGCATGCTGGTACCTACAGCAGTGTAAGGTCTCAGCAGTGCTGGCTGAAGAGAATTTGGGCATATTGAGACACTTGTTACTCCCCCCATATAGATATCAGACCCCAAGCTTTTGATGCTTCTAACATTTTGCTCTTAGATCTGTTGGTCATAGCTGACTTTTAGCCTTATTCACCATACAGTAATGGGAGAAAAATATTTACACATTTTCTATCAGAATGATGCCCTTGCATTCTGAAGTACCTGCAAATGACAGACTGCTCCTGGTTTTCAGCAAACAGAAGCAACAGGCCGGCAGCTATTTCATCCGAACAGGTTTGGCGGAACTTCCCTCCTTGACGTGCTTTTTAAGAAATCTGAGATTAAAGGCAGCAAAGACCCAACACCCAAACCCGTACTGTAATTCGCTGTAGTAGCTCTTAACAGAACAGCACAAAATATCTGGCAGAGTGCTGACACCAAAATATATCAGTAGGAATAAAAATGGGTTGATGTGCTGTCCCCACACACTGAACTGCTCAAAAAAAGTTGTAGTTTTAACATCTAAACTAAAAAGAAAGATTAACAAGCAAAACCTTGAATTTCCTGCTTGTGAGCTGTCCCACATCTCTTCACAATAAAAGTGAAAATGTCACGTATATGATCAAAATAAACTGTCTGAAAACAGCAGGTGCCAAATATAGTTGTTTCATTTTTTTATTGTCTGATAACACTGTGATAATATAAACTGTATAAAGCATGATAAAACACTTCCATAAAACAGAGTAGGTACATATCATAAAATAAAAAATACAAATATTATGTTAACAAAGGAAAAAAAAAACATTTAAAAGAAAATATTACAATAAAATAACGGTACCAGTTTCTTCCTGTATTCCAAAATTTATTGAAAATGTTTAAATTATGCAGCACTAAGATAAGTTACTTTTATTTTCTCTCATGATTTTAAACATGCACTAACTCAAACAGAAATAAAACCTATTAATCAATACAGAAAATGTTATTAATCATGTAACATTGCATGTAGATTTAAGGAGGGATGAAGCAGTGGCTGTTAAAAGAAATGCATTATAATTACTTCCCTTCCCATGGGCTTACAGATTTTAGCAATTAAAAATACCTCAATGATTCACAAGAAAAGGACAGCCACTGAATTAGCAATAAACTTTGATAAATGAGCAGTCATTGTAAAAATTGTTTGTCAGAAAACTATCAAACAAAAGATCAGCTGCGCTTCAAATAGTCTGTGCACAAAGCGATGGCATTCATTGCGACCATGATCTTTGCATTTGCGAGGATCCTGACAGCCCTATCAGAAAGATAGAGGGTGAAATCAGAACCCTATTAACATCAACAGAAATCTTGAGACCAAAATTCCACTTACAGCTCTTGAAGAGAAACATGCGTGCCTTCTGACCACGATACTGCAAATAATCCTACTCAAAACGTGGGGTTTTTTTTCACTATGATGATATTCCTAGTGAAAGGAGTGCTTTTCTTCTCCATCTGCTGTGGAGTGCTGGACAAGCAACCCACAGGGCAGCTGGGGATGTGGTTTTCCCCTCTCACCTCCGCAAACACCTTTGTATGTTCTTTTGCATTAACTCTCAGAGACAGCAATCTCGCCTTGAACTAAACTATTCAGCCCCCACTGTCTTCTTCAAACTCCAGAAGAAAGCAGCTAAGGAACAACTGCCAGGACTGCCAGGTGCATTTGTTGAGAGTTAATCCCACAAACTAAAAAAATGAAACAAGTGCCCCAAAAACATGTGACTCCTAGATCTTGCACACAGTGCAAGGCCATCAGTGACCTCATCAGTTCCTTTTGCTCTTTCCCATGCTACACACCTGCCGATTACATTATTTCAAAGGAGGCTGGAAGTTTTCGGAGGTGCGACTGCATTTTTCTATGCATTTGCAGAGTTACCTCAACACTTGTTGAGATGATACTAAAATAATCTATGTCTATGCATGGTCTTTCATTATTCAGCGTACTAAAAATATATTTTTTAAAAATAGCCCTTAACACATGAACTACTTCACATTCTTACCTAGGAACCTTTTACCTATCCCCAGTAAACATTGCCACTGTCCCTTTGCAGAAATGTGATGCTTTTAATCATGATCAAATGCAAAATCATTATTAATTTATCTATAAACATTTTGGTCAGAAATACATGAACTAACAATAATTTAACACACAGGAGCTACTAGCTCAAGAATTCAAGCAATGTAATTTTGTGGAACAAAAGTGGATACACACATTATTAAACAGCAGTAAAGTGGACTTCAATTTTTGTGAAAATATTTGTGATTAAAAGATTCAAAAGCAGATCCTTCTTAGCACCAGTTACAAAAGCTCTACTAGCATTAACAACCAGCTGAGGATCCTACTTATAATATCAAAGATGTATAAACCCCATTTCTTTGATACCCGTTTGTTATCAAAAGTTTGTTGGTTTTTTTTTAAGAGACACAACTCATGCAAGAAAAGTGAAATTTGAAACACAGCTTGATGATGGAGTTTTGGTAAGGCCAATATAGCCAATGGTTATTAGTGAGCAAAACCCCTTCTTGTATAAGAAATCAACCTTAACAGAGCTAGTAAGCAGCCAAGTGATTTAATATACCAGGGAGCTGCTGTTGCCTAGCAGTAGTTAGCAATTACTGACTTTTCAAACCAAAGTCAGAGGAAATCTTCTCATTGACACAAAGCAGAGTGGAATCTGGGCCCAAGCCCAGGTATATACATATTGTCTCTGTTACTGAAGTTTTATTCTACTGTGTTTCTAATTCCGTCTTACATTTCAAGATATGCCCAGTTTACATCAATTAAAAATCAGACAATTACCCCACTATGAGAAACTTACAATTTTGTAAGGAAAAAAAAAGACACTGAACCCAATGACCATAGTCAAAATAAACTAATTCCATAGTTTTTAAAATAAGGATATCAGCATACTGAAATGTTTTCAATTTTTTTAGTTTAAAAAAAAGTACAAAATTATATTGAAGCTTGAAAATTCACAAGAAAATGTTTTCAGGAGTTTTGCACAGCCCTGTTCAGGAGCAGTGATGCTCTGATAATGTCTTTTTGACTCCAGTTATAAAGACAGAAACAGCTTCTTGAAGGAGTGGAACCTACAACACATCCCCTACGTATGGTTGTTGTTAAGACTGTTCTTATTAAAGAATCTCCTTGCTTCAACACTGCTAAGAGACACGGAGCAGCGAGATGGGTTCTTTTTTCTGTATTCAATGCTTTCCATCATAGCTTCCTTGATCACCTGGAAAACAGTGAACATGTCATTCAGGGAAATAACTAACGTTTTAATGATTTAATAACTGATAGAAAAGACCCCTTCAGTTGTTCACAACTGTTGCTCCTGCTTTTATGACTGCTCCATCATTGAACAAAGTGATTGCTGAGTATTATTAATAATATTATTTTCTTGATTGTATAAAACAATGATTTTAATGTAGTTAATAAAGGTATGACAGGATACAACCAACATCAAAGAATTCACACAAGAATATTGACATTGAAACCGAGTCCCAGTGAAATTCTGAAGGGTAAATCAAAACACTGAGAAAATCCATACCTAAAGGATATAGAAAATAATTATCTTGAGAAAGAGTGAATCTTCACTTTTGCTTCCTTTGTCCTGAAGTAACAAGATTTGTTCACTACTTTGGAAAAAAAAAAAATCATTTCTTTATCTGGGATGATCATGTACACTTGTGAATATGGCAAGTCACCCTACGGATGCTGGGATCATGGTCTTGTGTTACAGCTAGTATCAATTAAAAAGAATTATTACTGAGTTAGTTGATAAATTAATTTCCAGAGATCTTTACAAAAAATTTCCATTTTCCTTTTTTCCAGTTACAAAATCAGCATACATAAAGAACTGAGTATAAAATCCTGAACATAATGTCTACATCCTGTGCAGACACCTTTGCTCAGTTATCCTGCAGGACTTTTGATGGTAAAGTGACAAAAACAACACAGGAACCAAATTAAAAAGAATATGAATTGGAATGGATCCTAACAAGCACAGGCTCCAACATTATGAAAAGCACACATTCTACACTCCAATAGTTCTTCATTACATCAATCTTCTTAGCCCCAGAAATACTGTTTAGACTTTTTTTTCCCCCACCGGAAAGCACCTCTGGCCTTTTCAGCAGTATATTTGCTTATTGGTTTATTATTGACAGAAGCTCATATATGGTAATACTTCCTACAACACTGATATATCAGTACGTCAGAAACAGAGGTCCAATGAAAAGACCAAATTCTCTTCACCTAATTCTCACTGTGTATTTCATCCAATTCTCTTCAGGTAACTCCAGACACTGTATTACCTATAGTGACTGGACTCTTCTTTCCTTCCCAGGCTGGAAGGATGCAAGTTGACCATGCCACAGTTTGCGCATGCTTCTACACAAGCTCATGAAGAACTTACCCAGGGTATACTCCAGCCCTCATTAAAATAAAGCAGATTTTATAAAATGACTATATGGGCTTTGATCCAGCGTCAATTCTGAGAATAGCAAGGGGCACAACTAAATGCAGGAAGCACTTTACATGTCATAACAATCAGGCAAACACTGAAGTAAACCCCTGTACCTTCTGTATGACAGATCTAGGGCTTTACTCGCATCACCTACTTTCCCATTTAACAATCTAGACCCTTTAAGCCCCTTCCACACTGGCATACATACATCTATGTTATTGAGGGTGTTGAACTCCATTAGATCATGAAGCCTCTTGAAAGCCTCATTGGAATACTGGAAGTTGAAGGTAGAGAATGGTGTATTCGGATCATCAAAAATGTCAAAGTCTGCAAAATCCTTTTCTTCCTGTGTTTCTCTTGGAACACCTGCATACAGAACAAATACAAAAATACAATCTAAATGTTAGGTCTGAGGACTTAGCATCTTATTTTTTAATGGCTCTCTTGAAATCCCTAGCTACCAAATCTTTGGGTGAAATTACAGTATATAATCACCATGTCATTATAAAGCTTCAAAGGAACAGCTAGATTTAGCATCAGAAACTGTGTGCTCACCTGGAGCTTTGTACTTCCGGAAGTTGATGTTGGCCAAAACAAAATGGATTATAGTTGGACAGTCTTTCTCCGAAGAGGTATCCTTTGGTTTGAAAACATAGCACTCCTTCATGCCCTCTCGATCAAATACATTTGGGTCTATTTTCGGGAAAGGAAGCTTGTTCATTCTGGCCCATTTTTCAGCAAGCAAAATTTCCTGAAAAGATAACAAAGACTCAGGTGCATGTAAGCATCCACTGCAAAGTGAGATTTTATGTAGAGAGAGACAGGTCAAATTGGTTACTAGAAGCAGTTTTATTAGCTCATGATTCTTTACAGCAGAAGGACTGATCAAGTCAGTCTTTGTATAGACTGTATAGACCCAGTATGGCAAACTGAGCACCTAATTCAGCCTGTCCAATCTTCACCACCTGTGATGATTCACAGGAAGGAAAGAGCTGGTCTGTCACATAAATCTTTCGGTGAATTTACAGAGCTGACAGCTAGAAAAAAACATCCATAATTTTACTTGCAAACTGAGTATCAGTGCTATGGAAACCAATGAAAGTTAATAAACACCAATCCACACATTGTTACGTTCAGAATCACATCATAGCACAGACCAGCATTTGAAACCATGCTAAGTGAAGAAGTAAGTCTGGAAAACAGGCTTTTTTTTCCTCGTGACAACTCAGTAAACAAAATAATTTGTAAATAATGACTCAAAAGCGTGTAATGAGGGTGTGTGAGGGAGGAGAGGGAAGGTCAACATCCTTAATCTTGGTTTTGAATGAAATAGGACCCTTCTTTGGACAACTGTTTTGGATACGCAAGAGATTAAAAGATAGTGGGTGTAAAATGATAAAACAAGAGCAGAGTCATTGACTTCAGCTGGCTGATTTCCCTATGTGTTGGAGTAATAAAAGTGTATTAGAGCGCTACCATAGATACAGGTCAACTCTTGAACTGGCATTTACTCTTTGTAATGCAAGCAGAACCAATGGGATTGCACAGCGAGTAAGCAAAACTGGTTTCTGTCCTTTAGGCCATTAGCATACAGCCTATGCTTGTGGACTGTATGTGTGTATTAGCTGGAGGTATGTCATTTTTTTTATTGTACACATATTTGGACTTCGGAAATAATGAACCATTCCCTTCAATGGTGGCTTCATGAAAACCTAAGGCACCATTTAATTTTCCTACCATTTTTTCTTGCGTAAAAGGATTTTGCCTTTTTGAAGTTAGAGTTTACAGAAAAACCTTCAGGACACCACTTGACTTCCAATCAATATCTCCGTGTTATGTTCCCCAAAACAGCATAGAAAATTGCAGCTGATGAAGACAGAAAGCTCAATGCATGGGCCAAGAGTAACAGAGATGACTATACAGAGCCTTTTGCACAGACTCCACGTGCAGAACACAACATAGCTGGAGGAAAAAAGATGTTTCATAGGAGATGGCAGTGCTGTGTCAGCAAATTTAGCTGACGGGGGAAAATACTCAGTCATGACAAAAAAGGAGACAAATTCTTAAACAAAGAGAAAATTAAAGGAAGAAACAGATTGTGGAATTCAGTCAATTAAGGAAAAATGAAGAATCTCAGCACTAGTATGAGTCTTCTTAGTGCCCTACTCTTCCACGTAGTCCCCAAGAGACCTAGAGATTACAGAAGTTACTCCTTTTTATTCTCCTGAAGCTTGGGGGGTTTTTTACATTTGACAACACTCATCTAGAGTTCATTTTGCTACTGCTGTTATTTTCTAATGTTGTTTTGGGGTTTTGTCCCTTGATAGCAAGAGGAAGGAAAAAAATACTCTGTTTGTTCTAATTGAAATTTCTCTGTAAAGCAACAATGAATGCCAATTGTTTCTCAAACAGGCAAGTTTTCTTGGTTTCCTTAAAAAATATTTTTTAGAATCCACATGGGTTTCAAATAAATATTGCCTCTTTTTTGAGTACCTCACAATAGTCTCATAAGTGCTGCTTTTTGTGTGTTAGCTACCAAAATGGTCCAACATTAAACTTTTCTGATCATTTGGAGCTGTCTGGATGCGTAGGTTATACAGGTCATACAGAATGACAGCTGTGCTTTCCACACCTGCTGGATTTTTCTGTGGTTGCTCTGCTCTTGCCTGAATGGATTTAGGAATCCTACTTAAACCAGTACTGGGATTATCCTAGTGAGATGTAAATGAACAGTTAGCCCCACTTCTAAAATGTTATATATTTAGCAATACCAGAGTGACTGAGACACATTTCTGCAAGATGATGACAGAAAACCATTCATTTACATCACAGCATCACAGAGGAGAACAGCTGTACAGAGCTAGAGCACTAGCACAATGGTAAATGACTTAATTGTTTAATACTGACATAAAATAAAATTCTGCAATTCAGTGTGAAGGCAAGACTTCCATAAAAACAACAGAGCTACTACTTCAAATAAATTATATTAGCCTTCTTTGTGTCAGTTGTCTCATGTGAGTCATGTAAACAGGAACTGAAGCAGAACGCAATATTCTGCCTTGACATGGAAACAATTTGCTCCAATGCTGTTGATAAAATAGCACTAAGGCCTTCTGGAACCATGAAATGTGCAACCAACCCGACTGGAAGAATACAACTGAGTCAACTTAAATTTATGAACACAAAGCAAGGAATGGCCTATTTTACTTACTTTGAAAGGAGGACTGGAATCACTTGGCCTCGCTGAAAAATCAAAAGAGATGATGAGATCAACGCCTCTTTGAGGTCTTAAGATAAGTGGGTATGGCAGGTTAAAAGTAAGCCCACTGTCCACTATATGAATCTTTTTGCTCTTTACATCTAGTGGCTCGTATATCCTCTCAAACTCATCAGGATCTGCTCAGAACAAATGAAAACAAAACAAAACAGGAACACACCAGTTAAGAACTGAAATTGTGATGGGCTTTCAAGTGTTTCCCCAAGTGCAGAAGATTCCACAGAATTCAAAATGTACAGTATCCCAGCTAAGCACACTGTGAACCCATGTGTAACATTGACTCTCATCTTAACAACTGGAGAATGAGGGGAAATAAACAGAGCTGGAAGGGACCTCAGCAGGTCAAGTACACAAACGCCCTGTCCCAAGGCAGAAGCAGGGGTGGCTCGAGGCAAAACCGAAGGGGACAAATGCCCAGGTTTGACCCTAGCCTTCCTAGCTTTACCCCTTCATCCCTAATAACCCATACACAAAGGAAAGTGTTTATGGGACGTTAAGAGACAGATTCCTAACATACATCCCCTCAGTGTTCTACAACCCCTGCCCAAACCTCTTCCCCCAGGTTCCCTCCCAAACCCCCTGTCCTTCCCAGCTCCTCTTCCCCAAATAACTGAAATTTGCCTAACAGCCTTGATGTGGCTCTGCTCTTGAGAGATGCTTTTCTATGTCTGTTTCTGTCCATTAAAATTAGGACTACCAAGTCAAATGACTTGTTTTTCAACCTACACGAAATCTTATGACCTCATACTCACTACTATACTAGGAACAAGAAGAAATGGTAATCCATATCCGTATCTGAAATTTAAGCATTGGGCAGAATTACATGTGAGCCACTTACTGCTATTACTGTCATGGTATAGTACAAAATAGTCTCCTATCTCTAATGCCCAAACTGAGGGCTGAAGAAGATGACGTTTCCTCTTTAAACCCAATACTCCCTGGGTGCAACTCAGGAAAGAACAAGCAATTTTTCGTAAGTGCCTTTGCACTTATCCAAGCCACTGGATACTACTCCCGGCAGTACTTAAAACTTTTCTCCTGACAGTCTTTTCTTAAAAGATATCTTAAAAATATTTCCAGTGCATGTTTTTGCCTTTTGACTAAAAACTAATGCTCATATCTGTAGAGGGCAGTGTAATCTAAGGAATGCTGAATAGAATAATATAATTATTTCTTTATTTATTTATAATTAAATTTCCTAGCACCCACTTATTGGCAATGGAAGTAATCTGAAAAAAGATATTTTAATGCAAAGAAAACCCATCAAAAATAATTCAAATTCTAGTTCCTATCATTTCAGCATCCTTATTGTTATGAGCAGAAAAAAAATCTCAAAACAGATATTTTGACTTTTTATTTCTGTTATTATTATTATTTATTAGAGGGCACTTTGCTAAGAAATGAGGCACCAGTTTCCTAACATTTGCCTTGATTTCTAAGGGAGAAAACACTTTCAAATCATTGCCTATTGCTAAAGGGTTAAGTGTGTTTATAGACCTATTTTAGAACCAGATATATTTCATAACCATGAATTAGCATAAATCAACGAAAATCTATTACTGTTTATCAAACTCATCATAATTAAAAAAACACCGGTAAAAAAAATACACTTACTACAGATCCTTTCAGCACAAGTAAACTAGTTTTGTTTTTCCCATCCTCTTTTAAGGACAATATTTCAAACATAATTTATCCCTTGTTCTCAATAGAATTTTAAAAAATTACAGAAACATTTTTGTTTAAGTTTTGTATTATCTTATTTTACAAAAATTTGAATTTGAAAGTCAACAGTGATCCTTTAGACAAGAATAGTACCACCTATAATAATGTTTGTGATAGGAGCGTTACTGCATACACAAACTTCCTACCAAGAAGGCACTGAAGAACAAGACGGTTCCTATTGCTTACAGCCTTCATGACTCTATCATCAAATTTATCATAATAATTTTATGATATTTTGAATGATAAAACATCATAATGCCATCAATAAATTTATAACAACCACATAGATTGTTTTTATTAGTCATGGTCTTCTGTGATTACAGGAGAAATTAAACTTAAAAGTTTTTCTTTTTATTATAATTCATTTTAGAAGTACATTTCCAATCTTTGAACTGAGAAGAAACACTCCAAAATGCAACTTGTGTCCATGTTACGGGGTCAGAATTCAAAAAGCAATGAAGATAATCCAGTGTTATTTTAACGACACGACTTTAAAGGCAGACTCCACATGTGATTTGATTTGATTTGATTTACACAGGATCTGGAGCCAGAGGCCAGAAGCAGCACACAATACCCAAGGCAAGCAGGCAGACTGAACTACGGGTCAGGACACTGCAGGTGAGCCTGCAATTGCTCCTGGGAGAGGTGTAATGTACCATAAGTATCCCTGATGCTAAAAGAAGCATCACCTACCCTATATCCTGTGCTGTAGTTATTCTGAAGGGCTGGATAAGAAACCTTTGTTCTTTTTATACTTTACAACACATGAATCGAGGACAGTTATTCTATATACACAGCCCTGGTAAGGCAATCCATCGTTATTCATCAAACAGTATGAAGACTGAATGGAGTATTTATGCTCTGAGAGCCTGGGACATTAATTTTCAGCCCATGCGGACTGCTTTTATGAAAGATGCATCCATTTTACGAGAAGCTTTCAGTCCATCAAACAGCAAACTGGGAGAAGCAAAAGATGTTTACGAGTACAGCTCTGTGTTAAACCAGCACAGCATGCCTATCTGATTTGCAGTAATCGGATACTCAAACGGATATTAACAATTGTTTGCAAATAAAAAAGAGAGCATGTTCTAGAGACCAAACCTTGTCACAGATGGCAGGTTCAATGGAAGTATGGGAGATGAAAAGGGCATTTGCTACTGACGTGTGTCTACTATAACAGTTTCCATAACTACTGAAATACAGAAGCAGAGATTATGAGTTATTTTTTCCCTATTGTTATTCACTTGGCATTTTCTCAAGTGATTTTGGTGTGTTGTAATATCAAGGCACAGAAACAGAACAACTCTGAGTTCACAATGAAATCATTCAAAGGGTGTAAAGATTTAAAGCATATTTGAGACCAATTAAGAAAATGCTCAGCATAAATAGAAGCCGTAGCAAAGCGAAGCCAAGCGTTTTACTTTCAGATCAAGCAGGTGGGATCTCTGCTGTATGCAGTGCAGACATTTAATCCTCAGTAATGTCTGTAACATCAGCTTAGGTCTGCCACAGTTCATCCTCTGCAGTGCAACTCAGTGGGTCTGCAGAAAGTCTGAGACAACTGGAGGTGTAAAGTAGTATTTATATCCTTTTTGATTCATTTATTTCTCCTTTTGAGTGTCTGGTAATAAAGAGCAAGTAAGTCCTAAAGCAATTCAGACTTCTCTCTGTACTCAAGCTGCTAGTGGTAGGAATAAATATGCAAACCTTAAATGCATCCAGTGCCTTGGCAATATACAATATTTGAAATTTACATCAAAGTTTCTTTTCTATCTACTCCTCTGGGCTCCTAGACTTTTACATATATTAGCAAAATTCACAGCATTAAAAACTGGATACACTTAATCACACTAATGAATGATTAAATTGTATATTAACTACTGAAATTTCAAGAGGTTTTTAACTATTCTTGACCATAATATTGCAACTACTCATAGCTGTTAGATTTGAGTTGTTAGTTCAGGTCTATGAGTGTGGGCTTCAGCTAACCCTAAAAAAAACTCAGTTATGACAAACTTTTGCCAGACATGTTACCTAAAGAAATTTCACGCACTCAAAAGTAATTGTCTCAGAGGTGCAGGCTTGTTCTGTCAAACCAGCATTTTATTCCAACTGAAATTAAAACCCGGGAAGTTGAGTTGATTCTGAAGATTATCCTCATGTCTTAATTATGCAAAATTCTCATCAACTGTCATTTTTTCCAAGCATAAATTTAGTACCTGCTTTCCTGCCTCTTTTACAACTACTATAAATATTAAGATTACCCAGTTGTAAACATGATGAGATGATAAAAATATTTAGAAAGTGTGCACAGATGGAAATTACTATACAACCACTCAAAGGGATTTGTTACATTAACAAATACACATTAGAGCGCGTCTGCTATTTAAGCTTTTAAATGACATCTGGTATTTACTATTACATAATGACCAGCTAGGACAATCTCTTTCCTCTGAATAGAAAATAAGGCCTGAAGTGACTACTATTATTACGAGGGATCGTTGGCAATGCTGTGCCGCTACACAAGAACATGGGAGGAACACCACTTTCAGAGACTTTTAGTTCCTCAGCTTGATAGATGTCAGTAATAATCCACAATAATCCAGAAGCATTAAAGTTTGTGTCATAGAAACAGTATGTGGAGGCTCCACCAAGTATGCATCTTCACTCTGATGTAACTTTTCTATAGGGAAACTCACATCCTTAACTCAGTGCTCTGTTGCCTACTGAGGAAGAAAAAAAAAAAGCACCAGTGCCAGAAGAATACTAAGAAATTCATTGGCTTTCATTGAGAAGACTGTAATGAACAGTCTATAGCAAATCTTCAAAATACTAATCGAACATGATTCCTAATTCTCTGCAGCTACTGTCCCAGACACCATATACTTCATGGAGTGGGGGAAGACATTGAACGTCTTTTGCAAATTAACATTTTTCTGAAATTCTTATTTTCCATCCGCATTCCTGCATCCTGCTTATGCCAATATGAAATGTGGATGCATCTACACACCAGTCACATGTGAAATGTGAATGCACCTGACAGATCAGTCACACTGGGAAGAACCTGGTGTCAGCAAAGCAAGTATCTACACTTAAAGAAGTGTGTTGCCTCCACAGGTTTTTCAGAGGAAGACAAAGACAGCAGAAGAGCTATAAAATTTTTGCAACAGGGAAGCCCTGCCCTTGAGGACAAGGAAAGGTTTTGTTTCCACCAGAAGGCTTAGCACCAGGAAGAGAAAAGGAACAACACAGGATACCCTTTGGAGGAGTCCAAGAGAGTGAGAAAGTGGCCTTAATGAAGGGCACCATACACAAAAGCAGTTTGGTCACCTCTGCCAGCAATTCCTTCAAAACAAAGAGCCACTTCCCCTCCAAAAGGTACTGACTGTTCTGCACATTCTGCCAGGGAACACAGGAAGTAGGCAGTAGACAGAAGTCACTGTGCGGGTGCCCTCTGTGACACCCAGTCACCTCATAACCTCTGCTGCTGATCAATACTCATGACTGCTGCCACAGAAATGTTCTCCTGCCTTCAGGTACCTGCTGTAGTAAGCCTCATAGTTCGATGTTACCACACTGAAAACACACTGTTTCTGGTTTTACTCATGAATATGCAGCAACACAGGCTTTCTGTGACCTAACCTGCAACAGCTGCATCTAGTTCATCTTCCTCCATGGACTCCTGAGTAAGAAGGTCTGCCAGAGGAGAGAGTGGGTAACAGCTGTTGAGGTTCAATCCCAGCATGAAGTTGTGCACTTTCCCAGCACGCCCTTCCCTGGTGTTGAACAGGGCACTATCACCCACCAAAGCCATCAGCATTCGCTGCACCCAGCTTTCTTGGCTGCTGTTCTGATATTCTTGATTTGCCTCAGCATTTTCAGTGCCTGTAGAGGAAAATGAAAATAACCAATGGTGAGACAGTTAATGCACAAAGTATAAAACCAAGATTTCTGGGTCTACTAAAATAAAGGACCTATTAAAATAAAAGGAACTGGGTCATAGCCTTCTTTCAAGGAGCCGTGGACTGAATGTTCAGAGGAATGGAGAGAAACCGTCCTCTTACCTTCACAGGCTAGTGAAACTTTTCATCTGCAGTACAGTAGTGTGGATGTATCCATCAGGAAAATAGATAGGGAATGTGTTAGATGACCTGAGCCGGACTTAACTAGTCTGGATGGCAAGGGCAATGAGGATATGGCTTTATCTGTGCTAGCACCCAAAAAGCAAACTCTCCTGGGCTCAGGGGACAGACTTGAGTCACCAAGATCCATGCTCTATGTAGACCTAATTCATCTGGATGTGTATTGACACCCTTCTCCATCCTTTGCTGACTGCTAGAAATCCAGTTTTCCTTAAGAAGGCAAAGTCAGTCTGCATAAAAGAGAATGCTATAGCATGGGAATTCTAAAATATCTGAAAATATCCTTTCAGCAAACTGTAGACTACAATCAATATCTGGTTTTAATTAACTAAAGAGTACAATGAAATGTCCAGACTTAGATGTCTACAGCTAGACATCGCAGTAAAAATAACTTGGATTGGTGTCATCTTGCATTTGTACTGTCAAAACTTGACTTTTTGAGGTGTTTTGTATAAGGAGATAATTCAGGCTCAGGCTTGATACTTTAAATCCGGCACTGAAACGTGCCTCTTTAATTCAGGCTGTAAAGGAGCTGATTTTTATATAAGCAGAGAGAAAACAAGCATCAAACACCACAAGGTTTAGAGGTCCAACATCTGTACAATAATATTCTATAGAAGTGAGAGGGATGACCAAGTCTTTACAAATCACAGATTTGTAGGTTGTCCACTATGGCTACAAACTATGGGAGAAATGTAGTGTTTCGTGCTGGCTATAGTGCTTACATAGGAAATCTGCAAATAAACACAAAATGTGGTATCACCCTCTCCCTATTATTTTACACGTAATTTTTCACATTTTACAAATGAAGAAGTAATCATTTAACTGAGCTAATGACATAATTCACTGTCTCATCACACAAGATTTTCTTTTCTTCCTGTAGATCCTAAAATTACAAAGAGCTGCGTTCCCATCTTTGCTTTATTTGTTAAAAACATAATCGATTTCTTCAGGTGAAAATCACTGTTGTCCTCAAAAGTATCATCAAACACAGAAAGCATTATTAGGACGAGACAGAGACCCTGACTAAAATCACAGAAATCCCCAGGTGGTTTAGGTGCCTAAAGATAAATTTCAATAGGATCTTTTCTTCCCGCTGTCCAATGTTCCCCTTGTGGTTGTGCCTCTTCTGGGAAACTGCATTTGGGCATTGTTTAAAACACTGTCCAAGCACTAGGAATTTCCTGTATCAGATGTCACTTATAAAGGTGCTAGAAGACATCTATGAATGCTGGAAACACAAACTAATATTTGATCAAGGAATCCCTGAAAACAATGGATAGTGTTAGTTTGCTGGGCTGATAACAATTCGAACATACCTCTGAGCTCAGTAGCTTGCTGGCAACAGACTTCTGGACATTACTGGCTCAGCAAGCCTAATTTTTGGGTGTCTGTGAAATTGTGGACCTCTGTGAAGCCCTGTTGGGCTGATGCCAAGATTGAAGGTGAGAGAATCATTTGATCATCAGCTTGAGCAGGAGGCATGAAGTCAAGCCAAAGGCCCTCCTGACATCTCTTGTTCAACATTTCTCTATTTTGCTGAGCCACTGGCTCCTTTAAGATCCTTGGGCTAGGCAATTAAGTTTTATCATTGGTATAAATGAGAGCAGAGCTCTCAGTTATAAAAGACTATTGGTAAGACTAAGGAAAACCAGCTATGGCTAATTACCAACATCCACGAACTTGACCATGCGACGCGAAAGCTGATAAAAACAGTAAACTATGAAATAAAATGTGAGGATTTCCTTACCTTTTGGATGCTGTGATTCATCTTCACTGTCTGAACTGTCATTGCTTACAAGGTGCTTTAGCCTAATATTTTCTGTTGAAAGAAATATAAAATTACTTTTAACTGCTAGGATTTAATTATCAGAACAGCTAAGAATTTCAAAACAATTTGAGTCATAAAACTATCATAGTCTTCATAATAGAAAATACAGCTGAAGAGATTCAATCTGCTGTGGACTTCTTTATGTTGAGAATCTGATCAGAATATATTGGCTTTAGCCTGCAAATTTTGCAAAGCTCCTGCACTAAGAAGATTAGCCAAAGGGCTGAGAAAACAATATGTAATCCTAAAGCAGTACCTACCACTCACCTCTGCACCACATATGTGACACATTTCATTCACCTTGATTAAAATTTAGATGTATAGCTTCTGTCCTTTCAATAACTCCTAGTGAACTAGGAAGACAACGTTAATTTCTGTTAATTACCTGCTAAATTTAAAAAAAAAAAAAAAAAAAAAAAGAGGAACGCTTAATCTCATTCATACATATATGAATGGGTACCCTTAGAAATAGTGGGGAAAAACAAAAGCCAAGATGGTTATGAAAGTTCTGCTGGAGTACGTGTGAAAAATAAAGGCCAATGCAGTTATGGTTTTCATCTCATAACATTAAGTGAGAGAAATAAAAACAGAAATGAGTGTACTTCTCTGGCAAAAATCTGCATTTTGTTAGGGTTAACAGCTTTGTTTCCAAAACAACCACAAAGTCATGGTTAACTGTTCTTTACTATCTCAAGGAATTATTTCAAAGTCAAAATGAGTACTGAAAAAGCAGCACATTCCACTCCTCAGGTAAGGTTTGTAGTGGAGGTGAATTCATGCGAAAATGGATTATAGGCTGACAAAATTATTTTTGCTAATTATGGAGGGAAGCCTTTCTTGAAATACAGTAGATTTGCAATGTTTTATGAGCAGCCTCATCTTGGAAGCTTTTATCCTACAGAGACTGGAGAGAGAGACTGAGGTCCAGTGATGCAACTGTATCCAAGAGAAGACTTTTGAGAACTAAAACCCTTTATTCCGTAGTATAATGTATGCTAGGAATCATCTCTAATTGAAATTTGAAGCCAGTTAAAATAAACTGAATGAGGGTTGTTTCCTAATGAACTTTAATGTATTATCAACTAATTGTTTTTTCCATTAAAAAATGAAAATAAAATAACATTTACTTTTTCTCACAGAAGGATAATGTAGATGTTGGTCTCTGGTGGCATACCCCTGCTTTGGGCTGTAATTTCCAACAAATGCTGTAATTTCTACCCAATGCAGTATCAAAGCAGTGGCAATTACACTTTGCACTTTTTGCTTAAGTCTATACCTAATTCCTATAAGCACACCTGGCTGAAAGAGAAGATTGAAGAGAGAGTCACTGTAACACCAAGTGTAAAAAACCACAGCTTTATTACCCTTGGTAATGAATACTGGATACAGATGACCACCACTGTTGCTTTTTTTCTAAGGAGGATTATGCCCTCTTAGACTTACATACAACACTGTAAAAATCCCCACAGAAACAGAAGAGCTTGGTCAGCATGTATTTTTCCTTAAATACTTTTTCTTTTTAATACTCAGTGGGTCCTCAATATACCAAATAATATCAATGGACAAACACGCACCAAAGACAAACATGTACAAATTCTTGAGCAATGACATAGGAGACAGGTCAAAATAAAAATTAGTGACCAAAAAAGGAAGCTAACAAAAACAACAAATGCAATTTTTGGACGTCAAACCATCTCTTTAAAGCAACCCCCATGCAAACTTTATTATTTACTGCTTCTAGGTGTGATTTCTCTTCTAATGTCCACTGGCATTTTGCCATTCACTTCGGTGGTACCAAGGTTTCACTGGGACATCCACAGCTCTGCTAATAGACTGTGGTTCAAGTCACATTAGTATTGTCACATCTAATCCAACTTCAAAGCGTATTTTTTAAATTATATGTGAAATGAGCCACAGATGAGAGATAACATTCTGTCTCTCAACATCTTAAAAAGCAATGACACAGACTTTTCCACTATCAAATTTACTGACAGAGATCCTCCATTAGTAGGTGTTAACACTCATAAGGTGTATCAGAAATATGAACCTGGAGGCACAGGTCTCATTTTCATCCATAAATAAGTACATTATCAAACAGCTGAATACCATCTATTAGGAGACAAAAACAGCTAAGGGGCTTGGGGTTTTTTTGTTGGTTTTTTTTAAATCAACTCAATCTGCGTTTTCTCTCCACGCTCTTCACAAAATTCTGGCTGTCTAGTACAATTTCTTTATTGGTTACATATTTCCCTGTAATGCCATCTTCTGAATAGGAAAAAAAGTGTAAAAAACCCTTTCATTATCATCTGCATTCTCGAATAAAACACAATAAAGTCTATTCAAACCAAGCTACAACTCTTTCCTTACAGTCATTATGTCATTTGTGCATTAGGAATGAAACAAAAATCATTAAATTAGTAAGCAAAGGATCAGATACCAACAGGTGACTTGTGGTTAGAATGGAACAATCGAACAATCCAGAGATGATAAAATTTGGTTTTACTTTACTAATCCCTTGAATAATACAGTCCAGTGTCAAGAGACTACACAAGTAACTATCAAGTATTTGTCAGCTTTTGATCTCCAAAAACTAGCATAACAACATAAAAAAGGGAGTTCTATTCTTTTAACTTCATGAAAATAGCTAGATACATGCAGGTGACTTTCAGTACCTCTGATACTGATTAGAAACAAAAGTGAAAGAAAGAAAAGAAAATTACTAACCCTCTTTCCCTGACCTCATCAGCATCTAGCAATTTCAGCAGTTAAAGTTACCTGAATTCCACATTCTTAAAATTACTACCAGCAGAGTGCCATTCTTCCAAAGAGTAAGAGTGCACTGAATCTTGCTAGTAGTTGTTTTACATAGTAGAAGAATTATTTACTAATATTACCTAATTCTTCTTCCATGGTGGGACCTTTATTCTGAGAATTGGAGACGCCAAGCACTCTGTTAAATAATATAGAAAATGCACTGCCCCAGACGCCTGAAAGGGAAAAAGTAAACAATGAATGGAGGCTGGTAGAAGAAAAAAAACCCATATACTGCACTATTTAAGCAGTTGCTTGCTCTTGGAACACACCTCTGATTTTAGAACATGCTAAGTCATGAGTTCAGATATACATACCAGAAACAAAAAAACAGGGAATGCCAATCCATGTCTATGAAATCTTTCAAATGGATGTCTTCTAACAAATGGAGAACTCTACTTGTTGTCTCACACCTTGTGTGATTGTGTTTAAAAGCCCTTGTCCATGAACTACTGAAATTAGTTTTATTTTAAAGTCTCTTTCTGTCACATACTCACCCATCAAGAAATGCAAGGGATTTTCACTATACTTCTTCACCACTGTCCCCATAAAAAATTTGCTTCCAAACAAATCAGGAGACATAAAAGTGCCATACTTTGCCATACCAATCTCATACGGACTGAATTCCACCCAGTCTGCAAAATAAGAAACAAAATTGTCCTTTAGCAATCTCAACCTGAATAGAAACAGAGGATGAAAATACATAAACGAATGAAACCTCTGCCAAGCAAAGAAATTTTAATTAAATGGGAAGCTAAATAACCAACAGGAGTATCTCTTAGGTTGTGCAAGAAGTCAAAATTTTTATTTCAAATGAAGGACAGTCTAATGTCTCAGCAGAGAAGGAATTCTCATTCTCATTCTCTCTTATCACAACAAACTTTAGTGAAAAAATATCAGGTTGTAAAAACAGAAGTATAAAAGTAGCGATCACAAATGAGAAAAACAAAATGACATCTGGTTTTCATCTCATGCTTCAACATGATTCCCTCTCACATGAAACGCAACGTGGGTCTAAGTTCCAAGTTTCTTTTATTTCACTGTGATCCTACCAAAAATGTGGAGGGCAGTGACAAAGGTGGCAGAAAAAAATATTTAATATGACAAAAGTTGTGAATGATTCTAGGAGAGGCATTTGGATTCCACCAAAACCTAAAGTTTCTAGTGAAATCCAATATGAAAAGGCAAAGCTGAGAGACAGCTGAGAAACTTATTAATACCAAACGATGCAAAATATATTTTTAAAAGTACATGCCATTTTATTGAATAGAGAGCTCAATAAAAACATGGAATAAAATGTTCAAATGCACTTTTTGATCTTAGCAGAAAATTTCAGAAGTGATTTACATTCTATGATGTATGCCTTTTTTGAAAATGGATTTTAGCTGATTTTGAAGTATTTTCTTTGATACCAGTGGAATTGCTTACATCAGAGAATTCATTTCAAAAAGGAGCAATACAAACAAAAAATACCCTACATTTTTAGTATTTCACCCATTCATCCATTTTATGTTCCATATTTTTAGGAGTGATTGATTTGGTGGTGGTCGGAGGCCATCTTGGGCTTAGCAACCATGAAATGATAGAATTCTCGCTTCTTGGTGAAGTAAGGAGGGGGGGCAGCAAAACCACAACCATGGACTTCCGGAGGGCGGACTTTGGCCTGTTCAGGACGTTGGTTGAGAGAGTCCCGTGGGAGACGGTCCTGAAGGGCAAAGGGGTCCAGGAAGGCTTGACGATCTTCAAGAAGGAAGTCTTAAAGACGCAGGAGCAGGCTGTCCCTGTACGCCGTAAAAAGAATGGGCGGGGAAGACGACCGGCCTGGCTGAACGGGGAGCTCTTGCTGGGACTCAGGAAAAAAAGGAGAGTTTACCGCTTGTGGAAGAAGGGGCAGGCGACTCAAGAAGAGTACAGGGATCTCGTTAGGTCGTGCAGAGAGGAAATGAGAAAGGCAAAAGCCCAGCTAGAACGCAATCTGGCCGCTGTCGTTAAAGACAACAAAAAAAGTTTTTACAAATATATTAATGACAAGAAGAGAGCCAAGGAGAATCTCCATCCTTTATTGGATGCAAGGGGGAACATTGTCACTGAGGATGAGGAAAAGGCTGAGGTACTCAATGCCTTCTTTGCCTCAGTCTTTAACAGGCAGACCAGTTATCCTCAGGGTACTCGGCCCCCCGAGCTGGAAGACGGGGACGGCGAGCAGGATGAACCCCCCGTAATCCAAGAGGAAGCAGTCAATGACCTGCTATGCCACCTGGACACTCACAAGTCTATGGGGCCGGATGGGATCCACCCGAGAGTGCTGAGGGAGCTGGCGGAGGTGCTCGCCAAGCCGCTCTCCATCATTTATCAGCAGTCCTGGTTAACGGGGGAGGTTCCGGAAGACTGGAGGCTTGCCAATGTGACGCCCATCCACAAGAAGGGCCGGAAGGAGCATCCGGGGAACTACAGGCCTGTCAGCCTGACCTCGGTGCCGGGGAAGATTATGGAGCGGTTCATCTTGAGGGCGCTCACAAGGCATGAGCGGGACAACCAGGGGATCCGGCCTAGCCAGCACGGATTCATGAAAGGCAGGTCCTGCTTGACCAACCTGATCTCCTTCTATGACCAGGTGACCCGCCTAGTGGACGAGGGAAAGGCTGTGGATGTGGTCTACCTGGAATTCAGCAAGGCCTTTGACACTGTCTCCCACAGCATTCTCCTCGAGAAGCTGGCGGCTCACGGCTTAGACAGGTGGACTCTTCGCTGGGTCAAAAACTGGCTGGACAGCCGGGCCCAGAGAGTTGTGGTGAATGGAGTTACATCCAGTTGGCGGCCGGTCACGAGCGGTGTTCCCCAGGGCTCAGTTTTGGGGCTGGTCTTGTTCAATATCTTTATCGATGATCTGGATGAGGGGATTGAGTGCACCCTCAGTAAGTTTGCAGACGACACCAAGCTGGGCGGGAGTGTTGATCTGCTCGAGGGTAGGAAGGCTCTGCAGAGGGACCTGGACAGGCTGGATCGATGGGCCCAGGCCAACTGTATGAAGTTCAACAAGGCCAAGTACCGGGTCCTGCACTTTGGCCACAACAACCCCATGCAGCGCTACAGGCTTGGGGAAGAGTGGCTGGAAAGCTGCCCAGCAGAGAAGGACCTGGGGGTGTTGGTCGACAGCCGGCTGAACATGAGCCAGCAGTGTGCCCAGGCGGCCAAGAAGGCCAATGGCATCCTGGCCTGTATCAGAAATAGTGTGGCCAGCAGGACTAGGGAAGTGATCGTGCCCCTGTACTCGGCACTGGTGAGGCCGCACCTCGAATACTGTGTTCAGTTTTGGGCCCCTCACTACAAGAAGGACGTCGAGGTGCTGGAGCGTGTCCAGAGAAGGGCAACGAGGCTGGTGAGGGGTCTGGAGAACAAGTCTTATGAGGAGCGGCTGAGGGAACTGGGACTGTTTAGCCTGGAGAAAAGGAGGCTGAGGGGAGACCTCATCGCTCTCTACAACTACCTGGAAGGAGGTTGTAGCGAGGTGGGTGTTGGTCTCTTCTCCCAAGTAACTAGCGATAGGACGAGAGGAAATGGCCTCAAGTTGCGCCAGGGGAGGTTTAGATTGGATATAAGGAAAAATTTCTTTACTGAAAGAGTGGTGAAACATTGGAACAGGCTGCCCAGGGAAGTGGTGGAGTCCCCATCCCTGGAGGTATTTAAAAGACGTGTAGATGAGGCGCTTAGGGACATGGTTTAGTGGGCATGGTGGTGTTGGGTTGACGGTTGGACTCGATGACCTTAGAGGTCTTTTCCAACCTCAGTGATTCTATGATTCTATTCTATGATTCTATGATTTGACTGCTTCTGTAAACAAAATAGAAATAATTCTGAAACAGAAAGGCAAAAGAAACAGCTTTGAAAAAGCCCCACAAGTCATAGGATGTCATCCACTCCTCAAGATACTCAGTGTTTCTGTTGAAATGTTAAGCATAAGGTTTAACCACTCATCCTGAAAAAGAAAGATTTAATCATGACCGCTGAGAGTTTTGTTTCATGGGGCAACACTTATCTATGCTAAGTCAAATACAACATCCTATTTTCCAAATAAACCACCCACAAATTTTCACATTTATTGGAACAGAAGAAAATTCCTTTGAAGACCCAATCTAGGAATTTAATGGTATTTCCCTTTAGATATATAAACAGGAATTGGCAGATATGTATTCAGAACCATGTTGACAGCAAAACTAAATTTAGAATTAGAATTAATTTAATCTGTGATAATACACTTTCATTTTTGTATTTGCACTGAAGAAGATGATTTCTCAAATCACATATCCTGCTTAGGGAAGTAAGACTTCTGCCTTTAATTTTAAGGGCTTCAGCATTAGCTTCTGCCATTCCAGAAGCTCCTTGAGACAGTGGCCATTTAAATGAGCAGGACTTGAATGTCCCAAGAGACAAGAACTCTATACCAAGAGAAATACTTAGTGTTTATATCCCAGTAAACTGGGTTAGTTCCTTGGCTGTGGCTTAATCTAAAATGTACTAAAGTCAAACCTCTCAGGTATGTTCACTGCATTTTGGATGTGGCCCTGATGTAAATTAGATCATAACTCTACATTGCTTCATACCAGCTGAAGATGTAACAGATTTTTCCTGTTCTCAGGAGGGAAGACAGAGAGGTAATATTTTGCCAACGTTAAGCATTTGGCAGATTCAGGATTGGGCACATAAATGCATGGACTGTACTCACACACTGAGACCAGATTCACTTCACAGTCCAGCCTTGCTGCATGCGGGCAGATCAAAACCACACACCCAATCCAGCATGAGTGATGAACATGGCTAACCGAGCACCAACTGAAGGATCGCTCTGAAACCTGGAGCCTTGGATCCGAGTGCTATGAATCCATACCTCAAGGCAGCCCTGCTTCCCCAATGAATTCTGTAGCACTTACTGGTATGGAGCAACACACACACTCACCCTCTCACAGACATAAGTTTACTGTAATGACTTTCAAGAGCAATACCCCAAAATCCAAATTTTGACTGGTCTGGCATTGCAGCAGCAGCAAAGCTGGTGAACAAGGCTGTTAGGGGATGGAAGCATGCAATACCAAAGCCAAACATTAAATTCCACTCCCCTCTTTAACACTGGATATCAGTATCTTCAGGTAATTTCTTATCATTAAAGAAGCTATCATAACAATAAAAAAAAACCTAACTAAATCACTGTAATTATGTTCAGTTAAAATGATTACTGCAGTTTTGGGTATGGCCGGCACCACCTGGGTCAGAAATGCTATTGGTAGAGAAAACATGCAGAGCCTGGGGCGTGAAAGCTATTAGCAGCTGCATGAAATCTTGCACCATCGCTCCCAGAAGGAATGTTATCTGATATAATTAATGCATTTCAACTTGAAACAACATGAATGATCTCATCTACAGCTATAATCTAGTAAATAAGTGTAAATATTTCTGTTCAAAACTTACTATATATTTCACATCAAGAATAGCTGTTCAGTTCTAAAAGAAGAAAAAAAGCTTACAATAGAAATGATTGAGATCTAGCATCCTATATAATGATATAGATGATAGCCTCAAAAAATCGAGAATAAGATCTATTGGCAGCGGCAATACATCTTTTAGACCAATTGCTAAGGCTAGAGAAATTAGACCAGCCTTCAGGTGCTTCTGGTCTTGCTTGGAGAAGGCCATTATTAACTGAAGATAATTTTGTTTTTAAAATGGTAAATAAGTAACCCAAATAAAATGTCTTAGAAAATAGAAGCTCATCAAAAAACAAAATACTTTTATTTTCAGACAAAAAGGTTTCAGGTTCCTAAGGAGGAAAGTAGACATTCTCCCATGAAAAATTTAACCTCATTTACAATTTCATTTTCCATTATGAACAAAGTTTTGACAGCAACTTTTCCAAATAATCTTTTTAGGAAATGTGGATACAATGTCTGACTTATAAACCTAGGGCAAGCCACTTGGTGTTTCCCTTCTCAGTCTTATATATAACTATATAGATATACATATCCTTTTCTTTGTACAGCATCTAGCACAATTGGACCCACTCTCAATCAAGGCTACTAGATGGGATTAAAACCTATGGAATAAATAAAAGCAAAGCCCCTTTTGTGTTACCAACAGTACTTTACACTGTGCAAGAAGTAAAAACAAGGGAGTATATTTGATTTGTTTGTTCAATTCTAATTTCACTCTTCTTAGAAAGAGGAATAATCCTGTATGACCGAAGACATTTCCCTTTACCTGTTTGATTTACTAATGTTAAGCAGCTTTCTGCTATTGGAGAAACACCAGCTTTCTTTTTGTCTTGACTCCTGCAATGTACTTAGCTACTTCATGGATAAGCAATGAATTTTTTCAATTGGTAGGAAATCATTTTTTGTAACATATAGAGAATAAAACTTGGCCACCACTTAACATTTCACAGAAACCTAAAGAGGTTGTTATTGTATTAGACTTATTTTCAGGTAAAAAAATAAAAATTAACATTTACAAAATGGTCTAAGAATAAGTCTCCAAACCCAAGAATGATGGAGAAATAAAAGGCTGTTGACGTAAAATACAGTCTGTTTGCCTTTCCATGGACAGGAAAAGATGCATCTTAAAAGCCAAGAAAAGGCTCAGATCCATGGTATGCCATGACAAATATGTCCATTTGATGCCTGTTCTCCACAACCCTGTAACCTTGGTGCAAATACTGCACCAGTCGAATAAATATCCACCTACCTAAGTATGTGAACACTTATCCCTGAGTAACTTCATGTTATCAGACTCTACTGTCAAGATTCCCAGAAGCCTCTGAACACAAATGTGTCCATTTCCCTATCACCTTTTGAAACCCATCAGAACTGTCCTTATGATGTGCCTGTTTGGTATTATCCTTCAACATCACAACTTCCTATTCCTTTTATAAATTAAAATCTCCCTGTATTCAATTCATAACAATGTGAGTTTTGTTAAGCCCCGAAGAATGTTTCATATCATAGCAAATTCTTTCCTAATCCTTGCCATAAGACTAATAATTTCAACATGTACCAAGTCGCAGGATACAATTATTCTCAAAAGTATTAAAAAAATAGGCTTTTTTTCAGCCACGCACTTCTCTCTTCTTTTCACAAGTGACTCCATACACAGATTGAAAACATACCTGCAAACATCAGCTCTGAGACATCTGGTTTGACATGGAGACATGTAAAGAGTGGGAGAGCACACTGGGCATTATTGATTTTCTCTTTCATGTTGCTCAAAGTGGTGTCCATTCTCTGCATGAAAAGAAAGACATTATGTCCAAACGGATCCTATAAAGGTTTGCTGATATTTGGGAGACTACTCATTTCTCTGAAATCCTCAAAGAGAAGGAAAATGGGCAAACTCAGTTACTTCCAAGAAAAACAGAACAGAAGAATTTGTAAAAGGAAGTAATCTGCTTCACTACCTTTTAAATGCACAGTTCAGGAGGGAAGGAGTGGGAGAAGACATGATAGGAAGATGAAATAGGAATGTGTTATAGAATCCAAAATAACATGGCCAAAAACGAAAACAGTATTGCTGCACAAAGCAAGTTCTTTCCCTCTGCTACTGTAACAGATGAAAACAAGGAAAAACCTCTTAGGCAGAACCGCCATTAATAATCATGTAATGTTTTTCAACATCTGCTGTTTCTGAAAAGTCAGCAAAGATAATTAAGAAAAGTAAATGGACTATTAAGAGGTTTACATTTGCTAACCAAGGATCTGCATCTCCCCCAGAAAATATTCTGGAGTCTGCAATCAAGAAAGGCTGAAAGTCATTATGACATAATAGTACTAAGATGTGTTATCTGTGAATAACCAAGAGCCTTATTTCCATTTTTTGCTGATTGTGTCAGGTTCAGATTTAAGCTAAACATTTGTGCATTTGGTTTAACTCCTTAGTAAACAGGGACTTCTAACCAACCTCACAGGATCATTAACATCCCTTCATCGTCAGAAACTCACCCTATATATCACAGTTACTAAAAGCTGTGTTGCCTGTTTTTCAGTATTTTAGAATGTTTAAAACCTAATGGCAATGTATACTCATGAAAGATGCAAGTGCATAAAACAAGTCTGTGAATCTATTAACACATTTCAATCTTAAGATAAGATCAAATTCTCCTCACCTGACTCATTTGAACCTGAAGTCTGTGTGCCTGATTCAGTCAATTAGGATTTGTCAATAATAAAATACAACAGTATGAAGCCCTCCTATTGCCTCTTTTTTCAGAAAAACAAGTAATAATAAATAGAGATGTGGACCTTTCACCTTGAAATCAATATTTTGTTAAGCAAATGGTGCTTTTCTTATAGCAAAATGTGCATAAAGAGGTTATACCATTTTGTAATTTTTTGTTGAAATTGCTTGAGCAGTAATTTTAATGGATGATATACAATGTTAAGAGCTTGCTGCAAGTACCCAGCAGTTGAGTTAATTTCTGTTGCACGTGAATGCATGATGTTTTCCTAGCTCTTAAAGAAATGAGTACCAGTCAGAAACATGTCCCAGAGCAAGGAAGGCATTTATAAGTTTCCTATCCAGTATCTGTTCAGCTATAACTTTAAATATTACTATTGCTAAACATGCTTTGTTAAATGCTACCAAGGTAATTTCAAAAAAGTAGTAACAGCAGTTATTGCGCAATAGTTTCACAACTCTAATAATCATAAAAAAATGAACTCACATTATGGATAAGTGTTTCACCTATTAGCATTCCAAAGATATCTGTGAAGGTGACAGGCTGGCCTGAGCTCTTCTTATTCCACAGTGCTTCAATGTAGCGTTTGACTTTCTGAGGAGTGAGCAGAAGAAGTGGGTTGTGACTCACAGAGTTCATCAATTCTTGATTAATCTCCTTTGGTCCTTTTTCTGGAAAATCCGGGTGTGAATACAAAGTTGACATATACCTGCAATGGAAAATAGGCTCTGTAAGTATCAAAGCCTGGTTCAACGTCAGCTGCCTGAAACGTATAAGCTCAAAATAATTTGATACAATTACTGATTAGATCAGATTAATTTACTCACCATTTATAAAGTAAATCGTTATTTCTTTTTTCTCAGGGCATAGAAAACTAAACAATTTGTTCTAAATGTAAGCATACAATCAAACACTCAACATACATTTCCATAATGTGTATGATGTAAAGGATTAAAGCGTTCCTCATTTATCTGTTTAAGGGACAATGGACAGAATCATCATAAGCTGAAAAAACAGCTTCTCAAGTTGTCATAGCAAACCTAAATTGGGCAGACTAGAGGTCCTGTAAGTATACACATGCAGTTCTTCCGCTCTAAGGTGTACCCCTCTCTGTCACTCTTCAGTTCATTATTACTATTCAGAAATTCCTAACATATTTAGTATATGGCATGCTTTCCAGGATCTAGATGTTTTCATAATAAGATGAAGCACAACAACCAAAACCTGTGCAGAGATTTAATTGAGTCTGAGATTTCAGAAGAGGTCTATCAGGATTTTGTCACTGAGTAACTCTGGAAACTGAAGTTTTGTTTACTCAAAATGAAGTTTAGACACACATGCAGACAACTGTGGTTTCCACTTAGTTGGCTTAAGTAACGCTATCGGTGAAGACTCAAGATAGGCCGTCCTAATCTACCAGATGCTCATTTCACTATTATTTATGCAATTAGCTGGCTCAGGTATACATACCATACTGCAGGCATAATTCTGCATAGCAGTGAGATACACACTGTGTAAGCTTGGCCCTGAGGTCACTGCCCGGCAATTTACTTAACAGCATGATGAACCCTGTCACATGCACGATATAAGATCTTGATTCATTAGTCCTTGCGCAGTCTCTAAAGCTTAGCCTGCATGTCAGCTCACGGGTGGAACAAACACAGCAGCAAGCTTCCATGTGAGCAGAGAAAAGAAAGTGCAGGATGAAGAATTCAGTACAAAGTTGAAGCAAGATGACAGAAACAATCAGGGAGGTAAATGCATTGCTCCAAGGTTAGGTGTGCATCTGAGTGAACAAGCAAAAACCTGCCCCTCTCTGCAGGAAAGGAATTCTCCACCCTTCAGAAAAAAAAAAGAAAAAAAAAAAAAGAAAAGAGCATTATTCCCAAGTAATAGACTGCATGGGAAAAAAGAAAAGAAAGGGAGTGCCAAAGTGTCAATTTATTTATTCATCAAGCAAGGAAAGTCTGAATAGGTGACATCACCAAGACAGCAAAAGCAAATTTGTTTAAATACAACTGTTTCCAACATATGTTCCTGACTAAATCAGTTCAGATAATCTTGCTATTTTAATACAAATTTTATAGGTTTACATTAGATCAACTATGTATTCACACCTGGATTTTCCCAAAAAAGGACCTCATGGCCAGCTGACTGATGTCTTTTGAGAACATGGACTACATACCATTCCCTAGAAACACAGTGAAGATTTTTCACACTGCATTGCACTATTCAATTGCTCTTCATCCAGCCAAATGATATCTTCCACTTTTTGCAATTTGACAAAAGTACATCCAGGACTCTCAATAGACAGTGATAAATCTGCCCCCCCCAACCACTAGTGATAGAAAACCCTGATTCCAGGGATGCCCATCTTTTATAGTTCAATCTGTATGAGAAACTTACTCTAGTTCATAAACACTTTTGGCATTTCAAAACCTTCTGGAATTCTGAAAGCTTTCTATCTAGTATAAGGGGGGGGAAGCAAGCTTCACACAAGTGAAAAGTAATTGAAAAAAAACCACACAAGGAATAGAACAGATCATCACCTATTTCAAAAGTTAACAACTCTGGGGTTAGAGTATTTCCTTAGAACATGTGGAACCAAAATTCATGTGCTTCCTTAGAGTTAAACCAGGGGATAAAACTCATCCCAGGCAGATTCCCTGCTCATTTTGTATTTAGCTATTCCAACAAAAGTCTTCGTCCCTTACTCTTGAAGAAATGAGATATTCATATAATCTTGTAATTTAGACTGGAAGGAACCTCGAGGTCTCTGTTCCCACCTCCTGCTCAATGTAGAGTCAACTCAAAAGTCAGATCAGGTTGCTCAGGGCTTTGTTCAGTCAAGTTCTACTTTCAAATGAAGTATTCACTGAATCAGACAGAAAGAGGATGACACCTTACCCAGCCCAGTCAAGTAAGGATGTGGCAATACATTCCAATGCTTGACCACTCTCACTGCAAAATAATTTTCCTAATAGCTAATCAAATTTATCTTGCTGTAACTTATGGACATTACCCCTTGTCCTTTCTCTGTGAGTCTCCAAAAAGAGTCTGTTTTCTTTACAGTTACCCATTAGGTAGCTGAAGATAACAGTAAGATCTCTCACCACCACTACCCTTGCCTACTCCTCAAGGCTAAACAAATGCAGCTGCCTCACTTTCTCATGTGCTTCAGTCCCCTAATTGCCTAGGTGGTACTCTGATAGAATTAATCCAGTTTGTCAACACCTTTCTAGGTGGCCCTAAACTGGATTCAGATGCAGCTCCAGTATTCAAACTGGTACATAAAAAAACCCTGGTTATGATAAAATTGTATTTTGTGACATTTGGGATACTCCCTTGAAAAGTTCAAAATTTTCTTAAGATGTAACATCCTCTACTGCAACCTGATCCATTGACATTAAAACCAAGTTTTAAAGTTAGACAAAAAAAGTCTGCAATTTTTCACTTAATGAAAAAAATGTAGTGTTAAGGAGTCCAAACAGTTAAGAAATTTGGATTGAATTTGTCAGCTGTCTATGGCTGATGAAAATCAGCCATAACAGCTTTTAAATATGTTACATCAATTTATTTAAGAAACATCAAAACAAATAGTTTCAACATTTGTAATAAGTGTAATTTGGGACTATTTTTATAAAAGCCAAGAAGACAAAGGGCTACAGGTTCATAGCACTGGGCAGGGAGAATAGAAACCCTCTCATTCAGAAGAGTGGTTGAGGCAGACATAATACTGGGGTTCAAAGCATTCTGCTGCCTCCAAAGCCCTGAGCTCATAACACCCAGAGAGTGCCTTTCCCACAGTGAAGTCACTCTGATTTTCTCCTGGTGATGTTGTTCTTGTTAATGGGCTGAAGATTTCATTCAGTCAGTCAGACAGAACATCATAACTACCTGATTAGGGCATTCTAATCAAGACATCTTGGAAGATCTTTTCTTCCATCTAACAAACTATTTTAAAAACCAATGTAATTTCTAAATTAAACAGTGACAATAGGAGTGATACAATGCAATCCATAACAGGATGCCCTGCAGCATGACAGTCAGTCGGTATTCTTTCCTACAAGCTGAAATACATCTGCTCAAATCTCCTTATGCTAAGAAAGAATCAGCAAACAGGCCCTAGACATCCCCAGTAAATCCACCAAGAAGGGGACTACTGAGTCTAAAATGGAGCAAAAGATCTTTCAGTAATTTTGAGAATCTCTGAAAAGTGCCCCAAAAAGATATAATCCATTTTGGGTTGAATGAGTCATCATCTTCAAATCACAAGGAATTATTTTTTTTTTTCATTTAATCAGGAAAATAAAGCAACACAAAAAATATTTTGGATTTATACCAATGGCTTGAATTCTTAATTTTTTTGTTATCAAGATGAAAGAATCAGTTACACAGTCCTAGTACATACAGCATTGGCTGTTGATACAGAAATGTGGCTGCATACGTGTAGCACCTCTTTTTACCCACTCCTGCTATCAAAGCTCCTAGGAAGATCACCTGGAGACTGAGCTGTCTTCACCCTTCAAAGCATTCTGAAACCACCAGCAGACTTGCTCCACTGACCTGCTATGCTGCAAGACAGCTGTCTCCGTATGTCTTTTCCATACTGATAGTGTATGTGTAAAATTTGCTGTGAATTACAACCTTAGAATTAAGTCAACTCTCATGAAAATTCATTCTTGAACTTCCTGAAGAAAAACCGAAGAAAAACAAAAGAGAAAACCCTTACCACGTGGATCCTGAGAGACCAGCGATGTAAGTCGCACAGTCTAAAATTCCTGATTCATAAAGTGCTTTCATGACTCCAGCAAACCCTACCATGGCACGAAATCCACCTCCTGAACCCAATATCGCTATCACTGGCACCTGCATAGATGAGAAGAATAGCATATCACCGCATCAATTCTGATAGACTTAAAAGTAGTAAATAAACATTATTCATCAATCACTGGCCAAACATACCAGCCTTGTACAATTAATAGGTCACCATCCATAGATCCTCACAGCAGAGAAGAAACCTGTGCTTTTCCAAATCTGTGCACAAAAGTTCTAACAAGCCAAAAAGAAGGTATTGTGCAGTCTCTTAGTGGTACGTGTGTAAAAGAACAGCAAAATACTTTAATAAAGCACTTTGAGATATGACTTTTAAATGCTGTATGTAGAATGGAGCAGTATTGTAATCCCATCCATGAAGTTACCTGTCCCTCTTAGGTTCTCTGGGCCCAAGAGTGTTGTACAATATCTGTATGTAATTTACTCAGTCCCTTCTGCTTCACAAAGAGCTGGATGGCAGAAGTACTTTTGGACTGCAGCATGGGAGGAGAGCACTGCCAATCACGAGCAAGGGAAGCCAGGAACCAGCCAGCAGCATGAGAGGTTCTGTCTGCCCAGGTGGAAATCTCACAGAGGGGCAGAGCAGACTTCCTTCCAGCTTCCTATTTATCTTGTATCTAGGGACCATTAGCAACCAGGAGGTGCAAACAGATGGCATGTAACAAAGCACCTGGCATGCAGGGATATAAAGGGAAGCTAAATGTGCCTAGCTCCCATGCAGGCAAGAAGGAAGGTATGACTGAGACAACACAAGGGCAGGAAGAAAGCATGAATTCCCAGAAGAGGGGGAGCTGCAAGCTTGCTACTTCTGGCAGTGAGAGAAGTCTCTCCTTCCACCTGCAGCTCTTCACCTCAGTTCAGAGTCCTGGTGACAGAGAAGGAACAAATGCTGTCAGGGAGGATTTTGGACCAGACATCACAGATTACTGGATAAGAAAGTGACAAGTGATGGTAGCTGATGACTCCCTCTTCTATGGGACACAGGCCAACCTGCCAGCCAGACTGGTTGTTTAGGGAGGTTTGCTGATTGCCCAGACTCCGGATCCATGATGGCATGGAGAAATGACTGAGTCTCACCTAGCCTTCCAGATGCTACTCCTCGCTGCTCATCCATGTGGGCAACAGTGATACAAGCAGGGAGACCCTGAGCAGATGAGAGGTGCTTTGCCCCCTGTTGGAGCAAGAATGCACAGGCACCCAATGCTGTGGCCTGTGGACTTGATCTTTCCAGTCTGGAAGAGAACTGGCTCAAGCAGATGCTATCAGGCTCAGGTTATGTCACTAGTGAGACTCTTGGCTTCTTGACCATGAAGCCTTGCTTGCTGATGAAGATGGTCCATGGGAAAATAAAGAATCCACCTGACCAACAGAGTGAGGAACACCTTCATGAACAGACTTGCTAATTCAATGAGGAAGACTTTAGACTAACTTCAATGATGGGGACCTAAGTGAGCAAAGGGTGCAAATGTTGCAAATGCAGGAGGAATGCATGGGGAGAAAGCTAGTAGTGAGACCTGAATGTTCCTGCTCTGAAGGAAGAATGTTCAGAGGCTTACCTCAAATGTCTCTATATTGGTGCACAGAGACATCAACAAGAAAAACTGGAAGTTCAAGTGCAGTCACAGGTCTATGACACAATCAGAATGCCATAGACTTGGTGGGACAGCACGCATGCCTGGCACGCTGCTCCACGATGGCTGGAGGCTGGGAAGATAGGCAGGGAAAAAGGGTGCAAGGGGGCTGTGCTCTACAAGAAAGCAGCTCCTTGATTGCACAGAACATCAGGATGCAACCAGAGGTACGTCTTTTGGGAGCTTCTGGGTCATGATCAGAAAGAAAGTAATGCTAGGGATGTTGTGGCAGTCAGATTCACTGCTGACCAATGGGATGAAGTGGGTAAGGCTTTCTCTAAAAAACAGAAGTTTCCTGATCTGGCTGTGGTCCTCACAGGGGATTTTAATTCCTTGCTGAAAGGTCATCATTGTGCAAGCCATCCAGGAAGTTTGTAGACTGCCTTGGTGACAATTTCCTAATGCAAATGCTGGCGAGGCTGACTAATGCTGTTCCTCACCTGCTGCTCACAAATAGTAAAGAACCAGGGGCAAACACAGCCACCAGGAGCTGCTTGGGTTGCAGTCCTCACAAAGTGATTGAGTTCAGTATCAGACCAAGGTTGGGAAGTGAGCATCAGAGTTAAGACTCTGGAATTCACTAAACTCTGGATGGTTCTGGGACTTGCTAGGCAGAATCCCCCTGATTTTCTCTGTTGGCAGTAAATTGAGTGTTGGCAACAGCACTCCTTTCAGAGACAACTGGGACTAGCTGACCTCCAGAGGTCCCTTCCAAACCATATTTCTATGACTCTGTTATATCGTACTTTTTATTCAATACTACTTGCTAATAGGGCACAATACTATCACTGCACAGAATCCTCCATTTTAGGTTCCTTACAGGCACAGAAAAGTAATGCCTGATTTTTCTGATTCTTCAGGTCAAATAGTAATATATATATATATATATATATATATATATATATATATATATATATAAAGTCAAATACTACCATTATGACCCTCCTTAGCTTCCTGTCTACTGAAATAATGTAGAGAAATTGAAGTTCAGTTCACTCACATAGATTTGTGGCACTGCTTCAGACCTTAAAATACAACCAATAAGCCTACAAATTGAGTGAATAAACCACATCAGGTCTCGGCATTAGCAAGTTGTTGCCCCCACAATGCCCTGTTACTTAGAACTCTAATTGCCTGCTTTCTGAAGACTTAGAATCTATTTGAAGAAGTCACCACTTGTAGCAAGATTTCTAAATAAAAATATACTCAGAATTTCTTTAGAATATCTGTCCTTCTTATCCATAATCCAAAATAGAGAAGATATTAAATTTAATTATTAAATAAACTATTTAGTTACAAAACCACAGAAATTTTTAAAGCAATCCAAACATCAGCTTTAATCCAAATGATATCTTTGTGACAGAGCCAAAAGCAGTAAAAGTTACTAATCAGAAACAGAAGAGAGACAAATAATATTTTGGCTAGGAGTTTAAAAACACATTTTATAATAAAAACATCTGATATTACTATATAGCATGAAGACAGTCTCAAATTTACAACTACTTTGCAAAAACTACAGGTGAGGTAAGGAGAATTTATGCCTATCTGTACACCTACTCAGCTACCAAGAGATAGCAAAGCGAGCAAAAGCAGAGCCAGTTACAAGTGACACCATATTGAAAATGTATCTACAGGGGTTTTTAGACTTTCCTTCTTACTTCCCAGCCTTCTCAGCCCTAACTTCAAAGCTGTTCCCTTCCATTGCATAGTTTCTCCAAGTATCTAGAAAAAAAGACAAATTAAAACAAAATAGCGATAGGAGAAAAACTGCCAGCAAAACCTCAACCCTGGATATGGGGAGAGCAGACTTCGGGCTGCTGAAGGAGCTAGTTAGTAAGGTCCCCTGGGAATCTGCTTTTGAAGGTATTGAGGTCCATGAATACTGGTCACTTTTTAAGGCCATCTCTTAAGAGCGCAGGGGCAGGCAATTCCAAAGTGTGGGAAGTCAAGCAAGCAGGGCAGAAGGCTGGCTTGGTTGAGCAGAGATCTTCTTCTAGAACTTGGGCAGAAAAGGAAAGCTTACAGACATTGGAAGCAAGGACAGTCGACACGAGAGCACTACAAAGATGCTGTTTGCCACTGTACAGAGAAAATTCGTCCAGCCAAAGCTCAATTACAGTTTAAGCTGGCCACCATTGTGAAAGACAACAAAAAGGGCTTTTTTAAATACGTTAACAGCAAAAGGAGGATCAGAGATAACATTTGTCTGTTATTTGATGAGGTCGGTCACCTCACAAATAGGGATGTAGACAAAGCAGAGACATTTAATGCCTTCTTTGCCTCTGTCTTTAACACTGATGATGGGCCCTGGGACTCCCGGAACCCTGTGTTGGAAGACTGTGACTGGGGGGGATGATAAACTCCCAGCCAACTCTGTACTTGTTTGAGACTTGCTGCTCCAGCTGGATGCACGTAAGTCTATGGGGCCCCGATGGGATTTGTCCCAGGATACTGAAAGAGCTGGCTGATGTTATTGCGGGACCTCTCTCCATTATTTTTCAACAGTCTTGGGAGTCTGGAGAGGTCCCAGTCAACTGGAAGCTGGCAAATGTTGTCCCAGTTTTCAAGAAAGGTAAGAAGGAAGACCCTGGGAATTACAGGCCTGTCAGTCTCACTTCAGTGCCTGGTAAAATTACGGAGGAGCTTACTCTCGGAGTTATTGAAAAACACTTGAGAGACAACACAGTCATTGGTCATAGCCAACACAGGTTCACGAGGAGAAAGTCCTGCTTAACCAACTTAATTTCCTTTTATGACAAGGTCACCCATCTAGTTGACCAAGGGAAGCCAGTGGATGTGGGTTTTTTGGATTTTAGCAAAGCTTTTGATACTGTCTCTCACAGTATCCTTCCGGACAAAACGTCCAGCACACAGCTAGACAAGTCCATAATATGTTGGGTGAGCAATTGGCTGACGGGTCGGGCTCAAAGAGTTATAGTAAACCGGCTGGCAGCCAGTCACCAGTGGGGTTGCCCAGGGCTCAATTTTAGGGCCAGTGCTCTTTAATGTTTTTTATAAATGATCTGGATGCAGGAATTGAATGTACATTAAGTTTGCCAATGATACTAAACTAGGAGGAGCTGTGCACTCCCTAGAGGGTAGAGAGGCCTCACAGAGAGATCTAGATAGACTAGGGAGCTGGGCAATCACCAACCGTATGAAATTTAACAAAAGCAAGTGCCGGGTTCTCCACCTGGGATGGGGTAATCCTGGTTATACATACAAATTGGGGGACGAGAGGCTGGAGACCACCCCTGCGGAAAGAGATCTGGGGGGTTAGGTTGATTCCAAGTTGAATATGAGTCAACAGTGTGCCCTGGCAGCCAAAAGGGCCAACCGTGTCCTGGGGTGCATCAAGCACAGCATTGCTAGCTGGTTGAGGGAGGTGATTGTCCTACTCTGCACTGCACTCGTGCAGCCCCACCTCGAGTACTGTGTGCAGTTTTGGGCACCTCAATATAAGAAGGACATCAAACTATTAGAGTGTGTCCAGAGGAGGGCAACCAAGATGGTGAAAGGTCTCGAGGGCAAGACTTGCAAGGTCACTTGGCTTGTTCATCTTGGAGAAGAGAAGGCTGAGGGGTGACCTCATCGCAGTCTACAACTTCCTCAAAGCGGGCAGTGGAGGGGGAGGTGCTGATCTCCTCTCCTGGGGACCAGCGATAGGACACAAGGAAATGGAATGAAGCTGTGACAGGGGAAGTTCAGACTGGACATTAGGAAAAAGTTCTTCTCTGAGAGGGTGGTCAGTCACTGGAACAGGCTTCCCAGGGAAGTGGTCACGGCACCAAGCCTGTCAGAGTTCAAGGAGCATCTGGACAATGCTCTTAGTCATATGGTTTAGTTTTAGGTGGTCCTGCGAGGAGCAGGGAGTTGGACTTGATGATCCTCATAGGTCCTTTCCAACTGGAGATATTTTATGATTCTGTGATTCTAAAAATTAACTTGCTACCATCATCGAGTGTTTCAACAAAGGTCCCACCTGGTTCCCAGCTTCCGAAACCTAGAAGAATTTTCCACTGTTCAATGGCAATAAGGTAACAACCTCTTGGTTGTTACTAAGCATAAAAAGAATTACACAGTTGTGCAGAAAGCCCCTATCTGATCAAACTGGTAATCAATCAAAAATTTCACTGAAACACTATTTAAGGTGCCAATAGACAGGATTAAGAAGAGGAACCATGTGACTACTGGGTTCAGTTTCTTTCTGCAGACTCCACACTCCAAGCCATGAAACTCCGCTGCAGAATGAAAACACAGTGTCACATGGAAATGACCATGCACAATGACCAAGTATGTTGAGACATTTCTTGAGGCTTCCATTCCACAAAAACTGCTTATTCTTGATACAGTAAGATTATTTTATTATCTTCATATGTGTTAAGCTTTAGTAATAGAAACCACAGGTATTTACTAGCATCAGCATTCATCATGCACCTCCAGAGATACCTATCTATCAAAAAATTACAAAACAAAGGTAAAGATTTAGGACATGCCTGTTTTGTTAAGCCAACACCCCAATAATGGAGCAGTTGCTTTGAACAGAAGAGCCATATTACTAATCACAAATTTAATAATGTATGTTAGGCTTTGAAAGCTCTTTAAAAACACTACCTAATTAACCTACACAGACAAATCCCAACAGGATGAAGACAGTGGTTTGCAGGTGCAAGCCTGGAAAAAGTATGTGAGAACACTTCCAAAGCACCACTATTCAACAAATCTATTCATCAGTGCAGTGGCATGAGCACAAGGGAAAATCTGAGTTTTCTTCAGGATGCAGAGAAATCTGTAAGGAGGATCAACAAAGAATGTCAATGGCAAACACTTCCTGTGTACTTAATCCACAGGCATTCTGGGAATCATAGAGTCCTATACTGGGGGAGGGTGGGTATACCAAGAAGTAGGTGTATGTATAGTATCTCTTCATTTCCACTTGATACCAAAGCAAAGTATGAAGAGTTGCAATCACTACTTTATTTCCAGAAATGAAGTTCAACTGAAGAGCTCTAGAGTAGAAGGCAGTAGCTTAAGTAAGCTTCCCAAAGTAAATAAAGCTTTTTAATGATGAAAAAATAACTGAAGAGAAGCATGTACTGCATATTTACATTCATTTACTTCAGCCAACTGAATACAAGTTGACTTGTAGGCGTAAGTCAGGTGATGAAGGTTGAGTTCTTTCTTGATTTGCAAAGGAAGGTAGAGCACATTTCCAAGCAGGTACGTTTGTTAAAGCAGCTTTTTAGCTGCAATTCAGTTTCGAACACATTTAAGGGCAAGAAATGGTAACATTTTAAATTACATACACCCATCTTACAAGTTGCCCTCTACGATAAATAGGACAGAGGCAGGGGGGAAGTAGCTGCAGACAGAGTACAAAGGGAAAAGAACCAAGAAGCCATCTCGTGATTAAGAAAGAACGGAGAAAAGATAGGATATCAAGATGTGCACTCTTCTCCATGTACACAGGCTGGGGCTGACGCACTCCACTCTTTGAGGCACTCTGAACCTGAAGTCCTTTGTACATAATCAGTAAAACCAGGGCAGAGGTACTAAACCCATTCAAGCAGACTAGTAAACTTAGACCTAAAGGGTAAGTGACTCACAAGAAAGTGATGCAGTGAGTCAACGGCAAAAATGTGAATTGAATTCAAAAGTCTTGGAGACAAAAGCCCATTGCTCTAATCCCTGGCCACACTGCCACACTCAGTTATATATAGTTGTGCCCACTTCTGAACAACCAAAAGGCCATGCCAGCACGGCTTTCTTTTTCCTATGGTTTCTATGCACAGCACAATGCTGAGGGACCTAAGCTAGTTTTGAACAAACCAGCTTAGATATCATCCAAACAAACTCCACTGAACAGGATTTAACAACGCAGATGAAGTGTTTTGTCAATACGTCTGTACTGTTTCTAGGATCCATGGGACACTGTACTGTGTGGACAAGCTCAGCACCATACAGTTCCACTTCAGTCAATGGCCACCTCATCTCAGCAAGTGCCGATTGCTTAATCACCAAACTGGGTATGAAAATGAAAATTATTTGGGAAACAAGATATGTTTTAAGAAAAGCAAGCCCCAAAAAAGACAATCTCGATCATATTTTCCAGTAATCTGGCAAAAAAAGCTAAAACATATTAAATTTTGTTTTAGGAACGAGTGGTGTAGATGTTTTTATCCAAATGCCCTGGAAACACAGTGCACAAAATCTGGACAAGAATACCTGTAGTGGAAAAAAAATTGCCATGGGGTACACAGATGATTATTAAAAAATTGTTCTGCAAATCCAGTCTTAGAGAACTATATGCTTTCTTTAATTGATTATGGTATTTTTAGAAAATTGTTTAAAGCAACAAAAATTATAAAAATAAACTGAGCAATAACATAAGTACAAGAAAACTCATCCTTTGTGTTTTCAGAATGTGCCTCAAGATTAAGTAAGGAAATTTGGAAGTACTCACTTCCCCATCCAGGGATGCGTAATTATTTCACAGGTATTAAAGTCTCGTAGCATCCCTGAAAGGCACACGTGTTGCTATTCACAGATGAAGAAACTTAGGTGAACTTTGTGACTTGTTTAAGATTAAACAATGACTCATAGGCAGCTAAGAATACTCATTATGTCTCCCGATTTCTGATGCCATGTTAAGACTACAAACATTCTATAAATCCTCCTGCTATCTCCCATCTGTAGCTATAAAAGTAAAAAAGACAGGCTATAAGGACAAAACTGTATTTTAAGTTGAACAAAAAGGGTTTTTTCATTGCTAGAAGCAGCTAAAAATTCTGACAAGTCAGCTTAAAAATACACACTTGGCATATGAAAAATGGGAGGATCACCTTATCTCAGTCCTTCCTAGGGTTGATAAGACTACAATTAGAGATTACTGTCTGGTCTTGGAAGATGCAACGTAACTGATAAACTTTCAGTATTTGAGACAGTGAGGTATACCAAGGGAAGATGATGACAAAAAGAATATGAAATCTTACCTAGCATTTACAATAATTCATGCACACATACCACCTGCAGAAAACTGATACTTCAGGCACTATCTCTCCAGTCCTAACTGGATCTTGGCAGAATATCTGCATCCTTTCTGAGAAAGATATTATTCTGCTGTAGAAGACCAGACCAATGTCACACCCACAAATATATATTCTGATAAGATTTGCATGTGTTAAGATTACTATAACTGAACTGAAAATTAAAAAACCTTGAAAATGTTCCTTCACAATATGCACAATTTATATCTCTGCAAATAAAATATGTACAATACTTATCAAATTCTTTCATCTTCCTCAGAAAGCTCACACAAGCACATTTTACTATGCAAGACAGAGTTCAAAAGTATACAACAAGAACACATTTACCACCTGCTCAAAACTTCATAGAAATTTAAAAGGAATTCTTCAGTGTTGGTTCCAGTTTCTGCAAAAGACTGTCACATTCTGCTTATACTAAAAACGCACAAAAGGAATCAATATCAATTAATTAATTAACCCAGATTAATTCATTGACTCTGTTCATTGCTTGACACCCCCCACATACACACGGTCTTCCTGTCACAATTCTGAGAGCAGAACAGGATGGGGAACAAGCAAGGAAGAAAGAGGAGAATGGAAAAGCTACTACAAAACAAGTGGATCTGTACCAAATGTATCCTTAATTAACTCAAAATAATGCAGTGTTTTATGAAATCACTGAAAAGATCAGTAGGGTTCGGCACCCCTCCTCACTTTGATGTGACCCAAACCACCATCAGTCCATCTAGATTTGTTGGGTTGACTTTCTGTTGGATTGGTATAGAGCACCAGCCAGTCAATGAAAGCTGCAGTTTCTCACATTCTCTAATAAACTTCATAATCCTAATCCTACAAAATGGGCTAAAGGAAAAGAAGAAAGAAAAGAAAGAAAATAATTTCTAAGCTGACACTAACATTAAAACAGCTCATTTCCTGCCTAATCCTTTAGACACGAAGGCCATACAGCCACGGACATTTTAAGAGCACAGGCCGGATATCAAGCGTGCAAGGGCAGATTCTGCAGCTGGGCGCGTGCCCAGAGCCACCGCACACTTCTTGTGCAGCAGGTATTTCACATGCCCTTTAGGCATTTTTCAGATGACGATCTCAGCTCAGAACCAACACCTTAACAAAGCATGGAATTCAGAATCAGAGCAAAATGAAAAGCATAGATTTATCTCCTTTACCCAATTTTAACCTAGGCAGCCTGCTAAGGATTAAAACAATAAAGAATCAGATAAAAGTTACAGCAGTTTGTTTAAGGTGCCAGTGCAAATGAAAAGCTGTGATTTCTATCCTACAATGGCATTTACGCAGTCTTGTCCTTTTAAACATAATGGACATATCTTATTTAAGTGACGCTTCATTTTAGCACAGGATTTTGTCTCCTTAAACTTTAATCTATAAATTTAGAGCACAAGAAAAATTATTCTCCATTCTAAATATTGTACGCACATAGAGGAAAAAGAAATTTTTTTGCTTCTACCATATGTCTTTACATTGAACCCTTCTACCTCATATGTCTCATTCATTCCTTTGAGAGACAAATGCAGGACTC
Source organism: Aptenodytes patagonicus (assembly GCF_965638725.1). Taxonomy (NCBI): domain Eukaryota; kingdom Metazoa; phylum Chordata; class Aves; order Sphenisciformes; family Spheniscidae; genus Aptenodytes; species Aptenodytes patagonicus. Next base: position 46,841,835 of record NC_134953.1, read on the forward strand.
CAAAGGTGATACTAATCTTGATGTGAACTCTCCAGACTTACATCACGGGAAGTAGTCAAGTTCTTGCTGTTTTCCTCTCCTAGAAATGATTTCATGCTGTGTATGATATTATCTTTTCTCTGTTGCCGAAATTTCTTCTCCTCATCACACAGAGCCATGCTGAACCGGAGATCAGTTGAAGAGCTATTTTGCAAAACAGACAGGCTTTAACAAAAGGCATAATTCAAAACAGAATTAAAAATATCACCTAGGGAAATGAATGGAAGTAAGAGTAAATTCCTCATTAACTTACATAAGATGAAATAAAATAAAATTATGGTTAGTCATGCAACACAATTGCATCAGCTGATTTAATAGAGTGATGGACACAAAGAACAATGGCACGCTGCATCTTTAAGACGTGTATTTGATATAGAAAACTCAATTGTTCACAGACTAATGAAAACAAAACACAAAATATGCAGCTTCTAGTGGTGTATTATGTGGTCTTAAAAAATACTAAATTAAAATAGAGCAAGTGAGATCACCACTCACATACAATTATAAATTTACAGTCTAGAAATTTGAGTTCTCTGCTTATCCACTGAACAAAGAACTGCAATGAAAAAAGTTCACACATTCCTACTAACATATACTCTCCTTAAGTTAGAGGTTCATGTTAAGGGAGGAGAGGATAACTTTGACTCTTTATTCATTCAGTCTTACAATCAAAAACTGTATGGAACTTAGCAAAAATTGTACTGGTGGCTACAGGAATAAGCCTTTTTCTCTAGTTTTTTCCCACATTGTGTGATCAAAAGTGTACATAGGGCTGCATGAAGACCTCAGTTCTGTACTTAAATAAAAGCTACAACTTCAGCTCCCACTTCTCATTTCGGGTATCAAGGCAGGATAAACAATTTGAACTGCCACCGCATTTGGGCTAGTTAACTCCTTGAGCCTGTATGTCATTCCACGAGTTTGAACTACAATACCTCTAACAGACAGCAACGAGGAGGAGTGTACAAATTTGTCCTGGTACCTGCCTCACTGAATTCCCATATTTACAAAGATGAGCTAAAACTGTTTGTGGATACTTTGACATGTTAGTTACAAGGCAGCATTTTTAAGAGTCCTTTATGAAAAACATACAATTGTGAAATGGATCTATTTAGGCACAGATAATAATTCTTCAGATTTTTTAAAAACCTATTAAGTAATTAAATAATGGGATTAAGAAAAAGGGGGAAAAAGACTGCCTAGAAGCAATGTTCCATGAAGGTATATATGATACCATGAACAAGAGGTCCACACAGAATCCAAAATCCATGTGGCCATCCGAGAATGACAGAGCAGAACTTGATCAGATCCTTTTGTTTAAAATATTTCAAAGCCTACTGCCTAAGAGCAGCAAGACATAGCCAAGCATCTTCTGTTAATTTAATGTCAGAGATATGAAATACTTGTAATGTACAAGCCCTGGAAGGTTTAGGGGTGGTCTCAAGGACCACCCACATACACATCCCTACTAGTAGAAAACGATGAGCAGAAATTATCCCTGGGGGATGTTTGTCAGTCTCCAGAGTCATTATGAAGGAGTTCTACATTCACAGTTACAGTGCTCAGCACTGCTATTTATAGTTACAGACTAAAAAAGACTCTTTAAATGCCTTGTTCTCAGTAATTAATTTTTAGACTTAAAATATATTTTTCTGATTATGCCTCAAGGTGATTTTTGGTCTTTCACCTAGATAGGCTAAGAAAGAGGGAGAAAGAAAACTAGAGAGAAGAAAAAAAAAAGGGAAAAAAAAGGTAGCCATCCGCTTAGCTTTACACATGGTGAAATCTTGGCCCTACCAAGATCTTCACCTTTGACTTCAGTACTGCATGGTATTAACATTCAAATACATTTCAGGGGCAGCTTTGTAATGACTATCACATACGCTGAAAGTTAACATGAGACACATAGTTACCACAGAAGGTAAAATAATGAGGATAACGGCTGAACCTGATGTCTATGAGTTTATTAGAGAAAAAGCCCTTGAAAAGGAAAGCACTTAACATAAACCAGGATGAGAAATTCATATATGATGGCCTTGTTCCTGCAAACATTTGAAAAGGGCACACCTATTAGTACAAATAATGGTGTTTAAGTCAATGATAGAATTACAATGTGAAAACAACCCTCAATTTTAAAATCTCCTGACTTTACAGTACTTGGTATTTCTATGTTAGAACAAGGAATTTTTGCACTCTACCTGACTTGTTTGTAAGAAAATTCTAACAAATAGAGTAAAATAAAAAATACCTTTGCTGCTAATATATTTTCCACTTTTTTTTTTTAAATATGAGATACTTACCATACTTCAAGAGACAATTCCAAAGTCATTTCTGTGACCTAAACAAGAAATATTTAAATATGGTTACACCACTTACAGAGGGAAAAAAACACAAACACACCTGGAACATAAACTATTACTGTCAGAATTTTTCTTTAAATCACTTTTTTTAAAAAGGAGGACATTTCTGAAATACATGAATGAGTTTCTTTTCTACAGAACTTTTTTTAAAAGCACACAATGTGATTCCAAAATACTCCACTAGCACTGAATACAGTAGAAAATGCTACTAGGTCCTGACTTTCATTCATCAGATCCCATTTTCTTGGCTTTCTTCCACTGACAATCACTTTTTGACAGTGCTATTCATCTTTGGCCTGAAGGGATCTAATTGTCTTCACACACTTACGATCCTTTTTTTCTACTGCCAGCCACAGTCTATCTGCCACTTGCTTCCCAGTTCACTGGGTAAGCTTCATACTCAACTCGTATCTGAAACAAAGACTTGTAAGGGAATGACTGCTCTGTGTTCCACATGAGGCACCAAGTGTCTTTCCACAGTTAAATGTGCTTAAATTATCAATCAGGAAGAGTGATTGCTTACAAATGCAAGTAAACTAATAAATGTCACTACATAATTATTTCACTTGCAGACCACATAGAACTACCTGACCCACAAGCTATAGGTTGGTCTCCTCTGCCTTTCACAGAGCACTTAAAGGGGTTCCCTGCAGGCAAAAGGTTAAAAAATGATGGTTAAAGTTAGGCAAAATTCAAGAGTACGAGTTTGCTAGAACTAAAACAGAACAGACAAGCATCTTCATCTCCCTGAGCTCTCTCATATGCAATAGTGACCAACAGACTGATACAGCCTTGTAGGAGTGTGTAAGGCTCACACACAGTGTCTTGTTTCACTCTGCCTCTAACTATAAACGGATTATCCTCCTCGTTTGTAGTATGTGATCACTAGGAACGGAGCTAGAACACCTCAGACTGAACGTCTGCTTGACACTTATACAGAGTAGTTAAGGATATGGAAGTGCAAAGCTGCCTCATCTGGCCTCCCTCATCCCGCGTACCTGCCGATGGGCCAGGTAAAACCTGGCACTCCACTCCTGCCCTCTGAAATAGGAATTGTAAATGAGGTAGCATATTAGCAGGGTGGCGGGAGAAAGAATAGGCAAAGAAATAACAAAGGGAGAACATGAAGAAACAAAGTGAAGAGTCATTTACGGAAATACTTCAAAGACAGGGTAGTAATTACATTATTCCAGCACCTGGTATTACTAATGTAGAAAGCACTTCAGAAACCACGCAGTGATCCAATGGTTGAGAAAAATGTACGCACATGGTATTAAATAAATCCTTGAAGTGAAACATTGCAATAGGGAAGTAGCATGCCATTTTCTATACCTTATATAGACTGCCACAGAAATCTCAGGAATACACGTTGTGTATACAAGTTGCCTACATTGGGCTCAACCTGACGATGTTCCCTTACCATTTGCTTATAAATTTCAGAGTGTATTTGGCTTTTTTCACTGATTTTTTTACCCTATATACTCTACCAGGCTTTGCTGAGTGCTGATGAGAAGTTAAAGCATATCTGTGATGTGGCAAGGCCTTATATTATTGGCATGAGCTTTGTACACTGTGTTTTCAGAATTTATTCATCAGCTCTTTCTCACTACCTCACCTCATGCCTGGCAGAACTAGGCATCTGCAGTCAGCCCACATTCTGGAAGCCCAAGTTACTGAAGCACTTAGTGAAGTAAATATGCAGAAACTTCAAAAAATGCAGTAGCTTAAAAAAAAGGGAAAAAAAATGAGGGTATCAAAATTCCAACTGTCATAAGGCTATACCTAATTAAATGCTAAATCTTACATATGAAACTCTCAGATTTCCAATAAATAGGCCTTAATCAGTTATTTGCTGTAACCACACTTTTAAAGTTATATCACATGGAAAACAGCAGAGCAGGCACAAATCGAGACCTCTGATCATATAATAAACCATAGCCCAAAACAGAAATGCAGACAGTATTTATACATATAGTATATGCATACAACATATACACATATAAAGATAATCAGATGTGATGCATGCAACTACAAGTACTGAATTATGTTCAGAATGGCCTGCGATATGTTACTCTAATAAATGACGATATTTTAATATGTGCAGAACAAGCTCAATTACACGCAGATTTAACAACAATTTCCAAGAGTCACTGTGCAGGCAGACAATCTCTGTTCAACTGACTCTATCAGTTTTATATACGTGTTTAAAGAGAATAATCCAATTGGGACTTGCCTTTTTTTTTAGAGCATTCACATACATTAATGCATTATTGCATTTTAACTAGGACTGTGTTACAACAAGCCATTTATTGAAAGTGAAACATACAATAATAAAAAAATTTCTTTTAGCTTTCCGGAAGCCACAGGCATCAGTAGTAGAGGTAATATACTGACCAGTAAAATCTGTGTAACCTCTCATGCTAACAAAGACCATTAAACTAAATTGAACCAAGCGGTGCAGAAACTGGTTTAGCAAGCAGAAGTTTGAAACTAGACTTTTAAAGAGGATTCTCTCAGAAGAGACACTAAGGCCTTCAGTGGCACTGCTTAATTCTCCTCTCAGCAGGACTGTAAGAAGATAAATACGGTGCCTTTAGGCCAGTACTCTGTGTTTAACCATGAACAACAGTGAATGCTTAGAAAAGGAGCTTCAGAACAGGATACGCAGAGAAAAATCCTCACCTGAGATACCCTGTCCTGTGCCCCCACATATTCAGCTATTTCCTGACTGAAAGGCTGCCATCCTTACCCCTTCCATGATATATTCTAATCCCTTCTTGAATTCAAAACTTAACTCTATATTAAGAAAACACATACATACATAGTACTGAGGTAGACTGATGGGATCAGAAATAGTCTTGGATTTCCTTTCACCTAGGAACATGTACTTCTGACGAGTATCAAGAGCAGGCCAAACGTTTTTCTTATGCTTCAACAAAATGGCTGAGGGAATACTCCGAGTAACATCAGACCCAGTGAGAGTCCTTAGAACACATCACTTAGCCTTTATAAACACCATCCTCTATTGATTTGTGAAGAAGCTTTATCTAACCAGAATGTGGCACAGATAAAATTCAGACACCTGATAAAGGACTGAAATGTGGTACAACCTGGTCCACACAATAGTTTAGGTCTCTCAGTTCAGGTCCTCTTTTAAGAACTTTCCATCATGTTCAAAGCTGCACCAACACAGGCAAAGCTATGAATGTTGCAACTTACATCATTGAAAGTTAACTGGACCTCCTTCTTCTCTCCCAGTTTCAGAGAAGATATAGGAAATGTGGAGGTGCCAAGAGTCTCATCCATAACGTAGTTGGCATCCATCAAGGTAACCTAGAAAAGATACATGGGTATTCAATTCTACTTTGATAAATCCCTTTTTCATTCCATACAGCCTATGCCTAAAGTAAAAAAAAAATTATATGGAAAAGGAACAGGCCTAACCCAACCCAGTCAACATCCAGTGCCAACAGACATGTTCTTTTAAAACAGGATAAGCTCACATGTAGTGTAGGTGGCACCTTCAAGGCATTCAATTGCATGAGTACAACAGTATCATTTACAAAGGGTTTTTTATCCGAGCACCTTTCTGTCAGTAAATCTCACCACCTTTCTAAGCAGACATAGTAACTTCAAATTATACATATAAAAGATATAATTACTTCAAATTTCCAGTTAGTAAAACTTCTCTATGGAGAAACTTACATGGTTTTAAATGTGATACGCCAAAAAACATACAGCAACTTTTCAGTGAAGATAGAATCCATCCTAGCCTTGTATCTACAGACCAAGATTTTTATAGCAATGATTTGGCAAAATGTGCAGCATTCCAAATTACACAAAGCTTTTCTTCGTATCCAGCCAGACCTTCAAGTCTCTTCTCATATTCTCCATGTCAGAGCATATACCTTTTCAAAATGTGGTACTATCCAAAGATGTACGTGGATACCGCAGAACACTGTTCAATGCTTTTGCTCTAATCCATGTGGGTCTACGTCTAGCAGTCTTTTTTCTCAGTGGCAGCCTTCCAAGTTTTCAAGTAAGATGTTCAGAAGAATTTCAAATTACCATTTACATGGTTTCTATGAAATGAGTCCTCCAAACTCATTTGGCTTACGATTTTTTTCCACTTTGTGGAATTGTATCTTCTAAAATATCATGTTTGCGGCTTGGACCAAATCTTTTGCATAAAACAAATGGAATCAAGATACAATCACTTGAATAACTAGTTGCTACATCTGGGTTCAGCCTGTTCTCAGCTTTAAAGAATCTTCTTCATCCTGTGCCACAAGCAACCCTTTGAAATGATGAACTGTATTTTAGGACAGAACTCATTATTTTAATGGCATCTACATTCTTCTGTTTCCTTGCAGAACTCTATGCCCATTGCTGTAATCTCTGAGGGCTGTCTTTGAAAACCAAATAGCAATAGCAACAACTTCTTAATGGGATTTTGGAGACCTTCTTACACTTCAGAGTGAAAACTGCACTTGGGATAGAGTTAAAGATTTAGATTAAAATAATCTGAGGAGTTGAGAGGATTGTGGAGTCTGTGTGAGCTTGGGAATTCACAAAGAGCTTTTGGGTGGGTAGGTGGTTTCACAGATTTGAATTCTGACACTGCACTCCACGAAGAATCCAAAGGCTCTGCTGGGCACTGCATGTGTGTACAACAATGGGAGAACACAAACATCAGTTTTAACCTAAAGGCTATACCTTTCATGGTGAAGAGAATGTTTACCGTGAACACCACATATATGTGTATGCAAATATACATATCAACGAGGTCCACAATTAACCATGTGTCTCAGAAACCAGCAACAGCCTTTAGTTATTGTAAGGATACATTTCCAAATTCTGCTTATAATCAACCTTGTTGTGTTCTGTTACAGGAGATAGATACTTGCAGAACCTGGCAGTATGCTATGGCCATACTGTGCTGGAAATCAACAGCATGCCAGCTCATGCAATCCTGTACTTTATAACAACTGCATATAACCATGCTAAAAACTGAGAAACATCTTACAAAATGTTAGCCAAATTACAAAAGATGTTTCAGTAACTGGGGGTTCTCACTCTGGTGGGAAGTGAGCTAGTCACATTGTTACCACAGAAGGGAGCGAATGACCCAGGCCTCCACATGGTCAAATGTATCTGAGATCATGTAACAGTAAGAAATTAATGCCTTGCCAGCATTTCAACTTCTTCACATCAGAATGCATAAACATACAGAGTATAAGAGGTGGTACTGTTCCCAAGAAGGCATCAGGTAAGCCGCTTGCTGTTTGTGAGTTAAATTTATCCTTTAAAAATCCTTGAACCAAATTTTGTACTCAACAAATTCATACATTACTAGGGAAGCTGCCTAAGTGTAACTACAAGCAGAATCTGACCCAGTCTTTATACAATGCCAGTAAAACCAAGGGACTGTACTTTAACTATTATTTGCTATTCCTCAGTTTACCATTCTGCTCATCTTTTGAAGATCATGAGAGCTACTATAGATCACATCAATTATTTAGCCAGCTGTAGCTCCTGCAGATCTTCCAAAAAAAGCACAGCATCTGCAAAGAGACAGGTAAAACTCTCTGCCCCAGGACTTCTGTTAGAATCCACAAAGGCTTTATCAGGTGAAATTGAAATCATTTTTAGTTCCCATACTGCAACAAAAGCAGGTTGATGAACCCAAGTTCTTCTTTTCTTCTTCCTATTTCGACAAATGCTTTCTCACAAAGAAGCCAGAATCACTCCATTCCTCTTTTTAATTCCTGATATCTATTTGCCTGACTTATTATTGGAAAGCAAGAACTAAGTTAGAGATTTCAAACTTTTCTCAAGTTTCACGTGGCCAGTTTGTATGTCTATGACCAAAACATTTAGTAAGAATCAACTCAGGTGACTGTTGCACCTGACCAGCTGGTGGAAGCTATTTTGGGTAATCTGCTTTCTGCAAAGCTGTAGTGAAGTTATTGTGAATTCCCTAGTATTGCTGTCTCTTGTGCAGGATGCATATGATAGTTCTTCATGCTCCATTGAGCTGATCGTGGGATTCTTCCTCCCCGAACTGTAGAACCTACCCCTCTCCCCGGGAACACAGGGAACCTTGTAGGAAGCACAATTCAATTTTCAGATCTTGAACAGTTTATGTTCAAGAGATTATGGTTACTAGCTCAATGAAAAGCTTCACAGGCTTTAACCTCTGTCCCAGTTGGCCATTTAGACTGAAACTCCATAAGCTTGGATCAGAAGACTTCACATGTTAGGGCCATCCTCTACGAAGAACCAAACTAACAAAGGACTATAGATAACCTTAAATGCTTGCCATGCCCACTTATAAAATACTTACACTTAACACTCACCTTTTGTATATAACCCGGAAAGGCTTAACGTACTGAGACTTAATGGTGGCTTAGTCAACAAGCCTGCACATGGAATAAGAGTACCCAAAACATCACTGGGTGGGCTACTCGGCCCTTGGCTCCAGGCATAGGGGAGACAGCAGAACCATGCTTCTGCTTTCTGTCTCCTCAGGGAGAAGCAGGGAATGGGCAGAGACTTGACTTTACCCCCACCTATTCACTGTCCATAATAGCTGAGACAGTGTAGGAAGCAGGGAGAAAATAATTTATGGCTGATGTGAAGAATAGTAAGCTACTATTCCTCAGGAGCAGTCCGAGAGATGACTCAGAGGCATATCTTGTAATGACTCTCAAGGCTACCCCTTGAATAATACAATTTATACAACACCTGTTGCTTAGCACCATGCCTAAAGGCAAAAACCAGCCTTTAACGTTTAAAAAAAAGTTGTAATCTTGAGACAACAGATGCCATACATGTACAAGCTACTGTTATTTTAACCTTCCAGACATTGTACATTTTCACAGATGCAGCTCAGCCATGTGATTTACCTCAAGAATATTCTCTTGGTTGGGATCCAAAATGAACTCAAAGGTCTCGTTCCACACAGGATTCACATCATTATTGAAATGTTTCGTTCTCTTCCTGCAGTCAGGGGCGGATGGGATGAACAGCTCCACATAGGGATCTGGAGTGTCAACTACAGAGCAAAATAGATGTTCAAGTTAGGTAAAACTCCAGTTTGGGTTGTAATAATCAATACAATTATGTGAATCCACAGATCACCTCATGGTCTATGACAGAAAAATATTCAACTATATAAATTACATAAATATAATGACATGAATGATACAATGATATTAACAATCTCCCAAAAAGAAACAGACATTATGCTTTTAAGAGGGGAGGAGAAAAGCTTTGAACAAACAGAATGGCACTGGGACTGATTCAAGTTTATTGGAAATATGTATACTTCCACCAGGCAGTGGTAATTATTTTTAAAAGCTTTTACCCCTTCCTCTCTTCATAGCCTTTAATTACTTTGGCTTGTGTCACAGAAGTAAGTATTCCACAAAAACAGACTTCAGTTAATGAAAACAAGCAACTTGGTAGACAGTTTGGGATCCTCTTTCACCTTTGCTGGTTTGGCAATCACAAAGGAAATCAGTCGGGCCACTTATGTACTGCTAAACACAGCGTAAGGAGAGCTGTTCAAATCTGAAGCCACTGCCATCACCAGAGCTTTGTGGAGGTTACCACAGAATCAAGATCTTATTTACACAGTATATTTGAATAACAACTGTGCAGAACACTAACTGAAAATAAAGAAACATATGCCAACCATAGCTAATTAGAATTATCAGTGGGAGAAAAATGCACATTGACAAAACTCATCTGATGTGTCTAATAATAGCCATTCCTGAGAGCAAAGAATGCATTGCTGGCAGCCCTAAAAATCCTACTTTTCCAACCGGTTAAAGCATGTAATTTTTTTCTGTCCAATGAGGTTTTTTCTGTCCGATGAGATTTTTTTTCTGTCAAATTGGGCCAAGGCTGATGTAGTCCTTTACAGATTTCTCTAAAACATTGCTCAGGTGCTTCACAGGAAAGCATGGGAAGTTATTTCTGTGGTTTTGGTGATCATGAAAAGCTACCTGCTCTGCTGTGGTAAAACACGCACATCTTTCCAGCATCCTCTCTTCAAAGTTTGTCCTCTGCTTTAGTGAAACATTTTCAAGCAAATACAATACCCACCACAAACAAGAATCCTTTCCTTAAAGGTCTCTTGTTGAAAGAGATTAAAACCCATTACTAGGTAAAACAGGTCTGAATATTCCTCCTTGTACACACTTTAAGTCTAAAGATACTTTTTTCAGCAAAGCCAAATGATTTTAGAGACTCTTGGATTTCAATAAAACGTTATCAGTGAGATTGCTGAGGCCCAGAACCACATGGTCATTTCAGCTGGGAGAAGGAGGGAAAGAGCAAAACGAAAAAGTTTGATACTTTCAAATGGGAATCAATCATCTTTTGGAAAAAAAACAACCAAACAACCAAAAAAAGGCTTTCTGAAACCACTCAGGAGGTTCTGTACGTGTACCAGGGCAGAACGGAAAAAAAACTCAAAACGTTTGGCCTCCTGGCAATTCTAGTGGGGAACATCAGCCAGACCTAACGTGCCTTCTGATGCCATCACCAAACATAAAAGATACTGAACTTACCCACAAAATACTTCAAATATCCCTGGAGATGCAGAATAATACACAAGGGTCATGCTTTGAATTAAGTATTCCTCTAGCTAGGGAAACTTTAGGGACAGTAAACAAACCTTCCTCTAGACTCAGGCTCCCTCAATTAAAATTTTGTATGTGAATAGACTTTGTGGTTCAAAGATTTCACTGTGTGAGAATTTCCTTGGACTGCTACAACACTCCCCAGAACTTCTTAGAGAGTTTTACACTGTGCTCCGTATCTGTGGGGCTTAGCTAATTGCTACTATTTGGCAGGTCACACTGCTACCTGTATAATTAACAAGCAGCTATTTCAAGTTGGGGATCAGTGTGGAAAGCCCTTAAATAGCAAACTTTATTAGCTCCTAAGAATCTATGTCTGATCTTGTCTCTTATTTAAAGTCAGGGGAACAGGGGGATCAACCCCCAAGTGTATTTTAAATCTGTTTTCTCACTGGCAGATGTAACTAATTGCCAACTTTTACTGAATACATTAGCTCCCTTGAATGATTACACAAAATTGTGCCAGAAAGAAGGGAATCAAGGCCCCTTGAAACTAAAGAGCAAAATATCTACCGAAATCAGAAGTGACAAGATCTCATCTGGTAAGTCTGGATATCAAGCACTACTCTGGCAATAAACATTACAGAGTTGCTCTGCCAAGAGACTTGCTACAAAAGCTTGTTTTTTAACCAAAACACTGGTGCTGAACAGCGTTCTGGGCAAAACGTCAATGCTTCCCTTTCCATTTAATTTTTTATGCGATTATGCTATCAGCCCTAACTATTAGTTACAAAACTCTAATTTTTTCTTTTAAACACAAACAGCAAATGGTTTCCTATCTGTATTCAAAATCCCGAAGCCTGTGGAAATCCCATACCACTGCACAGCTGGCATACGGATGCCATTACTAACTTCCTATCGGACAGACTCCAAATAAGTGTTGAAACAGAAACTAAACCCAAGGCACGGAACAACTAAACTTAGAAAAATCAGTCTTCGTAACTCAGTATTGCCAAGCCGCCCCCTCACTCCCTGCCTTTATTATCTTTTTTAGCCCGAGGCAAAGAGTTAATCATCTGCCCTTTCATGTTTGAAAGTTTATTTTGCGCTATTTTCAATTAAGAAAATTAAAATCTATTCTTTTATAACTTCCTTCTTCAGATGAAGAGGAAAAATATTGGAAGACTGTGTGCTCTGATTAAGATATTGCTATAAGCTATACTATAGTAATCAAAATCTTACTCCTTATTATTGGTTGGGAACCAAAAACTAGCTACCAGCAATCTGGCAAGTAACACAAAAGTATTCACTTAATGTATCTCAAAACATTAAAGTTATCAAACGCAGAAAAAACAGACAGAGTGTGTATCCTTTTGCATGGATGTCTTTATTCCTGTTTGTGTTTTTCCTAGTTGATTTGCCAGGTATGCTTTTCAAAAAAACTAATCTGAAAACGTAAGTGAAAAGTAGCTTGATCACTGCTGTTATCTATGTTTTTGATTTTAAAAGGAAGCATCTTTATGAAATGGTTTATGAGTCAAAAGCTGATGTTTTGCAAGTGTAATCAATACAAGAGAATTACCTATGTAGAGACAACACTGTCGTGGAATTACTCTTTTATTTTAGCAGCCTACTTGAAATACCAACCACAGACTTTTCAAAAGAAGCAACACGTAAGAATTTGTACTTCTTCCTCAGGACACTTCTGAAGAAAACGAAGTTTCTATACAGCTCAGCTAGGCTCTGGGCTATTCTTTGTGCAAGCATTCTCACATGACTCCTCCGTAATTTGTGGGCTAGCTATCTGCAGTGCATCTCAACTTTTTAATGTAGGTAAAGTTTGGAAGGTTTGCAAATGGACACATGCACTACCATAAGACAGTGACTGCATGGTATGATTCCATATTCCTCTCTTCCTGGAACTCTTTGACTATTTACAGAAAGTGCCTCAACATGTGCGTGCAACTAAAACGTCGTACTTCTCCCAGTGTCAAAGAGCTTCAGACATAACGGCATACGTAATGCTCTGGAATAGAGGGATCAGACTCCATTAGTATTTCTCAGGAAAAAATGAATATGAACTGACAATTAAGTACAAGTGTATCTAAAACCCCACCTTTACACTAAAAAATAAAATTAAGAGTTTCAGCATTGATGTCAATGGAACTAACAGAGGGTCCTGCAATTAGCAGCTTATAGCTAGATGAATTATAAAGGTAATTAACAAAATGTTCATAATAATCCTTTTGTAAGATTTACAGCATCCACCAAATCTCCAGGGGCTGAAGACAGATATCCAATAACAAAAGCAGAGTCAGCATCTAAACTGTTATTTTTAAACACACTGGCTTAAGAAACGGCTGAAAGGTAGGAAGTAAGGATTCAATGACTTTTCCTCATTTGATTTATCTCCTGGTTAAGTAATTGCAGTAGAATTCTATCTCTAAATTACATTATGAATCATGAAGTGAAACACACAATGGCTATTAATTAGGATCAATCATTTTCACATTAAAAATGAGTAATGCTTTAAGCAATCTGTCTATTAAAGAAACCTGTAAAATTTTCTACCATGACTGGAAACCATTTGATCTTGTGTTACTAATTTGGTGAGATGACTGTCATCAGGCCCCCATATTAATATAATTAATATTTCAGACATATTATTTATATTTCATTCATTCCGATTTCAATTATTTCAATAGCATAATAGACATAAAGAAACTATAGAAAGCCTGTTCAAATATAAAATCCCAAGGATGAAGCCACTACCATCATACATTAAAATTTATCTCATTTGTCCATCAAAAGTTGAAAGAAATGCAAAGTTCTTGAAGTATTCCAAAATCTGGTTTGCTACAGAAAAATTCTGCACTATAAGAATTTGTCTTTTGTTTCCACATGAGCATGTCATAAACACTTGTGATCATAATGGATATTAAATAAAACTATATTAACTTTAATTTCAGTTAACATATGCATCACCATTATAGAAAGTAAATCTGGATCCAGATTTTTTGGACCCATGATCTCCAGATACCATATTTATGCAATTACAGGAATATTCCAGCAAGTACATGGCAGAACTTCCTTATAGAACTATGTTAGTTTGGTTCATTGGAGTTTTTTGCCTTCTGGTTAACCAACATCCTCCACCATTAAGTGCAACGCCGTTCATAAAATCTTACTAGGTCCCAAATGACCATCTTTGTCTACTTTCCACCATTTTTTTTGGCTTACTGCACTACAGTACAACTTGGTTAGCATGAAGTTACATGCAGCTGAGCAGCTTGACCAAGGTCAAGCTAATAATGGGAATTGCTGAACTACCTCCCTCTCCTCCAAGGGGAATGAAGCTAAAAAATGCCAGCTGTGCCTTATGTGCAAGTGGTTCTGGCTGTGGAAGGGAGCTCGAGCAGGCTGTGCAGCACATACTCGCTGCTGTCCGGCTGCAGGGCTCCTCTGAATTTTATGGAAGTTATCAAACCTACCGTTTGCCTAGAGAAACCCAAAGCAGGGGGCACAAAGGCATTTTCAATGGGTTGAACATTAAGTAGTATCAATCACAGTGAACAAGCCTGGCACGAGCTACTATGAATCTCTTCCTAGGCCAGAAACATAGTTTTGTTGTGTGCTTAAAAATAATAACTGAATTTTTATTCAAATAGTGAATTTTATGGGGCTTACTGGACAATATGCTTCACAGTGGCATAAAAACACGATTTGGTCTCTGCCACCGTCAGGTGAAAATGTAATGAATTTTGAAATCATGTTTTTTCCCAGGTTAATGTGATTTCCCAGCTTAAAAAAAGGGAACTCTTAAAAACAGTACTTATCAGTAATTGTCAAATATCAATAATTCCCAAATAATTAATGTTTCCCAAACCACATATTAACAAATATGTGAATTATTAGATTTGGCTTACCCTTGCTCTGCTGCACATTAGTGAAAGGACATACTAACACAAGGCCCTAAAAGAAGATGTCTCCTGTGTTCAGGAGAACATAGGCACCATTAATTGATTAATTAATTCAGTATCAGACGGGCAAGGAGGAATGGAAAAAAGGCAGAGCCGCAAGGTCTCCCATACAGCAGCCAGCAATGCTACCGGGCTGTGTGACGGGATGGAGGGGATGGTAAACAGTCCAATTAGGGTGCTGGCGCTCAGGGTAAGACATCGGCTTGGTGTACCCTCCCTCCCAATTCACAGGCAACAAATAAGTATGTAGAGTCTTTGCTGCAGAGGCTGGCAGTGTGATTTTGGAAACCAAGTTCTTCCCCTGCCTGAAGAGGTGGAGCCTGGGAATGCCAGAAGCAGAACTGGCTGTGTCAGGCCGCCACATACAAATGCATCTCATCACTCTCTTAGGTAATCTTTGCGTTAAAAACTACCACAACTGCAGAATCACAAGCCCTCCAATTCAATAGCATAAAACACTGCAGCAGCTAACAGCAATAAGACCAAACTTTTGATCTGTCTTTTTAGATATGTTCTGAATTTCCATTTTCAAAAAGGACTGTAGCTGAGTCCACTACAAATTCAGGCCTCCCATTCATTTGGAGCAGATACTTCTGAGAGTCTTCAAACAGACAAATTCATAGTCTAGCAGTAATAGTGATGCTAGACTAAGAGTCTGGAGACATGCCAGAAGGCCACAGGGAACCTAAAATATCCAGAAGTACACAGAGAGATTACCAGTAAGGGGTCCCAAGGAGGAGGCAACAGGTTATTTGCTGCCTGTGTTTAAGGTACTACAGGAAATGCAAGGGCTTTTGGCCTTCATTTTCAAGAGGGATGATGCAGTGCAAGATTTCATGAGCGGAAGGTGACTACAACTGAAGTAAGGCAGCTCCCAAACCAGCAGCTATGCTATGAGAAATCCTGTGATTGGGTAATACATTTATTAGAGATTATTAGTGCCTTGTATTACAGTGCTTTTCATCTCCGGCGTTGTTACTTAAGAACTGAACCCCCAGCAAAGGCTGTGCACTACCACCCAGTTTAGTGGGGTGGGACATCACTAGCAGCTTTGGTGATCCAGCCTTGAAAGGAAAAAAAAAAAACCCAAACCAGTCAGCTGAACCCTTCACTAGGTTCAAACCGAATTTGTAAAAGTGACACCACCAAAAAAATATTCACTTCTCTAGGTTATCTGTACAATTCCCTTTGCAGACAGCAGTAAAAAATGACTAAAACATTAGCTTGCAATAGCCCAGAGAAAAATCTGGTTTTCTAGTAGTGTGCCAGAATCTAAGGGGTTTGGGGATTTTTTTAATTAATTAAATGCCTAGTTCTTCAGAGCTTTTTCAGTGTTAAACTTGTGAAGCATTTCGCTCTGCCAACAAAGACACAAGCAGGAGAGAAGGAACAGGCGGTGTGGCTGCCTAGTTCAGCTATGACTGTGGGTCCACAGTAATGCCAGATCTGGGCAGTGATAATTTGGTCTAGAGTAGGTTTAGGCATATCATCACATTCCTGGTGAGTTACTCAAAACCCACAATATGACTTTTATTCCAGATTTATGTTAGCTGATGGAGTATAGATTATTCCTAGTCTGGCATAAAGTCTGCTAAAACAAATTTAAACTGGCAACGTTTTCTGAATCCACAGAACAAGTTTACACTGGATCTGTGTTTGGTATCATGAGGCTTTAGAGGTTTTGGTCCTCTACCAGCAGCCCTAGAGCTTGATTTACTATATTGCTGAAGTGCAGCCTCCAGGCCTTTGAGTGAGAAGAGGTTCTTCCCTTGACTTTTTAATTCAGACAATTGTCAGGAACATTTTAAAAACCTGGAGCTGTCCTAACTGGGCAGAACCGTAGCTAAGTATAGGCTCAGGTTGGCTACGTAAACATCACATCTTAGTAAAACCATCATCATTGCTACTGCAAGCAATTACAGAAAACTCAAAAACGAAGTGACACCTGTGGATTGTGTCTGCCCCAACCTCGCTGCTCAGTCATGTCATTACAGGCATTTCATTTACAGGACTGAAGAATGATTGCGAAGCACTTAGTCAGAACAGCATATGTACACCGACGTTAACAGGTCCATAAAGGGAAAGGGATGATTGTGCATCTGAGTTAATCTGTCCAACTAAGCATGGCACAACCTAGCATTAAGTAGACATTCCCGGTATTTCAACTGTCCTATAACACTGTTGGTCAGACACTTTGACAGAGCATAGTTTTTAGTGACAGGCTTTACAAAAGTGTTCCTTTCTGTAGTGATGAAGGTTAAATGATTTTCTTTCTCCCTTTTAGAACACATTCAGTCACAAATATATAAATTAGCACATTTATTTATGCATAAGAACCTTTTTTTGGTACAGACCAATATGTGGGACAGTTAGCATCCTGCAAAATGCAAGTAACCAGAGGATGCTTCAAATCACACTTTTAAAAACACGTTTTCAAAACAAATTAAAAGTCGTCTTCATGCAGTAAATAGCAACCTGCAGAACTCCTTATCAAAGGAGCTGTGGATGAGAAGACTTACGTGGATTCAAGGAAAACCAGTGAAGTTTATGCAAGAGAAACTCAGTAAGGGCTACTAATTACATCAGAAGCACATCCAGCTGAGGGAGTCCCTTACCGAAGACAGCTGACTGCTTGGAGAGGATCAGAGGGAAGTATCACATGCTTACCCTGTTTGTATTTTTCCTTTGTATCTGACTATGACTGATGTTCTTCCTGATTCTTTCTTAGAATCAGGCATTAGCCCAACCCTAACACAGCTTCAAAGCGCTCCCTGGGAAGGGGGATGAGAGGGAAAAGAAAAGAAAGCAGGAAGAAATCAAATTATTACAGAGGACAAATGGAATAAAAGGAGCGAGACCCCTCCTAAATGGAGGGAGTGAAAGGCTCAAACTGGAGAATCAGTGGTGTCCACAACCCTGGAGAGCCTCACCATGAAGTTCTGCCTGGAGACACGACAGCACATGAAACGTAAACAGTTCCCAGTCACCATCAAGCTCCCTTTTCCTGGGGCTGCAGTTGGTCACAGCATGGCAAGGGCAGGGAGACAAGGAGATCCTTCAACGAGAATATCAGGCAAGACGGATCTTTGGTCTAAGCCAGCATGACTGCTTTGATGTTATCATTACAGTGTAACAGAGTAACAGGAGAGCCTTCCTCTAGGATGAAAACAAGCTTTCACTAACATTTCACAGAAACAGTCCCTGCCTCAATAACTACATGGCAAGTGTTCAGAGATAGAATTTAGTTCTCATCGAAAAGATATTTTTGCAGCTGGAAAGAGCAGCATTTTCTGGATCAGTTTCACTGTGGAACACATGAGCCTGTTTCCAACACAACTTTCACCTCCCAGTACTGCTTCTGGCTAACCAGGGCAAAAATACTGCATGTGTGAGGGAAACTGAAATCTAGTCTACTGTTGCCTCAATGTTAGACTAAGATCTGCAGTAGACATTTCATGAGCAGTTACCAGTATTGTTCATTTTCGAAGATACACATTTTTTAAAGATACATATTTCAGTACCAGCCTATGGCTCTAGAGCCAGAGTCAGCTGCTATGGTTGGTGATGGAGCATGGACCACTACAGGATATGACCAACAGTAGGGCTGGTACAAGGGCTGTTGGGAAGAGTCAAATCAAAAGGGGTTGCTGAAGGCCACAGAGCTTGGTCATCTTGGGACACTGTTGCCCATCCAGGCCACCCTAGCACAGACTGGAGCAGCATGGGTCCAAATGGGAACATTTCTATCTCCTTCCTGCAAGATAATTCTAGTGTTCCTCCTCTGCTTTGCTCTGTTATGCATATAGTATATTTTATGGCTCCTGGAGACGTGAAGATCTGCATGTGCAGCCTGTAGGACTTGGAAGACCAGCCAACTCTGACCTACTTTTTCCAGGTTGTTAGGCTAGCAAAGGGGAGGAGTTTGACTTGTTTTCCTCTTGAAGCTCCCTTGCAAAAATCAGGTCCTGCTTCACGGCCTTGCAGGAAGAGCATTATCTAATGACACTTCAACAGTTAAATCAAGTATACTGTAGCTAAGTCAGGGTGCAAGACCAGCCAGCTGTGATACAGAGAACAGCTGGATTAGTTCTGAATGAGCTGCTGTAACACAAACTGTTCTGTCCCTGCTCTAACACAGGCAGGCAAATCTCTAATTCCTTCCCTTTCAGCTAGCTGAGGTTTAAAACACTGCATACGTATGCCTAAACTGCACTACACTATTGTGACTCTGGCTTTAAATGAGCCAGCTTCAACACCAAGAGCTATGGCTGAAAGTGAACACAACCCCCGGGTAAAGGCGTATGAAGAGAGAAATGGTGACTGAAACTGCACTGGACACCACCTCCCCTTTCCCTCCACATTGCTGAAACAGATTCTACAGCCAGGGCCAGGCTGGTGCTACAGGCAGGGAAAGGTGCACACTCATCCCACGCAATGCCACAGCTCCTCGTTTCCTTTGGAAAACCAGGAGACAACCAGGAAGCACATCAGTGACACTGCCCCAGTGGAAGAACATCTTGACTTGCGGCACATGTCTATTGCTGGTTGCAGCAGCATGGGCTAACTGTGCCAAGAGCCACTTATAGAAGCTGCTTTCCACCTCCGTGTTAGCAAGTTTTGCAACCCGGGTTGAGCTTTGTTGACAGGAGTGCTCCCAATACTTTAACTTGTTTATCTGAGCAGGCTAACTACAGTGGATATGCATCTTTAATTCTAACCGGGTGGACAGAAACTGGGATAGAAGCTGAGTACTAGTGCCACAAGCTATCCAAACCTTAAACGTTTTTATTTTTAAGAAAAGACCTTTTCCTTAAAACGCCCGGAATTACACTGTTTATTATGATAACATCAAAAGTAGATGAAGCAAATAAAAGCTGAAAATCCAAAACAGGATTAAGCAAGATTAGCGATCATTAAGAGTACAGTCATACAACTGGTTTCCTTTGTAGATGCTACCAGTTGTTTTGAAAGCCAGTATACTTAAAGAAAAATAGATCTTTAAAGATGTAAGACAAAATTTTATGATGCTTCCTTTGGTCCAGTTTTCCACCAAGCCCCCTGAAAATCCAGAAGGGGACAGATCCTATGGAAAGAAGAACCACAGTTTGCAAACATTTCTCTTCCAGAATGCTGCAGTTTGGGATTCTGGTCTTTTTCTACAGGTTCTTGTACTGTCATGGAAGTAAGGAGAGGCTCTATGGTATGGTGTGGTATCTGGAGTAGGTTCAAAACTAAACATCCACTATATAAGAACTGGACTGGAGGCAAGGTCTTTTCCAAAAGTTCCAGTCAAAGAATTGATTTTACAAAGTCTATTGACCCCTGTGACCAGCAGAAAACTAAGCAATTAAGATAATTAAATCCTTGCCAAAAACATGCAGGTTTTGGGCAGTAGGGGGGCTGCAGGAGTGGCTTCTGTGAGAAGATACCAGAAGCTGCCCCCATGTCAGACAGTTTTAGCTGGCTCCAAGATGGACCAGCTGCTAGCCAAAGCTGAGCCCATCAGCAGCACTGGTTGTACCTCTGTGACAACATGTTTAAGGAAGGGTAAAAAACACAGTGCAGCAGCTGTGACAGGAAGGAGAAAATGTGGGAGGAGCAACTATGCAGATACCAAGTCAGTGAAGGAGGAGGGGGAGGAGGTGCTCCAGGCGCCGGAGCAGAGATTCTCCCATAGTGACACAGGTTGTTCCCCTGCAGCCCATGGAGGACCATGGCGGAGTAGAGATCCACACTGAAGCCCATGGAGGATCCCACACTGGAGCAGGCAGATGTGCCCTGAAGGAAGCCACTGCCCATGTAGAGCCCATACAGGAGCAGATTTTCTGGCAGGAACTGTGGCCTGTGGGTGACCCATGCTGGAGCAGTACGTTCCTGAAGGACTGTACCCAACAGAAAGGACCCATGCTGGAGCAGTTCTTGAAGGACTGCAGCCCATGGGAAGGACCCATGTCGGAGGTGGTCATGAAGGACTTTATGCTGTGGGAGGGACCCCACGCTGGAGCAGGGGAAAAGTGTGAGGAAGAAGGAGCAGCAGAGACATGTTATGAACTGATCACAACCCCCATCCCCATGTATCGCTTGGGGGGAGGATGTAGAAGAGTCAGGAATGAAGTTGAGCCTGGGAAGAAGGGAGGTGTAGGGAGGAAGGTGGTTTTAGTTTTATTTCTAACTATCTTACTCCGTTACAATTAATTGGCAATAAATTGAAGTAATTTCCTCAGATTGAGTCTGTTTTGCCTGTGATGGTAATAGGTAAGTGAGCTCCCTGTCCTTATCTTGACCCAGGAGAGCTTTTCATTGTATTTTCTCCTCCCATCCTGTTGATGGAGGGGGAGTTATATAGCAGCTTGGTGGGCACCTGGCAGCCAGCCAAGGTCAACCCACCACACATCTGCTGCAGTTGCTCATCTCAAATGTTCCAGCCTGTAAAAAGACTTAGCTAGAGAGTTGAGCACAGCTATTAGAGCAGCAGTCACTAAAATAGAATTTAAATCTTTTGTAAAGATAGAACTACATCAATTGGATATTGATAGCACAGTATCTAGCGTGTGAGCGTCACCTTGAAAGGGACACCATAAAATTAAAACAAGTGAAATCAGTAAAGGAAGTACTCCTATACGAAGGCAACAGTAAATGGGCAGATGCCTGAAATAACAACTACTTGAATGAACTCCTGGAAAAGAGGGAGTCTGCTCTCAAAACTTTTTTTTCCCCCTCCCAAACATTCCAGGTCATATCTTCTTACAGTAATTCTCATTTATCATCCACACACACATTCACAGAATGACAAACTGGTGTAAGTAGACTAACTTCCTTCATATATGAAAAGCATTCACATGGAAAACTCCTACGATGCAATTATGCCATTTTCATTTATTTTGATGTGCTTTATCAGTGAGAACAAAAGCAGCTACTGTAGCTTAGCTACTCAGATCCTGGTATGACCCAGATTCAGATTTGATTGCTTGTCTTTGTCAGATCACTCTACAAAAATTTTAAAGCTTACAGAGACAATGGGAAATCTCAGCCAAATAAAATAAAAATAGAGGGCTGGAAGCTATCCTAGCGCCAGCTTTCTGTTTTGTGTCCCAGCCACCCAGATCAGCCAGGACACTAAGAAATATGTCTTGAATCAGCAGTGCTGTGTGTGTGAACTGTTCACTCAAGGAAACACATTGCCTGTGGAAGTTACAGTGTAATGGGCATCTATTACCTAGTTTTAAGGATGACACAACCATTTATGCTCTCCATTAAAGAAGAGCTCAAGAAATCTTGAAAAACTTGCTTAAAATACTGCATATCTCCCCAGCCTAGGCTTGAGGAGACAGAGGTGTGCATAACTATGCCAGAGAAGTCAGGTCCTCCATGCCCACCCACAGAGTTGGGGCACCATACATACTAGACCTCTCATCTAAAACTCCTTGAGCAGAGGTAGACCTCAAATCCTTAAGACGAAAAATATCACACAAGCAGCAAAATTATAAGCACTTCCACATATTTAATAAACCTAGATTTACTCAGATCTTTCACAGCTATTCCAGAAAGCCTTGGAAAGACTGATATGGAAAAAAGGAGAAAAGCAAAACATTATACAAAATCTCTCATGTTCCCCAGGACCTCCATCATCACCACAATGTTAAGTTTCCTCTCTTGCCCACAGAGCAGTCACTGTCTACACAAACGGGAGCAACAACAACAGAATAAATTAGGAGAAACCCACCAGAAGAGTCAACAGCTCAGTAGTGTCCATCATGGGAGAGCAACACTCAGGTACCCACCCCAACCAAGGCATCTCATATTATGTATCACAGCCACCCTCCCTGGTAATGAATCCTATCCTTGAGGTCAGAAACTCAATGTAAAAGTTCAGAAATTCCTTCAACAAGTTACAGTTTTGGCAAATCAAATTAAAAAAAAATATATATATATACACACACATATATTGGCTCGCACGATCAACTGTAAAGACCCTCCACCACTCACAGCTTCATGCATCTTCCTTAAGTAATTAACATGATTACTGATTCGATCAAATAGCTTCCAGGCTCCAACACACCAAGCTTTGTATATATATAGGAAGCAAAAACATTTATTTTCCAAAAATAAAAACAGAAGCAATGATCTGTTGTTTTTTTTTTTTTTTCTCCACTTCAGGGGATTTGCCAGGACTCCAAGAACAAGCCCCAGGAACTTGGAAGCTCATTCAGAGATGCCCCAGACTGCAGGTGCCTCAGGCTACAGAGCACTCATAGCTGCCTCAGACAGGAAACCAAGCAGGTTTCAGTGGCCCTTGAGCATAGTTCTGTCAGGTTTTATCAAAATAAAAAGTTCTTCCTGAGTAGCTTTTTGGTTTTGATGATTTGGTAAGATAAGAGTTTTGTCTGGAAAAAAATCCAATTATATTGATGGATAATATTTGGAATTTATACTACAGGACCACACTTGTCCTGGGCAGGGTGGGGGAGGGAAATAATGCCATAGTCTTCTGTCTTTCTTCACCCTTTCCACATTCCCTTTAATATCATATCATGGGGTCCCCATTTCAACCCCCTTTCTTCCCTTTCCATGTTCCTCACACTGTCTCATGCCAGACACCTCTGTGTCTGAGAACTTGTGTCTTTCCATTTAACCCATCTTCTTACACACACAAACTTGTGGGCCCCTTGTTCTACTCTTTACAGCACTTTTCCCAAGGTCTTCTTATATAAAGACCCTCTCAGAGGCCACCAGGATAACACCCCACTGCATCTTCTCTGTGTGCTCCTTTCCTTCACCCCACAGTAGATGCTAAATATATTCGCAATTCCTTCTTCTCCCCTTCTGCCAGGGCTCCCCTCTCTCCCCTCATACTTGAGGCTCTTGAACATTCCCCTTCTAACTATCCCTCCCACTTACCCCTCCAAGTTCACTATCAACAGTAAACACTAATTATGGAAAAAAAAAACCACACTGTTAACCCACTGAAGCAAAGCTGTGTGTCAGAGCAGCTGCTGTAGTTTCACCTGAAAGCAGTTTCCAGGAACGTGCTGGGAGAAAAAACAATTGCATGTCAGATGAGCCTGATGAGAGAGCAGGAGCAAGGCATCACACATCCTCCCAGTCCCAGCCTGCAAGTTTTAGGTTATGCAATGCTCTGCATGAAGCACCAGGGAAAGGGAGAGACGACCTGACAGCAAAACAGTCATAATCAAGGAAGCGGGAATATTCTTTTTACAGATTCAGCCAATATATTATTCTCTTCCTCTTCCCCCCTTAAAAGCAGACAAGAGTTTTAATGGGTCATTCTTCCTAGTGGTTTCCTGTTCAGCTACTAAGTCCAGAGGCTCAGAAGCCTAACAGAAGAGGGAAGAAGTGCTGGTGTCTTATATAGCTCTCCACCATGAGATCTGCTTACCCGTTTTGGTTTTTTTTTTTTTTCTTTTCTTCTTCTTACTGCATTGACTCAGAGCTCTGGGCTTCTTTCTTTTTAAGTGTTCCCACCACCAAACCACAGCCTTTTGTAGATACAGCAATTGCCAGTTTCACTATACTCAGAACAGCACTTCCGACTGAGCCAAAAAAACTATGTGTAGGTGTTGCTCGCTTGTAGGCAAATTGTTTACAACTCACTCAGTTTTTTTGGATCAATGGAAAGAAGGAGCAGTAAATCTGCTTTCTGAGTTAGAGTGAGTGAGCAATGAAATGGGTACATTGCCCTAGCTTTAACAAGACAAAAAAACACCACCAAGCCACTAACAATCATTTAATGCATGACAAGCTTGATGTGTCATCTGCCCCTGTCTACGGCAACAGTCTCCTAGAAGAAAGAGACAAAATAGAAAGAGAAATACTCACGCATGTCACCAATTGCTCCTTTTGTGACATTTGTGGCTTTCCTTACTGTCACAGTAAATACGTGTGAATACTGGTGTTCCACCTGGAAGTCAGAGAGTTAGAGGTGATTAAGCTCCAGAACCAAAAACCACTTATCAAAATAGGTTTCATTTTGTCCAAAAACAGAGAGAGAAATCACCCAGTCAAAATGTAAGTGAAACTCATACTGGATAGAGCATCTTAAAGCTGAACTGCACCCTGTAGTTTTACTGAAAGGTCAGACCTTACACTAGGGTTGCTTGATTTTCCTGCAGCCACACCTACTAATCTCAATGAATAACACTCCTCCTCTCTACAGAACCTGCTTTAAGGCATTTAGTCAGTCAGGGACAACTTGGTACGGTAAGGAAAAAAAATAAAAAGAGGGTTATTTTACAGTGTGCTTGTCTTTGTAATTACCTTCCCCCAGTAAAAAGAATGGGTGCAATTATTTTAAAGTATGCATTCTGGAACACATATATGCATACTGCACACACAAGGGATATAGTTAGTAATGCATGGAATATACCTTTTTAGTACACATCAATATTCAAAGTGCAAGTGTCCTCAAGACAATGGAGGGAAGGTGAAAAGCAAGCTGTTAAGCCATTCACAAGCAAGTTTCATGCAGTTTCTGGAGCTTCCTGTTTCCTGTAAAGCCCAAGCACACAGCAGGAACTGCCTTTCTAAGAGCAGGTCTGTTCTGAATGAACTAGAGAAGTAGAAAAAGGCGTGAAATTAAGAAACAAAAAGTAAAAGCCCTAATGAAAAGAGGTCAGTAACTCACATCTATTGTTATTTTATCTACATAGCTATAAGTTTCACCAACCTACTGAATACCATTATCAGAATCACCACTGCATATTACAAGGCACACAACATCGGCCTTTACAGGGACACAGTACAGAGCTTGTGGGTAAGTTATTTTTTATGTATTAGAGCTAGGATCAGGTCTCACACAATTGCCTCTCAGCACTTACATCTACACTGCTATCTTAAAGCCAGTCTTAAGACACTCAAGCTGTCTGACTGCCAACAGTGCCTAGACATTGACTCAGGTGCTGGTACAACCAGGAGGGCGCCAGCTCGCTCTCCTGCAACAGAAGCTTGGGCACCGGGAGGGGACCACCTCACACCTGAGCTCTGCCTCTACAAAGAACATCAGGTCCAAGCTGCCTGGCTCTTACAGCTCAAGCCACTGTATCAAAAGTGTACCTCCTGTGGGACCTCAGGTAGTCACCTATCATATACAGTGACACACCTCTACCTCAGGTTTCCATTTCTAAAACTGAAACAGTGATATTTTCTATCTTTTCCTAACCACCCATTAACTTTGTGAAATACATTAAAAGAAACACTGCATATCAGGCATTAGCACCAAAACAACTAACCAAATATTAAAAGCCTTACAACATATTCCAATCAGAAGGAAAAGGGGGAAGTACAGAATCAGGAAATTCACTGACATTTATTTAAAATGATAGACAATACCCTTGATACAGGACATGGGACACGCTTATTCAGGCTGTGTCTGGTGTTTTCCTGCTATGTTCTCATCTGGATACTTCCCTTTTTTTTAAAAAAAAAACACACCTCCTTTTTAAAGGAACAAACAGATAAGCCAACAAAACCCTTCAATCCATACGTGGCTTAGTTTTCAACAGTGGCACATGCCTCCATTTAAGCTACTGCTGCTTCAACTGCTAGACTTTATAAGGTCCTTCAGGTGGTTCTCAACTATTTCAGAACTGGTTGCTTCAGCCAAGCCTCATTATTTCACATCTACAACACATATCCAGAGACTAGAACCAAATTGGATCCCTCTAATACAAATAAACAAAAAAAAAAAAGATAGTTTCTTATAGGTTATATATCATTTTCCTCAAAAAAAGAAAAAAGCCAAAACCAATCTTCTAAAGACAGCAAAAGTGGCTTGTGAATGTTTAAGTAGCAGTTGAGTCAGGACGCGTTAAAAAACAATGCAAATGATACCAACAAACTCCTCCACAAGTCTGTAGAGGTCTGCAAAGGCATAGCCACATCACCATGGCAAAATATCTAGGAGAAAATGTCCACAGTGATACTGAGGGTATGACTTCACTACAGACACTGGCTGACCCAGACACTGAATTGTTGCGTCTTTATTAAGGCTGTAATCACCCACATGTTGTGACGACTGCTGAGGCTCATTTCATGATGGTCTGCCCAGCAGTAAATTTCAACTCTGTAATTTTTCCCCCGTAAGCTGTAGGAGTTGTCCGATTCAAAGAACAAGTAAGCAGGCAGGGGGAAAACTGTGGCAATGTAAACTGTCACCTTACAAGTGGTATACTGAAATCGTCATTGCACAGCAAGTGGTTCACCAACCACAGTAAAAATGGAATCCAGACTCTAATCGATTCTCCTAGCCAGGACTGTTAACTCACCTCAAAAGCATCAAACACAACAGAAAGGGTTTAGATGTGGGAACTCAAAGTTGTTAAGAAGCAACACCTATTTAACAGCCTGCCTTGTGCTGACATGAAGACATACCAATGATTTCGTGACATCCACCACCTTTTGCATTGCAGCTTCCAAGAGTGGATGGATGAATGGGAAGGAGGATGGCACTTCTCCCTGAACAAACTTCTGCCTCTGCCACATGGCAAAAAAGGCCCAGAGTTTTCCATCACAGCAGAGTAAACAGGGATTTTGGCAGGTATTTGGGAACAGCTGGTACTACTGTGAACACAGCTATATAAAAGTTACCCCAGCTCTGTCATTTACCCTACTTCAAGAATTTTTACAAGCTGTGAATCTGCAGAAAACAACTGTGTCTCTTGTTTTCAGTTTGCATCTTGAAAGTGCTCGAAACTGTTTTATCAGTGTGTGCCACCTTCACACGCACATCAGATCGCTGAAGTGTCAGTTTCACAATGCAGCACTGGCCCCAGAGTTTGTTCACACAGGCTGATGTAGTTCCTTTGTCATATATAACCTTGTAATTAAGAGAAACAGCCCAAAGCACAAACACACCACCCTTATTCTTAGCTGTTAAGAAAGAGCCTGTCCTCACGAGAGACCAGAAATCAGAGATCACTGAACATTTAGGAACAAAGAGGAGGATGGAGTTATAATTAAGTAACAAGCATGGGACATGGGATTTAGTTCTCAGCTGCTACATGGAACTCGTGTGCAATTCTGGTGCCCCAGAATCCTGGCTGTAAAATGGGGATACTACAAGATGCTCACTGACAAAAAGCACTTCTGTAAAGTAATTTTCTGTCATCTTCTAGTCCTACTCACGAAACTCATATGCCTAAATAAAATGCCTACCATCAAAACAAGGCCAAACCACCACTTACTATTCTCATTACAGCAGTATAGAGACCGTCTTTACTTTCTATTACAAGTCGGTAACTGTTTTGCTAATACTATCATGAGAACTGCTTTTTATTGACTTAAGCAGCAAACCCTGTCATTCCAGCTGTTGTTCTGCCAAGAAAGTTAAGTCTGGTTTAAGATCTGGTATCCTCTGAAATGAATGCGAGCACACAGAGGTCTGGCAAAACAGAAAAACATTATCTTCTTTCCCCACATCTCACCCAAAATAACTCACTGAGGCTTATAATTATAGAGTTATTAATATTTGGACATAATCACATGCTTGGAAGAAATTTGCAACTACTAAAATAAACGAACTCTCTCTCAGTCAAAAAAAATACACAGAGATACACAAGAAGCTCAGAAGTCTAGATATTTTCTTACCTCAAAATAAACTTTTTTTTATGCAACTTAAGTGCAATCGGAAATTAAGGCAATTTTCCACTTAGGATCCAGTTTCTAAGGGTATTAAGAGGCCTAGATGTCCATATTAATAGCTAGCAGAACTTTCAGAAGCATTTTTTGGTTAGTTTTTGGAAAGACTGAGTTCTAAAGAAGTTAGCTGCCCCCTGAAAATACCACAAGAAATGGACTCTGAATACCTTTATAAATCCAGCCCTTGCTAGTTTAGATGACTAAGCTGCATTTTCTAAAGTGACTTATGTTCACCTTAAGTCTTGATAAAAATCTGTACATTGCCAAGTCCTCAATTACTTCTGAAAAACAGATGATGGTATATAAATCACTTAAATGTTGCAACACTGAGTGGAGTAACTTCTGCATATCTTTAAAAATCTAGGCCAGGTTAAAAATTTCAGAAGCTCACAATTAACTCAAAAACCTAAATCCTATCATCCAAAGTGACCTAGCTTTACATATGTGTTTCATTTCACTTCCTCCTTCTCCATAAATTTAGAGAAGAAAAAAAGTTTTCAATATGCCCTCTCTGAACATGGGTTTTCTGAATTACAGAAACTCCTATGGACAGTATTCACTCTCTACTGGTTCAATCCACAAGGTTTTCCAAGCATCACGCACAGCCATCGTTCAATATCTCCTGTTCTCACACCACAGCTCTCCATTTCTTCTAACTCCTCCTCCTGCCTCCTTTGTTCCTCTACCACCTTTGACTGCTTTTTTCCCCTCCCAGTAAAATTTCCCAAATTATCTGATTTCCTCTATTTTACATATCACTGCATTTGTATGTACATAAACACCATTACCTTCCCACTATGGGACTGGGAAACAGAACAACATGCTAAGATCTCCTGTAACACAATCAGGTTTTACCTACGAACTTTCTGCCCTTACTGAGAAAGCAAGGGATTTGCATGCATTGAATATAATATTTTTCATATCCCAGAATGCTGAGTCACAATATGTAACTCAGTCAGGAGATATACTTGCACACGAAATACCAAACAGGAAGCTCTGGTATAGACAGACTGTGTAATAAGTATTTATTACTTTTACTTCCTTAACATTAAGGACACTTGAGCTGACGATTGGCCTGGACAAATGAAAATGTTTGCCTGTTTTCTTAAGTAAGAGACTTTCATAAAGTAGTCCATGCTCTTCTTTCACAGGGTATTACAATTAAGACAAACATTTGTGCATATGCACACACACAAATTTTATCTTGAAGTGATTTTTCCCATTGTTATAATATTTATCCCCCATATCAGTGTAACTGAGTATGTATTACGCATCTTAATTCTTTATTCTCTGAATCTAAAAAGCATTTTTGGTACAGTCAGTGCTGTCTGTACCTGCAGTAACTTTGTGAATGCTTTATTTTATTCCTCCAAGTCTTGCATAAAATGAGAAAAAAAGATGAGGGAAAAAAAAGAAAAATAACTATTATGTGTTTTCCGATCGCTTTAACAGTAGGACTTTTGGAAAATGCAGAATTCTTTTGAGTCTTTTCATGCCAAATGTCATTAAAAATTCATTATTTTTGCATTGATATGAGCCTGCTGCCCTTGACTGTTCTGAATTTTAGTAAAACTTTCCATGCAATTTCATTTTTCGAATTAAGAAACCTCAAAGACTTCCATTCACTTTTCAAGCAATTATAGGATCAGCTCTTGCATTAACAGCGTTCGTCCTGCATTAGCAACATTCCCACAGCAGCAGTTCAGCATTGCCAGAGGACTGTAACTACATATACTTCTAAGACTCCATTTTGTTCATTATAGTATATATATTGGTATCAAAAGAGATCTTTTATGTGAATGATTCAATGAAATATAACTGAGTGCCTCAGAGACCTCTCCCATAAAGGTACAGATCAGATCAAGCATTCCATCCAGGAGAGGGCACTGATGCAGAAAGGAGTAAGTTAATGTATTGTTTTAACACTATTAAATACAGACATCAACCTGAAACTTGTCTTTACAGCAGCGTTCACAGAACTACAGAGTGAGTAAAACACAAGTTTGACATCTGCTGGCTGCAAACTCATGTAAAAGGATGTGACTGCGTGGGGTAGAAACCACATAATTGATAAGAGATCATTTCAAGGAAGCATATGCTGTATTTTTAGCAATGTAAAAGTTCAACATTATGACAAGCATATCACTTTTCCTGCCATGAGATTCTGGGCTGTTACAAGAAGTGCTTGATATGAACACACCCAGCTTGTTTCAAGATTTCAGTTTGAGCAGGAATTGCAATTTCAGTGTTTACTTTGGACAGTCACTCAAGCAAAGATATGTGTGAATATTACAGCTGAAAGCCAGCATTCAACAAGCTGCTGAGCCACTCCACTGGCTTGCCACACAATGGGCAGTTCTGCTCCCATTTCCCTTCTCCTCCTTCCCTTACCCCTACTTCTCTACTTATACAGGTTGTGCTCACATGGTTGTACCCTTGGGCCAGCTCTGACAGCAGAGAACTAATATCTTTTGCACTGAACTGTTTTTCTGCCAATTCAGCAAGGTCATTTGGCTCACTCCAATCAGATACATTTGAGAGCTGGTACAAGGGATGCAGCAGGAACACTGGAATAAAGCAGGAAGGAGGGAGCAGGAGCTTCTGGCAGCAGTGTGTTGTTGAATGGCACAGATCATTTCACTGACCTTTACCTACAGTTTGCAGGCTGTATTTTGAAGATTCTCTTTGAATCAACATCACTGATACACACTGGTTTAAGATCTAAATATCCAAAATTGCCAACTTATCCCTCTATCCATACTGATGAAAAGGGAAAAGAGTTATTCCGTAACTAGAATTGTACACCAAAAAAAAAATTGTACTGTAAGGGAGAAAGTTACACACGTGATGTTACTTTTGTCAAACTGAACTGTAGTCTGCAATCAGTGTGTGGAAAATCTTGTATGAAATAGTCAACAACAGGCACTTTGATGAAACACTTTGAACAGGCAAGTCCTTTAGAACGATACCCTACGACATCATACCCATGAGGTTGTTAGGAGCCCGTATTCCATTTTGACTTACACATGAGCAACTACACTCAAAGCCGTGACATGCTTTCAAAAAGCTAACTTGAATCTTTCAAATTTCATTCAAATAAATTTCTGAAGAAGTCTGCTCTAACCATGCTTACCATTTCTTTAACGAATTAATGATAACTCTAATGGTGTGCGCTTATTTAGAGTAACTTCTAATAGGATACATTATACAAGACAGTATATATTATACAAGACAGTATACATAGAAGATTCAAAGCTACTTACCACAATGTGTTGATAAGGATCTATGACAGACATTTTTGCCTTAATTTTTATTCAAGACAACTGCCAAAAGTCTACTTCAATTCTACACAGAAGAGGCTTCCCAGTTTTTCAAAGCAGAGTTCAGTATGACAGATCCTTTACCTATTAAGTAACGAAAAAAATATAATTAAAATTCTTATGTTCCTTTTAAACTGTATTTTGTAACAGAGCAAATGAGTTCCTCCACTTTAGGATGGTTCCTACAATTCATTTGTCTACCAAGAGCTTAATTTCGTATGAGCTATGGAAGTATAGATATTTACTTGCCTGAACTAGAGAAACTTCTTGTGCTTATTTCCTCTACCTCAGGGTAAGAGCACAAACCAAGTATCTTGAATTCCAGTCATCCAAGTGTTTCTAGCAGCTCTACAGATAAACAAAAGAATAGAGCAATTATATTTATCCATTACATACATTCAAATGTATATGCTTCCATGCATTACAATACTAGTTAATAGACTTTTTACTGTAGTGACAAATTCTTGGTTCCCATGCTTTGCTTCTATATTACGATGCTCACATGGTCAGGACAGGACAGAGATGAAGTTCGTCTTTGTATCCTCCTCCCCTGTACAAGGTGAGGTACAAGGATATGTCCTGCACTCACACCAATGGACATGAATTTTACCAATGGACATGAATTTTAGAACTGAAAAATCAGTTGGAGAGCACAAGCACAATAGTCAGCAACTCACACCAGACAACTGCAACCCTTTGTAGTAAGGGTCTGTTTAGCCATTTTAACGCAGCTTTTCATACCACCTTCACTTTGAAAGCTTCTTCCACAAACAGCAAATTCCCAAAGTTGCACCTAAGAAAATAACAGAAAACAAATTCCAGCCTCTAATCCACACCAACAGCACAGGCGAATTAATTCGGCAGCTTCTCATTTAACTATAAACAAGCAGCAATAGTGCCCTCTGTAAACCTGGGAAGGGAATTCCAGCTGAAGCTGTGTATGGCCACATACACATCCCTGGCCACCCCAGATGTCTAGAGATCCACAAGAGGCTTTGATGGGCAAACTGCAAACCAGCTGGCAGGATTTAAATGGGTTCTTCATAGGCCACTGTTTTCTGAACACTTTGTGAAGATTTCTACTGAAATCAGGGGCCACCAGAGCCCTTAAACTTCAGAACTGTTTCCAATCATCAAAGTAAAAAATACTAAGAGAGGTAATTCCTTTCTGCATTTCTCAAACATGGAAACTGCTGGACAGGATCAGTTCTCAGATTCAGCTGGACCACAGTCAGACCTGAACCATCAGCAGAAGCTTCAGAGTGAAGAGAAAAAAGCACCTTGTGGGGCTTGGTCTCAAGGAAATTATTCCTAATTCTCAATTTTGAAAGGGCAGAATAAGCCCTAAAGAATGATGATTTATGTCACTCCCAAAACCCTTGCTCTTGAGCAATTATGTGCATGCATTTCCATAAAAGTTTTGTTTCATTATGATCACTAGAACATTACAGTATCCCTTCCTTAATTCTGTCAGCCCTAACAATAGCTTGAGGCTAGAAATTACCCTGGTTTTATTTATTTGTTTTTATCCAAGGAAGTCTGAACAAGAAAAACTAACATACATTCAGTTCAGTTTTCATTCAAGGCAGCTCAATGCCAGGGCAACAGGAACAAGTCATCTTTATCATAGAAAGCAAGTAGCTTTTCAGACTTAAAGGAAGATCTCTAACACATAAATCCACCATTATTTCTCCTACTGCAACAATAATTGCAAAGACTTATTTTTATTAAAATTCTATCAGCCAAATTCTGCAGTGGCGTAAACAGGCAGATGGGAGGGAAGTAACATTGTGTTTATAGACATATTGTATAGCTAGTTTGTTATACTCAAGTTTATTTTACCTTGGGTCCTACTTAAATGACATTGGAGAACCTTGGTAAACAAGCCCTGCCATATCAGTTTTTGAGGAACTGTTGCAAACTTCAAAGGCAATCAAGAAAAGGGATCAGTGAGGGCTATCCGATCACTGCAATGAATAGGAAATTTTTAAGTCATAAAACAGAAAAGACACCATTTCCCCTAACTGCACAGTCAACTACCAACAAGTTACCACAGTCATTTTGAAAAGATACACAAAACTAAGCTGAGGATACTGCTCTATTTGCAGAAATAAGAAAATGGGTTAGGCCTAGGATGAGAAGCCTGGTTCGAGTTATTTGTCTAGCATCCTAGAGGCAGAGTTCCAGTTCTGCAGATCATCACTCAACTGGTTGACTGGCTTAGACATGAGATCATCCTCTCTTTTCCTATAACCCCCTGCCTCATTTATTTCAACATCTGCAGGAAACACATTTGTGATCCTGCAAACAACAGTCTCTTTGACTACGGAGCTGTAATGAATCCCCAAGCACCATCTGTCCTCCATGTTGAATGAGGCAAGGATCATGCAGACAGACAAATATGCAATCACGTAATTAACAACTGTACCAAACACACATGCACAAACTGCAAGCTAAAGATACACAGACAGGGTCTCTGAATAGGGAGAAAAGGGCCAGGAAGCAAGTAGACCCTGATGTGATAGGCAAAGCCTAGTATCCTGGTTTTCCATACAGCTCTAACCAACAGCATGACAGATCCCAGCCCTAGTCATGCTGGTATTACTCAAAATTGGAGCTCTTGGTTTGCCGTCTTAATCAGTCTTTCAGGATGTGATAAACAGAGGCAAGTACCCAAAGACAGGCATCTAGTGCCATTTCAGACACATGAGTGTACCTGAGGCACCCTGGGGCTGGCAGATGGACAGGTATCCAAGCTCTGCCAAAAGCCAGCAGGACATCTGAAGTGGTAGCAGACATCTATGTTTAAGTGACTTGAATACTTACGTCCTTTACAGCGGATTTAATTCAAGTCAGAGTTACTTGACCCTAATATACTTACACCACACCCTTTGCAAGCTTGCACTATGTTATCAATAGAGTTTGGGTTAAGCACACTAATATATTTCTATATCTAAATTCTTAGTGTGGCAGAGGAGCCAAAATACAGCACTAACAGAAGCTACCTATTACACTCATCAAGGGCCGCAAAGAAAGTATTGAAGAATGTTTAGTTCAAACATCTGCAGTAAACAGAGCTGTGATCCCAAAATTATCTCACTTAAGACTGCCACTATACACTGTCCATCCCACAAAGCCTAATGGAAAAATCATCAACTAATTAAGGACTGTATCACAAGCACATACAAAGAACTGAACTCAAGTTGAAGCTGGTGGCAGGCCAACCCTTGACAGATTGCAGGGGAAGTAGCACCTCTAAGCAGATCTTCAAGGACACTTTAATATTATTAACATGTATTGTTTTGTTTCCCTGATATACGGTGGAATCGCATCGTCTGTGAACTGTGCTATTCTAAGGGCTGATAGCACTCCTTCCTAAAGGACTAGCAAAGCACCTCTCAGCCAGTGCCTCTGCAACAACACAAGCATAAATTCTGTCAATTCATACAGTATCACCAAAATTAACTAAGCTGGCCAGACTGATTAATGATATATTTCTTGATGTTTTATCGACAAATTGTCCAAGTTTACAAAACACCATAGCAAACACAGCCACAGCTTAGCTTGGTCATGTAATACAGAGACAGCTTTCTGCTAAGTTTCTAAATCTCACTTTCACCCAAAAGTGAACTCTACTTTTGTCAGCGCAACAGCATTTAATTGTTAGGCACAGTTTCAGACATCAAAAGTAACAAGCTATTAGCGGATAGGTGGATAGCTGTTTAAATCAAGGCTCTTCTGTGATCTTAGCTCATTTCACTTGAGGTGACAGATTGAAATGGTTAAGGGATTATTGTCTCTAAAGACCGACAATAACAGAGCAATTCCACAAAAACAAGTCACACACACACGGACAGAGATTATTACTGGAACGGTTTCATTCTTAGTGTTGATCCAGCAAATTCCTACAGATAATTCAGTTTTACAGGATGTCAAGGACAAAGGACAAGAATAATGAGATTTTCCCATTTCATGCTGAGTATGAGCTTACTCCACAGTTAGTCTCACCAAGTGGAAAAACTCTGCAAATGAGTAAAGCACAACACAGTATAAATATCACCACCAGAATACATCCTCAAGATTGTAAGAAAAATCATAAAAGGGAAATTGTTTATATGAAGCTGGCCAATTCTTCTTAAAAAAATCAAAGACACGGACAATTAAAAAAATAAGTGAGTAAGTGCGACTCACCAGTACAGTCATTAATGCTCAATCTAATATGATAAGAGTAAGGGGTACAGAATAAGCTAAGTATTGACTCAGGCTTTTGGTATGAATGTCACCATCCGTTTCTATCAAATCAGATTACAGAATTTTATTTGGTTACAGATTGATCCTGCGATTGTATAACAGAAATAACAAATAATCTGTTTCTACGTGATTTTGCCTAGCATCCTGGAAAATCACTGTAACGTTATTTCTTAATTTAGGTCTTCCCACACAAGAAACAAGGTTTACCTCTTACTCTGTGAAAAGCACCCATAACTCCATTTTCATCATAAATGAAAAAGTATATGCTTTGCTGACGTGCAATGACTGTTCTTCCCATGCCTTGCTAAGAAAGCATGGGTAGAAGGAAGGATTCTGAGCAGAAAAGCAAAAAGCTCAACCTTTGTGCCACATTTTTGGAGGATGCTCTGGGGTGAAGTTTGGCAAGGAAGTTGACACAGCATAAATAGCTAGACTGGCAATTAAGATTGGGAAGCCACATCTGGCTTCCTGCTAAAGAGCACGTAACATATGAAAAGATTGTGAATATCTCTTTGAAAGGTGACCTGCCAGCCTGTAAAGCAATTACTGAAACTACAGGTGACACAGAGTAACTAAGATTTCCTTTCAATGGAAGGAAAGCACTATAAAATACCCTAGCAGGGCTGAAACTCTGGAAACATCGCAGAAATTTTGAGCAAGGTAAATTTACACCTTATCTAGTGCTGGAGGCTACTTTAGAGGCCAAAAGCAAAGAAGACAGAAGTGGTAAAATAATCAGGCCAGTTCTCTATATACAGCTGCCTAGCACCTCCTGGAGAACTCCATGTTACAGTAACCTCCTGTAACAGGAGGCAAGACTTGGTGAGTCAGGGGAAATCAGACATGCTCCCATAATAAACTTAATTAAGCTGGATTTAGTCCAAGAGGAAAAAAAAAAATCCCTATCTTACATTCTGTAAGGAATGACCTTTCCAACAAGAATATTCAAGAGGCTGGAAGCATTTCTGCCTGAATACCTGCACCTATTCCACATCAGTCATGGAAGTTCCCAGTACATTTCCTATCCAGACAAGTACTGTATTTTCACCATGAACACTAACTACAGGCCTGAAGGAAGAGGCAACTGATTCAGGGCATGATGGTTTATCTTACAGTTATACTGCTTACGCAAAGGAGAGTTAACAAGAAACACTCACTGCAACAGTTTGCGAGAGGTTATGAGAAAAAGCCATGTCATCATACATGATTTTACTGTATAGGGAACTTACAGAAATATTAGAAAGTGGAACTGAGTAAATTCAAAGTAAGGAGTTAACTTATTCTGAGAATGAAAGAGTTACTTGAATTAATACATTTACATAACTTTTCTCCCATGTCTTCTATTTTACTTCAATTGAAATTGCACTAGAAATAAAAAACAGCCTTGAATGTAAAAAAAAAGCTCTGCTAAGGGACTCCAAGAATATTCTTTAAAAATGGCAAAGATCACTGTCTTTTTCTACAGAAATCCAAGCCACAAGACAGACAGTTTAGATGGCAGAGTCTCAAAATTTACCGAAAAACCTCAAGCAGCTGATCAGTAATCGCCGCTGTGTAGGTCAGACTCCCTGTAGCTTATGTGGGAACCAGCTAGCTTGTTTTTCTAGCAAGCAGGCCAAAAACAAAAGAAGAATGTGAAAAATCTGATGGAAGTTCCACGAAAAAGAAGAATTATTAGGATATATTCCCCGTAAAAACAATTACAGTACACTAGTCAAGTCCACCTATTATTTAAATCATTTCAAGAAGATTGTCTATGCAGGCTATTTGCTATATGCACATGACAATTAAGAAAAAGAAAAATTAAAAAATGTCCAGCATTTCTGTACATTAGGATTTCAGAATTTAGTTATTCCACAAATCAACTTTTTATGTATGACAGTTATTTGTTTAAGGGTATTCTTACTTTTGGAAGCCCAACTTAAGGCAGCAGAGAACAATAACTCATACTTCAACTTCAAGATAATGGGTGCCCCAAGTACCTAGCATGTTTGAGATATCAAGCCAGGCTCTCTGAAATGGAAAAACTCAATACCAGTGGCAGCTTTAAAAGTGTTGCCAAAAATGCAAACACTTAAATAATAACTTCTAAAATTAAATGATATACATCTCAAGTGCAACACCTGATTGGACAAAGTTGTTGAATATATTGCTTTAAAACTCAGGTGAAGGGAAGAAAAGAAAAAAACTCCCCTGCATTTCATTCTTACCTGGATCTTTGACAAAACTTTCCATTTCCTCTAGTGTGCTGCAGTGTGCTGGCCGAGAGCTGTTGCCTGCCAAAACCTCCAGGAACAACCTTTAAGAAGCCTCATTGGTACTGTAGAAAGAACTGCTGCTGAATATTTTAGGGCACTAGATTTAGACTCCAAAGATCTCAATCCAAATGCCTCACTCTCCCTTGGTGACAACAGGGATGTCATCCAACTTCTAAATATGTCTGGGTCAACAACTTTTAAAGATTTTATTAAAATAATGAGAGTTTGGTTCTTACATATCTTTAACTTAATGCCTTCATTCCTTCTTTTGCTTCCCTGTTGTAAAATAGGGATGGTTTAAACTAAAAAACTTCAGGGAAAATATTAGAATAAATTTTTATTTAAGTGTTTATGTTTGACTTTTTGGGGAAGAGACAAGCATGCAAAGCTGCCCAATGCTCTCAGGCTTCAATTGCAGATGACAATCCTCCTGCATTACAGTTATGCAGTGGTTACACACAAAAGAACAACCACAATAATAGCTAAAAATGCAAGGAGCTAGTGAAATTAACAGCTGGCTTCTGTTCAGGTAACACGTCAACAATAAAACAAATTTAGCTTAAAGTTAGGCAAACATTTCCTTTAAATATCTTTTTTAATTCTCTTTCAATTCAGTTAGTATCCAGAGCAAGTTATCCAAACTGCTCTTTTTTTCCTGAATTTCCCGGCATTTCAGTGCAAACTGTAATGCCAGCCAGCACACACAGGCTACTGTCATGCTGGCACTGCAGGGATGGAGAAAGGACTGCACACAAAAGGTGTGTTTCATCATCTTACACTCATAGTGTCTGTACAACATGACTCAACATTACAACTTTCATGTTCTGGTTTTGGACTATTTACTCAAAATATGAGCTCTGGTCACTGTCTGCAATAAAGGGGACAATTGTGCTGCACTTCCTTTGGTCTGTATGATCATAACGTTAAAAGCATGACAAAGTAGTTAGAGTGACTCAAGGAATTTGTCAGGACTTTCTAGTAAAAGTAGTAATGAACAAACTTCTGATGCTGAGATTTTTCAGCCTCTTTTAAATGATATGAGTAAAATTTATATGGAAATATTTTATGGCTATTGCCCAGCTGGAGTTTGAGTAAGTAATATAAACTTATGTTTTACACACAAACACATAGGCAGATGTAGACATCCCTACTGCATATATTATATTCTTGAGGGGAGAGACTAAGTGGTAAACTTATACTATGAAAGACTTCTTTGCATTTTTCATGTACAAATAGTTTTATAATCAACTGATTTAATAAATAAACACATACTAGACCTAGCAGGATAGCTCAACTGCCCTATCCACTTTCTTGAGAAGTCTGCGGTGGGACACTTTTGCAATAGAAAGTGCATCAATACCAGTGTTCTTCAGACCAGGATTTGAGCAGTTACAAAAAAACTACAGAGTTACCAGCTTGTGCTCAAAGCCAAACTTACATCGGCAAACCATTTACTGAGGGGTTTTGATTTTCTCTACAAATTCAAGTAAGACTTTGTGGCACCTCCTCCACAGCCCTCCTCTCCCAGCTGGAGAGGGGAAGCAGCAAGCTATCTTCCTGCTTGGTGACTGCACAAGGGAGTGGCACATTATCCTGCCCCTTCCTGAGCTTCCTCTTTCTGTACCATGCCTCTCAACTTTTCTGAGGCGCTCTCTGTTCACCAGTCATCTCTGCCATCTGTGCCCCAGCTGACAAGTACCTGTGCCTGCTCTCTTCCCAGGGCTATAGTAGCAGCATCACAATGACTAATTTTCTGCTCCACCATTTCCACTGAGTTCAGAGTAACAACAGCAAAAACGCCAAGCCGCTGCAAGAGCTTTAGTGCAATCCCTCCACTGATTTAGAAAGAAAGCTTCGAATTGAGTGATGCTTGCTTCATTTTTAGACAGCTATCTCAAGTTATAACTGTTAACAACACAGTCAAGCCCTGAGAGGATGAGGGGAAGGATCTAAGCCACTATTAACAGATGCACAACACTTCCAACTAAGGCTTTGGAGATGGGTTAAAACTGAAAATAACATTTTGATTTAATACAGTTATTGGAATTTTTTCTATTTATCATAAACAAGAAGATATGTCAAACTTTGTGGTAATCTGATTCTACCAGTACCAAAAGGTTAGCTACACCAATGGTTACATAAAGCAAACAAAAAACACAAAACTAACAAAAAAGCAGCAACCACTAGCTACCCAGACCTTAAATGTCGCTTTCAGGAAA
This sequence comes from Aptenodytes patagonicus, assembly GCF_965638725.1. NCBI lineage: Eukaryota > Metazoa > Chordata > Aves > Sphenisciformes > Spheniscidae > Aptenodytes > Aptenodytes patagonicus. The sequence goes on from NC_134953.1 coordinate 46,882,506, forward strand.
TGTGATACAATCAAATTCACTAAGGAGCCACAAACAATGACTCAAGAAATAAATGGACAGCAATCAAAGTCAGGAAGAAACCCCGAATTTGCATATTCCCTTGTTAAAACAGCTTTGCAAAATTAGGGACATAAGGGGGACTTTCATGCTCTTCTCTGAGGCATAGAGGATTGGTCAGCCAGAGAAAGTTCAGCAAAACTTAGATGAACTATGACTACTGTCTTACCAAACTGTCTAAACTTTTAAATTAACTATTTCTTAAGACACCGAGGACTTACTACCTCCCTTGCCAACTCAAACTCTCTCTCAGCATATTAAAACACCAGCTGATGTGCCCGCTCTGTGCTGAAGGGGAAATGATTGACACATATTACGGGACAGAGGAATACCCAGTGGAGACGTTCAAGCACTTTTCAACAAGAGTTTTTGTTCAGAAAAATGTCAATTTGCCAAAGCAAAAAGCTGTCATTAGAGAATGACATCAGTTTTAATAAAACTCTTTTTGGGAGAGTTTATCACATCTACACTCAAAACTGAAGCTAACTGCAAATAGCCAGTCTGTATGTGGCCAGGTCACTCTCAGTTGGGGGAGACTAATGCTCACCTTCCCACACTATTCATTTCAGAGCAGGCATATGAATTTTGGTCTCCCTCATCCCCAGTGCTTGTTCTTTCTCTGGCCCTTCATTTATGCATAGCAAGTGATACCAAGCAGCAGGACTGCCTCACAACCAAACATATTCTGCCCTAGCATGCAAAAAATTCAAGGTCAAACTTTTTATCTGAAGGGAGGGGAGAATGTCTAAGATGAGACTGAGACATGGTTTCAGGTTCTTATACATAATTTTGATTCAGATTTGACTTAATGACTAGGAAGAAGCTATTTAATTTCTCTGTATCAAAGACACCCTTATAAAAATTAAACCTATATTCACTAGGCCACAGGAGAGTTGAAGAGCTCATTAAATTAATAAATTTGGGATTCTTGGAAAAAGGAATTTAAGCATAAAAAGCAAAATAATACTTGGAAGTATGTCATAGTTAACTGTAATCAGTCACCTACCAGGAAGGTCTGTGTGAGCATGTGCTACTCAAAGTGGAAAATGTCAAAGAAATGCAAGATGTTGGCAGATTTTGCAATTAGAAAAAAAAACTGGTTTTCATTACTGTCAGCACAGACATCACACCAACTTCCTACAGGAACCTTAAACTGTTTGGTAAAAAAAATGAGTTTGCAAGTATCATCGCTGAACACACACACCCCCATAAAAATAAACTGGATATAGGAAAAGCTAGGACTTGCTTCCTTGCATCTTCCTGTTAGATGTTGTACAAGCTACTATTCTCGTTTGTCTTGAGGTTTTTCACTAGCACTGTCCTTGATTCATAGTTGCAGGGTTTTGGTTATGTGAAGAAAAAATATTTTTCCACATAAGACAACAGTCCAAAACCACCATGGTTGTGAAAACTTAGCAGATTCATGCCTTTATCAAAAGATAAAGGGGTGTTGCACTTAGTGCTACGGTTAGAAACTCATTATCAATTCTCTTTGGATTAGGAGGAAAAAGGATTCAAATAGAACAGCAACAGACCAATGGTTAGTTTCGTATTTTACAGAAATTACCTAGGTCAAGGTATCATTATTCCAGATGTTCATTTAAGCAGGCATCCATATTTATGAAACTTGTAAGAACAGAAGTGCCTCAAAAGTGCATTATCTTTTACAATTCTCCATTATAGGTTATTTTTAAAAGATGGTACACAAGAGTAACAACCAGAAAATTTCTAATTAGTTACATTCCAAGGGTCTACACAGTCACCTTCTCCCCAAAATGATTTGTAGTTCTGTGGTTGTTTTCCTAACAGGATTGCAACGTTAGGCAGCAGCTGCTGATTTTGCATAGAGTTACACTTTTGCATGTTGAGTACAAAGGCACAAGTTTTCTGACAGAGCATGCAAAGTAATGGTTCAGGCCACAGCGAGAGGTCTCCATGTTTGGTACAACAATTGCTCATGAGTGTTGTTTGTTTTCCCACTGACATTAATGGGTTTTGGAATAGGCCAAAATGAATCCTCTACTTGGGGGCATTTATTTTTAGTGTCCAATTGACAATGCACTAAGTTATATGCATGAGAAAAACAGTTCTAGTAGTTAAGTCCCATTTACAGTCTATATCCTGGAGACACAGACATGGTAACGGGGGGGAGGGGGGGGGAAACAAACCAAAAAAAAACCCCACACTTAACCTACAAGGTTTTCCAAAAGCCAGATCTTTCTATTAAATAGTCTGGCCAATGCAATGGACCAGACAGGATGAGACAGCCCATACAAATGCATTCACCATGCTTCTTACTCCATCATCTCTATCTACCCCAACATTCCACTTATCAGTCTTGTTCATCATGCATGTCTTCTAAAATGCAATCCTTTGGGGGCTGTGACTGCCACTTATTACAATAAATACACATTTGTACAGATCTTATTTTTTAATTTGCACCTCTGTGTGTGTGCAAATAAATATATAACTTTATAATCACTGTAAATATAAAAGGATAATTTATTATCATAGTGTACGTTCCTACAGATCTTGGCTAAGGATATAAGCCCTGGTATATCTGTCTGATAATACCAATAGGGAAAGAAATAAAAGTTTTACTGATTTATGCTGAGATCATTTTAAGGAAAATATTAGATAAATATCAAAGATGAGTCAGTTCAATGGCTTTACTATCAGATAACCACAAAAAACACAAATGTGACTGAGTCAAATCATGTATAGCTCTGAACTTGTGTATGTGAAAGCTTTTGACCCTACATTTTCTGTCTCCTTCCTAAATCTGCATATTTAGGGATGGAAGCCGGAATGATGGAGATCCAAGGATTCTTGTTTGCAAACAGCCTACTTTATATTTCAAAAAATATGCTTTCAGCATCCTAAGGTGGTGAAAATTAACAGTGAGCAACATTTAATTTAGCACTTAAGCCTGTAAGTGTCTGCCAAAGTAATTTTATTATCAGCAGACAAAAAGAAGCACTATATTCCTTGCGGTCAGCCTTAGGATGCACCATTACTAATGCTACCACTCATCTGAAAGGAGATTGCATCTCAAAACTTAAAAAGAGTGCTTGCAAACAGAGCTGTGCAGTCTGCACAGGAGACTACTGGGCTCAGAGACACAGACCCCAGAGACAGGATTCACCTCACTTAACTTCAAATGCCTACCATATAAAAGTCTTCATCTGTGCTTAGCTACTGGAGAGAAAGAGGCACTCCTAGCACATAATTTATATGGCCTGTTGGATATCTGCTTTAGGATCACGTTAATTTTATCCTGGAAGCGCCTGTTTTTCCTCCAGGGATTACTTGAGGAGCCTGGGCAACTCACACATCGACTTCTACAATGTTTGTATTTGTCAGTCCAGATCCCAAAAGCTTCCGTTACTACACATGCTGACAGCCTTGGAAGCCCCAGCACACAGCAAAAGCATGAGCTGAGATGGAAAGTGTCATCTCAGCAACCCTCTTTCTGGAAAATATATTGGGAGAAAAACTGCAGTGCCTGTGCCCCTGCCCACCTGCCAAGTGATACAGGACCAACACAGGCTTCAGAGTTACCACTGGCAACAGCCCATGGATTTCATTATCAACATTAGAGAAAATGAGTAAAATCTCTACAGTGATGGCCCCATCATCTATCAATATGTCTGATATTTTTCCCCTCACCAACACTGTGGTCTTATTTTTTTATAGAAATCATCTCATTCTATACAATACTTTCAAGCTGAAGAACTAATTGATCTTTCTAAGGAAAGTCCACCAATTCTCTCTTGCAGTATTGCCACAATATTTTCCATTTTAAAAAATTAGGCTGAAGTTTAAATGTTCATTAGTTACTCTTGCTTTCCCCACAAAATCTGTTTTTTTAAAAAAAAAAATTCTTTGGAACTTCTTGGTGCTTTGTTTTCTCCTGCTTTGTGGACCATTTTCACATGTCCTAGAGACCACCTCCCTTCCCTGCACCATTGGCTGAGTAATGCTGCTCCAGACGTTGACACAGAGACTACTGGAAATTGGTACAGTCAGGAAATTCATATCATTTCTCTGAGGTAAACAGTAAATGAAAGCCCTCAGGAAAGTCTGAATACCAGGGTGGGTTTTTTTGGGTTTTTTTGTTTTGGTTTTTTTGTTGTTTTTTTTTTTTTTTTTTTAAAGAGAGAGTTCTTTTGAAAGTATTCTGTTACTACATCACGTTATTATAACCTAGGGCAGCGATGAGATCATTTCCATTACTAAGACAGGTTCTGGGATTTGTTTTTCAGGCTAGTGAGAAAGACACAGTTATATCACTGAGGCATGGCAAACACACACGAGAGAGTTCATCACCTCTCAGGAAGATGATAGCCAATGCTGCTGCCACTACCCATGAAGTCAAAGATAAATCCTTCCACAGATTACATGGAGCTTCTGTTTAGAAAGGGGCAAAGGAAACAAAAACAGACTAGTTGTAAACTCAATTTAAAAATGTGTCTCGTGACTGGTCCTCCAGGCTTTAGCTGGGAGCTGAAACACCAGCTGAACCACAGCAGTCGGAAAGTACTTGATTTTATTGGTTAAACCACCTCTGGACTATGTATCACAGAATTTTACATGTACTTGTCTTTAGAACAACCACTGAAATGTGGGCTTCCCCAACAATGTCAAGTAAACAATTAGTCAAAAAATCAGTTTTGCTCCCTCAAGGTCACTCCCCTTCTTAGGATACTGCCCTGAAGGATAAGGAGACTTTGATCCACATCAGTATTTTGTATCAGGTAAAGAATAAGCTTGAACTTAATCCCCCATCTCTCAACTCCATGCACTAACCATGGGCCATACCATACTCTGAGCTTCTACCTGTTGTGCTAGCAAGTTTCCATGGGAAACTAAGTATTTTCTCATATTTTGTAGTCAGTTTTCATACTCTTGAACTTCTGGGTACAAGCAGGAGACACCTCCTTCTCTGGCTGCTATGCAAGTCTATTCCTGATAACTTCCACAGCCCAAGCTGGTCAATTAACAATTCAATTTGAATTCACAGTTCCCAAGTATCTGGAACAGCTTCAGTTCTACTGCCAATGCTGTCCTCTTTCAACCTATATGCAAGTTACAGAAGTTGCCACATACCTGAATATTGCATGTCAATTAAAATAGACTCAAACAGAACCATTTTCTATTACTTCTGAAGTGATGTGCACCTGGAAAGTCACTGCTACATTGCACTGGATTCAGTCCCTTGGTATCATCAGGAAAACATGCGAAGGAACAGAGTAGAGGTTACCCAAAATGTCAGTGAAGCCTGCTCAATGGCTTTGCAGGAATACCTCTGAAGGAAATAGTCAGGGCTCACTCCATAGTCATACATAGGGGAAGAATAACGAGTAAAAGCTATGCACTGAAGTACACCAAGGCAAAAAAAGATTGGCTGAAACATTTCCTATTCTGGCTATTTTAGGCCAGCTGACAAAAGTAATCTATTCAATGTATCATGAAAATTCAAGAAGGGCACCTTATGAGAACTATGTTCAATAAAATACATTCAAGTTAAGATGAAATCAAGTATGCAATCTTAGTGAAGCAACAGCATTAGATTTTTTCTCTTTTTTTCCCTTTTTTTTTTTTTTTTGCTTTTTGTCTAATTCTTCTAAGAAAAACGAGTCATAAGCCGTACTTTGTGCCAAGAGTCAAACTGGTATTTTTCCAGTGCAGATTAACTGGCCATGCAGGAAGAGATTGAATTATGTAATTCAAGCATAAGTTAAGTATTTCCATTTCTCTTTTGTTATGTATCCCTGCCATAGCAGAACAAGAGTGCAGAAAGGTGGCCATAAAGGGACACGGTGGAGATTCTGAGAGACAACAATGGCAGAGGAGCACTTAACTCTACACTGTATATTCAAAACCTTCCCCCTAACAGAAAGAAAATAAAGTAAGCACATCAGTTTTAGGTTCACGTTTTCTCTCTGAAAGTCTTAGTATACTGAACAACTCTTCGTAACCACAAAGAAGCTGATCCTATGAATCAACTGTTTCATACAGTAAGTATCTGAGCCTACTGAGGTGCAGAAGACCATCTTCCTGCCAGCAATATCCACTGCAGTTAGAAGTTCTACCCACACCATTGCTCCTCACTTGGGATTAGAGCTTTATCTAGTTTCAGAGTCTGCATGCCTTCATCTGCAAGGAGCCTCCAAATTGAAATTTTCACACTCGGAAGTTCAGGCGGCCAAAGGGATTTTCCCCAAAGGTATGACACAAGGTGCCAACAGACAAGCTCTGACCAGCTCTGCAGGGGTCACACAGCCAACAGATGCTGGAGCCTTGGCAGCTCCAGTTCACAGCCCAGCACAGTAGTTCAAACCCACTTTCAGTGGCTGCTCAAGGGAAGGTGACTGACTTTGTACCAATGCAAACCACTGAGCTACCAGGGGAAGGAAGCACAGCCACCAGCACAGGAACTGGTCATACCACTGAGGCAGCAGCTTCTCCAGGTGATGCAGCAGGACTGACCAGAAGTCAACCAGGACAACAAATTAACTTCTACCAGTAAAAGCGTGCAAGTTTGTTCCCAAAGAAGAACATGTAACCCCCTGAAAACAAGGGATTATGGTCTGTGATCATAATTCTAATATAAAATAACAGATGCCTGCTACAAGTCACAAACAGGAACTCTTACACACATTTTTTTCATATCAGACCCAAAAGAAAAGCTGCTGTCGCAGACATTTTGTGAAATTTTTCCTTAACAGATATATTGTTTTACTTCTCTATAAATTTCAAAGTGGATTGCTTCATCGCACATACTATGTGGGGATAAGTAAATGAGATGGCAGTTTGCAGTAACTGTTGCCAAAATCAGTTCCAGGGACACTGGACGAACGCAAACACGAGTCTATCACCCCAAGACTGAGGGACTGATGTAATGCAGTTTATGTAAATTTTGCAGTCCCTCCTCCTATTTGCTGCACGATCACCACAGGCCCCTCGTACCTCTCGCTGCACACGTTGCACCGCTCTGGCACACATGGCAAGCGTTGCAAACGCTTTTTTACCCCTCGCTGCCTTTCTTTTACCTCATGAAAGGTTCGTTTTACGCGCGTATGTGCTTGGGGAGGGCAGACGCCGTATAGCGATTGTGTTTCTCACAGAGAGGCGAGCGGGCAGCGCGCCCTCCTCAGCAGCCACGGCCGCGCTGCCCGGAGCGGGGCACGGGCAGGGCCGGGCGGGCAGCGCGGCGGCAGGTGTCTGACGCGGCGCCCGCGGGATAGACGCCGCGCTGCCCGGCGCTCCTCCAGCTCCGGCCGCCCTTCTCAGCGCCCCTCACAGAAGGGGGCTCGACCAGCCGCCTGCCCTGCCGCGGGGGAACGCAGCCGGCACCTCTCCTCAGCGCCACGCTCTGGCCCGCCCCTGCGGGTGCTTCAACCGCCTCAGCCCGGGCCCTCCGCGCCCTGCCTGCCCGCGAGGACGGGCGCGGCAGCCGGGCACCCCCCACCCTGTCGGTGTTCCCCTCCCACCCCGCGGAGGAGCCGCTGTTGAGCGCCTAAGGCGGAGGCACCGCGCTTACGGTTGCCTGGGATCCCGCGGGCTCAGCCATCCCTCTCGGCTGGGGCACGATCCCGTTTCCCATTGCGGGCATACGGCACTTTTCACCCGCGCAGCGGGGGAGGTGCCAGCCGTCAGCTGACCGCCGCCTCTTAAGGAGGCGTGAGGCGCCGGCCGGCCGGGGCGGCTGTGGGGAGAAAGCGCCGGGTTTTGGTATGGCTTGCTACCTTCGGCTGCTCAGGGGGCACGCACGGCGATGGCGGGGCGGAGGGTCAGGCTCTGCGGAGGGGAAGGTAGCCTCGAGGAGTGGCGGGCAGCCTTAAGGGCGATCTGCCTGCCCAACGGCCGCGGCCCGCGCTCCCGTGAGGAGAGGCGTGGCGGCGGCAGCCGGACGGACAGTACGGGCGGTGCTGGCCCTCCTCGGGTGGTTATTGGCTCTCTGCGGCGCCTTTTCACGAGTAGCGTTAAGTTGAAGCCGTAGAAAGCGACCAGGTACTGACTGTGACCAAAAAAAAAAAAAAATTCCGTTATCTAACAGGCGGCTAAATGGAAGTTTGCGTTAAAATAAGTTTTCTTAAAAAATCCACATCTTTCATTGCTGCAGTGACAATCTCTGGATATTCATGTGGGAATAAATGTACGTTATTCAATACTGCATTTATTTGCTCCCCGAGTGCCTGCAGCAGCACTGCGTTGGGTGCTGTGGGAATAGGGGAGAAGCCGCTCGTGGTGGCCAAGCCCCGGCTCAGCAGCCAGTCCCCAGCACGTTAGGGCAGCGGTGCCATCCTCAGCAGTGCCTGCAAGGCTGACGTGCCCGAGTCCTGCTTGTCACCGGTGTGAATCTCCCGACCTGACGCAGCCGCCTCAGCCTGTGACCGCTTCCCGATGCAGGAAGAGCACCAGCCCTCTCGTCTGAGACCCAGCAGCACGCTTCAGGTCCCACACCAGGGGTTTATCAGGACTCAAAAAGCGTCCAAAATCCTCAGAGCTATTAACAGGAATGGCAATTCTGTCCATTAAACACATTTACCACAATCTCCTTTTAAAACTGTCAGGTGATGCTTCCCCTCCCTTCCATGGACCTGAATTACAAAAAAAGGCATCAAAGTGGGAGACTTTTAAATTATGCCCACTTCGATGCAGAGATAGCTAAATTGGTAGCATGGTAAATCAGTAAACAGGCAGTTTGGATCCAGAAGCTCTATACCAACAGTGTACGCTAACAACCAGGGCCATGGATATTATTTTGGGGTCAGTGCCCCATACTCATGGCTACACTGCTTGGGCCCAGCCTAGCATACCTGCATGGCTCTGCACTGAGCCACGCACATGGGCTTGCTGGCTGCCTGCGAGGTCTCTGTGTCTTGGTCCACAGAGAAATCCTTCAGCTCAGTGAGAAGAAACTCTCTGCAGTGCAGAATCTGACTTTCAAGTTAGTATTTTACCACCCTAAGGCTTAGAAATGCAAAGCAGCTGAGCTTATGCACACATGGAAGTCATTTCTTGTCACTGTAAGTCTTTTCACTGTCAGGCTACTGCTTCCCCTCACACTTCAGCATTATTAAAGATTTTAGTCCGAACCACATCCCCATCACGCCTTATTCAAATTATGCCACTGGGTTCTCATCTGGCACATACGAAGTTAAATGTTGCACGTTTTGGCTGTGTGCAATGGTCTTTCCTGGAGGAAGGGGAAGTGGGAAGGAGGAGATTAAGGAAAGCAGCTGGCTGGTTTTGGTTGTTTTTAATGGCAACACAGTTATTTTTATTAATTCTATCACTTCTGCCCTTTGTGAAGATTTAAGATGACCTTAAAGTTCCCTTCCACATTGTTTCTGTTTTGCTTTAAAGGATTTAAAATTGAAGTATTTTGAAATATACTGAAGTATACTTATAAATTGAAGTATTGTATTATTTGCTGCATTAACACCCAAATAAATATTTCCCACCTGGGTTTGTGGACTTCACAGTGAGTCAGTGGGAGAACCTGACAGGCTTGAACCTCAGCTGCTGCTTGCCCATAACTAGCACTCTCAAAATAACAGATTTCAAAGAAGCCAGTTCTTTAGTTGCACCAAAAGACGAGACTGAGTTTCAATTCAATGTTGACGTCAAGCTCTTTCCAAATACCCAGTTTTATGTTGGAATTTGCTGGGGCTTTGCACATACTTAGCGTCTAAATAGGAACTCACTTCTTTGAAAAATGTGGCCATAAAAAAGCAAAGATAAAGGAAAAAAATGGCTTAAATGACTCAACTAGGACCTCCTCAAAGCACAGAGAACCAAAGGGTACGCTTCCACAAGTGAGAGGTAAATAAGTGACATTCACATTCTGTTAACAAGGTTCCTTAATGTGTCGTAAACTGGTAGCCACAATTAGAGGACAGCAAGCCACTCCTTGGTGCAAAGCAATGCAAGCCAGAAACCTCATTTTCTCCATGATCTTACTGGTCTCCTGGTATGATGCACTGCAAGAGCTGAGCAACTCTGGCCATTACTTTTAACCTAGTTTTCTGTCTCATCTTGTAAGGAAAAAAAGCATGGTAGGAAAGTGCTGTCCTGTAAGCGCTGTCACAAAGAAGGGCAAGTTTATGTTTAGAAAGCAAACCTAGGACTGCCAGCTCAGAAAGCACTTATTTGATGTGTACAACCTCTTCACTCACCTCCTCATCGTGCCTATTTGAGGGAACATTAACCAGAAAAATGCAGCAAAACCACGACGGTGTCATTATTCAGGTCCTTTTGACTTCCATGTCAACTACTGTCTGAAGATCACCATCAACTCATCTTTTGGTAGGAAAAGACTCTTTAAAATGTGTCAGAAGAGCTCAGTAATGGTCTTGAGACACATACAAATGACAAAAGGCATGAATATGATTGCTCTTAGCAAGTTAGTTACTTTCTTCCCTTTGACTGGTGATTGATTGGCAAGGCTGAGGGTATAACCACTGTTCCTGTGCTCTAAATCCCCCAAATTTTCTTATTTTGAAGTGTCCAAGACATGTACTACATACTGCTGAGCGCTGGAGAGGCAGTTTCCAGAAGCTGCATATGTCTCAGAGGTGACCGTAAGCACCCACCATTCCAGCGCAGGTATGAGCTGTGTTCCTAGGGGTCTTGTTACTCGACCTTCTCCCAGGCATCTCCACCCTGGCACAGTCCTGCTCCAGCCACATATAAACTTCTGTGGAGCCACATGTTGCTGACAGGTTTGATTAGCTGTCCCTGAACGGTGCCAAGGAAGTGTTATCTGCAAACCGAGGCTTAATCTCCAACTCTCTTTCTTGGCATTTTAAATTTATGCAAAACATGATTCCCAGGGAATGGCTCTGGTTATATTCTTTGTGGTTTTACAGATAGCAAATGCAAAAATAAACACAAAACCAAACAAATAGGGGAACTCCAGTATTTCCATCAAAACTCCCTACTTAGTTCTGAGTAGCAAAACTCTGATTTCTCCCTATCCAAGGAAACAATGCAGACTCTTGATAAGGAGCTGACTAACTAGTGAGCAAAAATTCCTCTTCCCTTCTTTTGACGCAAGAAGAAATGCTTTCTTTTACATTATGACTGTTCCGGTTATTTCATATAATATTATGAAAGTTATTTTTGGTCTTAATCCTATTTCTTCAGGAAAATTATGGGTAGGGTTTCATGATATATTTTTTCCTGTGACAAAACAAGTTTAGCAGATGCCTTCCCCCATCTCTCACTCTTCCCCACACACTGCAGGTCCTTACTCACCTCATTGTGCCTGTGTAAGATTTTGTGGGCTGCCTTGTCAAAAAATCTCTGAATGATATGGGTTAAGAAACCTTCTTCCATTCTTTTTTATGTGAAGCTTATTTTTTTTTTTCAGATTATTTCAACCCACTAACAACTACCTGCTGCTGCTGTTCATTCTGCAATACACCACAGTGTGAGATGACACTTCTGCCCTCCACTGATCAACACGTGCTGTATATATGTTTCGATCTGCCAGAGCCCCCAGACCATGAGCTGCCTCCTTAGCTTTTCACCCTGACAGCGGCTGGTCCAGAGTGGAAACAAGCCATGAACTTGAGGTGAGGCAATTAGAGGGTGTGGAAAACGGCATTGTGAAGTACAAAGCAGACAAAGGTCTTTTCTGAAGTAGACTTGTAAGGGAAGCTATGACAAATTACAGAGGCCATTTTAGTGTGCTGCTCGAGAGCATCAAAGCTCAGACACAACTTTAGGCAAACCATGGAAATGCGAGACTGGGCATATCAGGACAAACAAGCAACTAAGTAAACAAAAAGGGATATTTTGTCAGATGCTTAACACAAACCCAGTATTTTCTTCCAGTCATTTTTAAGCACAGACACTTCACAATGTATCAGAAAAAAAATCACTCTTTGATCAGGTTTACAAACCCCAACTTATTCCATAGAGGACTACCTCCTGCTCCACATTCCTGAGGCCTCCACCAGGCCTGAGACATTTGCTCTTGTCAAGATAAAATACCTCTCTTTCTGTGGTGAAAATAATTTAATCCATTGTATGTAACACCACGGGGGGGGGGAAATGTAAATCTTGCTATTAAGATTGCTCTAGTGAAAAATAGCCATTTGCTTATCAATTGCATAACCTGAAATTATGTAGCTGGGTCCCTGCCTAAAGCTGGATTTTCAGCTACCAGCAGCTATCCAGTGCCTCCTATCATTGTCATTTGGCAGAATAAATGCACTCTTAATCTCCAGTTTGCTCCTCTAAGACAATTTATCAGATATATAGGTACAGCAGAAAAGTGACATTTCCTCTAAGCCAGTTTGCCTCTGCACTTACTCCCCCACATCCACATGCAAACACTTCCCCTACCACTTAAAAAGTAACTAATCATTCTGGAGAACTTTCCACTGTGAATGAGGAAAATTTGCACTCAAAAGGAATTCTGCTCAGGTGTCTGATTCCTTGGCAGACCCCTTCTTTCTGTTCCTCCTTCCACCTACATGGTGGTTTTCTGGGGTTATGGCCAAGTCACCCATGGCAGTTATGGAAACAAACATGAAGGGCTAAAATAACAGCAGGTTTCAGACACAATCCTGCAATCCTGAAATATCTTCTGAGAGCTTGAAGTACAGCACGTTGGGTGAAACCTTCATATTAAGGAAGAAGTTAGTCTCTGTAATTGTCTGTTATTATATCTATAACGTCTGACCTCATAAAATGATAGGATCGTAGGATAACTCTGGCTGGAAGGGACCTCAGGAGGTTCCTGGTCCAACCTCCTGCTCAAAGCAGAGGCAGCTCTGGGATCAGACCAGGCTGTCCAGGGCTTGATCCAGTGGGAACTTGAAAACCTCTGAGGACAGAGGTGGCACAACCTCTCTGGGCAAAGTGTGCCATGTCTGGACTGTCATTGTGGAGGAAAAGTTTCTCTTTAGATCCATTCTGTACCCCTCTTGTTTCAACTCACACCCATCGTCTAAGGTCACCCCGTCATGTACCACTGTGAAGGACCTGGCTCCATCTTCTCGATCCCCTCCCTGCAGGCAGAGTTGTTCTACTTCACATTGGATCCTGAACTGGTGAACAGCTGTGTCTATCACAAAGTGACACATCACTTGGATTCCCCCTGAATCAGTGCAACCTGAAAGGCCAGCTGAATGCTCCGCATAGCCAGTTTGTGAGCTACCAAGTCAGTTTAAGTAATCTCACAGCAGTTGATGTTTCAAGGTAGTTTTACATTATTTAAAACTCATACATGGTATTGCCAGCTGCTTTGCCACATGCTTGACAGGAAAATCATGTGACTTTTCAACAAATTAGAATAATTATACACTAAGCTGATCTTGTTTATACTAGGACCACTTAAACTCATTCATTTTAAAGGAGATGAGTACAGGACCAAATATTTTATTAAATTATACCCTGGAGTACCATTTACATTACAGAAGTAAATAAAGTTGCCTCAGTCTCAATAAAAATCAGTCACAAAAAGAAACAATAGACAGAAAAAAAAATCATTTTAACAACATAAATGGTATGGAGTTCATTATTCTGAAGATCTGCTGTCCTCAATGTAATTTTCCACCTTCCTTCTTGCCCAGTATCTTGTCTTCGACTGTGACCAGTAGTGGGACTTAAGGAAAAAATGTAGGAACCAGAAAGGGTGTAATGTGCTCCTTTCCCTGACAGCGATGTGCAGTAGGGACTTCCTCCCCTTGGGGTTGCACCAGGGCACCAGGACCATGATTTTTAAATACCTGTCTGTGGACATAACTCTTATCATATCTGTCTAATCTTTTTGATGGAACACCTTCAGTCTCTGTACCTTCCTATGTCTAGAAATTCCACAATTTGAGTCAACAGAAAGCTTACTTTCTTTTGTTTGTTTGTTGACAGGTTGGTCTTTTATTGGCTAAGCTGAGTTTTCGTGCTATAAGTAACAGCGAGTAATTTCCTGTACTACTTTTCCAACTCACTGACCGCTTACAGACTTTTGTCTGTCACCTCTTTTCCAAGCTGAAGAATCCATGTTTATTTAGGTTTTTTTCTTGAGGTGCGTAAGTCACTGGTCTTTCGTTTACATTTTCTGTCTTCTATATTCTTCGTAAGGTGGCCAAGTAGAATGACATGCGTCATTCAGAACATGGGCTAACTGTGAGTTCATACAGTAACAATGATTTTGCTTGTTTTCTGTTTCCTTCCTAACTGTTTTTAACTTCCTACTTGCCTTTTGCTGACTGCTGAGCTAGCCACAGTGATGACCAGCTCTGCTTCCTAAACAGTAATACTGAATTTGGATCTACATCTGTGTATATGTACTGCAGTTCTAGCTACACAGAATAATTCTGTTAGCTGCAAAGCCGGTTCCTTCACTATTAAACCTTTTTTTTTTTCCTGAATGAATATATTAAATAGCACAGGCTCCAGCAAGAGATTCCACTGATTATCGCTCTCAGTTATGAAAACAACACTCCTTCCTATCCTTTTTCCCCTCTTTTAACCAGTTATTAATCCATGAGAGGACTGTGGATATTTTACCTTCTTTTTCAAAAATCCCAGTTTATCAAATTGGATCACCTAAAGGTGATAAAGGTGGTTGACATCTTCAAAGTGGATTTGTGAGGCATGATTTCCCCTTGAAAAAATGATCTTGTTATCACATACTTACAGATATAATTTAATATTGCCTGGGAAGAAGTAAGAACTCCCTGGTCTACAAGTCCCAGCTCTGCCCTACAACCATCATTAAAAAAATCAGTAGTACACCGGCTACTGGCCTCACAGCAAACTGAATCAAGTGATAGGCTGCACACATCAAAATTAGCAGTTCAGAATTTTGCTACATTAGCTACGCTTATATTTGTGTTAGCAGTCTGTCCCAAAATTCTTTTACTAAGACTTTCCCTCTAACCCCATCCTGTGAAGAATGGCTCCTCTGTGGGAATCTCATTGAATTCTGCTGTATGGAGGATGGATGCATTAAACTTATTTAGATTTCCTAAAATTTGCTATCATCCTTGAGTGTTCCTGTTACACCTTGCACGCATCTACAGGAATAGAAGAAGACAGTGTAAACAGAAAACTATATTAAATACATTTCAGTTTGAAATTCAAACTAAAAATCAGTAACTAATGAAGACTTCATGATCTGAAAAAAATGAATCAACACAGAATCAAAAGAAGTTAAGTTGATCCCACTACTAAACAGTAGAGTGGTTCAAAATATTCAAAGCAAAATATCCAGGAGTGTGGAAGGCCACATCAGTGAAAAGCAGAGAAGTACATATTGGGACTGTACTCTGCTCATCACAGCAATAACAAGAATATGAATATAGGGCATTCAGGGACTTCACCATGTCCCATCCTTTACAGTCATGTTCCTTCTGACAATCCTTTATTCATGGAAGTTGTTCAAATAAAGAAAATGCTACTACTCTTGGGAATAAGTATCTGCAGGACTCACTACTTATTCTATTTTTGGAAGTGTTTTGTGTGGAAAGAGACTTATGGAAAAACTGCATGATTCAAAGAAAAATGTGGAATTTTTAGAAATAAGTTTCTGACATTGACAGTATGGAGCAGCTTGAACACTTGCTGTGCTTGAGTGTATAATCCTGGAGAGGGCTAAGGCTTCAGTCAAGCAAATGATGTTTTCTGCAAAGAATTCACACAAGTATCACAAGAAAACTGAAAGGAACCCATAGTTTATATTTGAGAGACACTTTTCAGGAGGTAAAATATTTCTGTTAAAAAGCTGAAGGTAGTGTTTGGACAACCTTGCTTGCCCTTTTGAGAATTATTGCATAATAAACATTCTCTTGACACACTGTTATTAACATCATGGGTCACTGGTTTTCTGCGTACTTCATTCAGGTTCTTCAAAGGCAACACTCCAGTTAAAGGGTAACTTGCACATTTCCTCTCCTAAATGAGTGCATTTCTGTTATAATGTCCTTTTTTTTTTTTTTTGTGATGGCAAAGATTCTCATTGTATTATTTACGACAAAATTTCCACTACTGTAACATACCACTGTAAGCAAGTTTCCCGTGTCTCATTTTGGCATTAATTTTTCTTCGGAAGTATTTTTTTTTAAGTGTTTCTTCTTTTGCAGTAAAGAAGTCTGTTTCAATTAAACATTTAAAATACTCCAGAAATATCTTTCTTATTCAGATTAATACAATTCTGTTTGTAGTGGAACTATTTGCTCAGGCAGTTAATAAAGTGAAAATGTGTGACAATAGGAAGGTCAAGCATTTTTTCAGCTGCATCCCCTTCAATGAACACTTCAACTCCAGTCTTCTCTGCTGTCTTTGTTACTTAAGCCCAGATTTCCAATTTATCCTGTATGCTAAAGGGATTTTTTTTTTTTTCACAATGCCCATTACTCTTCTGCTTCTCCTTTGACTAAAATCAATCTGAGCTTTGCGGTGACCACAAGAAGAGACTCAGCACCCATATCAGAAATGATAATGGAAGCCTAGGAGTAGTGAAAATCTCAGGTGCTATTTCCAAAGAGTGCCGTCTGCTGCTAAAGAGCAGAGAATTCTCCAGAGAGTCCTCACTGCCCAGGAATCCAGGTGTGACAGACTGATGTGAAGAAGCTCTTCAGAAATGTGTTTGCTGAGTTTTGCATCTTCTGCTGATAAATTCTGCTTTAATCTCTTCGGGTTATTTTGTCTTCATTCTCCTGAATGTTACTTCGTTTGTCTCATGTCCATAAACTAAGTTAGACATAAAAAACCTACATCAAAGACCAAGATGAGAAACTACACTAGGCAGAGAGGTGGCTTTATTTTTTAATATGTTCTAATATTCAGTAAAGTTCCTAGACACCATTAAAGAGTCTTCAACTATCAGGAAACCTTATTCCCTAATGCCCTAAATCTACTATATTATTATGACAAAAGCAAAGCACATAAACATATTCCCTAACCACAAAGAAACACTCTGTAAAACAAGTTAAACTCAAATAGGAAATTGTTCTACCAGTAAGAGTTATGGACCCGCAGTCCTTTTCCGTTACAAGGATACTAAGACATTTTAGTGTACTGAGGCTGAATTTGAATTTTCAAAATACTTCTAGAACAGCTGAACCTCAATGTACAAATGCTATCTGGTATCAAGCATCTAATAACCAAAAATAAGTCTTGTATGGAACAATCTCTCAACCTGCAATTTTTAAAGCTCGGGAAGATTTGAGTCCAAATTTGCAGAATACACACAGAAGTGAACCATTTTTACATTTGCAGAATGAGAAAACTGTATCTTTTTCTGGCTTTGTTTTTGTTTTGCACTATAAGGAATAGATTATCTGGAAGTTAAACGTCTCAAATGTTTGCCCTGATATACAAATAAAAACAAGAAAATCAGGAGCCAGCTGTTTCTCAGAGATTATACAGACTTACACATTTCTCACTGAGAAACTATGAAATCCTTTCTTTATCTTATAAATGGTCAAAGGCATTCCAGAATAAGAGTAAACCTGAAGACTTCTCACTATTTGAAAGCTGAATTTTTGAGTTGCTGTTACTTATCAAATTGATCCTGGCAGTTAATTGCAGTTAATTATATGTACTGTTATGAATACTTCCGTTATTTATTTCTGAAGTAAAGTATTCTAATGATTAAAGACATCTGCTCCCACAAATGGCTGGAAAACATTAAGACCAAACAAACATCACCAACATCACCCCACCCAGCAGCAATCTGTCACTCTCCTCAAAATAACAAACTGACAGTCAACTTTGCAAGTAGAAGTTAAGAAATAGAAGTAAAACCTGGAAATATCCAGAGCAACCAACACAGAGATCAACATGGAAAAGCTGATAACACGTGATGCATTCAGAAGGGTTTTTTTTACAATTCTACAGACAAACCTGGGCAACCCAGTATAGCAAGAAAAAAATCTGCATTTCATGTCTCAGAACCTGGGGTTTGGGAATATCTTGATTTGCCTTTTTGTACAACTTTGAGTTACAAATATACTCTGGGTAGTTTCCCTATACCTTCCCTCATTCTCTTAAACTTTCAGTCATTTTTTTTAATTCTAGAGATAATCTCTAAAGCAAGAACCTACACAGCAGAGGCTATTTCAAACTGCAGGTAGACTGACACACAATGTGCTTTGTGCTTTGTTCCATCGATTCAATACTAGAGCATACTGAAAGTTTCTGGGGTCATATTTTTTTTTTTCCCCTCCAAAGAGTTGTCATTTCTATTATTAGCTATCTTCTTGTTATTTAAGTTAAGTTGTTAGGCTTCCACCAATCCTAAGGCCCCAATGTGACTGACCTCCAAAAGCACAGCTAGCAAATGTGTTTCCCCAAATAATTTAGTCTAAAGAGACGAGAAGTGGGAGGAGTGCTGAGCAGTGTGGAGTGCCAAACTGACTAGTCTAAGACGGTAACAGTACACCAGTAACAGCACAAAGTAGGTCACCTCACCCCAGTCTTGTATTCCTAGTGCTGCTGCTCAAGTCTGTACGAGGCAAGAAAAGGCCCTATGAACTGTGTTCTGCAGCTCTAAAGATGCATGCTCTGCACTGGGACACAGTGATCTGGGGGGATCTACTGTAGCTAAATTAATAAAAAATTAAAATCTCTGTGATGGATGATTCCTAAATAAACACTGGTTGTGTCTTAGGCTTTTCACTCATTACTTCTCCCAGTAATGAACTGTAGCCTCCTAGAATCAGGTAGGTTTTTGTCACATAAGAAAATTGTGGAGATCCCTACCAGAAGATACTGTAAAGGTCCAAATACTAAATGAACTCAGAGATTAGAGAAATACATGAAGGATATGTCCATGTGCAGCCATTAAATGCAATGTTAAGGGCACTACCTCAGCCTCAGTAAGTTCTTAAACCATTGCTTGCTGAATGCTGGACAGGATATTTGACTTTTTATTATTTTCTTTTATCCGGTGTACACTACTGACCAACACCAATGAGGCGGCAGTGAACGAAGGTGTGACCATCTCATCGAATATGGTGGCTTTCTCCCCACCAGGCAGTGTCTCTCACTCTTCTGGGAGGGCCTCCCTCCATAATCCTTCCTTTAAATTGCAAGTCTCACTTACCCACTGCCTCGGGGGAGAACCAAAAATCAGATTGCAGAAGACCAGAAAAAGAGCTTTCTTGCCTGGAAAAGAACAGGCTGCAAACCCCCATTTCAGTAAATACAGCCTAAATATATCAGAGGACAGTGTTGCAATTTTTGAAACACCCTTTAGCTTCATGCTTAATCTACTTGCCCCTTACAAGTATCACTATCTACTGGAAAAGAATATACAGTAATTTGCCAAATAAAACAAACCTTATACACTTATTAGTAGAGGATGTTATTATTATTTGATAGAGCATAATCCCTTTTATTAACGATTAAATGGATGCAACAGCTTATTCCTCAATGATTATGCTTCTTTACATTCCTGGATATGCGCAGATTAAATTCTCTTAAGGGATAACTCCATATTTACCATCAGTACAACAGGGCTTACTCCTGCAAAGTTGCCAAGTAAAACAGCTAAGAAAAAATAATTACAGATTGAAGTATAAACTATATTTTTGTTAATATGTGACAGTAAAATGTTTCAGTAAGACAAACCAGCCCATTACTGGCAGAAGGACATAGTCTTGTGTCAGGATACTTGGAGGAGGAGTCAAGTGAATGAAACACATGAGAAAAAACTAGACAGCCTATATTGGTACTTTCATAAAGACCCCAGTGAAGAATTCTTATGGTAACAAGGAACTCAAGCATGCAAGTTATTAGAAATAATAAAGAAGCAGAAAATAAAAGAGAACAAAGCAGTTCTTATGCTTGAGACATTTCCAGAATTTATCTTTTCTTTGTTCTTCCTTTTATTTGGTGGAGTTTTGCATAGCAGCGCTTGTGAAAACAGCACTGAATATAAACCAGGTACCTCAACTGCAGTTGCATTCTTCACTTCTGGGTTTACAGACCTCGACCTTTCTTCTTTTGTTCTCCTTGTTTGTTTTTTTTTTTTAAACTACAGAAGTAACATAAATCATTACCAGCCTTCAGCAAGCATTGTCAATACTCAAATCTCAGCAAGCAGAACTCTTCTTGCTAAACAGCAAACCAGACTTGACAGCAAGATCAGCACAGTTTACATCAGTATTCCCTCTAATTTGATGCCAAGAACACAGAGCTTATTCCAGCATTATGCTTATCAGAATAAAACTCGTTTCCTTGCTGGCTACCTCTTCCCTCCCTTCTCATGTGGCAGGATGACATCTAATCCAATGAATGTAAAAATCTTCCCTGCTGCCTCTCCCCTAATGAAACATCTTTCTGTACATCCCCAAATCAAGCTTCCTGTGTAGAAAGTTTTTCAAAACCTATATTAAAATTTGCAATAAATAATCCAGCTAGCTATGGTTCTGAATATGACTTGTCACTGCATTTTTATTCTATTGTGCACATATTTGCCAATGGAACTTTAATACCACATAAAAGGGCACATAGGCTTAAGGACTTCTGTTTTAGTCCATTTTTAAATCAGCAGAAGTATGAGGTGATGGAAGCTTCTCTAATCAGGACATCACTTAAGCTCTGTTGAAGTCCCATTGACATCAAATAAATTTAAGCATATGCTTTATTTTAATTGTACGCTTAAAGGCTGGTCTGAAATGGGTCATAGATGGCCACCTTCTACATTTGTTCAAAATCCTATGGGATCTTGCATTTCCCTCAGGGGAATTAATTCTCGTGTTCACACATTCATTTTTTCAAGACAAAATCCTTTCTCCATTCTGTATGTATAAACCATCCTAAGCCTAACCAGGAGAAATTTCTAAAGCTTAAGTAATAATTCTCAGACATGACATCAAAACACTGCTTTTCTTATAATAAACTGTTGAAAACAAATCATTACTGTGGTTAAAGATTAATTTGCTACGTCTTTGGTTTTAAACTTCGCCTAAGGCTGCAAACTGCTCTTTCAGGCCATTATTTGTTTCAAACAACCAATTTCCTAGGTGTATTTCCTTAGAATTTATTATAACACTACCAATGGGTAAAGATCACCAGACAAATCCTTCTGCCATAAGCCTTTTCCATTCATACTCCATCTTTACAGTTATGTTCTCAAACCTTCTGATTTCTTTTCTGTTGGCCCATTAGGAATATAACACATCACTAAAGAATAGACATGGAATATTATAATTTCTGAAATGACTACCCGATTAGTTGGTGTCACTGTAGGCAATGGGCATTCCTTGCTCTAATTACTCCAGATGGGCATGCATCCCGTCTGGTCCCAGGCCAACCCTAAATTCAGGCTCTCTTAATGTCAGAGCTCCTTGCTACCAATCACTTGAAAAAAGGCAATTAATATGTGTGCTGCTAACTAAAAATCCTCTGTCATTCATATGGAATGTATGTTCTAAGCAGGACTGAATGAATTTTCAGTCGCTGAGATAAAATGTTCAAATAAACTGGACCTGGAAAGGCTCTAGTAGATGAAACCACCACTGCTCAGCAGAACGGTTGTCCTCCAGAAGTCAGTTCCAGTGCAGTAACGGGAGGACTGGCCAAGCATGGTGGGGAAGAGGAGAGAACAGGACATTTCTTTTCTTCCCCCACTCCTGCCTCTTGTTTGTGCCTGCTTTGCTTCTCGCTACCAGGCCACCTCCTGCCCATTCCTCATGCGCTGCTCAGCACCCTCATATGTTTCCACCACTTCCCAGAGAGAGAATGTGATGGCCTGTGAGACATCATTGTTAAAGGATCCCCTCCCTTTTATCCAGATGAATGTTTCCTCCATTACTTTGCCTGCTATTTTTAAAGATACCTGAAACTCTTCTTTCATCCTCCTGTATATACCCTTCCAATGTCCATAGATAGTTAGCTGTCCAGTGAATTGTCATTTAGCCAAGTTATGTGGTATATTTACCTACTTTAATACACTCTCATAACCCAAACCTTCCAGCCAATTACCTTTTTTATTCCTGGGTCTGCTCTGAACTTCTTCCAGCTGTCTTCTGCTCAGAAGGGAATGCCATGATCTAGGTGTAAGTGCATTAAAAATTACTACATCCCACTCTGGTATTTGATGGGACCAACCTCAGAATCATACTGGGTTGTTGTGAGGATTTGTGACAAACTTGCTGTGAATTGTTATACCAGAATTTCAATGGCATAATTCTTTCCCTATTTCTCTCTTTTACTCTCTATACTTTTCAGATTATTTTCTTTTGTTTGCAAATTTTTGCAGTTCCCATCCTGAATTTCATTTTGTATATCTTTGTCCTGATTTCTTCAGCTATTCATTATTGCGTGTTTACTTCTATGCCTTCCTGTCCTCACAACTTCCTGCCATTTAGTGTCATTTCAGGCTTCTCCATATACAGACCTCTGTAACACTTCATCCATTTGAAGCTTAAAACCAGCAGTAGAAGAAAAACAAAATGTAGTATTACTATATCTTTCAAGTTTATGCCCTTTTTTTTAATTACCATAAATTCAAAAGAATACAATATCATCTCATGAAGCCACCACTAGTAATCAGTTTCTCAGTTTAAAAATAATCATAATCTTCTTCAAAGGAGTTTAATCATTACAATTTTTTTTCCAAATTTCCAAAATTTAATTAGTACTCACTTAGAGATAATCTAACTTATTAATAACAACTGACTGGGTATTTATTTCTATAGGGAAACCATTATCATTGATTATCTTTGATTTACTGTTCATGAACCCATTATCAGTCTACTGGAAATTTCAAGTAGTTTTGCACTTGAGATGGCAGGATTTAATTTTTATTTCTTTTGACAATGTTTTACTTAAACTTTGTTTTATAATATGCTCTCATCTCTTCAGCCACCAGTTTTGTAGAACTCCCTTAAGAAGGAATGTTAGAATTTTGGAGGGGCGGATTACTATTCCTGGGTCTAAAGTGGTATTTTTAACCCAAACTTGAACCAAACAACACCTGAAGTTTTGAAAGTTTGATTCACTTTTTAAGTCCTAAAAATATATCTTGGATCCGGACTCTTTTGCCCTACACATTTCTCTTTTGAAATTTTTATTCTTCAGTGTAAAAATATCAAGATCCCTAACTGTTTCTAAGAACTGAGCAAGAATTTGAAGCTCACAATTGTTACAGTTAAAACTCAGCACAGTTTATAAATCCAGGTTCATAGTCCTTGCTTTTCTTGTCAGAAAACACTGGTTGCCAAAGTGAACCCATTCTTCCTGACGTGCTTACTGCAGCTTAGGAGAATCTTGAGTAGAAATAACTAACTCCTACTCCCCACACAGCACCCTTATTTCATGCTAGGAATACCCATTATCAGTAGATCTATAAGTTTTTTACATACACAGTACATTTTATTCATCTGCCAGACAAGTGTAATGACTCAGAGAGAAAATACCGAGTAGTCCAGCAGACACAGAGGGTCATTAGCAAGGAAAGATTAGGTAGGAAAACCTAACTGCTCCTTTCCTAATAATTAAATGGCAATGATATTTCCTATTTAAATTTAGCACCATGGTAAAAGCTCTGCAGAATTAAAAGAATCTCAAGGACATCCCTGTGTTTGCACTGTGTCTTAATAGGGAACTGTTTGTTCTAGCAAAGCATACTGTTTCTCTTCGATGCCAACTTTGACAATGTCAGAACAGCTCTGTGTTTTAATTAGCGTTATGCAATGCCTCAGGTTATGCTGCCCAGTGCACACGCATGTAGTCTTGAACTTCCTTCCCAAATTAGAGAAATATCTGTGCCATTTTCTCATCCACAGACTGAAGTGATTGGATGGAAATGCAGGAGGAAAGGATGAGAAGGAAGGCCAGGAAATAGATCTGCCATCATTAATTTTACCTCCTTTGACTGCAACAAGCCCCTGGTGCAAATGGGATCTACAGAGCATGGTGACACTCTGAAACCATCAGCACCACACAAAGCCTCTGCATCCATGTGAATCACTTGGTTTATTAGCTTGAAATAATCTGCGTCTAAATTGAGATGATCACAAGTTCCAAAACTGGTTAATTTAAAGATTTTATCTACATTTTATCTAAAATTTTATCTACAGCCAGACCTTTCAGAAATTACATACTATAGATTTCTTATCCAGATTGGAATTAGGTCTAGAGTTTCAGACACACCAGATTATTTTTTTCACGCTGGACTCTCAGAAAATCTTGTAAGTACATGCTTATGTGGCTGGATGTGCCACATATGTACAGACACACACACTCTCTGTGTCTATTTAAGTACATCTGTCAAGTATGGTATGAGCCAGTAACATGCACAAAAAGCAAGGCAAACACAATCTGCATCATAATGTATAATATCAATTACTCACAACCAAGAAAGATAAAAGAAACCAAAAGAGAAATACTTACCAGCTGAGGTTTTCTCTATACAACTGGACCT
This sequence comes from Aptenodytes patagonicus, assembly GCF_965638725.1. Classification (NCBI taxonomy): domain Eukaryota; kingdom Metazoa; phylum Chordata; class Aves; order Sphenisciformes; family Spheniscidae; genus Aptenodytes; species Aptenodytes patagonicus. The sequence goes on from NC_134953.1 coordinate 46,906,963, forward strand.
GCTCAGGTTTAACAAATTGTTGTTAATGGAGCTGGAAGTTTAAGAATGACACTTTCCATCTGGACACTCATCACTCTGGCAGCCAGCCGCTCTTCTATATAACAGTCCGCTGACTCATCATTCTCTGAGTCCTTGTTGATCCTGGATTTATTTTTCACCTTGTTAATGTTCACCAAAGACTGCAATTCTTGTGTATTTCCCCAGGACACAGTCCCATCCAGCTCTTCACCATGTGGAAAGATGGCTTGACTAGGTTATCAGCTTTAATTCTTTGCTCTTCTCTCAGATTATTTATCTGCTGACTTGTCTTGATGCCTCATAGCTTCCTAGCTGTGACCTTGCTCACCCGCTCCTTCGTCTTTGTTTGCCTGAAGGACTGGGGAAATCTGATCTTTTGGATAGTGACAGACACGTACCTAAGACGTAAATGCCACTGCACTGTGTTTTTTGCTAAAAGAGATACAAGATACAGCTAAAACAGTTGCTGGAAGTGAGACATACATAAGTGGATAGTTAGGTATCAATATCAGGATCATAAAACTTCAGATGGAAATATGCTATGAGCCAGAACTGAAAAGACAGAGGTCATAGTCAACAACATGTCAAGCAGCAGAGAGCACATGGGTAAGCAAATAGAGTCATCCTGGAAGGAGTCTGAAAAACCACCAAGCTGGGGCTGAGCACAGATGTACCTAAACAAATGTTAGTATACTACTTTCATATGTAGGGCACTTACATTAGTTTTCAAAACATTCTCAGATTTTTCCTGTGGCTTCAAATAGTCAGAGTATGGGAGCTCCACAGTGTCTTCCTCAGAGGGAGCTGCTTTAGTATCCACTAATGAATAAGTACAGTTAAGACAGTTTCGCCTTAGACGCACTACTTCAAATTTCATACACCAGATTTTGCCAAGGCTGTCAGTAATCAGAAACCTGTTTGCAACTTTACATTCAGCTTTAGATTGAACTGACCTGAGTAACCAAGACAACTGCAAACTTTGGCTCTTCACCCCTTTAGGTCCGTCCTGTTGTTCATGAGTACTGAAGCATGTGGAGCTCTCAGCAGATTTGGCCGGCAGTTGTTGGATGCACGCTGATCACCCTTTTGCACTGAGATAGGGTAAGGGTGGGGTTTTTAGGGAGTTTCTTTGTGAGTTTCTCAGCACCAACCAGTATAAAAGGAAGATATACACATCTTCACAAAGCTAGTGAGGCCAAAAAAAAGTCTTTATAGCTAAACCAGCTACTTGATAGAAATGCAAAAGTCCATTTATTTTCAAGTACGCTACAAAATTGGTACTAGTAAGCTAAGGTACAAGAAGACAATGCGAATGACATGTAACAGAACCAGAAAACAGCTTCTACCAGAGTGGTGGTGTTAAACTGTGGTCCCCCACTGATGCTCTTCCCCACCAGAATCTCACCTTAATTGCACAGACCTGGCTACAGCCCGAATTCACTGCACGGACTCTGTGCAGAGCTCTCTCTTCTTAGCAAGAACCATACAGCATCCAAGCAATCCCACAGACCACCAAGCCTCCATCTTCCTTGTAAGTTATGAGAATTAAGACCAGATGAACTTTCACACTGAGGCTGCTTTTTGTTGGTTATGTGCACTTTACTCTCAGGTGATTTTTTCATTTTAAAATCTGAGTGGAATTGTGTTTGCAGGAAGGCGGTACAATACATCCAGATGTGGCAAATGGCTATTGTACATAAATGCAGTTGTCATCAGGAACAGCTTCAGCATCTCCTGGATTTTGCAGTAAGCTGAAATAGATGGCAAGAGGCCTTGGAGTGTGAGCTCAGTGCACAGGCTCAGTGCAATCATTTCAACTGGTGATCCAAGGAAGCAGGTAAACCTCGGCTCCTGAAGTGAGGTGCTCTGACCTGACCTTGTGTGCCACCTAGTGCTGCTATTAGAAAACAAATACCCCGTATTAGGCAGAAAGCTGAGTCATTAAATCACACCTACACCTGTCAAAAGTAGAGATACAACAGCCATTTATCAGGCACAGTATTAATCTACATTTTAAATTTAGACTATTTGAGTGCTTCCCAAAAAATTTTCTCCAAATACAATTAAGTTTGCAGATGCCTTCTCAGCATGCATTGAGGGACCTGAAAATTTATCTTAATTGAAAATGTATAAAGAGGGCCAATCCAATGAGCATAAATCACACCTAATGTCCAGAGTTTACAATCATAAAACTTCAATTCATCTTGTTAGGGAGATTATTTGCAATTTATAACACCAGAGACTCCCACTGACACTGCAATCCAGGTATGTTAAATTCTGCAGGTACTCAGAAGAGTGCCCCTGCCCACAAGACAAGGCAAAGGTGACAAACAAGTCCTGTTCTTCTGCTCTTACAGTTAGGAATTTGGCACAGGAGCCTGAACAATTCTTACCAGGTTTCCCATGAAGATAATGGCAAAAACCTAATTTAATCTCAAAGTCACCCTTCTTCTTCCAGTTCTGGAAGAACTGGTTCATTTATCCTGGTTGTTACATTTCTTCAGGGATATCTTTGATAAAGCTTAACATGATAACACAATGCCTCACATAAAAAGGCAAGCATGGAAATTTGTGACAAACTAGAAACACACAAAATAATTATTCACTTCCTAATATTATGCTTTCTTTTAAATAAAACCCTAATTTTTTCCCCATGTTCTGTTAGAATAAGTGAGATGCTTGGTCACAAATGACAGAAGCTTTGAGACTGTGATTAGGTCAAGATTTGAGAACATTTGTTTGATCCGTATGTTCCTATGTTATAGAAGAGAGCAATGGTTTTGCTCTTAAGAATACACATCACCTTAAGTAACTAGCTCTACTCCTAAACACAGAACATAAATATCTACAATTGGTGTATGGAAATACATAGATGGATCTTCATCCTCCTCTAAACTGAATGGGTCACAAGTTGGAACAGCAGCAGAAGCATCACACAAAAATATGTAACTTAATACATACTCCTACATTATCTTTGTTCTGGGTTTTGTGTTAGTAGCTTAAAAATCCAACAACCCCTCATTCAATTTTCTCCAGGTTTAGCTATTTCTAAAGCTTTTCCAGTAGGATCCCACTTGTATTAACTCCTATTTTTGTTACCCCTATAGAGATACATGGCTCTTTAGAGCTAAGTATGCCAGTTCAAGTCAGCATTAATTAATCACATTCAGCAAGGGAGTGTTAAATTCATAGACTGGACTTTACATACTGTACACACTGTCACAATGGCAAATTCATGACTGACCACTTTTCCTCATCATAATTCTGTGTACTAAAGCTTGGGGACAAGATTGTGCCACTCACAATGTAGATATTCACAGGATGTATTTAAATCAAAGTCCTTCACAAGACCAACCTTATTTTGCCTCCACCTTTCCCATTTTTAAGTTGTAATGAGACAGCACAAAGAGAACCACTTCTTCACAGAAGCTTTTTGAAAGGCATTTAAAGGCTTAAATAAGTAAAATGAATAATAAATGTCACTGAAAAATCAGTATATAAAACATTTTTTTCCTGACAAAGTTAAAGCCTAATAAAGCCCAAGTCACCCAAATAATATGTATGAAAAACTGCTGCTGCCTTTGGAAAACAAACTGTGGAGGAAATAACATTACAGTAACAATAGATCAAAGCTCAGTGTACAAGCTTATAGAAGGGTGTGCTGGGTTTGGCTGGGATAGAGTTAATTTTCTTCACAGTAGCTGGTATGGGGCTATGTTTTGGATTTGTGCTGAAAACAGTGTTGATAATACAGGGATGTTTTCGTTATTGCTGAGCAGTGCTTACACAGAGTCAAGGCCTTTTCTGCTTCTCACCCCACCCCACCAGCGAGCAGGCTGGGGGTGCACAAGAAATTGGGAGGGGACACAGCTGGGACAGCTGACCCCAACTGACCAAAGAGATATTCCATACCATGTGATATCATGCTCAGCATATAAAGCTGGGGGAAGAAGAAGGAAGGGACAGGGGACATTTGGAGTGATGGCGTTTGTCTTCCCAAGTAACTTTTATGCATGATGGAGCCCTGCTTTCCTGGAGATGGCTGAACACCTGCCTGCCGATGGGAAGTAATGAATGAATTCCTTGTTTTGCTTTGCTTTCGTGCATGGCTTCTGCTTCACCTATTAAACTGTCTTTATCTCAACCCATGAGTTTTCTCACTTGTACTCTTCTGATTCTCTCCCCCATCCCACTGGGGAGGAGTGAGCGAGCAGCTCTGTGTGGTGCTTAGTTGCCGGCTGGGGTTAAACCACAACAAAGGGGAAAGTAACTTTGTTTTAAAGCAAAACTGATTTCATTTACTCATATTCACACTCTCATACCCACAGGATTGCAAGCACTAGGATGTGTGTGTCCAAGTAGTCTGATCAGCATTCACACACCAAGAATGTGTTTCAAGGTTGTGTGGTCAGGTTTCCTTCAATGACACAAAGGACAAGAGATGATGGCTATCAAGTCTTAATTGTAGCTCCTCTGTTCAGCTGATGTTGACAAGGGTGTGCTGGTTTTTGGCTGTGTTTTCTTCTGTACCTTTGGGAGCTGATGGTAATTAGTTTCTATCCTGTCAAGTATCTGTGATTCTTTATGATTTGCTCAGACATTTTCTTCTCAATCTGGTTGCCCTGAAAAGATATACAGAGATGTGTTGGGCTCTTTATGACTTGTTGGTCTAGGTGTTCACATTTTTAAACTCAAGCACATATTTATAGAAGAGTATGCAGAAATATGCCTAGCTAGACCCAACAGAGTGTGTGTACAAATCATACCTGTACAGTGCATCCCCAACTATCCACACTTGATCCTTTATCAAATGTCATCATTATCTAAAAAAGCAAGTATGCCAAAGGAAAACCTTCATATTTTTACTTACATCTAAAATGAGTATGAAAAATGTAAAAGGCTATCTCAGTTTAAATTACACTGCACTAGTTCATACAGGGATACTTGGGTGGACTGCAACAACCTGCATGTAGTTTGACCCTACTCAAATTAGCCTTCTGTAACTACATTCCCTGGCAAGCAGACCAGTAATCTTTTTGGGAGCTATCAGCTGTGTGCATAAACTTTGTGTCCTCTCCCAAAAATGTTACTTTGTTTGATATTATTTCTTTTTGTTACTTTTTTTTTACAATTACTTTTAATTTCCTATGTCTAGATATACTTTATTATGCCTTATGCATATTTATCTAGTTGAGTTCATAAAACATAAAAAACTGGAAACCTGGCAAGGAAAATGTTGGGGTCAGAACCTAAGAGAGGAGGAACCTAAGAAGAGGGCACGTATGTACATTGCAATTCATGACTTGTACACTCTCACGAACTTCAGCAAAAAGGGACCTGAATCATATATGTGTACACACCCAACTGAGAGCAATGTGCCGTGCATTTTCAGTTGGCAAATATTTTGAAAACCAACATCTTTCCTTTTTGAAAAGGAAGTGGGAAGACAACAGGAAGAGAACCTACAAACAGATGGTCATTTTCAGTCTTGCTAAGTTTTCACCCTTATTCTCTGGGCTGTCAAACAGACAAAAGAACAGCAGCAAGCCAAAAATGATCAGCTAGCCATGCCCATTATTTATTAAGTCCGGCCTCTGAACTGAAGACACTATTGCAGCTACACAGGAATAACCTGGTGTTGCAGAGCTTGCAGCTCACCATAATCCCCAAGCTTTTCAAGAGGTGGGGTTTTTGACAACCTCTGTGAGCTGAACAGTTCTTGTAACTAGAGAAGGCAAACAATCCTCTCTCACACAACTCCCATACCATGTCACGTCATACGGACAAAAGGAGGTGGTGTGAATTCAAAGAACAAGAAAGGTGGGTATCACTACCGCAAAATTTGTATGGATTATTTTAGGATGAATTCCCTGCACAATTTGCATGTCAATTCAAATTTGTAATCTAATTTGCCTAATGGTACTTCATTCAGTAACTAAAACATTTATTTCTGTTAGTGTTGTTTACCTTGACATTAATTATTATCTTTTATTTTTGAAGTTATCAAAATAAAGTTTGTTTCCTTTTTCTTTTTCCCCCCAGAGGTTTTTATATGTATCTTCCCCTTTAGCTGCAACACCCAGCTGGTATACTAACTCAAAATAGGTATTTTCAGTTTTATTCTCACTGGAAAAAGATGAGGGTACAAGCTAGAAGGAGGGAGAAAAGGAGATTTCAGTTATCTACTCCTTTTTGTACAGAAGTCAACAAAATGATGACTCATGTTCTCAAATTAGCAGGAACAGAGAGTTACTTTTGAAGTTATATTTAATTCAGCAAATAAATGAGCTCTCAGCCAATGAAATCCATCAAATGAATCAGGCACAAATTAACATCAAATATACTGACAGCTTCTTGTTCCATAACTTTTGTGAGCACAAGAGGAATCCTTCAAATCCTCTGTCCAGTGCAAGACATAAAGAAATGCTTTATCTGGGTCCTTACACATCCATGAAAATCAGTTTGGAAGCTCTTCAGCCACAGTTCATCCTGTATCTGAAAAAACATGCAGCACTACCGTACCATGATAGTTCTCCTGCTATAGATGTGCTCTCGGACACAAAATAACAGCAGGTTTTCTTCCAAATCTGTCCAGCTTCTGTTTTTCATGTTTTCCTAACTGCCTGTTGTCTTTCATCGTCGATTCAAACAACTCAAAAAACATAAACCATACTCATAAAAAACCCCTATAGGGAGCCATGCTTCTAATCTATGACAGATGCATGGAATGAGCAGAGGGGTGAGTCTGTATACCAGGCTGGACTAAAATACTTTCAGCTCTTGACAAAACAAAGCACTTTGTGTATACTCAGGAAAAAGCATTGTGCTGTGTTTTAAACAAAAATTATGCAAATGTGGAATACACTGTTTGCCACAAGCTTCAAATATACCCTTTCAGACCTAGATATGAATATGGATATGGCAGGGATCACTATATTTAAATACATGTTCTGTAGTTTTCCTAGCAGTGTTCCTGTTCATGAATGCCTGACCTGGGGCACAACTGGGATTAGAGCTCAGGGCTGAGCACTCCATCCCAAAATCAGGACTGGTACTGTTATTGACCCCCAATACTGGTAATTTAAAAAGATGGTTAAAAATGGCTATATTAAATGTGACGTTCAAAGCAAGAGGAAAAGATTCACCTTAAGACAAGGACACAGCTATGCCAGGTGGAAAAGCCTGTTTTTAATCCACAGGAGGTTAACAATTTATTAATATTTTAGTTAAGCATCTGAGCAAAAAGAAAATTAAAATTACCCTCCCAATTAAGTTGGAATCAGAACACCCTGGGAAGGGGAGGTTTTGCAATTTTCACCTGGATAAAATCCAACCAGGCTTAGGGTATAAAATGAAACATATTATCCCAATCAACACTATTTCTGATGACTGCAAGCCTAAAGTCATAGTTTTTGCAAAGGAACTGGTTCCAAGTGACAGGTAAGTGTTATCCAGCTGATGGGCTGGTAGCAGTATAAGAAACCTTTTGGATTTGAAGATAGAGTTCTGCAAACAGGCTTGTTTTATTCCTGCTCACCACAAACATTTTAACTGTCCAAATTTTGATGTTGTGCATAGGTTCTTTATTTCACATTAATTTTATGCTGCTTTGTGCTGAGAAGGACTTCCAGGTAATTGGCAAACACTAAAATATTCTATCCCCAGGATAAGACTCGTAGAGTATCCAAAACATTGCAATGTAAATCTCCATGGAGCTGCAGAAACTTGTCTGGGAACAGGTAACAATGAACTGATACCATAATACTGTATGCGCAGTAAAGTGCAGCAAATAGAAAAAGGATGCTACCCGGATTACCTAGTAATTCTTGCTGTGCAAAGTGCTTTGCATTTCTTAGGGTTTTCTCTTCCCCATTCAGTATTGCTCATAGTGTGACAATAATATATGACTTCTCGCAGTACTGCCTTTATGTCATTTACATTCATTAGTGTTAAAGAGCAGGGGATAAGGAGCCTTGGGCAAGGGGGCTAATCATTCTTACCAGCCAAGTGAAACGACAAAATGTTCTACACATAAATATTTCTCCTCTTTCCTACCCTCTGGAAAGTCTATAAACATTTCAAAATCCCCAAGAGCTAAGTTACAACACCTAAGAACTACTTTGCATGAAACACTCCATATTTAATTGATACAGGCAGGAGTGCCAGCTATTTCAAATGAGTTTACCGAGAGGAAGTTCACAAGGTCTTGCTTGCCACATCCACACTTCCATTAACAGCTACCCCAAGATGCCCACGGGCCTGACCCAGAATCATCCAAGTTCACCGAGTCTAGGGTGGAGGAGTCTTTTGGGAGTTGTGTTTGTGGTTAGAGCAAGCCATGGGGGAGCTATTTGCATAGGAGCTATGGCCCTTCCCTAGAAAAATCAAGTCAAGAGGAAAGACACACACTGCAGAGTGTCAGGATTTTTTTTCCCAGCAAGAGCTGAAACTCTTAAGGAGCTGCAGGCAAAGAAGAAAAGCTCACCGGGAGCCAGCAGGGAATGGTAAACCCCATTGGCCCTGCCACCATCTGCTGACCTAGAAACCACTGAAGGCCTATCACAAGATTGTGATAGCCTTTGCAATGGTCTGGAACCAGTCACTTCAAAGGAACTGGTGGTGGCTCAAAGAAGCAATGACTCCTCGGGAACACCACCACAAAATTAGTTCCCCAGACAGAACTCTATAACGGTGAAATATACCCTGCTATTTCCATCCAAACCTGGCCTCAAGCCAAAGCTGAGGGCTGACTGGCCTGAGGTCTCTGGCAACTCTCTGCAAAACAATCCCAGGAAAACTGCTGTGCGAAGAAAACCCAAAATAACATGCACTGCCAGAACATGTTGCAAAGCCCTCATTTACTCAATGAACTACCTATAAGGAGAATACAGCAAGGCACAGAGTGGCACCAGCACAGAATTTCCACAGCTGGTGGAAACAACTGAACAGGACAAGCTGAAATGTTTTCAGTTGGGTTTGTATGATTTATCTACTCTTCACTGAGGGTTAGGATGAGAAATAAATCAAAAAATATTTTAGAGAACACCTCTGGGTAAACAGAAAAATAGTGGGAGAGAGTCATGTCAATATTAAACTGAATTTATAATTGCTCCACAAAGAAACACCATCAAAATTCATCATATAGGACAAATCGTGTGGAGTACAATAATAAAAATGGTTCACAAGATCATATGTATTACTCTTACAAACAGTAATGAGATGTTCAGCTAGACATGAGTTAGTCCTTTAACCTGTATGCTGACAATTCAGTATCTGGAACAAATAAACACATACGCTTTTCTGAGAAAAAATCCTTTCAGGAGGTATTCCCTCATTTTGCTTTTTGTAAAGGGGCATTCCTACAGGCAAAAAGTGCTCTGCAGCAGTGCAGTTCACTGGGTTCTGGTTCACCAATATACACAAATATAAACGATAGGCCGATGATGTTCCTGTTGCAGCACACGGGCTGAAACCTGCAACAGAGCTCAAGCACCAAAAGGAAATGTCAGATGTTTTCCCTGGCAGATACGAAACTAGATGGACTGTGGGTCTGATCTCTTACAGCCACTGCAGTGTTTGTATCTCCTTAATTATTTACTATTTTTATACTTTCAATCATTATACATTTTCCCTAATTGAAAATTCTAGGGAAAAGAAATTAAAAACAGCGAGACTTTATTTCCTGATGAGTATCGCAATGGCATTATTTCCCTCGGAGGCTTGCTTTTGAGCCCAGCAAGACAGCCAGTTTTTTATGCCATTACATAATTGGCCATCTCAAAAAGCATAAAAGCATTTGAACAATTTCTAAAATTATTTGCCTTTGCTTAGAGTCATATGTCTTGGCAAGACATAACATGATGTGATGTCTCCTTCACAATCATCTAATTTCACTTTGACAAAAGCAGGAGTTTCTCCAGATTTTCTCTCCCGAGCCATACTTTTTCTTGGCAGAATCTTCCTGGATTAAAACTCTTGTTCTGACTTGAGTAGTTTAACTCGCAATATATCTTAAAATGCCTTCAATTCCCACTGGTAACTACAAATAATTACAGCAAGTTACCCACTTGCTTGAGTTTCTAAAGGCCTTTTAAGGAAAAGGATCATGGGGGACAGTTTTTATCTGGTCTCTGAGTCCTTTTCCCTCACTAGTAACCAGCTCATTTAATATCATTTCAGCCCTTTTATTTCTTAACTTCCTCCTATTTTTTTTAATCATGAGAGTATGTTGGAAGTAAGGCAAAGTGACAAGCCATTACAAGAATATTGGAAAAAACTGATTTAATTCTGGAAATGGAAATGGAGATGACTAGAGAGGAGATGGGAGTTTGGGTACCCTGCACTGGGCACAACCTGCTCCAGGAACCTCCCCACCCCAGTGCAAGCTATTACTATAATTTGCGCGGGTATGGTCCACTGTCCATCCCGAAGAGCTGCCATGAGATTTGTGTCATGGAACATTTTTGTTTGTCTGACACCAGATGACTCCTCCAGCCTCCCAGCTGTAAAGAGCTAGAGTCAGTTTTAAGGAGCTCAACGTCTTAATACCAACATTTTAATCCACATCTAGTCCTCAATGGACAATATACCTTCATGGCATCTTCTTCTGTGGGCACTGAGTGAAAGCTCACAACAAGAAGTTGCAGAGTGGAGCTGCCTCCTTCTCAAAGCGCTCAATGTTGTTACTTAACAAGCTTTGTTAGACCATACTACAACCCCCAATGGAGTTACTTTAAAATTAATTTGCTGATCACAGTAAGTACAGCAGCATCACAGCAACCGACACAGCAACCTTTGCAATATTGCAAAGCAGCGTTTGAAAACCAGAGGACAAGTTGAGGACAGTTCACACTTCCACAGACTTGCACCGAAATAAATCTCCATTGAATGTTATTATACACACTGTGGGTGTATCCACCTCGTGAGATTCTGCTGTTGATCACCAAAGTCCCATCATGTATTGAAAATGTAAAAGGCCTAACAAAGTCTTACTGCGCTGTACGCATAAGCTTTCACAATTATTATTCACATGTGACCTTCACATATAGAAAATTTATTGCGATATATTAGACCTTGATGAAAACTCATCTGTAGCTAAGAGAGTGGAAAATCATGATGAGATGTTACACTCGTGTACTTAAGTTTGTAAAATATCCCGATACTTCTATCAAGCATTGCTTTAAGGACAGAAGTTTACGATGAACTTCCTGAGTTAATAAATCCATCTCTGCACAGTCACTGGCAGTTATGTACCTTTATAGACTGTAACTGCCCACAGAACTGTATCACTCTGCATAGCCTCGCACATCAAAGCCTTCCAGGAAAAAACTCAGCAACCCATCACACAAATGTCTACATTAGAAGTACATAAGCTGCACTTAGGCAGTGTTGTTTTTTTTTTTTTGAGTGCTTGACCATAATATTCTGTGAATACAGATGATTTACAGTTATATATAGATAGTTAAATATGTGGACTATATATATAGTTATATATGTGGATAAATGTCTTAAGTGGAGTTAGAGTCAATCTTCTATTCAGTAAACTGGTTTATGCAGTTTATGCTAAAGTGCTGCTGCTTTTTTCCTTTTTTCTCCCTGGGCAAGTGATTATATCTGAGATACAATATACATCTCATAGCAAAAGACTGTGTTTCGGCTACATGACAAAGGAGCATCTGTATCACATCCTGGGTTCAGCTCTTATATTTAAGCATTTGATGAATACACCTGTGAATGTTGTATCTACAGGATCTGTGGACTTCTTTTAGTGACTAAAGGCTGCTCACCTTATGAAACTATGAATTCTCGGAAAATCTTACAAAACCCTGCAGAGTAGAGGTTACTATATGGAACAGCAGTTTTTGCACTGTTGTAAATTGATCTGGTAAATGTTCTTGTAGAAAAAAACCCTCCTCTTTGCAGAAATAATGTTTACTTTCTGTAAACTGAATGAGAAAAGGGATTAACGAATAAAACTAAATAAACTTTAGTACCCAAAGAGGTGTTTTATGTAAAAAAGCATTACACTAAAACAATTTTCCGCTCAGTAAAACTTACTACAGTTTCCTTTATCCAGTTTAATGTCAGTGTGCTGGAAAGCAATGGAAAATTACAAAGTATGGTATTCGCTGCGTAACAACAGACCAGCTTTCAGCTGCACAACAAAAGAGCGTGAGACTGGATGAAAGACTTCACTAAAAGTTAAGCAGGAAGTAGTTAAAAGAAAATTCCAGCATCTGCAATGAGGAATGTAATATTTGCAAATCTTCTCTCTATGGACGGATTTTCTGTGGAGGTTTTCCACAGAAAGATAGCCTTTTGATTGTTTTGATATACAATGCTTACTATAAATGGCATAACAGAAGCAATTACCCTAATACGAGTTACAGCCGTTCTGTGAGATGACAAAAAGCAGATAAAATGTCAGCTGACCCTTCTTTATGTAAGGAAGTTACAAAATCTCATGACGTATTTTTCAGAGCTAACTGTGATCAAATGTCTACATAGGAAATACAAAGCATATTGAGGCTGCATGGAGAAAAAAACAGGGGCTCTGCTAAAAAAACCCCAGAGAACTGAATCACAATAGCAGAGAAGTTCACAGTTTAAGTTTGGTAGCCAATTGCCAATAAAGAAAACTTGTTTTTCTTCATTCAAGTAACAATGAACAATATTTTCCATTCTAATAGGTACAGTTCAAATAGGAAGAAAATCCCATAGATGAGTGTATCCAACCAAGGTCTCTGAAAAATTACTTGAAATTAAAAAAAAATCCATAGATCTGATCCAGAGCATGGCTGCCAAAAACTAATAGCTCATGTTTATCGCCTTTTCCTTTAAATTCACCATAAAAAGGAATTAAAAGTCTTGCCACCTAAAAAAAATGGGACCGATAGTAGCTAGGATGAAATTTTCAGAGTCAGCCTCTGCTTCAAACTCAAACTATCATATGGGATAAACATGTTGTGCTTCATACTCCATTCATCTACACTCCTTGGAAACAGTTTGTCCTAGAGTGCTTCGAGCTGAGTTTAAGTCATTTAGGGCTTGTTTTTCAGGAACGAGTCAGGCAGGACTGAATTTGTGACTACCAAGTTTGCAAATGAAGAAAAGAATAATATTGTCTAATACATTTCATCTGAAAACAAAACACGGTTCTGGAAGCCATTCTGTTGAGGCTTCATTCATTAACTTTCATTTAAAATAATGTGAATTCAATGTCTAGTCACCTCCCAAAGCAAAGAGCTCAACCTTGCTTTGGATAAGGTGGAGATTCAAATTTTAGCTGTTATTAATGAGCAATTCTTGTGTTCTTTTTCTTTCTAGTTTTGTGACAAATTGATGTTTACCACGTACCAAGAAGTGTGCAGATGCCCTATGGCCACGTTATAATACAGGTAACTGGCAAAGAGTTTGCAAAGCAAAGAGGCCTACCTGGGAGAAACCTGGCCATGATGCAGAACGATGAAGATGAAGTGTACAGGTGTCTCATTTCACATCTCGTCTCACTAGTTAAATTTGATGTAAAGTCACTCTTTTCACCTTAGTTTCACTCCAGCCTTTGACTCTTAACTGAATCTGTCAAGAATGTCAGAGGATTAAAAGAAGAACTCAGAAACATTAATAAAAACAGAAGCATGGAAAGAGTTACTTGAACGGGGTTTACTCTAAGCAGATGTTAATGATAGAAATTACAATCTTCCATATTGGAAAGCATCCCCCAAAACTCCTATTGGCTTCCAAATAAAACACAAGCTGTGTATTTATGTGTCTTCTTCAGTAGCTGGAATGCAAAGGTAAGCTGCTTTGAAAAGGAAAAAAAAAAAAAAAACAAGACGGGGCCCAGACTTGCTCAGGTCTTGCCTAAATCAGCCATAGCTTTTTGTGCCATCTGCCTATTTTTTGTGCACCTTTTTTCTGGATAATTCCAGGAGGGGAAAAAAAAAAAACCAACCCAAACTGATTTGGATAATAAGGTATACTCCCATTTTCCTAAGCAATGATCAATGCCCATAGTTACCCCATTTAGCTGACCTTCCACCTCAACCTCATGCTCCTTATCTCCCTGAAACAGGTCTGTGTAGGCAGCCAGAGCCCATGCACAAGCACTTCTCACCAATCACTGTCCATGGTATTTTTGTTGAGTGCAAGGCAATCCAGTTCCCAGATCTCACATACTCTACATTCATACCTATTTTTGACTGGAACAAATTTCTTTTGTGTTCCAGACAACAATAACAAAATTGCAGTAGTCTAGAAACTCCACAAATGAGGCACATTTTTACTGTGATTTTCCTGGAAAAGTAAACCTCCCTTGTTTTAAATCCAGGTAATAGAATATTTTTGTTTTCCAGCAGAACCTAGGGGTGCCAATGAAACCGGGACCCAAATGACCAGAGCACTCCATGAGTACACAGAATAAAGAGACAGAGAACTGGCAGCCCAGTTGCCTGGCCAGACAAACCGGGGGGTGATTACATGAAAGTTTAAAGCGACTACATAACTGAACACTTCTGTTAACACATTTCTGATTAGCAAAAGTCAGCAAAAGAAGCTTAAAGACATCGACTTCCTCCTAAGGTGCTTAGATTTTCAAGAACATTTTCAGAACATCCAGAATTGTTATTGTATCTTTGTACCCATCAGCCTCAGAGCATGTTTTTCCTTCGGATGCAACATATTAAAACTTTCTGTGATAGCAAACTTCAGATTAAGCACATTTTGCAATAAAAGAGCAGAAAAGTACAGACTGAAGAAATAAAACTGGCTCGCTTGCCAGGAAATTACTGCACTATTAAACATGATGATGAGATTCCCACAATCACAAAGGAAGGGAAAACATTTGAAATATATTAAAAAGGCTTGAGGATAAATTCACTGCTAGTTTAAGTGCAAAGAGCCCCACTGATTTGAATTCATTTACTCCTTTGAACCAGCTGATACAAGGAGTCTTTGCTTTACCAATGTTCTTGCCACGTAACGCATGGATCCTATACAATCTATTGGCTGGATGATTTTTCCATTTTAATACAAACCTGTAAATGCAGGTTAGGGGAAAAAAAGTGTTTTCTTTCATTCCGTTATAGAGTACCTATAAATATTTCACTAATTTTTCTGTGCATGTATCACAAATACCACATTTCATATAACTGCATGTTACACCTCTGAGCTCATGGTGAACATAAACCTGACAAGGCTCTGATGAGGCTCTTCGTAACTACTGATAGAAATATGCCTTTATTTAATATTATGCATCATCTACTCACTGTTTTAGAAAAATACTGGGTGCTCACTAAAGTGGAGATGAGCAGCTCCAATACCCAGAAAAATACTGGGTGCTCACTAAAGTGGAGATGAGCAGCTCACTTTATCAGTACCTCACTAGGGACCACAAGCAGTCTTTGCAGTCTCAGGCTCTCTCCCTAGAATATTCACAACAGCACAGCTCTATCAGAGCCTTTCTGTTAGTCATCCACATCTTGGAAGTGGCCAGACACCCCACTATGTAGATGAAACTCAGCAGAAGTCAAAATCATCCTGGCATCCAGACAGCTACTCGTGCTCTACTTTGTCTCAACTCCAAAGTGTACTATGCGATCAACTCATCAGTGAGCAGAAAAACTAGTGAGAAGATGCAGCTTTTTCCCTGGAAAAGCAATCTTCCCAGAGATTCTTTAAGATACGCAACAAAATCCTTTCACTTGCTATGGACACAATTTTAACAGGTCTGCAACTTAAAGGTAGATTATTTTATTATTTTCACCAAATATAATGCAAAATAAGAATAAACTCACATGCCCTTTAAGAACCTTTAGTTCTTAGACCGTATAGAAAGAGGACAGCTAGAAAACAACAGACAAGCAGAAATGCATTTAAAAGTCTTCATATTTGATTTTTAAACCAATTTGGGGAGATAATTTATGATTATAAAGTGGCAATATTATAAACAAATTGGTTTTATTTCTGGGGTTTTTTTTCCCAGCAAATTGCAAATCCTAATTCATCTTGCCTCTCAGTTTAGCACATTTCTCTGACATATACAGCATCTGGCTCACAGTGAAAGCCCCTGGGAGTCATTCCCATGCATCTGATGACAAAGTCATTTTTTAAATTATTTTTTAACAGCGCAATATAATCTGGTAGTTCAAGTATTTGTTCAATTCCATTTTTGATAGCTACAATTTGAAATTTTGTAAGAACAAAAAGTATTCCAAATGAACCATTTATCTTTTTATATTCAAGTTACTTAAAATTATTCAATTTTTTTTCCTGTCTTTTATTTAACAATTTCTAATGACAGCTTAACGTTGCAAAGTTCAGTTACAAAACAGAGCTTTATGTGGCTTGGATTGTAAATTATTAAATTAATAGAGCTCATTCTCAAATAAGGTATCATCTAAACAGTAAGAAGAGCAAAAATGAGCTGCATATCATCATTTATCATGTCATACAATAAGAAACAAACATCCAGCAAAAGAGGGCAGTAATATTCAGTGAATCCTTCTGCTTCCTTAAAAGTTGTCAAAACTAGTTCATGTGGGGTTCTACCTACTATTGGGGAAAAAAAAAATCTGTATTAGCTTATATTCCACTACGTATAGAATTGTGACTTAATTTCCATGTGCAGCTGCTAAGAAACTTCCCAGAGTGGCAGAGCCGAATTTCACTTCAGGGGTGCAAATATTCCTGATGAGAAGTGAGGAATTTACTAATTTTTCCCACTGAACCACAGCTACAGATAAAATGAATGAAAATAATCAGGGGAAAAGATGCATTTGCTGGAAAGATTTTGTTGCTTTGAAAACTATGCGTAAAGGCTGTACGTGCCTTGCAAGGAAGACATGCGATGGGCTTTGCAAAGCCTCAATCTCCCTTCCACAGAAATGCCATCTCAGAATAATCATTATTATTAGAACAATAGCATTTGCCTTGGATTTTCAGGAGTCAGTGCAAAAATGCACCAGTGCCAGGGGACAACATTTTCCCTGCTGCTGCTCCGTCTCCCCTTCTTTTAGTGGCATTACTGAAGCATGTCAGTCATGGATTGCTGTATCTCCTCCCAATACTGTCCTGAAACCTTGCCTTAGGGAAACAGTAAACTGACCTCAGCAAAGAGATGTGAATTCGATATATATTCTCTAGATAACCTAGAACTGCATATCTAGATAATATGCAGTTAAACCTGAAATAGAAACAGGAACAAACAGCTTTCAGGGAATCACCTTCTCCAGAAATTTCAGCCAATGTAAAAATGTTGAGGTTGAGGAAGCTACTCTGTTCCACAGACTGCTTTCATCTGGACCAAAAGGTACTTAAAATAACTCTCACAGAAGTAAAAATAATACTGATTTTTTGCAAAGATAGTTAATATGCTAAAAAAAAGAGAGCACTTCTTAGCTGATGCATCAAATCTCCACCTGCTGGTGAATCCTGCCACAGCAAACTTTTATTTTTAAGACGAAATCCCATTCCAACATATAATCAGTTCTTTGTTATAGACAATCCCAAAACAACAAGTGGAGAAGGACAGCCTTCAGAAAAACAGCACTATCATACCTCCCTGATCTTCCATCATCTTGGAAAGCTGAAGAATCCTTTCATTTATACTGCAGCTATCAGGCGCACAAGTCACCTTCCCCAGCCAAAAACAGGCTTACAGAGCTCACATTGCACCATACGTAGGGCAGGGTGGCAGGTGAAGCATGCTGACTGTTTTTTCAGCTGCAAAAAGTGCTGCTTCCCAAGGTGAAGCGTCCTCTGCCAAGGCTGAAGTTCTGCCCTGTTGCTCAGTTTGTACATTGGTTATTGATAATAATTGAAAACTTTAAGCAATATCAGCTACCTATATCCCCAGGGCCCTCCAAATCATAGCATAGTTAGCTTTGTATTATCATTTTAGGGGTAATTCTCTAGCTGCACACAGTTCAGTTTTCCCCTTAACGTTGCTGGTTCTACACCCTAGAAACATTTTCTGGATTTACATTTTCCTGTGCACCCTATTAAAACATAACATCTCACTTGCCTAGTGTTTTCAGTAAAGTCTTATTATCTAACAGCATCAATAAGAGGTTTGTAAGATGGAATAAAATCAGTGTAAAATGGACATACAAAATCTAGGAAGCCAGACCCTTGATCTATGACATTGTGCATACCATGTATCCCTTTCTATACCCTGTTCTGCTGGACATTACCAGTGTTTCATAATTAGTCAATTTGGCTCATACACCTCGTAATGCAGGAACAAAACATCCCCCTTTCACACTTGATAAGACTGGGCAACAGTTACAAGACTTGCACGTAGCCACAGCCTGCAGTGACCTATGGTTCACGCAGGAACAGGCTCCCAATAGCCATCCTCTGCTTCAAGCATATGGCCAAGGCTGGTAGTTTTTTCATGCATATGCATGTAAATATATAAATATATAATATATGCCTTTTTCTATGCCAGAAGAATCATGCGATTACAGACTTTCGTGCACCATTCCCTAAAACATCTAGGATGACCTACTGCTGATGTATACAAATTATTCACTAACCACAATACAATTCTTCTGGGCCAAAAATAAGATTTTGTTTAAACTGGACCAAACCCACTTTCTGTAAAGTCACCGACTTGCCATTTAAACACAATCAGCATCGAACCACAAAAGATATTTTTATTGAAACAGCAATGGATTTTTTTCCTTTCGGTGTTTAATGCTGACATCAAGGGCGAAAGTGCGAGCAATGGGAAGACTGCCACAAGCCCCCAGCACCACGCCGTAGAGAATTACACAACTGTGTTACATCGTACTTGTTTCATAATACATTTTCCACACACAACGAAGATTAAAAATAGTAGTAGAGTGTACTGATTAAAAAAAAAAAAATCTATGACAAAAAGGTAAAGCACCCGCAAATGGCAAAATCTGCGCAGCATTTGAAGGAAATGAGCAAAGATTTGTTTACAAAGCAACTACAGAGCACTGGGGGGTATTTTAAAGCAAAAGCACTGGGGAAAAGTCACTGGTCATTTCAAAATAAGATGCCTAATAACAGGATTTGGTCTCATCAGAAACACAAATATATGGAAATAAAACTAAGTATGCTCAGTATTCATTTCTCCCTGCTGTGCATGTTTATTTGCAACACAAGTGCTCTGCAGCGAGCCCCCTTTCGCACATATGGAGAAACAAGTCCTCCAACCACTTGTTTAATGAACATATTAAAATTACCTTATTAATAATCTAAACCCATGTTCCCAAGAGCCCTCAATGCTGTGTCAGACAGAGGGGGGAACCCAAACATCAGTAGGGGTATCGTGCCTGGTGCCCATTTATTTCTTTCTGCCGGGTGACAGTTTTCATCGCACTTTCTCAGTCAGAAAAGTGCGTTTCCTCCCGCGGGCGCGGGGCGACGCCGGCGACAGAGCCCCACGGCGGCCAGGTGCAAGGCGCAGTGACGAGCTGCGTTTTGGAAACATGACTTAGAAAAGGGGCAGTTGGGGGGGGCAGGAAACGGGGAGGGGGGGAGGAATTTCAGCACCTCTTCGGACCCCACGCACCCGTGTCGTTCGGCACGGTGACCTGCCGCGGAGCACCGTGAGGCCCGGGGCGGCCGGGGGAGGCTCCCCGCCGCCCTGCCCTGAAGAGACGCCGGCGGCGCCGAGCGGGATAGGATGAGCCCGGGCGCTGAGGAGCTTGGCTGAGGCACGACAGCAGCGCCGCCGCACGTCCACCGCCACCTCAGCGCCCCCGCCGCAGCGTGACGGCGCCCGGGGGCGGGCGGTCCCGGCCCGCGGCAGGTGGGAACGAGCGGCGGCGGGGCGGGCCGGCGCACAGCGGCGCGAAATCCCCCATTTCGTGATAGTTTCCGGCGGGCGGGCGGAGAGGGGGTGACTCATTCGCGGCACCAGGGATAAATAGACCGGCGCCTACCTAGGAGCGGCACTGGGTTCTCGGCGCCGAGCACCCGTAGAGCCTGGAACGCAGCGAGAGCCCCGCCACAGCTCCACCGGGTCATGATCCTGCCCTGCGCCCTGGTGGCCGCTCTCCTGGCTGCCAGCCACGCAGGTGAGTCCCGTCCCCTCCCCTCCCCTCCCCTCATGGGGGCAGGAGCGGGTCCGGCCGCGGGTGAATCGTGATTCAAACCATGGAGGGGGTTTTCTTTTTTTCTTTTCAGCTGTAGATGGATTTAATGATTTTTTTTTAAAATGTTCTATATTCTTTTGTGATTGCTTGACTATTTGGTGTATGGTAGAAAGGATGTCAGGCTTCTATTGGCCTGTGTGAGACAATCCAACCCTTCTGAGGTGCTTTACTGCTGTAAGGAAACACACAACAAATTCCTATACTTTTGTTAATAACTATTACCAGTAGTAGTCTAAAGTGAATGGATGTTCATTCTCTTGTCTTCCTGATAAGCATTAAACTTCATGGCATTGTCTACCTCCATCTGAAAAATTAGCTTAGTGAGATGAGAATACCAGTGTAGCCATATAAGATGCTAATTAGAGCATTTGGTTTCATTCCAGCCAACCCTTGCTGCTCAAACCCATGTCAGAACAGAGGAGTATGCATGACAATAGGATTTGATCGGTATGAATGTGACTGTACAAGGACAGGATATTATGGGGAAAACTGTACAACACGTAAGTATCTTAAGTCTCTTTTCATGGAAATGAAGTTTGAGAATTCAGTTTCAGGATTGCAGGGTTTTCTGAATAGCAATTTACAATAATCTCTTCATCGATGCTCACAGCGGAATTCTTCACGTGGCTGAGGCTAACATTGAAACCTTCGCCAAATACTGTCCACTATATCCTCACCCACTTCAAAGGAGCCTGGAATATCATCAACAACATTCCCTTCTTACGAGATGTTATTATGAGATATGTATTAACATGTAAGTATGAGTTCTGTTTTAGTTCTCTTAACTGGCAGAAGTTATTCATAGGACTCCAGAATATTGTACTTGATTGGTCCATGTATAAAGTTAGCAAGCTAAAATGCACTAAGGTAAAAACATTCTAACTAAAACTTAAGATTTTGACATGACTGCAGACTTGTATGAAGCATGCTTTGAAATGGAAATGAATTTTACTCTAATATCTAATAGAATCCAGGACTTTGCTAGCATAGGCTTTGCACCAAATTGCTCATGTTAATAGTTGGATCCAGCTGATAATCCAGGACCCAGTCCTGTTATTCAGTAACTGTAATCCCATTTAACATCAGTAACTGATATGTGTGGAATTTGTCAATGCAACTGCTGCCAAAATATATGGAAGAGATCTGGCCTTGTGATTTACTTTTTGAGACTAGAATGTACAGTTTAAAAAAAAAAAGGCAAAATAACCACAACAATACTCTTTCCTTTTCCAGCAAGATCACATTTGATTGACAGCCCACCAATTTACAATAATGATTATAGTTACAAAAGCTGGGAAGCTTATTCCAATCTTTCCTATTACACAAGAAACCTTCCACCGGTAGGACTTGACTGTCCAACACCAATGGGTGTTAAAGGTAAGGAATAAACCAGATGTGTAATGTTCACTTCTAGGAATTTCTGCTTATCTTAGAAAATACAATGAGACCTGCTTGTCTATAACCTTTTTTCAGTGTAGTTGACTTTAAGAATAGTCATGTTGTTGGATACACTGTGTAAAGACCTAAAACATAACTATTCTGGTTCTTGTTATTGAGTTACATGCTAAAAACGGGGAATTTAAAAGTTTCTAATAAAATCAAGAAAGTAAGCATAGAAAGCAGAAAACTCCCCTTATTTGTATGCTGCTCCCCTTCAATAATACATTGAAAGTCTTAGACTTCTTGTTGTTAGGAACAAAATTAAGTATTGCATAAACATAGTTGTCCTGAATATCTCACTATTTCTTTCTCTCGCAGGTAGGAAAGAGCTCCCAGATTCAAAGGTGATTGTGGAGAAGTTTTTGCTAAGGAAAAAATTTATTCCTGACCCACAAGGCACAAATATGATGTTCACATTCTTTGCCCAACACTTCACTCATCAGTTCTTCAAGACAGACCACAAGAAAGGACCTGGCTTCACTAAAGCTCTCGGTCATGGGGTACGATCATAGCTCTGTAACTTGAATGCAGCACTTAGCTCTTAGGAGCTACTGAGCAGCTAGAATGGTATCTTACAGGTTGTCAGGGTACACACACTGGTGCATGTGCTGTGCGACAGTGTTTGGCACAAACTGATGGGCTTACCCCTTCTGTAACTTCTCCTTAGGCAAAACTCCAGCACTCAATAGCATCTCTTTCTGGGTCAGAACTGCTTGTGCAAAGTATCTGGTTCTGTTTAAAATATCTGCACAGTGATCTGTATGACTCTTTTATTCCTCCCAAGAATCTGTTTTCACCTAAAGCATGTTAGATAAGTTCTGGATACTCACTGGTTCTGGACTTTTTCTGTTGGTTGCAAAGAGCTGTATCTAGCACTGTAAAGTATTTTATGTGCTGCTAATTGAAGAGACTTAGTTTAAAAAAAACTTCAAAAGCAGACTTGGATTTAGGATCTCTATCTACAAAACAGGCAGCCTTTGGACAAAGAGTTCTTCAATATAAGTGTAGTGTGTATGTCTAAACCAGAAAGCTATAAAATCTTTGTGTATATACAAAGAGCTGTCTGCATAATAGAAAGCTGCTGACACTGAACAGAGTCCTCTTAAATTGCCAGTCAATTTAAAAACTTGCTCTTACGCAGAGATTGCTCCAGTTGCCAGGGAATAATTTGGCTTCATCTGAAATATCAGTGCATGATACTTATAAGGTAACAATGTAATTAAAAGGTAAACATCTAAGGGATGAGCTCCTATTGGCATCCATAGAAGTGGGACCTATCCTAAAATAGCAAAAGATGTGGCTTGGCTTTATGTTCCAAATGCTTTATTTTATAGGTTGACTTGAACCATATTTATGGAGAGACTCTGGAGAGACAACTTAAACTGAGACTTCTAAAGGATGGAAAGCTAAAATACCAGGTATGTCTTACCTCAAAACTTATGCCTTCTTACTGGATGACATATATTTCCTAAAACTAGCACTCTGTGCATAGTGTAGTTGATCTAAAGTGTAAGCTTAAAGTCAGTACTAACAGAATCAACACAGCTTAACTCAAGCATCATAGCTTACAACTTTTATTTTGTTCTTTCTCCCTCCCCCTGGCAGATGATTGACGGAGAAATGTATCCACCAACAGTGAAGGACACTCAGGCAGAGATGATCTACCCTCCTCACATACCTGAACACTTGCAGTTTTCTGTTGGGCAGGAGGTGTTTGGTTTGGTCCCAGGCTTGATGATGTATGCTACAATATGGCTGAGGGAACACAACCGGGTCTGTGACATCCTGAAACAGGAGCATCCAGAGTGGGATGATGAGCAGCTGTTCCAAACTACTAGACTCATATTGATAGGTGAGTGTCACTTTTGCAACTTACATGCAACTCTGACCTTCTCTTGAGCATGGCACTTCTACCCGTTATCTACTGCAGCTGCAGTAGGTGTAGTAAGAGGAAAAGCTATTACTTAAATTGGTGTGTGAGGGCATACATCTGAGCTCTCCTGACCTGTCACTGGGATTGTATTAAGATATGGCTTCCTCCCAGCTATGTTAAAGACAAACTGAAGAAAACTAAGCTAAGGGATACTTAATTCCCTTATCTAAGGGAAACAGAACTCAAAGCAGTGAGAAGGCAGGAAGCTAAGGTTCATTTCTCAGAGAGAAAGCGTGTGAGGCTAGATGACATCAGACTCTCAGATCTTGTGGGTTTTTTCCCCTGGGGTTGGGTCAGTTCAGGTATGCTTAAGAAAGGCTGTGATTAATCTAAACCTCGGGAAGCTATGTAAAATGTAATTCTAAATACTTCTCCTGTCTAATTATCTGTTCAGTGGTATTTTGTTTTGTGTAAATGATGATGTACACTAAGCTTGGAAAGACCTTGCCCAAACTGAAACAGTAAACCAAGACAATTTTATTAAGCAGCTCAGAAGCTGAGAGCTGCTTTCAGATACCAACTTTCTTCATTATCCCCTACCTCTATCCTAGAGAGTATTGTATTAACTGAACATGATGTAGATACTGATGTGTGCTGTCCTGTGGAACATACAAGGAAGTATATCTTGGGGGGGAGGGGGGAAAGCAGGCTACAGAAAACACTTCTCTACTATAGCCAAAAGCTCTTGGGATCTTAAGTACTGTTCCACCCCTTACTCTTAGTCACATAAAATACACAAATCACTTTCTATAAGAGATAACAGAATGTTGAAGTGTTGGTTATCCTGATCACTGTAGTGTGGTGTGTTTTTTTTTTTTTAAGAACAGTTCAGAAATGGCATTTTGTCTCAGAGTAGGGTAATCAGCTGAAGTTTCTCAGGGAACCAGTACCAATATTCTCTTCTGTTTCACTGACCAACAGGAGAGACAATCAAGATCGTTATTGAGGACTATGTACAACACTTGAGTGGCTACCACTTCAAACTCAAGTTTGATCCTGAGCTGCTGTTCAACCAGCAATTTCAATACCAGAACCGAATTGCAGCTGAGTTCAATACTCTTTACCACTGGCACCCACTTCTGCCTGACACTTTCCAGATACATGACCAGGAGTACACTTTCCAGCAGTTCCTCTACAACAACTCTATAATGCTGGAACATGGACTTTCCCATATGGTGAAATCTTTCTCCAAGCAAAGTGCTGGCAGGGTAGGTACTTTCACAAGTCACCTGTAAACCAACAGAGACCTAAACTGGGGGTGGGACAAGATGGTAGAATAATGCTATCCAAAACTAATCATGTACTATAAAGGCACAACTTCCTTGTGACTCTTATCAGGAGATCTTGCTACTTTTCATCTTTATTAAATAGGTTGCTGGTGGAAAAAATGTTCCTGCTGCAGTACAGAAAGTAGCAAAGGCTTCAATTGACCAAAGCAGACAAATGCGATACCAGTCCTTGAATGAGTACAGGAAACGCTTCATGTTGAAACCATTCAAATCATTTGAAGAACTTACAGGTAACAGTTTTCATCCTTTCTAACAAACAAGAGCCCTTTTCCTAAAATGGCTAACAGAGTCCTGAAATGCTATTACTGGACTTGAACAGGATAGTGTTGCAATAAAAATAGGATTTTTTCCACTTATGGGTTTTTACTCATCAATAACTACAGGAGAAAAAGAAATGGCAGCTGAACTGGAAGAGCTTTATGGAGACATTGATGCTATGGAGCTGTACCCAGGCCTTCTTGTAGAAAAGCCACGACCAGGTGCCATCTTTGGTGAAACAATGGTGGAGATTGGAGCACCATTCTCTCTGAAAGGACTGATGGGAAATGCTATCTGCTCCCCTGAGTACTGGAAGCCTAGCACCTTTGGTGGAAAAGTGGGCTTTGAAATAATCAATACTGCCTCCTTACAGAAGCTCATCTGCAACAATGTGAAAGGGTGTCCTTTCACTGCTTTCCACATCTTAAATCCTGAACCCACAGAGGCAACTATTAATGTTAGTACCTCAAAAACAGCAATAGAAGATATCAATCCCACACTACTACTGAAAGAGCGATCTGCTGAGTTGTAAAAATCCATCTATTTATTTAATTAACTCTATAATTTATTCTATTTATGGCTTAAAGTGTTTAAAAACAAAAAAAAACTTGAGCATCTTCATTGTGGGGGTTGCCCTAGATTCCTTACTCAGGTAAGGCTTCCACTTGCAAAAGGGATTTTCTGTGTTGGAGCTCTACAGTAGTGAATCCCTTGTTTAAATTCTTCTGTAACAGAACTATGTATTCCAAAGTGGACAAAGGTTCCAACTTTTTTTAATGTTGTTTTAATACTTGACAAAGGGTGTTGGTGGGGTTTTTTGTCTTTTCACTTGATAGGTCACATAACACTACAAAAGCAAGTTATTGCCTCACAACTTAAACTTGTAAACAGGCCATTGAACTAAAAGTACAAGAAAAAGTTGACTTAATGAAAACTGCCAGAAAAGGTTATGAATTCAGTATGAGCACTCCAAGATTAACAAAAAATACATGTACTTGAGACTCACTTATTTACATAAAGTCAGAAAATGCATTGCATTTATTGTTGATACTACCTCTCCCTCATTGCAAATAAGGCACTTTGTATAGTAACTTTAGATGTTTGTTTTCATGTGTAAATCTACTTTCATGTGGCATTATACTTTTTTAATTTAATTATTTAAAGAAAATCGAACTTCTCTTGGGTCCTACTCTTTTTTTTTTTTTTTTGAAGCATATGTCACAGAAGTCTTATTTGTGTAAGAGGATGATAAGGTACTGAGCTTAGAAATAACTGACTCTCAGGCTGCAATACAAGGCTGCTTGTATTTTGATACAGATGTTTTTATTGTGCAAGTTCGGGGAGGTCTTAAACATAGTCCAAAGTATTGGTATTCTCTTCATAGCTGTAGTTCTCTAGTCTACTTGATAATATAATTTTAATCTCTGTCACCTTAAGGACAAATGGACAGTATAGCTTTAGTTAAAGATGTGACTATAGTATAGCTTTGTGTACCCAAAACATGGAGATTATTGGGGAATAGTAAAAACTGAGAAGCTGTGTAAACATACACAGTAGAGAAATGAATACAGAATAGATCTAGCAAAACTTCAAGGCACCAAGACTTGAAGGTAGCTTATGGCTATGTATACAAGCCATACTTGTGACTTAGTTCTATTTATTGTGTGGGAAGGAGGGATAATGTTTTGTTTATAAGTTATAAACAGAGGCATTTTAAGTAAGTGGCTTAAGCTTAATTAAAATTGGCTAGTACAAAATCTCCTAGATATATTTGTCTTGATCCAGAACTAAAATATCTAGTCTCATCTGGGCACATAAGAAGTTACACAGGATCTTGTACCAGCACTTCAAACTTTGCATATAAGGGTATCTTTTTTTAATTTCTAGAGATGAAATGTAGAAGATGATCTTCCCATAAAAACAACTGGGGAACTGTAGGTAAAAAGAAAAAGTCACTTCAGACTGGAATAGAGCAGCAACCTGGTATTCTGTGCCCCTGCTCAAAATTCTTTAACTACTTGAGTAAAAGGACTTGAGTTTTATATTTTGTCTGACTCTCTCAAATATTTGTAGAGGCTCGTGCATTGTAATGGCTATGGCAGTAGTATAGTTTGACTGTGACTTCTGGTTCTGTTGATTTGTTTAGAGACACCAATTACCTTATGCTGTGTAAGTTTAACTGTTAGCGTGAATAGCTGAATCAAGATCTCCTATAGCAATCAATACCAGTGACTGATTTGAGGTGGTCTTTGGTATGAATGCTTTGGGAGAAAGAAGGGCATTTGTTTTCATTTTTCTATTTGAAGTATGAAGAAGGGAAAAACTTCAATAACCTTGTATTAAAAGGTGGTCAGTACTGTATAGGCTAATAAGTGAAAACTGCTTGGACACTTGTTAAACATGTATTTGTCATTCAGATCCATCTTTGGAACACACTTCTGCAGAGCACCCTTCTGCCATTAACAAGGAAAAGTGTTTGTTTGGCTTAAAGTCTAAAGGGAGACAAGTCTGGACAGATCTAGTTATTTTAGGGTAGGTAAAGAGGAATTCCTCAGACCATGTCATTTGAGTTAAGTTACAAGCTGCTTCAGAAAGGAATGATGTTCACTGTGCATTTTGTACTCTGCAGCCACGTATCAACAGTCACTTATCTGTGACCCAACCTGCTGGGTTTGGCTGGGTTCAAGTTGCTCATGATAAATGTGTATGTTTGAGATTTATTTATTTAAACTCTGTGAATTGTTTTTCACTTTATTTTTGTAGGACAAGAATGTTTTTAAAATGCAATTGTTTATATAAATAAATTGAAAACATTATCTGTATGGGCTCATTTGCTTGTGCCTTCTTTCAGCAATATTTAGTATGAAACAATTCTTTCATCTTAATTGCCACTCACAATCAAATGGAGAATTCCAGCATTAAATTCTGTCATATCTGCCTGTAACTAAATTATCCAAATATGGTTATTTTTTCCCTCTGGTCACCAGTGAAAAGGGATTTTACTATAACATCCCTAGAGAAGCAAGCTGCTATTTGCCATAATAATTCTTATTATAATAATTCTCTCTCAGGTGTTTTAGAGGGAAAGTACAATATTGGAGTTGCATGTGTTCCTCTCCTAAAGAGCACCTCCCACGCCACCTACTCTCTTCCCTACATTTTGATCTCTGATAAGAAATGAGGGGAAGCTATGAAGGAGACAACCAAGGCGATCATGCACCTTGTGCTGCCTCAGTCAACTCCTACCACCTCCATGCAGTCACTGACCAAATGTCACCTCCAGCACCCTTCTGTGCTCAGCCCCCTACTATCATCCCACTGTTGACTGTCTCTAATTCTCCTCCATCCCCATATTGGTGCCCTGTCCTCTCACAGCCTCTTCCTAGTGACCAACCCCATAGCAACAGTTCTTTACCCAGTGTCACCTTCCTTCCAACCACCCAAAATCCTCTTTGGTCTAAGCTTATCCCAGTGACCCACGGTGCTATATTCCCAATGACCCTCCAGCACTGGGAATATGGCAGTCCTCTTGCCTCTGCTCGGTAGCTCCTTTCCATCTCCACCAGTGTGCAGTTCCCTTATATTCCTATTGTACCCAGGCACCTAAACACCTCCAGCAACTCTCGTCAACTTAAAACTCATTCCTCATTGCTTCAGTGACCATCTTCAGCCCCAAAAATGCAATGTCCTGAGGACCCTTCCAAGAGCATCTCTCCAGTCCCTCTCCTGGCTGCATGCAGAGGCTGTGGGTGAATGGACGCACGTGCAGACCATGTATGAGCAATGTGTTGGTTTTATTTCTTTAATAACCAGTCAACTCATTCGCTCTACAAGTTAAATTATTTCTGACAGGTTTCTGTTTTGAGGGGAAGTCAAGCAAGGGAGTGAGCGAAGAGGAGGCTGGTCACTTCAGTGGGAGGAGGATGGGCTCAGCTGCTGCCGCCGGGATGGCGAGGTGCTGTGCGGGGAGGCGCGGCAGCAAGAAGGCAGCAGCAAGGTCATCCACGGAAAAGGTGTTTTGGATGACTGCTGCCTTAATTAGGGAAGGGCCAGGCCAGATGGATTCGGTGCATGATGGATGAGATAGCTTGATCGTGGAGGAGCTCCTCCTTTGCTCTGAGCAGGGGCATGTCCTGATGATACAAAAGGCAAGAATGTTCCTCAGAGGAAACCTGCCCTGTGAAATACTTGCTCTCCAGCCTGGGTTGAGGTAACTGTTTCACCCAAGGCAATGCAGTAAAGGAGGGGGCTTAGCATTTAAGTCATACCCTTGCAGGGAAGTCCATCAGGGAGCATGAGAGCTCCGTGCTTTGGGAGCAGGTCACCATACACCATCACCTTTACCAAGGGCTTTTGCCGTACGTCATTTGCTCGCTTGCCGACTGCGTAAGAGGTCTTTATGGGTGCTGAGTCGGAGCCCCACGGGCATCTGAACAGGTTTATTACTTCTGATACACTCACTGGAGGTGCACTGACCTTTACGCTGGAGCACTAATGCTCCCAAGGCAGCCACTTTACCCAGATTTCAGGAGACATTTCTATCACAAATGGCTTCTGCTTTGCAAGAAAATACCCCTTCAGCTTTCGGCATCAATCCAGAGAAGTCAACAGGTAGTTTGACCAAGCTGCATAGGAAGGAGAGAGGGAACCCAGGTAGAGGGGAACGGACACATCACTTGTTCCTTGCCTGTTCACAGCTACTGAAATAGGTAAATAGCTCTGGAAAAGCTTATTGCAAAGGTGATATTTCCTTTGGAAGACCAGAAAGGAAAAAACCTGCAAGTTGTAAGAATATATATATATATATATATATATATGACAGAAAGGAGCAGGCTGTAGCTATATGCTCTAAATATGGAAAAGGAGGTGAATGGAGAGATCCTAACCTTTTTGCTAAAAGGCATGAAAAGAGCCACACAAGGCAGAAATGCAGCAGCATTACAAAGAAACATCATATGGAAAAAACTCTCCTTGGAAAGAGCTGAGTGCTCCTCTTCCTTTAATCTGGAGTCTCAGTTTGGAAATAACATTATACTGAGAGGCAACATGATTGGTTTCAAATTGTACTTTTTTTCCTCTGATACTTATTTTTTAAAATTAGTATAAAATCTCCTGTGACTCCTGTGCTTACTCACTCTGTAAGTCCAGATAATTTCATTAATATTGGCAAGAGACTGAACACAACCAAAAAAAAAACCCCAACCACTACATTCCTCCTCTGCCGTTCAGGAGTAAGACAAACAGAAAGTAGATGTCAAGAAAGTGAGAAGGAAAAAGGTAGCACAAGAAATTCACAAATTTTCCTTTCTGGGTTTTTCTTGGCTGAAAATCCTGAGACTGCACTGAAAATCTCAGCATTCACTTACAGCCATGCTAAAGCTTGAGAAACCAGACAGTCAGAGGTGGCCTGGGCAAGTTGGGAACTGAGCACGATCAGTAGAGAGAGAATATTAAAGCTTGTGGGATCTCACTACTTTACCGTTGGGAGAGGGCAGGGTACAAAGCACTCAAGGTTTGACTCATGCTGGTTGCTTGTCCTCAGTTCTGGGCAAGATGAGCCATTTTATCCAGTGGGTATTAGCCATCAGATAGAAAGCAAAGCACAGAAACCCCAAATCTGGGGGAAGAAGGCAGATAACGTTCAAAGCATCTACTTTCAAACCAACCCACTGCATACCAGCTGAGGATATAGCCCATTGCAGGGCACGTCTGCAGAAAGTTGAAAATACATTGCATCTTCTAACCAACTGTAATCCTAATATTCTTTTTTCTGTTAATTAGTAGCTGTTACCAGAAAGGCACGGGGGAAATACAAAGTGTCACATAACTAGGAGCATCCTGCTTGCAAGTGTCTCAGTTCTTTACTTAATACAGTAGCAAAGTAGTAGTTCATGCTTCTGTCTCAGGATAAAACCAAAAATACTCGCAAAAAGTAAAGGAGGATCCTGCGGGAAATGCATTCTTGCTCTGCACTCTATTTTTTCATGGTAACCAGGTGTAGCTCATTACTTCAGGCTTACACAGTAGTGGATATAGGTGTGTGCAAGCATCCTTGTTCAAACCTGCCCTGCTGACAGATAATTTTAACACCCATTCATTTTCTGCAAAAGGACTGCATTTGTAGTAGACTTTTCTATGAGAGCACATGAAACTTTTTAAACACACACACAGCAAAATGGGCAAAAACGTGAAAGCAATGCCCATCACACTGAGCACCATGGTGCGGAGCGGTGGCAGTGGGAGAAGGCATGTTCCCCAAGCAGCACGTCATCTCATCTTGCTTTCCCCTATACCATGAAGATCTACCCAAAGAAAATATTTTCATAAGCATTCATCAAGGAAACATTGTGCGAGTCATACTGGCTTTAGTGTAATGCCATAACATGTGGCTGCTAATAAGGATATTTCTGAATTTATGCTGGCAGGTCTTCAGAGATGGGAGGTGAGACCGAGACCCTGAGAAGCAACACAGCTTTGGTGTAAAAACCCAGCTCCGCAAGGCTGCAAAAGCGTCAATTGTTCAGCATGATTTTAAGCCCCAAAAAGCTTCAGTGGACCGTGACAGAGTGACAAAACACAGCTAAAAGCCATGATGTTGACTCCAGATACATTCTCCAGCACCTTCAAAACCTTACCCTGAGAACTGACACAACTTGATATCCTTTCAGTTGTGGCTTTCGAGCCTGTTGCCTAGACAATATTAATTAATCCTGCTTAACAAATAATGGCAGAGTTGCTAAGTAGCAGTCATAGGTAATAATTAAAACAAAACTGTGTTGAGCTTGCTCAGCTGTGAAATACTAGTTCTTATGTAAGGCTGGGATGTAATACGAGATGATCCAATCGCATCTTAGAGAAGCTGTTAAAAAGGTATTATGTCCAATGAGGCAGGGAAGTTGAGACCATTCCATGTAAATCAGGGCTGAGATTTTTATAGCGCAGAGAATTTCAGTGAAAGCAGAAAAAAAATGCATTTCTAAATTAGAAATGGACTGAATTTTCTCAGTGTCCAATAAATTGATAAAAATTCAGACAAATTCAGGACATATTTCTGGCCCCAGAATAATAAAACCAGCTTCTTTTCACTGTTTGCTAGGTGAAATGTTTCAGTGTTTGTCATCATAACTGACCCAGTCTTAACGGTATACAAAAGATTTCCCAACCTGACCATGAAATGGAAGGTCCTTTTACAGATCAAGCAAAATGCATAAAATCATCCCAAAAGTAAGCTGGCATTACTGTATAGTAAATAAGCTGGATTTTCTCAATAATCCTCACTCTATATCAGAAATATTTTTCATTGGATTATAAAAGTTCTACTCAGTAGACGGAGATGGATAAAACACTGTACTGAAGTTTCCACTAGTTATTCCTCAATATGAAGAAGGAAGAAGGATGCTTGCCTCATTTTGAGGAAAATTTAAGAAGGACATGAACACCCCCAGTGAAGACTAAGTTAGTGTCTCCCATAACAACAAAACAAACGTCCGAACATTTAATGAGATGAGACTTCGAAAAACGACTCTGCCTTAACAGAGCCCAAGGTTTTGGTTTCTGCAACTCTTTGGCACTTCTGAAAGCATCTCTGTTTGATATTGAAGATCTTCTGTTTGATATTGAAGTCCAGGGCTCCCCCAGAGTGCTGGCAAGTGCTCTGTATCACTTAGTAAGTAGGTGCCAAATGTGTAAGGCTTTTCAGTTCAAATATCACTTGAAGTAAGATATAGAAAAAATAAGAGCAGGCAATGGTTTATAAGTAAGCCAAGATCAATATTGTTTCACAGACTAATTTTTAAAAGCAACAGCAAAAATAAAACCAAGCCATCCATTTCTCAAATGAAGGCTTTGTGAATAGAGAATTAAAATCCCCAAGGTTTCTCATTTTTTAGGAAAATTATTTCCTCTTTAAAGTCACTTCCTCTGTCACCCTTGGTTGCAAAAATTTCTCATAACTCCCTTTAAACCTTCTATGCAAACAAGTGAACATTTACCACTGTTGTCTTAAATATTTGCTTTAGTCAGGTCTACAGTGACTTCAGCTTTCATGTCAAATATGACATTGATGAAGTTGCACATGATTTGAATAATGTTGTTCTGCTGCAAACACCATTTGCAAAGTTTATGTCCTTTCCTAGGAACAAGGGGCAGCTATTTTAGCGGTACTTTCCAGCCTCCATCTTCAGTGGGATGCAATGGAAAGACAGGTACAAAGCCATTTTCCTACGTAATTTGTTAGGGAACTGAAAAATCTGCAGGCATCATTAAGCATAAAACTACTAAGCACCTAGGGATGCTTAGTTGTATGAAACAATCTGAAAAAAACTGTTCTGTAACTGCATATCAGATTTAGAACTGAATTCTGAAAAACCAAAGAGCTTATCTGCCTCTCCTGACTTTGCAAAATGGACAGAGAAGCTCACTAGAAAAGGTTCCCATGAGATTTCTGTCACTTCTGCTTTCAGTCATAGTGAGATACTAGAAGACCAGCCTCTAATACAGATTTTTTTTTTTTTTTTTTTTTTTTCTTCTTCACTTACATACCAGGAACCAGAAGACAGACTGAGGAACAATTTGCTTCAGCACTTTCATAATGGTTGGTCTGAGAAAAAAAATTAGAGAGAAGGATGTACTACTCCCCATCACATTAAATCTGCTTGCTCATTCTCAATAACTATGAAACGTACTGGGAGAACTGCAAGTCAGAAAAAGACGTAAATTTTCTTGAGTGACTAATAAAATTTTTATTTATTTGCCTCTAGCTCCATTTTCATGGGAAGGTCCTTCCTTTAGAAAATAAGTTACATTACTTATGATTCAGCACATGAATGGGTAGGCAACATGGGAGATTATGAATAAGATTCCTTATTATTAAATGGCCATAAATGCACCCACTTGAATAAAGCTTTGAAAGAGCAATCCGTCATCAGATTTTAGGC
Source organism: Aptenodytes patagonicus (assembly GCF_965638725.1). Lineage (NCBI taxonomy): Eukaryota > Metazoa > Chordata > Aves > Sphenisciformes > Spheniscidae > Aptenodytes > Aptenodytes patagonicus. The sequence goes on from NC_134953.1 coordinate 46,940,966, forward strand.
TAGTCTAGATTTGCGTGACTTGCACAAAGCCAGCCCCACCTTCCAGTTCACAGTCACATTTAGTTCTTCTCAAATCGGGTCAAGTTCTCCTCACTCCACTATTGATGTTGAATCAAAAAGAACTTAATCATAGAATCATAGAATCATAGAATAATTTAGGTTGGAAAAGACCCTTAAAATCATCAAGTCCAACTGTAAACCTAACACTGCCAGCTCTACCACTAAACCCTATCCCTAAGCACCACATCTCCACGCCTTTTAATCATCTCCAGGGATGGTGACTCAACCACTTCCCTGGGCAGCCTGTGCCAATGCTTGACAACCCTTTTGGTGAAGAAATTTTTCCTAATATCCAATCTAAACCTCCCCTGGTGCAACTTGAGGCCATTTCCTCTCATCCTATCACTTGTTACTTGGGTGAAGAGACTGACACCCACCTACAACCTCCTTTCAGGGAGTTGTAGAGCGCGATAAGGTCTCCCCTCAGCCTCCTTTTCTCCAGGCTAAACAACCCCAGTTCCCTCAGTTGCTCCTCATAAGACTTGTTCTCCAGACCCTTCACCAGCTTCGTTGCTCTTCTCTGCACATGCTCCAGCACCTCAACGTCCTTCTTGTAGTGAGGGGCCCAAAACTGAACACAGTATTTGGGGTACGGCCTCACCAGTGCTGAGTACAGGGGCACGATCACTTCCCTAGTCCTGCTGGCCTCGCTATTTCTGATACAAGCCAGGATGCCATTGGCCTTCTTGGCCACCTGGGCACACTGCCAGCTCATATTCATATGATTAAATGCACACTTTCAGTTCCTTGACAAAATCCCCTCCGCATTTCCCTACTGCACTCCCTGTTTCTCATAACCCTTAGGGCACAGACTCTAAGATGATAAGAAGTAAAGTGCATTTACTTGAAAAATGAGTTGCATAAAAGTCAATTTTTTCTGAACATTTTGCTTTTTAGCTTATTTTATTCAGCCAGTTTTTACCAGTATAAATCTAGCTAAAAGCCTGCATTTTCTGCTTTTAGCTGCAGTCCATATCTGTTCCAGTTTTTGTTCTCTACTGGGAAGACACAATCTATAGAAATTTAACAACCAGGCAAGGACTGAAGCCAAGGTTGAACATAGATTTTTATTCAGCACTGTTCCACTGATACAAGCTTACTGCTTGATTGTAAGCAATGTGGAAATTTGGATCTAGATTGGTCTAACAATGTCCGAGTTGCATTTATTATAAGAACGTGAAGGTGATCAGCTGGAGTCTTCTGCAGGAATTCAGACTTTGGACTTCTTACCTCAATCTGCAAATCTCACAGCGCAGTGCAGAAGACCTTCGTATCAGTTGGGCAGAGGGACCAGGATGGGTTTCCCACAATAGTAGTGAAGTAGAAAAATAAAGATTTTCTTTTCTTTACTGCAAAGTGGGAAGGCATCCTTCCTGAGTAATGGAAAGCTGTCTAGCAACTCAACTTTTGCTGGAAGTGCTAATAGCCGTGCAGCACCTTCTTTGCATATGGCATATTCTTGTTATTTAGAAGGTATGAATTTTGCATGTGCTTGACTGAAATAAAAATCTCATGATAATGTTCACTTACCAGAATAACCACTTAAATTTCATACACCAGCAAATGTTATCAGATTATTTTTTGCAATATGTAGGTATTGCAGCTAACAGTGACTTGGGCAAATGCTTTATGTGTGATTTGTGATACAATAAGCAATGAACACAACTAGCAATGGTAGAATCAGAGGATAACTCGGGCTGGAAGGGGCCTTGGAGCTCTCTGGTCCAACCTCCGTCGCAAAGCAGGGGCAGCTCTGGGGTCAGACACCAGACCTTCAGTCCATGCCAGGTTTGACTAAGGTGTGTGTCTGTTTTTTTCAGCGTTATGGGTACCTTCATTTCTACTATAAAACTACTACCCTGCCCTAAAAGTAGTTCTTGTCTTCAGACCTATTTTTAAGAAGGAATATGATGACCATTCCTAATGGAAAGGGAGAAGACAAATCAACCACAGATGAGAAACTTCCAGGCTTAAACCAGAACTACAAAAATGACCTCTGTAAAAGCTGCCCATTGATCCAGAACTCCTCAGCAGATGTCAAAGATAACGTGTACATGTACGTACACATGCGCATACATGCCTACATCCTAAAGACACGTTGTCCCACAGGCAGGGATGTGTGTTCGTGTCCAGGGAATGCAGCAACGCATCAAGGACAAGTAGCAGAAGGAAACAGTCTAATTTTTATGCTATATTAAGGGCTATTTACTGCCCTGGCAAAACAAAAATCAGTTGCCAAACCAGTTCAACTGTTTTGTGTTCATTGCTTTGTGGAGTGAAAACTGGTGTGCATCTCTGAATCTAACTGTAAAAGTTATAATAAATATTTTGCAAGTTTTAATCTTCATAATTTAAAATAATCCAGAGCAGCATATGATAAAATTTCTTTTAAGCTTCTTGTTTAGTATTTACACAAGAATATAAGAAAAAGAACAATTTTAATTTAAAACAGAGTATAACATAGGAATGTTGCAATGAATAAAAGTAAAGTTAATGTTTAAAAGAAATATAAACCTATTAAGATAAAGAAATGCATATTAGGCAATAAACAGCTTCAGCCCTACTTCACAATGAAGTTAAAGCATGTGAAATTAAACCAATTTTAAAATAAATATATTAATGATAACAGGGGCTTACAATAGGAAAAATCCATTAAAGGGCAGAGCTAAGGTTCCCGTGGTTGAGTTTAACACTTACATAAGCAACGCAGTATTTTACTCTCAATTTTTAAAAATTTTTTTTAACATATTTCCAATCTACTTATAAAATCCCTACATAACTAGCCAATTTTTAAGCCTCCCATCAACGTAGCCTTTAAACAAAAAAGCACTGTTTGCAGGCACAATAATAAAGTAGCTCTTTTCAGATGTCGTGGGCCACGGCCAGTGCTGCAGAAATTCCCTCATAACCTTTTTCAAGCTGGGTCCTGGACTTTTCCTGATCTCAGACAACAGCATCTTTAACGGGAAGTTTATTTTACTGAATAATATTAAGTATATTGAGCGGACTCATGATGAGTAAGGAGTGGACATGTGGAGCCACATTCATTCAGAACTGGAAGACACTCCCCCCCCCCATACAAAATATGAGGTTGTTTTCACTTCTTTCATATTCTGGGAACCAAGGAAACATCTCCATTTGAGCCTGGTGGAAATTTTTTGACAAATCTGTCTTTTGTCGGAATGTAATATTTTTATAGAAACAAGCCAAGTTCAACTGAACCGTCCTTGTGAAATATTTCTCAGGTCTAGCAGGGAATTTCTTCGTCAAAACACAGCTGAGACCTTCCCCCTCCCATCCATTTGACAGATAATGTGGAGGTTTACCCTCTCATGGAGGCTTTCAGACATGTGCTCAGGATAAGCTTTAGCAATGCCTTAATCCTCCAGGTAAGTACGTTAACTACCAATAAGTTCACTGTTGCAGGATCACTCTTTCCCCACTGATTCCCTCCTTGCGTTTTCATTTTAAAAAAATACAACTTTAAGTTTCCATTCCTCTTCCACCATAAAATGGGAGAATTTTTGTAGGATGACAAATATTTTCCTGCCTACTGCTAATCCATGCAAATGTTTTCTCACTTCATAAGTGGCCTCGTACTTCACAGAAAGGACTTTGTCTGCAAAAGCAGCTTTCCTGGAAAAGCAAAATATAGAATAACCAACTTCAGCACGAACACTGATTTTTGGATCAGAAAGTTAATGAGACATTACAGTTATAGAAAAGATGTAATGATTGACCCCTTGTCCCTTGCTGAAATGCTCTGGAGAGTCACTGGTTGTTGGTGAACTTCTCACAATCTCTCCATCCCCAAAATTATAATGTGGTTAGTTGCTAACCAGGTCCAGAAGATAGCAGTCAAGTAGCCATATATTGCCTTTGTTCTTCTGGTGACCAGACTTGTCTTTCTCATGCCAATATTTAATAGTAATAAATATTAAGGAGCCTTTCCTTCCTAGAGGGAACTACCCTATATTGTAGGTCTTCAAGACCCACTTGCTGTATCCTGGCTTTCCCCTCCCTTTCCTGCCCTTTGTGATTTGCAAGAGGGTGGGAGAGCGCAAGGGAATTCGGCAGGTTGCCAAACCCAGCTCACACACCTCCTGTCGGGAAACCTGCTTGTTGAACAGAAGTGCCGAAGAGCTCAGTCCAGAGTGAAGCAGCAGTTGTGCCAGTTTTGCAAGAGGTCAGGGAAATATTTTGGCAAAAAAAAAGAGGCTATGAATGTCATAGAAGGAAAGCCTGTAATAGAGTTATTGGGGCCAGCTGGCTGACAGCATCATCTGGACAGGGCAGCGTACTCCCAGGCCCATTATGCTCTAAAAAGAAGCACCCTGGCCAAAATATGATTGCACTGCTTGAATGATGTTTCTTAAATTATCACAGAAAAAAGGTGTTTAAAATGGTATGTATAAGTTGTTCAGTGGATGGAAGCCTAAGGAAAGGCTAGAGATATTTTATACCACCCTCAAGTGAATTGGGACAAGGAGAAAACTTTTAAAATTCACCTTATATGCAAATAGAGTCATTGTCAAGCACAAAAAGTCATGCTGGCAGCACAGCAAAAGTGCCTCTGGGAAGTGTGCTGGTTTTGACTGGGACAGTTAATTTTTCCCATAGTAGCTCGTATGGGGCTGCGTTTTGGATTTGTGCTGGAAACAGTGTTGATAATACATGGACATTTTAGTTACTGCTGAGTAGTGCTTACACAGAGTCAAGGCCTTTTCTGCTTCTCACCCCACCCCACCAGCGAGCAGGCTGGGGGTGCACAAGAGGTTGGGAGGGGACACAGCCGGGACAGCTGACCCCAGCTGACCAAAGGGATATTCCATACCATATGATGTCATGCTCAGCATATAAAGTTGGGGGAAGAAGAAGGAAGGGGGGGACGTTTGGAGTGATGGCGTTTGTCTTCCCAAGTAACCGTTACGCGTGAAGGAGCCCTGCTTTCCTGGAGATGGCTGAACACCTGCCTGCCCATGGGAAGTAGTGAATGAATTCCTTGTTTTGCTTTGCTTGCATGCGCGGCTTTTGCTTTACCTATTAAACTGCCTTTATTTCAGCCCATGAGTTTTCTCACTTGTACTCTTCCGATTCTCTCCCCCATCCCACCAAGGGGGAGTGAGCGAGTGGCTGTGTGGTGATTAGTTGCCGGCTGAGGTTAAACCATGACAGTCCTTTTTGATGCCCAACATGGGGCTCGAAACGTTCGAGATAATGACAGGTTTGATTGGAATGTGCTAGATGATTGAATTTATAGCTGTTATTGCTGTTTAGCTATTAATCGGCAGGCTCCTGTGCTTGCCATGGGGCTTGCTTGCCTTCCTGTATATTAGGGCCTAGTAGTTGTTAGTGGCTGCTTTTTGCTTTCGCTGCTTGATGTACTGCTGTACTGCTTATCGTCTTACTCTGCTATGCCTGGGAACATTCTGATAACAGCAATGGCGATGTGCCTGGGCTGGCAGATGGCCAGGGCGTCGCTGCTGTTTCTGTGCTGCTGTGCTGGACAGGCTGGAATTCCAGTGTGAACTTGAGTTGAAGGGACTGTGACTTGTGGATGAGTCCATGCGGGAGCAGGACACCCCAAAGTGTCTGTGGCCGTGGATAAATCCACACCAGAGCAGGTACATCTCGAAGCATCTGTAGCCATGGTTATGTCTGTGCCGCAGCAGGTATACCTCTCAAGGGATTGTGGCACAAGAATAAGTCCACACTGGAGAAGGTACACCTCAAAGCACCTGTGGCTGTGGAGAAGTCCATGCTGCAGCAGGTACGCGTTGAAGCATCAGTGGCTGTGCATGAGGTCATAGTGGAGCACCTCAAAGCGTGTGACCATAGATAAGCCCACAACAGAGCAGGTACACCCCTGGAGGGATTGCAGCCATGGGTAAAGCCATGTTGGAGCAGGTTTACTTCTGAAGGGACTGTGGCTGTGGGTGAGGCCACGCTGGAGCAGGTATATCTCTGAAGGCATTGTGGCCCATGGATAAGGCCACACTGGAACAGGTGCACCTCAAAGTGACTGTGGCTGTGGATAAGTGTATGCCGCATCAGGTGTACCCCTGAAGAGACTGTGGCGCTGTCCTGTTTTCGGCAGGGATAGAGTTAATTTCCTTCCTAGTAGCTGGTACAGTGCTGTGTTTTGGATTTAGGATGAGAACAATGTTGATAACACACCAATGTTTTAGTTGTTGCTAAGTAGTGCTTACACTAGTCAAGGACTTTTCAGTTTCCCATGCTCTACCGACTGAGAAGACTGGAAGTGCACAAGAAGCTGGGAGGGGGCACAGCCAAACTGGTCAAAGGGACATTCCATACCATGTGATGTCATGCTCAGTACATAAACTGGGGGAAAGCTGGCCGGGGGGGCCGCTGCTCAGGGACTGGCTGGGCATCGGTCGGCGGGTGGTGGGCAATTGCACTGTGCATCACTTGCTTCGTATATTATTATTATTATTATTACATTATTATTATTGTTGTTGTTGTTGTTATTATTTTATTTCAATTATTAAACTGTTTTTATCTCAACCCACAAGTTTTTCTCACTTCTACTCTTCCAATTCTCTCCCCCATCCCACCAGGGGCAGGGGGGAGTGAGCAAGCAGCTGTGTTGGTGCTCAGTTGCCAACTGACTGAGGTTAAACCACGACAGGTGCATAGATAAGGCTCCACTTGGAGCAAGTACAACCCTAAGGGACTGCCGTCTGTGGATAAGTCCAAGCTGGAGCGGGGGCAAGGGGAGGAGTTCATTGCAATGTTAAACCCGATGCTCTGGTCCAAAGGAACCAGGGGTGGCTTTTGCTTCACCTATTAAACTATATTTATCTCAACCCATGACTTTTCTCACTTTTACTCTTCTGTTTCTCTCCCCCTTCCCACTTGGGGGGGCAGCTAGCGAGCGGCTGTATGGTGATTAGTTGCCAGCTGGGGTTAAACCACGACAGAAGCAAAATAAATATTTTTAAATTGGCTAGGGAAAAAAAAACTATTTGTTTGTTCTAGACTATTATGCTAGCCTTTCTCACTTAGGCTCATGGAAGATATACTAACCAACCGGTCAACTGTTCATACCAAACCCATTTTAGCCATATGTGGCATATCTGATGCACTTCAGGACACATGTTGCAGGAGCGCAAGCTTTGGCATGCCATCATGTCTCCCTCCTCCCCCTTGTTCCCAGAGGCTGGTAGAAAGCAGAGTGCTGAAGTGCCAGGGGGTCAGGCCAATCCTGGACCCAAACCATGCAGTCACTGAACAAAGTTCATCCACAGAGCGGCCCCCGTGCAGGAAACCAGACAGCCTTTTGTTCAACAGAAAATGGAGACTCGGGCTGCCTGCATGGTTGGAAATGATCTCAGAGTTATGAGCAAGTTGGGAATATAAGCAAAAAAAAATCCCTATGTGATGTAGTGGTCCTTAGGGCTACCACCACGGAGCGACAGCGATGCTGTGGTGTTGGTGGTGGGAACAGCATGGTGTTACAACATGCATGAGAGGGTCACCCCAGGACATCCAAAGTGTAAGGAAAACCCTGACACCTTCTATATACCTCTCAAAGGACATCCATACAGGACACCAAGCTAAGTGTATCACCCAAGGGTCAGGAAACGGGCACATGGGCACCAGGGAAGATGGGGAGAACCAGAAATAAGAGACCTACTGCTGCCTAATAGCAGCAGAGCTGATCTCAGGCGTCATTGCAGCAAGGCAGAGCACTGACTAACTGTGCAGCATGTGCAGATTTAAATTAAGTGTATTGGGTTTTGACTGCTACTCCAGGAGCCTGGAGAAGGGAGGCAGCTCCCAGATGCGGGTGGAAGAGGTCTCTGCTCCCTCCTCCCATTCCTCCGTGTCTCCTCACTTCCCTCTCCTCTAGCAGAGCTCTCTGCAGGCACAAAGACCTTGAGAAGTTTCCTGTAAAGGCTGTGCAGAGCAGACACCTGTCTTTATGGACAGCTTTCACTGCTCAGCTCAGTGTCTTTTGAAGAGTGCCACAAGCATACTTGGTGGTGGCATGAATGCACGTCACCGCAGTATGCCGGAGGAAACACAGAAATACCTTTTTTCAGGTGGGGACATTTTGGAAGAAAGGTATGGGAAAGTGTATTGCATTGTGAGCTTGTTCGTCATGTACTGTCAACAGATACGTTGATAGACATTGCTGTATGGAAAAGCAATTTAAAGTCCGTAAGGCCTTGGCTGGTGTTTACTTTGGCCAATGGCAGTTGGGCAGAGCTTGCAAGGACCTGGCCTAACATGTTTACTTCCATCTGTGGTTATCGTTCATTAAACTCACTTGTGCATAGATTTCGTCTATATTTAAATACCTGTAGCTCTGTGCCTTGCTTGTGTGTTAATGGGTAACTCCCGGGAGTTAACAGCAGTCTGAAGTGGTAAGTGCTTCCGCAATTGCAGGAGAAACATCTCAGCAGCCTTTTGTTGATGGCCATATACGTTCCCAAATGTCAGCCCCATGTCGTCAGTTCTCCCACCTCTTCTGTATGTGCATTAATTATTGCTATTTATATTGTCATGGTGCCCAGAGGCCTCCACAGGGAGCAGCTTTTGTGGCCTAGAAACAAAAGAAACAACACAGCCCCTCATGTGAAGGGTTTCCTTTTCAGAAAGACACAACACAGCAGAGAAGCAAAGCATCAGCAGTGTGGTGGATTACTTTTCTTGTGTAGGAAAGAAAACTATCACAAGGAGGCAGAGTCAAAGACGGAGCAAAGGGAGGTGATGGGCTAATGGGAGGAAGAGGAGAAAGGCAGTGATGAAGTAAAGAGACAGCATAGGAAGAGGAGAAAAAAGGAGATGGCGAGAGCAAAGGAAGGATGGCAGTGGAAAGGTCCAGGAAGGGGAGAAACAGAGGAGGAGTAGCATGAGGTTGGGCAAAGAGGCACCGAGCACAAGCAGCCATCAGTGGACAGCACTTGGTGTCCAGACTCCCAGCTGTGCAAGGAGCCTGACATCATGCTTGTCCAGGGGCCGGGAGCCTACAGGGCAGGAAGGGGTGGCAGATATGATGTGAACCTCTGGCTGCATCAGAGGACAGCCCCCGGGGGCAGGCGTGCTCACCCGGCATGTCTGCAGGGCCACCGTGGGGCCACAATTCCCGCCCTCCCTCCACCACCTCTTCTTTCTAGCTCCTTCCCCTGCTTTTTATTTTCTTTTTCTTTGCCTTTTACTGAAGAGCATGTTTTGATCACTCTACCAAAGAGGATTCTCCCCAGGAGGTGACAGCTCAGCTCTGACCAGGAAAGTTGGACCGTGAACTCCATGAGGAAACAATTTAGAAATTCCTCTCCCAACAGTGGGGGGAAAAAAAACCCAGACTATGTGTTTTAATGGTGTTTGAATCCTCTCCACCTGGAGGTGTCTGCAGTTTCATGTTTGAGTGCTGAGTGTAGGGGACTTGCTCTGCTCCAAGGTCACAACTGAGATTGCCAAAGGATTCAAAGGCAAAGGCCAACTTATCGTTTTAACAGATGTGTTTCTGTTGCAGATTAACCAAGTATCTTTCAGATAAAAATCACGTGAGGGGCCCTGAGCGTTGTAAATTTCCTATGAGCGCAACAGATTTTCCAGCTGCGGGGAACATCTGGAAGATCCCAGACCTTCGTCCCACTGGGGGCTGGGAGCTCCCCAGCTCCGTCAGCAGGAGCTCTTCTCTTTGCAGCTCACTGGCAAACCAGCTGAGTGAGACATGCTAGAAGAGTGCTGTAAGAAACCCCACATTTTTGGAGTCACTGTGCTCTAAGATAGGGCATAAGGGGACACTGAGGATCAGAAAGAGGTTTGTGGAAAGGTTGGTAGGAGATGTTTGTCACCTTCTGGGCTCTAGAACAAGCTGGAAGTGTTACACGGGGGGAGCTGCGTAAGTACATGGAAAAAATTAATTATGGGTTACTGGTGGGAAACCACACTGGTCTGGGGGGAAATGGCTTGTGCTGTTCTTCCCCAGGCACCACTGCAGGAGATGGGTACGGGGCTGGAAGAACCCTCAGTCTGAAACAGCACGTCCATCCTTGAGTTATACTGATCAGTTGTGAGAGCCTCTACTGATCATTAGAGACCATGTTCCATAAGAGAAAGATTTTGTGTTACGAGCCCTGTTTGGGGCTACTTTGTGCTGCTGGCCACTGAGTTCCCACATGACGTCAGGGCCAGTGGGGCTTCTTTTGACAAACCCCAGAAATTTTTCCCCCCACAGTCCCCCTCACGTCTGATTCTCCTCCTTCTGCTGCTTTGGGAATCCGACTGAGCTGTGACTCAGAAGACCCAAAAAAGAACCTTTTCTCCCCAATATAGTCAGTGGACGGAGCTGTGCACCTACAAAGGATGACTCAGAGCATCTCAGATGTCTGAGCCCTTTTATTTTTGGAAAATCTTCCTAAATTGTCTGCAATTGTGAAGCTTCCTATGGCTGCCTAAATTATCTATGACTTACACTGAAGCATAGGAGGGAGAAATATGGACTGGGTCACTTGGTAGTGTCAGAAAAAAATGAAAATTTCATGATTCCTCATTACATAATGTGGAATAGCAACTTTCCTGGCTTTTAGAGGGATTTGAATGTATAGAATAACCAAAAAGGATACAAATTGTAAAGGCAGAAACTGTTTCTGTCCTCTCAGGCATTAATGCTCTCATTCAAGCAGGAAGAAACTACCCGGAGTAAAGCATTTTATAATAAGAAGAGTGTAATCACATCATCACAAGCCAGAAGAGCTGTGAGAACTCTAATAAAGTAAAATCCCTCTGGTTTGCAGCTGAAACACTGCAAAGTGGAGGCTAGGAAGACTTTGTGAAAGGTATGCAGGCTTAGACAGCAAGAAGTTGTGTTATGATGCTTGAAAAGCTTTTCGCAACCAAGTCTGTCTTTGTCTAGCTCTTGAGTAGTGGTATAACACCACACTTGTTCCAGCACTTTGGAACAGCAGCAATGATTTCTTTTTTTAATTTCTGGACTCTGACATTGCCTGGTGATTGTTGGTAAAAAGTATGACTTCCAGAAAAATACAGCTATACAGACTAATTGTTTTTCCATTTGCTTCTCTGCTCGTTGAGACGCAGCACTAGTGCAGCAGCACCCAGACCCAGCTGAGACTGCAAGCACTCGCATAGGACAAACCAGTATTTTTCCTTCAAGTCCACAAGAAAGAAAGCCTTTAGTAACCTGAACTAATTGTAGCTATCTGGCTTCATATAATTTGTCTATCATACTTCTGCCCATTATCATCCCCATTTGAAATGCTGTCTTTCGTAAATGAGAAGTATCATATTACAGTATATATCATAAAGAGTACGTACACATCATAAACTAAACTAAAATTCAAAGAAGCACCAAAAGTCTTCTAATGATGACACCTGAAATGTTTTTGAAGACTGTAGCATAGTAGATTACATATGTAATGTAATTACATTACATATGTAAATGTAATCCACTTTCCTGACCCATTTCATTTCTATGCATTGCATACATTAATAGTCTGAATTAAAAGAAACTTGAACTTTCACAACTGAGTCATTGGTCTTCTGTGAATCATTAATCCTGAATCTCTTTCTTTTACCAGAAATGGACATCAGGTCTGTCCAACAGACAGCTTAGGTGTGCGTAAGCAAGTTTAGCAGAAATGGGGCAAGTCTGAATCTAAAGTCTGAAAACCATTCAAATATTCCTACTCTCATTCCTGATGGGAAACCCTATTTCATTGGTATTTATGCGGCATCTGTGCAGTCATCCCACATGCTAAAATGGAATAATCTACAACTGCTTCTTCATAAGCTTAAATCCCTAAATGAAATACCAAGGTCTGGCTAACATTTGAAACTGATGATAGAGTAAAAAAAAAATCCTTTGGTAGATCATGAGTTTAAATGCAGGAGAAGCCATTGGAGAACTAAAATAGTTTACTTCCAGGCACCATTATACTATCTGTCTCTGTGCAATTCTCCGAGTTAGTTGTCTACATGGGCAATGTCTACGTGAACAAGTGCTATTAGGAGAGGACAATCCTTCAGAACAAAGTTTCAGCAAATGAATTTATTTTCATAAACACAGTTTTGCCTTGCTCTCTTGACACAAATACAACAGCAAAACTCAGGATATCGCTTGAAGAGACCCAATCTCAAAGCTGGCTGCTAGCCAATCTGTGCAGGAGTAGACAAAAGATCTGTGTGGAAGACACATGCCATGGAAAAAGTAATACAAGCAACTGAGACCCTTGGATTTTTTACCAGTTCCCCTCCCATCATAAAAAGGATTGGGGAAAAAAAAAAAGGAAAGGCAGAAAGACAAGGATGACACAAAATACAGAACAGCTGCTACAAAAGGAGAGATATAATAAATATAATATAATGTAATGTAATATAGTTTGGAAGAGAGCAGGCTGGTGGGAGAAAAAGGCTCATAGGAAAACTCAAGTTGAAGGGGAAGTCAGGAGGTCTCTGGTCCAACCTTCAGCTCAAAGCAGGTCAGCTCTGGGGTCAGACCAGGTTGCCCAGGGCTTGATCCATGACGCAGATATGACCAGATGGCGTTTGGAAGGTGACTAGCACTGGAGTAGTCACTGTTTCTCACTACCCAGCTTGAGAGCTATTCAAATTATCTGATGCAATTTTAAAACAAAAGGATGACTTTTTCCTCACAACTTATAAAACTACACAACATTTTGCCAAGGTATACTGGCAAAGCCTAAAGTATAAATAGAATTAATCATTAGTCGGATTAATGGAAGAAGGCTCATTCATTGATTAGTAACCATAAATAGAAGCAAGTCAATATGGTCACCCTTATACTATGGCACTCTGCTAGTGTATCCCTGAATGTGTCAGCAAAACCAGCCACACAAGTATCAACCCTGGGACATGAACAAAAGAAAAATCCTGCTAAAAAGAATTGCTGGCATAAATAAAGAACCAACAAATTTAAGTGTCTGCAACATCAGCTGTTCTGATCTCCTAAAATCTGTTTTCAAGGCAGAGAAGTGAGGGCTAAACACCATGACTGTGCTTGTGCTGTGCAGGGGTTTCATTTTCAAAGGATGCTTGTCTACTTGTTTGTGAACAACCCCTCCCTGGATGAGAACAGCCCCCAGTGCCATACCCCAGGGAAAGTCCATTTCATGCCACCAAGTTATTACAGAACTCACATTAGCTCACACATTAGCTCACACAAAACTTTAACAAATACAGATTTTTAAGGGCTTAATGTGTTCACAAAAGTATTGTTTACGGTGACGGGCTATAAAACTGTGCAATAACCTGCCAAGGGAAATTTCAGAAATATTCTCATCTGAGTCATCTCCATCGAGGTCATGAAATGGAGAAAGCCTTTGAAATGAATTACTGGTTTCTGGGATGGAAAAAACGACCAACACCCCACCACACACATGCACACCAATAGCCAAATAGGATCTTTCCCACCACTTGCTATTGTTTTTCTGTTGTCACAGAATCGCACTATTGACTCAGGCTTGTTGTGTGGCCGAGTGAAAAGACTGCCACATACGGCACGTCAAAACTCAACATTTCCAATTTGCAGAGAACTTCAACATTTTCAACTTGTGTTGATCTTGGTTTTGTTGCAATTCAAAGGCAAATAGGCTTTCAAGATTTCCCATAGAGTAGAAAGTCTGTGAAAAGTGCTTTCAGAAAGACCAACATCAGGAATAATATAAGAAATAGTAGTGCCTGGGATCAGTAGCTGTTGAAAGATGTATTTCATCATCTTGTTGCTATGGTCATGCAGTAATGATGCAACTCTACACTCTCTCATAACAAGACTTGCTACAAAAAAGTTACTTAATTTAAATTCCTATTCACATTCATGTGTCCACCTACAACTCACAAGGACAGAGAGATTTAGGAAGCTGTTCTAACATTGATCAAGAAACTGTATGTTTTTGCATACAATTTAACATTACACAGTATCTGTGTCTCACAAGTGTCCTGATTAGAATATATTTCAAGTTTTCAAAGATACTGAGCCATATTCTAATAGCTCCCTGCCCTAACAGATATCAATGGGTAAACAAAGATGTCCAATTTCCAGTATTTACATGGTTAACTGTGCACATGGAAATTAATTCAATTCTCTATCTGAGAAGCTAACAGAAATAAGTGCCTAGGAGTATATGAAAAAATAAGAATTATCTGTCCAAGCACCACATACTCAAAAACTCTAGGAACTGAAATAAAATGTTTAAAGGAACTATCTCCCCCAAGAGATGGAAGGTAACAGAGCACAGAAAATCCTTTAATCCTTTAATCTGTTTAATGCTTGAGCACATCCTGCTTGAATATACCTTCTTTGAATACAATGGAAATAAAAATATCACACACCAAGTAGCAGCACAGGACTGTTTACCTTGAAAAGAAACTTTGCAAATCCGTGAACTATTATCTTCTGTTCTCCTCAGATTTTTGGCACTTTTCTAGTGACTCACAGATTATGTATGTAAACATAGATTAATCCATTATATCAGAGTGTATGCAAATAATGTGTCTTTTTCTCTAATTTGCCATTTAATACAGCATGTAAAGGTCATCATGGCCCTAGAAAAAATGTCCAGGGATCTGCCCAGGCCTGCAGAATATCAACAGCATCATGTAATCATGTAATCATGTCAGAGTTAAACTCTGCCTTCTAGAATAAACACTGGTTTAAACTTTTTTTTTCATGTGTAAGCAAAGTGTCCTATGTTTCTTCATTCTATAAACATTAATGGCAGCTATAAATACTCTCTCCTGGCAACTCATGATTCAGTAGTACTACTTACAAGTGAACACTCATCCAAATATCATCTTGAATATTTGACAGGGTTAATAGCCAGGTAAGAAGCTGAAGACACTATGCTTTCCCAGTACAATGAGAAAACAGAAATTCAAGACTCACAATGTGCTCTTAGATCTAAACACAGAAGAAAATCTCCGCCTTTACACTTTTTCTCTCTTCAAAACTGAAAGCAAATTCTCACAAAAATAGGAAGTGTGGTTTGGGGATGCGGTAACCCATGGCAGCCTTGTCTAGACTGAGCTCCAAACCGAGAAGGCAGTGTACAGAGCTGGGAGCAGGGACAGGCTATGAAGGAGGGACTTGGAAACATGGCCTAGGCGTGCAGGGATGGCATCAGGAAGGCCACAGCTCTCCTCAAGCTGAGACTTGCAAGGGATGTCAAGGGCAGTGAAAAAAGTTTCTACACCTACATGGACAGTAAAAGGCTGAACAAGGAAAATGTGGGCCCACTGCTGAGTGGGGTAGATGATTTAGTGACAGTTGATACAGATGGGGATGAGGTACTCAATGCCTCCTTTTTCCTGCTGTTCACCAGGAAGGTCTCCCAGGCTCCTGAGCTTAGAGACAGGGTTCAAGGAGGAAAGGATCTACCAGTGGTGGAAGAGGATCAAGTCAGGGTCTCTTGAGAAATCTTAGCCCATACAAGTCTATGGGACCTGATGGCTGGCATCCACTGGTGCTGAGAGTGCTGGCTGGTGTCCTTGCAAGACCAGTCTATCATCTTTGAAAGATCATGGAGATTAAGGAATGACCCAGATGACTGAAAAGGCAAATGTTGCTCCCAGTGTTATGTTATGTTATGTTATGTTATGTTATGTTATGTTATGTTATGTTATGTTATGTTATGTTATGTTACGTTATGTTACACCCATCTGCAAAAAGGGAAAGGAGGATGGGGAAAGTAAAGGCCAGTCATCCTCTCTTCAGTCCCTGGAAAGACATGGAGGGACCCTCTTGGAGCACATTTCTGAACACGTGAGGGAGAACAAGGTGACTGGGAACAGCATGGCCTGACCAAGGGTGAGTTATGCCTAACCAACCTCGTTGCCTCCTATGGTGACATGCTTACATCTGTGAATGCAGGGAGAGCCATGAACATTCTTCTATCTTAAAGGCTCCTGCAGTGGGGCGCCACAGGGGTCTGTCCTGGGACCTGTGCTTTTTAATACCTGCTTCAGTGACCTGAAAGAGGAGACAGAGCACTCAGCTCACAGTCTGTGGATGAGAAGATGGAGCCAAGCCCTTCACAGTGGCGCGTGGCGCATGGCAGGAGGAAGAAGGACAACCAGCATAAATCAAAACAAGAGATGATCAGACTGCATTTAAGGAGAAATTTTTTGACCACGTGAACAGTCAAGTATGGGAGCAAGTTTCCCAGGGTGTCTGTGCCACCTCCATCCTTGAAGGTTGTCAAGACCCAAGTGGATAACTCCCTGTGTAACCTGCTTTGAATTTAGTGTTGACCCTTGCTGAGAGCAAGAGAGACCTCCTGAGTCCCTTACACCTGGAGTGTTTCTATGAATTACTGAGCATTCAACTTTATGACCAAAACAAGCAAAAGTGATGGATTTTACCTGCAAGATATTCCAGTGCTTGAACTATGAAGGTTTCTACTGTGGTAGGAAAACTACTGTGAATACCAAAGAAGAAATCCTAGACTTCATTTTCATGAAGAGACTACTCAACTCTTTGAAAGTCAATTTTACTTCAGGTTTCAGCCAGTAATAGTTAAATATACTTCATAAGGAAATTGTTGGGTTTTTGTAAAGTCCCAACTGCAGAAGCAAAACTCACTCTTACTTGGAATTGATTTCATTTGTTTTTTAAAACAAAGTGAGAATGCATTCAGATAGAAAAGAAGCATCCCTAGGCTTTGGAAGTTAGTAAAAGGAAGTATTTTGTTGGGCTGTAATCAGTACTTTAATCAGTTTTATTAGGGAAATCTTGATTTCAAAATAGTGTAGAAAGGTTGGCCGTTCTGCCAGTAATAGCTGACGCAAAAAAATGGAGAGGAATAAAAAGCAGGAAAAGAAAAAATGCAGAGCATTTTGCAGTGCACAGCAGCCATTGAAAAAATAGCCCTGGCCAAAGTTCTGACAGTACAAAGCTGAAGAAACAGTGTGAAAAGTTTAGTACACTGCAAAGAATATTTCACTTCCATGGATCTGCCTCTCCACCCCTTCAACCAGCAGAAGACCCATTGTGTTCAAGAGAATTTTTGTTTGCTTACATATGCTATAATTAGGCACAAAAGATTCAAGTAATTTCCAGTATTTCCATCATTCTAACAGAAATCTTTGCAGAAGAGCAATTTGCTGGAGGGTCGTTGAAGAACCTTTAAGTGGCATTGAAGTGTCATTGACAACTTGGCTAACAACATGCCAGCTTGAGAGCTATTTGTTCATTATGGCACTTTTGTAAAAGTGTGCTATTTTAGCTGAGTTACAGCTGGGAACGAAATTAATTATTTTGGGTGGAGAATAAATGGTACCAGATAAGATATCTTCCTTACTTGAGTTTATTTTAAAAAGTTCACAGCCCAAGAGTAAGCCTGACTACCTCATATGTCTAAAATAATCTGAAATATAAAATCTAGCTATATTTAGGGGCAGCCACGGGGAGTCTGGACAAGCAAAATAAATCCATTGAAGGGTGGCAGCAAGGGCAGCAGAGCATCCCCACTGACCAGGGTGCTATCCCACCACACCTGATCAGGTCTCGTGGCCAGGGTCATGCACAGCCTGGAGATCACCAGACAAGCTCATAGAGATGGGGAAGGCTGGGACAAGCCCATGGTGGTGATCAGGGTGGTCCTTGTAGGACCAAGGATAGGGGCCTGAGCTGAAGTCAAGCTCCCTAGCAGAGGTGGAGGACCCTCCCACTTCTCCCAGCTTTCTCCCACAGCTGCTGTCGCCATGGTCTGGTCCATATGGCTGCACCATATCAGAGATGGCTCCAGCACGGGCAGCCTGACCCTTGAATGGGGGAAACATTTCACTCAAGGCCCTGAAAACTGAACCTGCCCAGGTTGATCCTGGGAATACCTGTCCTCAAGTGGCAGCAGGAGGCAGTAAGATCAAAACAATGGATCCTCTACACCCAGCTCTCTTCTGCTGCAGAACAGGTCAACTGATTTGCACAGGTCAAGGATCCATCCTGAATAACCTAGCTTCTCATGACTCCAAAGTAGGCTCAGATTGCAATTCAGAGGTGAATTAAAACTGACTGATGTTTAAGTTGTTGCAGTCTAATTCCAGAATTCGTGTCAAATGGTTTCAGCCAAAATACTTCAGGAACATTATCCACTTGTCCCTACATTCATCACTCAACACATGCTGGATTTTATTGTGAAGTGTGCTATTGTGAAAGTTACTTCTTTTTTTTTAAAGAACAAAAAGTCCCAAGATTGGAATTAAAGATTTCAGGTCCAAAGTGTTTCAATCAAACTCAGTCATGCTGATGTTAAAACTGAAAAATGCTTTTCAGATTGACCTGAATCTTTTTCTAACTTTTAAGAAATCCATACATCTTACAGCTATGCTGATAAACACGTTCCCAGTGGCAACATCCTGAGGACTCTGAAACATTAGCTAAGCTGCCCAGCAGTCCTTTCTTAAATATTACTCCAATTCAAACAGACTAACTAATTTAAAGAAAATACAGTCTTATTCTTGTCTGTACAATTTTAAATATACAGTTCAAGTGACTTAGCTGATTTTAAAAAAGGATTCAAACAGACCAGAAACTTCACCAACTCTTTCACAATTTGCTTAAGCAATATGTCAGCATTAAAAAAAGTTGCAATCAGAAGAATGAATTTTACTTTAATTTCATCACCGAGTGGTATGTTGCAATGTGTTTCACTCTGTAACACTTCCTGTTACAGTAGCTAGTATAAATCACCTCAATTTTGTTTATACTGTGCATAACCAACATTTTTCATACATAATAATTGAACAAATGGCATTGAAAACAGGTGGATTTCAGTTTATTCCTTGAACAGTTATTGACAACAATAAAACTGACGATAAAAAAGAGTAAATAAAAATACTTTGATCATCTCCATGGTCTTAGGGAATCTTTTTTATTTTACATCCTGCCTAGGGCAGGGGCAAAAAAAGATTTAATTCAAGTGGTTTTCCTTGAAGACTTTAGCAAGGACAATAGGAATAATGTAATGCAGTACGGCCTCTGAATCTGCAGCCTCCTTAAAATAGACTAGATCTGTACAGAGAAGAACTTGATCTTGAAAAGGAGCTCAAAAATAAAAAAAGAGCATTGTCTCAAGAAGGAACAGTTCTGTGGGTCTTATTGCCTGTAATAGAGAGGAAATCCCATGTCCACAATGCAGATCCTGACACGCTTCCCACCTCTCCTCCTACCAACAATCAGTGCACTCACTGGGACCTGGCTCTGGGATTATCTTGGGGGGGGGGGGGTTCTTCATATTACTGTACAAAACACAACACAGAACAATTTAGTACATAATTTTAGTTTCCTAAGAATCTACTTAATCTACTTAAGAGACCAGCAGAGCAACAACAATGGATTTGGGGCCAAAACATGTCATATCCCCAGTCTGGGCAAAGATTATCAGCAAAGGAATTGATTTTAGAAACAGATGTTACGATGGCGATTTGGACAGGAGTGACCGACCCTCACTGTTCATTCTGGGCAGGAGGAAGGTACAACATGCCACACATGCTCACATTGCCCAGGGAGGTTGTGCCGGTCTCCATCCTTGGCATTTTTGAAGACCCAACTGGATCAAGCCCTGAGCAGCCTTGTCTGACCCCAGAGCTGACCTGCTTTGAGCAGGAGGTTGGACAGGGACCTCCTGAGGTCCCTTCCAGCTTTAGCTATCCTGTGACCCTATGTCACAGAAATGGTACTTTCTGCATACATCAGTCAGCAAACATAGTATGTCACTGATCTTTGACACAATTTTTTAGACTTCCTGCACTTACGCAAAGATATTTCACTGCAGGAGATATGATCCATGAGATTTATTAGGATCATCAAGCTGACCACATGAACAGTTTCCTCACACTTACACAACCAGTGACTTAACAAAGAATTGCACACTATAAATTCTTTCATCTTCATGAATGAAATACCAGTTTTCTTGGATTTACTGTATTTTTCCCATGACAAAATGTAGTCACTCTTTAAATGTGTTAACCTATGCTGCAATACTAAGTGCATTACTGTTGGTCATGCAGTTATTAACACTGTGTTAATTGTGCATCCATTTTCATTGCCATTGAGAAAAACAAATAGCTGCATAAAGGTCAAATCCTGTTTTGCAGCAGGCAACAGCTCTGATCCAAACAGCGACACTTGTTTCCATTGTTACAACTAGCTTTGTACAGGAATGTGATCTGGGGAAGCCTTTAAAGAACACGGAGAAAAAGAAATCCTGAAATTGCAACCCAAATAATTCCTCTGGTCTCTGAGAGCAGAAAGAGCAGCCCCACGTTGACCATTGCAAAATGTCCATCTACCTTGACAGGGACAACACCACACGTGAGCAACCCTGTGGTGAGACCTGTGCAAGCTCCTTCACCCATCTCAGGGTTAGCACTCAGCCCTAAACCCATGCAGAAATGCTCAGTGTTCAACATTATTGCTAGAGTCTGTGGGTGTTTTTGCAAAATTATTGAATTCCTCCTTACTGTGCAGCTCACTATTTCATTGCAAATATCAGACTCATTCTCCCTGTTAGAAGTGAGCAGAGGAGAGACGATCATGACATGTCTTACGCAGAATGATCACCAAAACGGGTGAGCTGCTGACTGACAGCAGCTTCTGGCTCACACATGCGCTGCTTGAGTTCATGCATATACACCGCAAAAAGATTAGATATGCCAGTATTGCAACAGACACACTTGCTTTGGCTGAGGGTAGCTACGCTTAATTGTTCTGATTTTATAATCTGCTGCATTTTACAGCTTAGAGGTTTCCTGTTCTCACTAAGTCCTATTATAATTTCAAGGATGCTCTATTCCCTTAGCCCTCCTTCATGATTTCGTAATAGACATTGGCTTTGTAATAGCTAAATTTGTGGATAGAAAAAAATATTTTTGTTCAATAGTTGAAAAATCAAGATTTGTTGCATACCATGCTGTATGCTGTCACGTGCATGTAAGTCCCCGACAGCAGCATTGCAACAGCCAGAAAGGGGAGGAATTACAGTCTCTGGGTTCCTGCAGCCAATGTCCATGTAGAAAGCGTGTGCATGTTCATGTGATCCACCTCAGCAGCCAACACCAGAGGCATTTTTGGCTAACACACGCAAAAGCTTGCAGAAATCTATACCAAAGAGTGACATTTGTGAGCGTCTGAGACAGCAGGTTGGCTCCGACAGGCAGGGGGAAAGAGCTGCTCTCTCTGCTTCATCTCAGCTGCGTTTTTCCTTCCATGTGTGGTGGTGATGGTCAGCCCTCATCTTTGCTCAGAGGAAATGCAAGGCCATTAAGGCATGGCTCAGATATAAGAACAGAGGGGGAAGTTTGCTGCGGTGCCACACAGAGCTATATTTAGGTCCCCCGTGCACCTCACACACTAGGACAAAGAGGTCTGCTTAAAATTTCAGATGGGAACACGACAGCTAGCACAGGGCTGGTCAGGTGTGCTGTGGTTTCAGGGAAAAGAGGAAAATAGCACCAACAAGCAAGCTTTGACAAGACAATGCACAGCTCTTCCGAGAGGAGTGTGAGCTGAAATAAATGTTTGTTCTCACTGAGCTCCATCACCCACTGCAACTACATTTTGAAAGGGGGGTGCCCACACTACACCCAAAAGTATCAGAGGCCCAGAAATTCTTGCATCCTTTTTCTTTGCTATGAAAAGCTCCCTTGATCGAGATCATAGGCTTAAAACAGACAGACCAGACCAGCAGAACTTGATGCAGCTTGATTCCAGCCCCACCGAGGCTCACGAACACTCGTATCAAGCCCACATGGGGTTGTTATCAAACTCAAGTTACTCAAGAGAACAGGCTATTTAATTACGCTAGTTTGCATCATATCCCTCACTCTGCCCTTCCTCTCAGGTCCTTTCTAATAAAATGCTAGAAGTATTTTCTTGTTGATGAACACGCTGTTCTGAACCCTGCAATTGCACTTATTTGCTTTTCAGAGTTTTTGATAAGATACACAGAAGTGTTTCATAAAACCCAAATCTTTCAGTAGGTCCTTTGTGTTATTCAGTAAAGTTAGTGGATAAGTTTGTTCCTAGAGGCAAGGCATGAGACATTAAAGATGATCCTTCCCTAATATCTGTATTTTAATCGTTATTCATATCGTTAAATGTCAAACTTGCACAGCAAGTTCTGCACATAAGTAAAAGTGTGATAAACCATTTTCCCTATCTCTGTTCTTAACCAGAGCAGACAGTATAGAGCAATGCAAGTGATTTGGACATTTTGAGCAATTTTTATACCTGGGTTTTTGCTGGTGCTTGACAATCAAATATGTTAATGTTTGACCAAGTCTGTGTCACTTCAATTTTCCTAATACATTATATAGAAAGAATCACAATAGGCTGCTTTTATTACGAAAAATCTTCACTGTCTCTTAATATAAGTTAGGATCTGCTTTTAAATATATTCCACTGTGAATCTGAATATAAAAGAGCCAACCAGTACTCTAAATGGAAACCACTGAATAACTAACAGGGTTTAAAGACCCCCAACCCTCTCCATATGTTATATACTATAGTTTGCCATTATACAGAGTAAACTTTTTCTCTCCATCCAGCAGGTTATGGGAAATAATAGCAAATACCTCACTGTTTTCAGTATCTGGAACTGCGGGACAGTGATCAACAGGCAGGTGAAAGCTTGCTGAAATCAACTGGCTAATGCAGATTTTAGCTCGATTTTAGGAGAGCTGAATCTCTATTCATCATCTCTGCTTTCACCAAGCAGGAGTTAAAGGTAACATTTTTACCATTTCGGGGAAATATAAGCAGTTCTTGGACACACTGACAGCATGTGAGCCGTGACTAGAAAAAGGGGAACCCCTAAATTTCTTTGACCTACAGGCAGAGAGGGGTTTTTTTTAGCCAGCCAAGGGGCTGATGCAAGATGCCTGAATCATGCGTGCGCTGCCAGTGTACTATTACTCTGCTATGCAAAGCACTACTACATGCCTACACACTCACAGGGGCATTTGCCAGGGCCGTCCGGGTTTTGCAAGCCTTCCTTACTCTCGGCGAGGAGAGGAAACAGCTGCTTTTATTCACCCTTTAACCTGCTGTGTGTGGGGACACTGGGCAGGGGCGGAGGAAGCAAGTGGATGCTGTCAGGCTTTTCTGGGCAGAAAGCACCATCATGGGATGATAAGCAAAGGCAGGACATTGGGAGCAGCACAGGCATTGACACTAACCACTTACTCAGGCTATCATATGGTCTATGTTATAGACATACTCTAAAAGTGCATCCTTGTCTAAGAGACAAAGAGGCCTCTAAGAGGGCATCCTGTGGACTGATCCTGGCTGAAAAAGCCACAGACTAACATTGTGCATTGGGAGACCCAACTGGAGAGGCTGTTTTGACACAGAACCTCAGATCAGCCTCCTACAGGACCCTCAAAGTTGAAATCCTCACATATTTCCTTGAAAAGTGAACACCAAGCCATGTTACAAAGGTTATTTCCAAGAGGATCTAGTAAATGCCTTTTATTTAAGCCTTGTGTTTGAGAGATCACCAAGATAGAGCACGTCTGAAGGAGGAGGGGAAGGTGCTTGTCAGCAAGTTGGATACCTCTAGCACTACTGAATTTGTCACCAAGCAAGTCACTGTACGGACCAGCAGCAGTCAGCAGAAACCGTTGTGCTGAGACCCCAAATACACTCTGCAGAAATTTTCCATGCTTTGGAGAATTGTCTCCTGAAGGCTGATGCAGCTGAAGTGGTGTTTTTTGTAAGTCAATCAACATGAAACCTTTTGCACTGGCTCAGTAGAAAAGTCATCAAGAAGGGATGTGCCAAGCCCCTTTCTTTCCCTCTGGGAATGGGAGAGTCCAAACAGCATCTGCTCGTCTCCTTGTATAGGCACTGTGGGAACAGTCCTTGCTGGGGACAAGAGGTTTCACCCTTTTTTTCCCCAATTTGTAAATGTTTTTCATACAAGAAAAATTCTCATGCATGACCGTCACCACAAAACTTCGTATAAGATATTGATGTCGTAATCCTACGCTTTACCTCAAGCTTAACCCAAAACTTCTGGAAGTTTACTGTAAATGCAGTGGTGGGGAAGCGGATACACCTTAGCTGACATGTTGCCAAGAAGAAGGGGAAAACCACTATTAGCAAGTGGAAGATAATTTTTGGGAACTGCCGCGGTTCATGCAAATTTTTTCCAATAGGAAGAACATCCCTTTATAGGAAAGGTCTTTTAAAACATTTACTGAGACTGAACTCTGAAATAGAAGTTACGCCATGTGGTCCCAGGGGAAAATGTCCAATATCAGTCTAATTTTCAGTCTCCAGAGAAGGCTTTTTTCTTAGTCTCCCTTCAAACGAAGACTGGGTTTAGGGATGGGACGTACACACCAATCTCCCATATCCACCTCTCCTGCTATGGCACAGACAGGACACCCCACAGTTTCTCTATGTCTGGGTCCACTCCCATCATACTGTCCTTCCAGGAGCTTTCTTCACTGACATAGAAGTTGTTTTTCTCAAGCAAAATGTGAGTTATCCTGCTGTCAACATGCAAGTGAAAATAAGGTGTGTAAAGGTAATGATTAATAAACGTAAAAAAACCACAAAGATGACCATTTATCTTGGCTGCTGCCTTTCTGGTAAAATTCAGACTAAAAGCAGATTGAGAACTTTTCAAAACTAACTAAAGTAAAGATATGTTGAATCAATGCATGTTTTTATTTTAGAGAAGAGGTTTGCTCTCTATGATTTCTAGTAAGTAGGATTTTTTACTCTAATCTGAGCTTAGACCACACAGAAATACACATGCATGCCTATCAAGTGACAACACATTCAGCACATTAGAAAAGCATTTGACTCAAAAGTTTACAGCCAAATGTGGATTTCAACCAGCAACAGCTCCCCATTGCTGACACCTACAACGGTTGGGGAAGGAAGTTATTAAACTAAAGAAAGCACCTTGGGTTTCCACATCAGTTTGCCTTCAAATTCCTTATTCAAACTGCTTCAAAGTTAGAGAATATGAACCAATCAAATCAAAAGAGGGTTTGTGTATTTATGGGGCACTATACGGTAAGAAATTTGCTACTACGTAACATCAGCACTGTTGAATAAGACCATTGCATTGCCAATCACCCATGACAAGTGCTGCACAGATCTTGACCCCTCGTGGACTAGACCAGAAAAAAAAGTCTGGCAGTTAAAATAACTCCATTTACATTCCTATTATCCTCCTCTTCCAGGATTGGAAGCAGGTGAGGAAGAAAGTCACCTTCTAGTGACTTTTACTTTCCAATACCACCAGCAATACCTGGGTTGTCTCTGTCTAGCATTGTACATCTGAAACTGCCTCAGCTCCTCAGGCAGTTGCTCTCACAGGTCAAAACTATTTCTACTCATTTTTCACCCTCTCAGAGAGGAGAAAAAGCTTCCTTCCATTGGTGCTCCTACATGCACGAGCTGTAAATGAAGTTATCCCTCACTGGAAGCATTTGTGGAGCTAAGACTATTATCCTTGCAGGTCTAGTTGACTATTTAACAATGTTGGGGTTTTAAAATCTTTTAAATTCAGTCCTTCATTCTAAAGCTCAGACTTGGAGGCATGGAGATATATGGTGACTCCAAAGCCATAGGGAAAAAACCCAAGATACTTAGTAAATTTATTTGCAGACCAAAACTGCTCAGGGTGGAATTTACAGTCAGTAATTTTTCAGAGCAAGACTGAGCATCTGAAGTCCTGAACTCCCTTTCACAGAGTGTGGGTTTTGGGGTAAAATACC
Organism: Aptenodytes patagonicus; assembly: GCF_965638725.1. Lineage (NCBI taxonomy): Eukaryota > Metazoa > Chordata > Aves > Sphenisciformes > Spheniscidae > Aptenodytes > Aptenodytes patagonicus. Next base: position 46,966,775 of record NC_134953.1, read on the forward strand.
CAGGCATAGTGGTCACACACACCCCGACCTTGTGATCTATCCTGCAACCTCTGTCCTCTAGTTAGATGGCCTTCTTGCAGATATCGACATCTTTCAGCCATGCTGAAATAGAAGACAATAAATATCAGCTAGCATGACCCAATTTCCTAACAGCTGGCATAGACAAGTGGCCAGACCAATGAAAACCTGAAGACCTCTCTAATTATGTGATTTGATTCATATACTACATGTGCAGTGTGTGCTGAAGAAAAAAACTTCAGTGCTTCTGAGACATTCATCCATCATCTACTTGCTAATCCAAACAGGATTGTCAGGCTGTACCAACTGCACTTCCTTGGTCTTAAATTGCTCAACTTGTGCTAGATTTAAACAGTGACTCAAAAGGTAGGCAATGACTTCTTAGATGCTAAAAACCTGCAGATGGGGAGAGGTCAAATGATCCTACACCTGAGTGCTCTTATCTGGCTGTGGTCAGGGTGGCTGAACCTGGCAAAGCCTCAAAACAGCAAGGTAGCTTGGGTGGGTAGAGCATGGAAAAAGCTCGCAGGAGATGAAACACCAGTCACACCTACACAGACACTGACTTGCCACAAGCCTTCGTTGACCAAATGGATCCAAAACTTCCTGCACCAAACTTTTTAGGGGCTCCAAACTCCCTGGTCTTGGAAAGCCATGACAGGAACAAGACCACCCAGTCATTTTCAACCACTAATACTACCTCTCTTCCAAGAACTGGACACCCTAACTGGTCCAGTACTAGCTCTCTTCTGAGAACTGGACACCCCTAACTGGTCCAATGCTACCTCTCTTCCGAGAATTGGACACCCTAACTGGTCAGACTGGAAGACAGGATGGTTCCCAGCCTCCCAGTCATCACCATGACAGCTTTTCCAAAACCACAGGCTCTGGTCACTGGGATTCCCCGTGGCTCCTTCTCCCAAGGGCAGGTAACCAGCCGGGTTTATACCAAAACCCTGGCTGCTTTGGCCATGAGTCCCTCAGAAATGACATCTTTTCCTGAATTATTCTGGGTGTCAGGAGCTTAACATCATGCCTCCTTTCTCCTTTATGGATTTCTTCAGTTGAGATGCATCATGGATGCCTGCTTTCTTTCTTTGACAGAGGTCTTCAAAATTTTTCTAGTTTTTCCTTCAAAATTTTTTCCCTTGAAAGTGCACATACCATTTCTCATGATACCCCCATATTCCATATTTATATGCCATATAAAAGGGATTGTTTCCACAACTGTGGAAATGTGCTGAATGAGAACCAAAATCAGAGGAGGAAGCTGCATAACCTGCAATAGGAAATCTGTGTTGAATAGCTTTGCAGAGTCCTCAAAGCAGCTTGTAACAGCCCAGCTTGTATTTCTGATGGATAAGAAAGAAGATAAACCTGGGCAGGATGTGGTTTCTCTTCGCCTCCTCTCAGAAGATACAAACTTTGTAAAACAAAACCCAGAACTCTTACACTAAGGAAAACATCCAAAAGTCCCAAGAAAACTAAGGGAAACCCCAAGGAAACAAACAAAAAAACTAACTTTTTTCTTAATGAGACATTTGATTAGCAAGTTGTGTGCAACACTCCCACTGTATCTGTCCCTGACTACGTCTGACTCAGAGGCACTTAACTTTCTCAGAGGATTAAGATATGCCTGCCCTCTGAAAAGTGAAATACAGAAGACTGCTTCAGTGTTCATCACTTATTTTAATAACAGTCACAGTGAAATAACCCTGCAGATGCTAAAACGCTCTTTGACTAGCATTATCTCAAATTTGTCATGGGAAAGGAGCAAACCAATGTGAACCATAACCTCATTTACTACTTGTCACCTTTCCTTATTCAGTTCAGAGCAGGGTTAAGCTTCTCTTCTGTATATATTTAACATGCAGTATGAATGCATGCAAACATGACAAATAATCTAATTTAACTTAGGTCAAAAATATTTTGATTTTACATTTTACATCTACAAGCATAACTTCAACCCAGTAGAGTCAAACCATGCATCATGACCAAAAGGCAACAACAAAACCAAAATTTGCAGCCTGGTCAGTGCTGTATCTGGTTGGAGGAGACCTTATTCTCCTCTTCCTGGGATTTTAGACTGCTCTGGAAACAAATAATTATAAAATTAAGTACAAATTATTTCAGGTGTCTCATTCAACTTCAGAGTGCTAATAAAAAATGCAGCAGGGAGGAGAATTACATGTTATACTAATTTACTTTCAGGTGATCTAGGAATAGCATGACTGACTATGATCAGGAAGACAGACAAAAGGTCAAATCCTTCTAGAAAGTTTCCATTACACTCAACCATTTTAGGATCAGCCTGTTACAAAAAGGAAAGGGGCCTTTGAAAGGAAGGTGGTTTTTTTTTTAATGAAATCACCTTTTTCTACCATATCGTTGGCATTTTCTGTTTCCTGAAAGTGATTTTGCCAATTAAACTAAGGGGTAAAATGATGGAGGAAAGAAGAGGAAGACAGAGACTGGAACAGGCACAAGGAACACTTGAAAATTTCAATTATTTTACATACTTGGAAAAGTATTTTTAAAAAATCATCCCCTGCCACAATTCCACCTTAAATAAGTCCAGCGAGTCTGATAATAACTTCAAATAAATAAATCAACTTCCTCTCCTGAAGAAATCTGAGGTCAAGCTATCATTTGCCATTTTACGGTATCCTGACAACCTTAACCTTTACGCTTGAGAGTTCAGGGAGAAAAAAAGGAAATTCATCAAAATATGCAGCATCCAGAAGGAGGAAACTATTTTTCAATGTTCATCAAATTAAACATTATTCTTAATGACATACACAGAAGAGGAAATTTGGGAGCTGGAATTGCATTTTAGTATTTCTAACTGATATACTTCAAGTTTCTGTTTCAGAGTCACTGGGTTTGGGGGATTTCTCCCCTCCCCCCAAAGTGAAGGTAGAAGTTATGGAGTTTGCTTTATCTGTGGGTTTGGGTTCCATTTAAAGCAAGTATTTAAATATAATTATGGACCAAAAACACCTTGTGACAAATCAAACTGATTTTGGTAGATCCAGAAATAGGTTTTAATTTTATTTTGTGTGGCTACTAGGACACAAAAATACAACTCACCCAACCCTACTTTAAAAAAGCACAGATAGCAGAGCTTCAACAAGCTGTCTCAATGTGATCTAGATCGGGGCTGTAGAAACAGGCTGTTTTGCTTGGACAGGTCCAGAAGCATTGGGGGTCTAGGGACATGGATCAGCTTGTAGGGCCTATACTGCTTGAGAGCATGTCCAAACCCAATAAAAAATACAATCACTATATAAATACAAGCTGTAACAACCTTACAAAGTTCAGATTTACCAAAGAGGGCTAACTAGATAATTTTATTTCTCAACTACCAGCGGAACATGTGATTTGCAGATTCACACAAGGCACACCATTCATCATGTTAGCCAGTGCGGTTAGAGACGGACCTTCCCTCACTCCCACAGCCCCACCAAAAATAACGTAGCTGAGACTTCATTTCTTTCCCCATAAAGACTCATCACATTTTTATTCCCAGCCCATGGCTGCAGACTCCACCTACGGTGCAAATCAGTGGAGGTGATGCCACACGCCAGGAATGCAGGATGGGATGGCACTGGTGGCACAAGCTGCATCTAGGACTTCCCAAGCTCCCTACAGAGCTCCACAGGAGCATCATCCCAAATTGATGGAGGGCTACTCTCCACCAGCCACCAGGCTGCATGTGGCAGGAGAGGGGAGAAAAGATGCCGTCACAGCAGCAGGAAATAATTAGACATGAGCTTCACCATACATTGAAGGTCCGACCGCTCACTGAGTCCATGCCTCCAGTGTCAGCCTCAGGCCTCTTGGCCCTATAGGCAAGTATGAAGGGAAGGGCTGTGGCTTTTGGCAAATGGTGTGGGGCCAGGCAGGAGGAGGAAGGTGGCTGATCAAGGACCTTTTGTCTTAGTTCTATTAAGATTTAGTTAAGCTATATTTACCATGTCATTATATTCAGGTGTATATGGTATATCCCATTTAATGTGTATGATATGAAAGCAAGCTTTTTAAAGGTTAGCAGCATCTCTGATATTTTATCTGCACTAGAAACTATTATACACATAGCAACTTTGGTTTGCTCTGTGCCTCAAACAGTATTTTTTTCTGAAATAAAGTTAATTAAAAAGAAATTTAAATGGTAGGGAATGAAGACAGTTAATTTAACCCACCACAAAGTCAGCCTTCAACCCACAAAAGAGGAAGAGCTCCAACAACGAGATGTTAAGCTTTACCATGCCTGACTCCAGTGTTTCAGACCACATGTAAAATGAGAAAAGTTTGTGTCTCTGTTTCCCAGATGCATGGCCAGCGTCTCCCTAGATGACAGATATTGAGCATGCACTTTTCCTACTGTCCTTCTTTCCTTTCTTCCCCCAGTTTCAAACAGAAACATCTCAAACCATCTGCTTTCCTAAATGTCTCCTGGCCAGAGAGGCAAAAAGCACATGCTTTCCACCAGTCTTGAATTAAAAGCATTGACCTTCTTGCCAGAAGGAGCCCCACAGACAGCAAGATGGATTTCTGCATGGAGAAAGATGTGAAGTTCAAGCCCTGGGGCAAAACAGATGTTTTTGTTCCAGTGAGCCAAGTTTAGTTATTACAGGCTGCCTTGAATTGTAAGAAAAGTGAAGCTCTGTAACCACAGTTTTAAGAGGGTCTCTCTGCAAAGAACTCAAAGCAGCTCTCTGGCAAGCAGAAGTGGCTGCAGTGCTCAGTGTGCACTAGAAGATACCCAAACATGTAGAAGAAATACACTGTTTACTAAAACACGCTGGGTGGGATTCAGCTCTAACTTTATCAGTGCAAAAGTTATACAATTTGGTCATCCAGGCTCCATCTATGGTCAATAGATAAGAGATGGATGTGTTCAGAGGATGAGTCACCCCACATAGAGACAGATATTCAAGATGTGTGGTATGAACCTCCTTTAGATGAGAGGTTTTTTCACTAAATTCTAAACTAAATTTTTAAACTAAATTAGTTTTAGACTAAATTCTATCCAACCTAATGGTAATAATTCTCACCCCAAACCTGTGAAGTCTTTCCCTTCTTACATTAAGACTGCAGGAGATTTGCTCATATTCAGATGTTAACATTCCATCATCACTGAATAATCTGTTCAAAATCCAGTCTTAATTCCATTCATGCCACATGCTGTTTGCCATTGGTGAATTAGTCACCCTGGAGATTTCTGAGGCAAATACCAAATTCCCCTTTTCTACACCAGCATGCACCAAACTGAGCTTGATTTCCAGGAATGTTGATTATCTTAATGACCCTAGATTAAGATCTTTAGGGATCATATAATTTGTTCAATTCTGCAATTAGCATACATGCTAAAAACACTAATAACCACCAGCTGGATCACCCAGGACGCACCATCGCTTTCCTCTGATAAAAAAACTGCTGGAGGAGCAGGCCATTTTCAAGACCAAGGCTGGGTGAATATTTTCATCAAGATTCCTGGCCCAGTCAACAGTGATAGGGGTTCAGCATTCTCCTCACTATCTCAGTAAACAAAATATCCTTTTATTGAACCCAACTTTTCATGAAAATGGTTCATTTCAGTGAACTGCCCTCAAAGCAAACCCAGCACAGGGAGCCTCAGGGCTTTGAAGCTCCACAACCAAGCACACAGATCACCCTCTTCAAAATGAAAAAGAAGAGGAACAACTTGGAGGGGGGAAGGGAGTTTTATTGTTTTCTAGTCTGTATTTGATTAATAATAATGTCTTTTTTGAAGGGCTCAAGGTTTCCATGGAAGAGAATGGCTGAGTTTTAACCCAATCTCATGGATGCTTTGACATGTGAGTGGATGAGGTGCTCCAGTCTAGCCAGGTACTACTCCTGCAGCGAGTTGCTTGAGGGGATGTGAGGTTTCACCTTTGCTTCATTATAAAATTGAGTTTCTTTAGTGCAATTGATTTAATATAGCACTGAGAAAACACCAGGGCTTATTATTTATTTTAACCACTGACTACTTTATAGGAGGCCTCCCAGGAGATGAAAGCAAGTCTTCACTGAGAAAAAGCAACAGAGCATTTCTTTCTTTCCATTCCTTCGGGAGCCTCTGCCAAGTCTCACGATTATGGTAAGAAATGCCGCTGAGAAGAGTGGGAGCTGTTGAGCAGAGGCTCCCTGCACACTGACACAAAAGGAGGGGTTTTTTCCCCATTAAAATCTTATTCTCAGCAGTGGGGGTATGTACTGCAGTGTCACATGCAGAAAACCAGAATTAAAACTCTTCCTGACATGGCTTACACCTATCCCTTCCCCCCCAAGCTATCCGGCAGTATTTTTGTATTTGTGGACGCCTGTGCCACTAGAAAGCAGCTTTCCCCCCCGCCCCCATTTAAAAGCCAAGTCCAGGTCATGACACCAAGTACTCTGAGAACCAGAGCTGCATATTGAATCCGCAATAGATCATGCTGAGCACCAAAGAGATAGCGCACGGCTGCTCCCAGCCAACCCCGGGGTGTGGTCGGGGCAAATGCACAGTATCGTGCAGAGATCAAATCCATTTTGGTAAGTTATCATCTCTATTTAGCATATCAGCCTTTGAAAGGTCTGCTGACTCAGGCGTTCAGTATGCACAACCCAAAATCTGGCTGGTTCCAGGAAATGGGTTCATTGTATAAAATTAATTACTAGTGCTTAAATCATTAAAATCCATGTTGGGAACATCAATACAGCTATGAGATACATTGTATTTCACATCCTTTCATTGCTTCCCTCTCTGGGGGAAAAAAAAGGAAAATTAACTATGATACAAATGGCCAAAAAAAGAAACTATCTAGTGCCAGAAAAACTTGGTTCTGGAACTGTTTTTGAGGGAAATCATCTGCAGAAAACTTATCTTGGGTCAGCTTTGACAATAAGAATAAGTAGTAACAGAAAGGTGCTGCACTGCTGAACTTCAGGGTTACTCCAACTTTCCCAGCTCTGTTGTTTGTTTGCTCAAATTACAACCCTGTCGAAACCAAAACACACTCATGTCAATGCATCCACCCATACCCCTTCAAAGTATTTTTTTTCCTTTTCCCTTCCCCTCCATCTTTCCATGGCCTCGAGCTCCAAGCAACATGCTGCTTATTCTGGCTTTTTGTCACCCCCTTTCCTTTTTAATTTTTTTTTCCCCTTAAAAGAATGCATGCAAGCTGAGAAACAGACTTTCTTGGATGAGTTTTACAGAGTTCAGCCTCTCTGCAGAGGGCTGGATGCTGCCAGCTTAAGAAGAATTTTCTCCTACTCATTTTCCCATCAGCTGGTCTGCGAGTAACTCGATGACCAAAACACCCACTGCCAGAGGAATCAAGGGGAGAACCCCTATTTTATCATCTCCCTTGTTAAAACAAACAAACAAACACACACATCGGTGAGCTGTAGATTAAAACTGGTCAGACCCAGTTTGCTTCCCCCGTGAGGCCGATGCTGTTGCAGTCACAGGGTTTCTGCACAGACAGCAGCACACGTACAATATGCTTGCCTGCTCTGCCTTCCCACAACCACATCGTACCCCCTCCCTGGGCATGAAGGCTCTCACGTTGCCCATACGAGCAATGGATTAAGGAAACCCCAAGTTTCCCCTGCAGCACACATTGCTGCGCACTAAGGAGTGGGTTTTCCATAGCACCCTCCCCATCACTAGGATCCCTAAATCCACACATCATACCGGAGCTTCCCGGGGGTCTCTGGGCATCTTGCAGTTTAAGTAATAAAAATTTACAATCAGGTGATCACAGCAAGAAAAGACGAGGAAAAAAGGGCAAAGGGATGACAGCATTCTCTTAGGTGGATGTCCCCTTGAGAAAACAGTTTTCTGCTAAGCTAAAGGCGCTCAGATCTATAAAGCTCACATGAGCATCCAAATATTTGCTTATTCCCCCGACACAGATGCTGAACCCAGGCTGGGAGCTTTGGAGTTCACTGCCTCTTCTGTTCTCACAAAGACCCCTTACAGGGGCAGGGAAGGGAGGTTTTTCTTCATGTCAAAACACAATAGGTTTTTTGTTTGGGTTTTTTTATTACCTTAGCATGAATTTATCACATTTATATCACATGTTTTGTGGCAAGGACAGGCTTCTTGGAAAAGTGGTGAACTGAGTAGGTTTCCATACTTGTGGGTGCCCACCACACACAGTAAGAGCACTCATCCTGTTCTCTTGCAGTGAATGTAAAAGCAAGCACCCATTTTTCAGCAGTTAACATAGAAATACATGCAGCAGAAGAAGCAATTCTTTTCTATGTAAACAAAAAACACACTATGCATCAACATATGCTTAGTTTTGAGGCCCCAAATGAGCAGGCACAGCAGAACTTGCCTGATCAAGTGGAGGCTGGAAAACACCTCTTTGGACATATGAGAATTTTGGTGGATCTCATCCCATCTCCTGTGAGAGATTTAGGAAGAAATGGTGAATGGTAAGCTCTTCCCTACTTCTGGATGTATCCCCCCAAGCTACCAAAATTGTCAGCATCATCAGTCCCAAGTCTACAAATCACTTAATTGTTGTAACAGTATTAATGCCTACAGTTGATTATGGTCCACCAACTGGCGATAACTTCACACTACAGCCTCTTACAGGCTTCAAACATACTGACTATGAATGCTGCTGGCAAAGAAACTTATCCCCTCCTTCTGGACACAACCACAGACATGAAGAATTCCCATGATTTGGTTCAAGTGTTTAAAAAAGTCATTGTACACTTTGAACTAAAAAAATGGGAACAGCATTTAGAAGCCAGGGGTTTTATTCTATTGCAACCATAATCATAGGGAAATTTCCTATCATAGGTCCCATGGTTGCTAATAAACCAGTTTCTGATGAGGGGCAAGCACAGATGAAATACAAAAACCAGCACAGAACCCAAAACAGATAGACTCTGCCAAAACTTTATGCATGGAGGAGAGCAAGGAGCTGGCAAGAGCTACCCTCATTGGAAGTGAGGAACCAGATGCATAAGGAAAGGGAATGGTGCTTATTTCCTAAGTAACGCTCAGCTCCAAGAAGGCTAGACATGGTCCCTCCCGCTGCCCCAAGCCATGATCAATTTGACCCAAATAATTTGACAGATGCTGGTCCAACCTATTCTTAAAAAACTCAGCAGTGGAGATACCACACCCTTAGACCCATGCTTTGCTTTCATCGGAGAAAGGCAGTGGAGTTTCCTATTGGAAATTAAACCCACAACTTCTTGCTCTATTGCCTGTGGCCAGGAAGAAACAGCTCATTGCTTTAATCCCTGCAGGAGACTTTTTCAGACTAGAGGACGTCCTTCTTTCCTCCAGACTCCAGAAGCCTGTCCTCCATAAAACAAAACTTAAAACTAAGTCTACAGATCAAAGTCCATAAAATATAGCTTAGAAAAGCAGAACTATAGTTACAGGACTCAGGATCCTCCATATCCATTGAAAAAATTCTTGGTTCAAAAGAACTTTAAAAGCAGGGTGTAAACTAATCCATTTTTCCATTTTTCTTTGGTGATCAAAGTTCTCCAAACATTGCTCATTCTTGCCAACATCCTCTCCACTTTAACTGAGCCAGACCTTCTTAGGATCACTCAGCCAAAATATCCTGAGCACCCCAAACACAAAGGGCCCTATCCACCAGTCAACACCTAACGCAGCACCAGGAGTCAGCCAAGAAGCCACTTTGGGAGACAACTCAGGAAATCAGCCAGCAGTTCCAGGGAGGGGGTCTGACTGTGCCACCAGAGCAAAGGACATACCCCTCTGTAACAGGGCTTCATAATCCTTTTTTCTTCTCCAATCCTTACCCCAGAAACATGAATTTTCAGATCTCAACTAATTGGCACACCTAGGATCAAACTCAAACCAGGACTGAAGCTCCAGGGCTGAGCTTAAATGGAGCCCTGGGGCCACAGAAAGGGATGTGGGAGGCCCCAGCTGAGGCCACCCAGCGCCCTGACACACGTTACCTGTGAACATATTTATTAGCTGTTAAATTCAGCTTTTACAGGTATTTCCATCCTTCTCAGTATCTGGGTTTTATTAACTTAAATATCCCATCTGTGTTACTTATTATAGTACCCTATAAAACCTTTCTTTTCCTGAAAGCATTTGATGCACCCACAAACATACTTTTAATTTTATTTGGCCTGTCTATTAAAATTCATCAGTGTAAATGCTTAAATCATAAAATAACAGCCACAGATGAAGAGCTGTACTCATGTTGAAATGAAGCTTTCAGGAAACAAAGTGTTTCCATTTAAGAAATATTTTAAAAAAGAGCACCAGGAACAGCAAACTTAATAATATGCTTTGCTGCATTATTTACTGTGCTTTAGTCTCACAGGCAGTTTTACTGGCTGACTTCTCTTCAAAGTCTGAGCTAGTCTGAACTCATCCTGCGCTTCTAATGGGCTCATAAAATTTCAATCCAGCAGGTTCATATTCCATAAAAATCAAACTGCCGTTGAAGTACTGTAGGAGCATGTTTTCTTTATCCTTCACCTGCTTGTGTCCCAGGCTGGCAGCATCCATCCTGATCATCCTGTTTGAACGGGTACTTAAAAAACTCCTTTTGATAAATGGAGGTCTGCAGCTCTAGCAAGAACCACAATAACTCACGTGCATGCAGTGGCTTTCCTTGGAGAAAACACTCCAAAGTGGTGGTCAAGGCTGTTCTCCACAACTGTTTAGGCACATAGCGATACCAATGGAAACATCAAGGCTGGCGGTCTGGGGAACACACTTAATGAGAAGGAGACCTTGGTGGGCCACAGCAGGATGTTTCTGAACACAGCCTCAAAGCTAGGTCAGGCTGCTGTGAGCCTTCCCAGTCAAGCTTTTAACATCTCCACAGATAGAGATTGCCTGGTCTCCAGTGCTAAACTATTTTCTCTATGAAAAACTTTTCCCTTATGCCCAGCTTTCCCCTGTTGCAGTGTATGCCTGTTGCCTTTTGCCATCATGCTGTACAGCCCCAAGGACAGTGAGGAGTTTCTCCATACGTCCTCTTTGACATGGCCCTCTGCACGCCCTGTGAGTGGCTGGCACCCCTATCTGAGGTACCTTCTGCTCCCTGATGGACGAGGACTCCAACCCCAGTGAAGATCTGGGAATGAAATGAATGGAGCAAGAGGCATGTGCTGAGCTGCGCTAGAAGAGACGCTGGCAGCTATTACCATGTCAAGACAATGAAGGAATATTTTCCAAATTTTTTCTCTGTATGTCATCTTTCTCTCCCAGGCAGCCAGGGCATTTTCCTACTCTTCTGCACCATCTATGAGATTGGTGTCTCTGGTCACACTCTGCCACACAGCTTACTCCAGCCATGTCTTCCTCCATCCTTTACACCTTTTTTTGCCTTTCCTGGGCTATCTCTGGCCTTCACCCAGGAAATCTCTCTGAAGCATCAAGAAGCTTGCTAAAAATTGCAGGTCCACAGGTGTGGCACTGCTGTAAGACAACCACATGAGGAAGACTCCAGACTTACTCAAGAGGTCAGTCTCCCATCTGAATCCAGCTTTTGGCTTATATTGCTGACAACAAGGTTTTAATGTATCTTATTTTATGTACCCTGCAGAGTAAACAGGTCTGGGGAGACTGAATTTGTAATAAAGGAGAGTCCAGCCCAGTTACCTACATCCAACTGGACACCAGCAACAAGAATAGTATTGGTACAGAGTCTAGACATAGTCTTAGAGCTTAGATTTTTGTTACACATCACCTGGTGTTGTAAAGGCATGTTTAAAGCTTGTTTTAAAAGAAGTTTTACTGAATATGAAATGAAATTGTCTTTAGCAGAAAAGGTGGCTGCATCCTACATCTGGAAACAAGCAGTGGATCAGCTAATACTTCCCATGGGTATTGGGGCACCCTTGGTACAGCACAATCCTCTTGCAATTATTTGTAACTCTTGACATTGTCCATCCAATGTGTATGTTTTTTTCAGAGTTGTGTGTGTGAGGCTGAATGTGTGTGTATGACTGAATAATTTGTTTAATACTCAATAATTTATTGAGGTAGCCTCACACAAGCTGCAACAGGTGTGAGGGATTTTCTGGAAACCGATGATTCAGCTGGAGTTCATGCATATGTATGGAAATGCAACTTGTGGCCAGTTTTCCAACTTCTACTAACAAAGCTCAGACAGGCACAAAATAAAATGACGCTTCCAAAGACCCTGCTAATAAACAAGCTGTCCACTGGATGCTCAGTGCAGTACCTGCCCGCCAGTGTTTGGGCTTCAACCCACTGAATGGCTATGTTTGTCTTCTTTAAAGATCCATTTCAAGCAAAAAAAGACATCAACAGAAAAATAAAATCTCTTTTGAGCACATAAAACAAAGAAATAAATATTTTGCTCATTCTTTCACTATTTCATCAGCTATTTTTCCCTCTCATTTTTAAAATCAAAAGCAATAAACCCCTTGAAACTCAGGTTTTGTTTAACTTGATGAAACAGCTAAGGAAACAAATTCATCATTAAACCTGCAAGGCAGGGCTGGGCAGAATACTCATCTTTAAATAATTAAAGACTTATTTGACTTACTTGAATTACTTCAAAAAGGGATTAAAATTATGCTTCATAAGGAGAACCAGAGAGGGCAAGCTGGAATATCAAATGAGTCTTTAGCAATTTACTAAATACTTTACTTTACTTCAGTGTTACATTCACCTAAATTCAAGACAAACATCATAATGACCCTGGAAATCAGTCAGGAAAATAAACAGGATGTTAGCAAAATATGGGTAGCTAGCTGTGTACAGAAGGCCAGTGGGCCATGACCCTGGCCAAAAAAAAAGGTCTTGTGAAGACAGCATGATCCAACATTTGGACTAGGTAGGATTCAGAAAGGAAAGGGAAAATATTACCTACAATAAAATCTACATGTAAATTAGTTTATGTCAGTCATAAATTTAAAACAACACTGTATGCTGAAAGGCATGCAAAAGAGAGCAAGCTCAGAGACCAGACATGGAGTCTGGATTGCCCCCAGTGAAATAGCTGCTAGATTAGAAGTAAAGCTGGCCAAAGAACAGGGATTTTGTCTTGTGAAAATAATACGAGGTTTTGACATTCTTCGCAAACGTGCCTGCACGTGTACATGTGCGTGTCCAGCTCTGCTTGCATGAGTGCAGGGGTAGCTGCCCCCCAAAAAGGCAATGCACAGCTGTGGGCACCTCCCAGTTGAGGTGCTCCACTGGGTTGTTGGGAGGTCGCTCTTCCTTTCGATTGGGAGTGGGGATATGAACTTCCATCTCTTCTCTTTTATGTGCCAAGGGAATCAAATGCATCTTCCAGTTGCCAGCAATTGCATGTTATTGAAAAATACTATTTTTTTTTTTCTATTCCTACATGAACTTGCCATGTCCTCCAGCCTGGAGGGTCCATCAGGAGCCACGCTCACTCCTCCCTGCCTGTGCACACATTTCCTCTCAGAGGACGGCTTTCCTGTCCGCCCCCAGCTGCTTACGGAGAAAGACGGTGCACATTCCTGAAAATCCCATCCAGCCCCCGCACACATCTGGGGAGCAGGGCTGGACCTCACCTGCCCTGCAGGGAGTGTGCAGAGTCACGGCATCCCCCCAGTGTGACTGCAGGGTTCATCTCACTTTTGAGGCACTTCCTGAAGAGGCTGCAAAGGACACATTTACGAGAACTGAGCATCACTGAAAAAAAATCCTCCAATTTTTTTTTTCCCAGAAGCGATGTGCTGCCTGCTTAGCTGCGCTACACAAACAGATGCTCGCCAATGTGTGGACAAATACTCAGGCAAAAGAGAGAGAAAGAGGAACTTCTCCAGCTTGCTCGAGGTCAGCAGAGTGATTATTGTGAAAAAGGTGACTTTCTTGAACAATGAAAAAGCTTTCCATGCCTAAGTTCTAAGAAGAGTTCATGAAGAAAACCATTCTCACAAAGACTTCCAGAGCAGTACTGCATTCTGGAGAAACTGGGGTGGAATTTAGGGGTACGTGAAGGTTTTGGGGTGCTAAAAAAATCTCCCTAAGACCCCAAAAGCCAGGATTGCTTTCCTGGCCTTAGCACTGCTCTGCAGTGCAAACCCCCCAAAATCACTCCCTCTTCGTTCCTCGGCTTCCAAGTTGTAACATGGAGCGACACTGGACTCCCTCGTCAGCACATGGCGACCTACGCACCGGTGGCATCCCAGTGCCACCACACGAAGCTGGATGGAAATAGTTCTTGCATTTTCTATAGGCCATGATGCCATTACATCATTCAGAAGATTTTAGGGGGGAGATAAAATTCAACAAATCAGTTTTCAGCACAAAAAGTCCTTTGGAGTCATTCGCCTTGTGTTGCGGACTGTTCAAAATGCTAGGGGTGAATAAAGGGGAGCCCAACACATGTTCCACAGTCAAAGCTGTTTCAGAAGACCTTAATTCATTTTTGTCTTTTTCCCTCAAAATCCTCCATCTGAAACACAGCTGATCTTCAATGGCTTTATTCTGCTTTGTCAGCCCCTTCTCCCAGAGGGAATAGTGCAGGATATTGCTCTGATTAAACCCATTCCACTTGGTATGAGACTCTGGAGGGTATAACTGAAAGTATAACTTTCAGTTGTACTTTCAGCCTTCTGGCTAGTTACTTAACAGATTTATTTAACTTAAGTCTGTTTTTAACCATAGCTCTACCTGTCCTTGCTGGTGATGTTACCATGTCATGGTAAAAATAGGGGTTTGCATTGAGACACCCTTTTGATGTGAGAATTGTAGTAGCAATGGTCCAAAAGCCAAAGGTTGGTGTTTAATTTATATAGTGCAAATAATACAGGTGCTGCAACCCTCCTGTATTCCTCATGGTTAGCAGAGATACTGGGACCAGCACTGGGACGAGGTGAACTTTTTGTGTTCCCAGTCGTCACCTCCAAGTTACGACGTTGCCCAAACTCTCCATCACTCTGCAGCACTACAACTTGCACCGTTCGTGTTGCCCAGAGGAACACATCTTATATACAAGGGATTTTTCACTAGCTTAATTAAAATTCTGAATGTCACATCACAGAGTTACTGTTCATCCTGTTACAGCGATGCTAACACTTACGGCATCTTTCGTCCCACACCGGCTCTCCTCTGCCAGGGTCACTGAATAACCGAATAACCCTTTGCTGTTACTACCTGTCGGCTAAGAAATACGGCCATGTGACACCACACCACATTGCGAAGCTGAGCAAAAGCTACAACAAAGCAAATAGTAGTCACCTGGTCTGTAGAAAATCAGTTTTGTAACAGGACAAACTGAAAGCAAGCTCCGGGCGGGCCATGGCAGACCCAGATGAGGCTGAGAGGTCAGTCAGTGCTTAGCACAAAGCCTGTTACAAGAAGAGGTAACTGCAAGCTTACTGGGCTACGAGAGCTCATAGGAGCAGAAAGGCCCTTGCAGGAAACTCCCGATTAAAACACATGCTCATAGAAATGAGAAAAATAAAATTTCATTGCTGCAACTGAAACGTCATACAGAAAATAAAAAATATGAATGTGAAGAATTACTAAGTTGAACTCCACCTTTTCAGTATTACATGAGAGTTATCTAAATTTTTTTTTCTTTGCAAATATTTTTTCCAGAGAAAAAATGCAAAAAATTTGCAATTTCACAGAAAAAAAAGAAAAGGAAAAATTAATCAAGACAGCTTTTAACAAACCAATTATTTCAGCAATAACTTCTTGGCTGGGTTTTGAGGTGGGGCTTTTAGCATTCCTAGCGTTGCCCTTCCGGCAGGTGCACCCTGACACTTTGCCATGGCTGCCCCGCACCCTTCCCCATAATGTCCCACGCTGCTGCCGACACGTGCCAGCTCTCTCTGTGGCGAGCACAGCTGGTGGGACAGGGCTGGTGGGGCATGGGGAAAAGGCAAGCTCCAGGCCACCCCAATCCCAGGCATCTTCCTTCCCGTGCATCAGCCCCCCTCCGTGGCCTCTCTCCCTCCACTGACCACGTCCCTGCCTTGGATGCGAGCCCTGCCAGAAAGCTGCGGGAGGGCAGGGTTAGCATCAGAGGCTATAATTAAACTTCAGAGCTCCGTGACACCACTCTCCAAGCATGTCCAACAAGAACACTGCTGTGGGTCCTCCAGTGTGGAGCTGGAGACGGATATTTCCGACGGCGCCTCGGAGCGGGACGAGGTTGCGCAGCGGAGATCCCCACTGACGTATGCGGCCCTTCAGCAAACCCCTGTCATTATGGGCTGCCGAGACTGTGAAGTCAGCACAACGCTGCAGGGGTTTTATTTTATTTATTTATCTTATTATTTTAATATTTTTTTTTTTTTGCAAATGGAAAGTGTGAGTCTGTTGGGGAACAAGGGGTATGGTTTGCAAGCACAGAGCAAGGGAGGACGGGCAATCCAATTTACCCCAGAACATGCCTCAAAACGGTTTGCAGAGATGTGTGAGACCACTCACACTTGTAATTATGTTTCTTGCATTTACATTTAGGTTCCTTGTGGCTCTCTGGTTTTTTTACACACCTTGGACTAAATGGGCAGGTGGATGCAGCTCTTTGTATGCGCTGCACAAGGAAAATGCCAGACTTATATAATGTAAATAGACATCCGAGCTGGTTTTTGGTGTTTCTGATGCTCGTCTGAAATACTAGGAGGGGAAAAAAGGCATCTGTCATCACATTTCATTCATAAATGGCTCCTTTCTGGAGAGGGATGGCAGAGGAGTGAAACAGGTTCGTGAAAACCAGCACACGTATCAGTTTCTTCACTTTCTTCCACATATCAAAGAAATTTTATGCATTGCCCTATTTTGACCCATTGCTAGTGCTTCTCCGAGCCTACACAGTTCTTCCAGCTCAACCTGACTCAACCAGGAAATCTTGTTGAAAAATACCCATCCCCTGAAAGGTCTCAGCATTTCCCACGTTACGCTGGACAAACATCATCCCACCCCAGCGCTTCTCACACCATCCCCCTTTGCAGTCCCAGCAACAAGAAGTCTGTGAAAATGCAAACAAAGTCATCAGGAAAGACACTTTGGTTTCAGATCATGTTTTGGGTGAAGTTTGCAGTTTAAATTTATCTAATTTCTTCCTCTTTTACGTGTTACCCTGCTGAAATTTGGAAATTATAATGTGCAATCATTTGTAAGGGAGATAAAAACCACATGTAAAGGAGGCGCTTTTTAGTAATGTAACTGAAACAGAGGCAGGAAAGTGAGCGAAGATAGAGAAGATATCCACAAGAAAAAAAAAATCCATCTCAGTAGTTATTTTCTAGATTGAGATGGTCTAAATACCAGCCTAAGTACCTGGTGGCCTCAGGGGGCAGAGGTAACTGGGCAATTCAACACAAGAAATAAAGACTCCACTGCAAATGCTGTGCCTCTCCACACCATGTGGTCTGCAACCACTTGTACACACACCGTGTAGTCAGCACACCATCATCCCACCATGAAGGTACTTTTCCCTGTATCCCTGTGGCTACACCATGCTATTTGGAAGGGCGGGCATCAGCATGACAGCCAGGCGCGCCGTGGTGTCTCTGGGCTGGATGCTCATGGGCTTCTCCGCATGGGGCAATGGCATTTCCCTCAAACCACAGGCTGGAGTCTGAGGGGACGATTGTGAAAATGTTTGGTCATCTCCAGCTCTGCCCCAGGCTAGGAATAGCCCGCATTACAGAATTCAAAGCGGGTGATGAAAAAAAATCATCAATAACATTTTATCATTCTTAGCAGGGAGACTGTGTGGGAAACAGCCCACTGCCCATAGCAATTGAGGCTCAGACTGAATAACTCCCATGATGGTTTATCTTATCCCACCCGTCTTGTTTTTGCCAGTCAGGTTGCCTGCAGGACACAGGCATCCTGGAGGACCGAGACAAGCACACAAACTGGCAGCTGCCATGCATTAACCAGTCTAGAGACCTGAGAAGGCTGATAATGAGATGAGTTGTTTTCTACTTTATTTTTGTTAACTTCTCTGGAGGACCATTCACACTCTACCAAGTAGCACAAACTGATCAGAGAAGACAGAAACTTCAGGATGCCAAAAAGCCAGTTTCCTAAAAGTCAGGTGAATAAGCATCTCCCTTTTTATATAGTGGCCACAGAAAAGAAGTTGTCTGGACAACGTTTTAGGGAAAGAAATGCCTCAGACTACACAAGCCTCACAAGGTTTTGGATAGAGACTGTGCTACAGAGGCAGCACCACACTCCTCGGGAAGGTGTGTTTTTCCCCAGACACAAACTTTTCTGGCTGTGATGTTCCATCTGCCCCCTTCTCCCTTCTCTTCCATACTTCAGCAACCATCGTCTCCGCCTTTCCTCCTCTGTATTTCTCTCACTTGGGACACATCAGCTCTTGAACCGTCTCATCTCCCATTAGCTTCCCCCAGTGTAGTCTGCACATGCATCCATTAAATCAAGAAAACCAGCCCTGGCACAGACTAGGAAGTTTCAGAAATCCCTGTTTCTAGATGATTAGTCAAGAATCTGTAGCAAAGAGTGAACTTGTTGCTATCGTGACCTAATTCTGCATTTGCTCCTCCTGTGCCTATAGAACATGGTACGAACAGATTTCTGGGACCAGCTCAGGTAGATGCTGGAGGTCCACCTGGGCAAGGAACGTGGATGAAAGAAGACCCCCATGTCTCACAGCGTACACAGATGGCATACATGTCTCAGACTCCAGCTCATTCCTCCCTACACCACTGTTCATGGTCTCAAATAAACAGGAAAGCATATATGAATGCTGTCTATTTGGAGATACAGTAAGTTAGGCAAGTTGTTTCTCCACTTTTCCTCCTTGCTCAAAAAAGGCTCTTGGCTTCTTGCCCACCTTTCTTCCCTATTTCTTACACTTTATGTTGCTCTGTCCAGTGAGGGGGGTGAGGAGCTCCTTGATTTCACTGTTCCTGAACAACTAAGAATAGAGTATTTCTGCCCCCAATATGAGCAAGAACCGGTTAAATCACACGTTTAAGTATTTCAGTTGCAGAATCTGGTATCCATTTCCTAGGAAGGCAGGAAGCCTTTTTCTTAAAGCCTTCCAACATTTTAACTGCTAAACACAAGAACGCCACTCTTCAATCACGCTGGAGTTGAGGTAAAATAAACAATCTCTTACATAAAGTAAGAAAGTCCAGAGGGAAAGCTAGCGTGAGTAGAAAGTAAACTTCCTTGTTATGCAACTCATCTTGCTTAACTTTTTAAAGAAAACCTTAAGAACTGAAGCTAAAATGACAGATGCAGGATGATCTTATTTCCTGTTGAACATTTACTCTCTCCAGCCACACAAGGGCTGTGTGCAGCTGATCACCAACACAGGCCACTCTGGCTTGCAAAGCAGCTCTAAGGAATGACTGTGGCTGGTTCACATCACGAACGGAGACACTTCATGCACGCACAGCACTCGATTGCATACAGCCGTGCCAACACTCATTTAATTATGTCACCATTTTAACATCCTTTTCTTCTCTCCTCCTGGAAATTTGAATAACTCCACTTTTTTTTTTTCTCCTTGTCGTGGTTTAACCTCAGTCAGCAACTGAGCACCACACAGCCGCTCGCTCACTCCCCTCCGCCCCTGGTGGGATGGGGGAGAGAATTGGAAGAGCACAAGTGAGAAAAACTCATGGGTTGAGATAAAAACAGTTTAATAATTGAAATATAATAATAATAATAATAATAATAATAATAATAATAATAATATAATACACAAAGCAAGTGATGCACAGTGCAATTGCTCACCACCCGCCAACCGATGCCCAGCCAGTCCCCGAGCAGCGCCCCCCCCCGGCCAGCTTTCCCCAGTTTATGTACTGAGCATGACATCACACGGTATGGAATGTCCCTTTGGCCAGTTTGGCTGTGCCCCCTCCCAGCTTCTTGTGCACCTCCAGCCTTCTCAGTCGGTAGAGCATGGGAAGCTGAAAAGTCCTTGACTAGTGTAAGCACTGCTTAGCAACAACTAAAACATCGGTGTGTTATCAACATTATTCTCATCCTAAATCCAAAACACAGCACTGTACCAGCTACTAGGAAGGAAATTAACTCTATCCCTGATGAAACCAGGACACTCCTAAGTGGGATATATTGCTTGCACACATCTCAGCAAGCCATTTGAGCAAATCCACTTACAAAGATAGCATCAGTGTCAAGCGTGAGGAGTGAAAGTCTCTTTTCAAAGCCATTCAGTCCATGTCTGTGCACTGGGTTTCTCGCAGGCATGCTCGTGCCTGCAGGCACCACTCACTGAGTACCAAAGCAGAGCCAGCACCCCCAATACAGTCTGCCAGAAATAGACTGTAAGCACATGTTGAGTATCGCATGGCAGAGCTGGGTTAAAGTCAGGAGCAGTGTGGTTTTCCTCTTGATATGAGATCTGTGAGAAGCAGGGCTGGGGAGATACTGTCCTGCTCCAAAGCAAGATGCTACCTGTGAAGTACCTGGAAAGCATCTTACCTGTTTGGGATGGAGCATCCCGCTGTCTCTGCTGAGCTTCCAGCAGCATGCTTAGCCTCTAATTTGAGAAAGGAAAAATACTGTCTGGCACGCCACCCTTGAAATACAGCCCACCCATCTATTATGCCAAAGCTAGTATTTATAGTTTCCCTCAAAAAAGGTCACCAAGTACTCTGCAGGACAGTAATATGCACTATGCAGTGTGGGACTGTGTATCCACATGGGATGAGAGAAAACTCACTAAAATGGGAACTTAGTTTTATGCAGAACTGTATTTCTGTAACTCACAAAACCTTCCCTAAAGCTATGGATTTCCTCCTTCTCACATTAAGCAATCATAGAAGTCCTCTAGATCTCCTATGATGTCCTCTACAACCCAACCACCCTACTGAAGCCTGCAACTCATAACAATGTCAAATGAAGCCTTGCAATGTAACAACTTTAAAAAGCTACATGAAGAGCAAATTTTCTAGCACCACTTGAAGAGGAAAACAGCCTTCCTTGGTATTTTAATACCTATACAACAACAGCTAGAAATGCATGGACTGCAGGCTATGTGCATGGCCTCACAAGCTAGCTGAAAAAAAATGGTGTTTAATATTAAAAAAATTAAAACCTTGAATTTAAAGGGGTGAAAATGCCAACAGTAATTTGTTAGAACAGTTCAAAATATCAATTTGGAAAATGCAATTTGCCTTTCACTGTGACTAAAAAAAAATATTTGGATATACTTCTCTACAAGGTTTTCATCACCGTGCAAAATGTTCATCATCATCATCATATTCACTTTTCTCCTGTAGCAAGTTAAGACATGGAGTCCCTCCAGACAGTTAGCCCAGAAAGCACTTCCCCGTAAAAAGCTTTGGTCCAAGCCATTAAAATGCATGAAAGTGAAGATCTACCTCAGATCATGTTTTATTGTCCATAGATGGAATGAAAACTGGCCTTGGACTATGTAACAGAAATGGTGGTAAGACTCCACAACACCGCCTACAACATCCATGTCTTATTGGGATGGTGATGGAGCTCAGCCTCATGTTCCTGAGCTCTTCTGGGGACAGAAATGGTACGGTCTGTCTACGCTGAAGTTTCCCAAATATTCCCCAATTCCTGCAGATCTTTGCCCACCTACATCCCCCATGCTGGACCTTGCGACCAGCCCCCAGGAAGAACAGTCATTTTCCATTTCATCTTGCTTAGAGTCCCTTTTCAACTAAATACCAGTGTTTTTTTCAGTGCCTGGCATCAATCAGGCCCTTTTACTTTGAGAAGCGAGGTCAGGAGAGGAGAAGGGCTCCCAGCCACAACTCACCGTTTCTGACCATAGTTGGCTGCTTTGTGGCTCCTTCGGTTCCTCTGGCAGAAAATCGCTGTAATTAAGTGTTAAGGAGTTTGATGAGGAAACCTTTCCTCACACTGGAGGTGGGAGTCTTAAATGGCCTCTTTCTCTCATGTTTTGACAATGCACCAAAGTGACAACATAAAGAGCCTTGGAAATTTCCAATGTTTCTGTTCCCTTTAAAGGCAAGAAAAGAGCTTTTTAGGAAAAAAATTTACTTTAGTCCCCAGACATTCAAAATGCAGCCAGAAGAATAATTTTTACCAGTTTCCCTCCAGCGAGCAGCTTATGTCAATGGCGTTTTTGGAGGAAAAAGGAGCACAGAAGATTAAATAGATATTGAGATTAAATAGGTGTGCTGATTTTGGCTGGGGTAGAGTTAATTTTCTTCATAGTAGCTCGTATGGGGCTATGTTTTGGATTTGTGCTGAAAACAGTGTCAATAATACATGGACATTTTAGTTACTGCTGAGTAGTGCTTACACAGAGTCAAGGCCTTTTCTGCTTCTCACCCCACCCCACCAGCGAGCAGGCTGGGGGTGCACAAGAGGTTGGGAGGGGACACAGCCGGGACAGCTGACCCCAGCTGACCAAAGGGATATTCCATACCATATGATGTCATGCTCAGCATATAAAGCTGGGGGAAGAAGAAGGAAGGAGGGGACATTCGGAGTGATGGCGTTTGTCTTCCCAAGTAACTGTTACACATGATGGAGCCCTGCTTTCCTGGAGATGGCTGAACACCTGCCTGCTGATGGGAAGCAGTGAATTAATTCCTCGTTTTGCTTTGCTTGCGTGCGGGGCTTTTGCTTTACCTATTAAACTGTCTGTATCTCAACGCATGAGTTTTCTCACTTGTACTCTTCCGATTCTCTCCCCCATCCCACCAAGGGGGAGTGAGTGAGTGGCTGTGTGCTGCTTAGTTGCCGGCTGGGGTTAAACCACAACAATAGGTGTTAGCTGTTGTAACACAGGAAACCCAACCTTAACTCGCTGCCTCATGGCTGGCTGACTTATCACGCTTATTTAGGTAATTATGCTGGAAAAAGTGGCTGAGGGAGGGGGCTTGCTTTCTTTTTTCTTTGGTGGGTTGTTTTTTTTTTTAAATGTTCTCACTTTGGAGGCATTTCCAGAGCTTTTTCTCAGCAACTGGGAATGGGTTCCCAAACCTTTGGAAAAGAAAACGTGGATGAGGGCCTGCCTAATTCATGGATGCTGGGAGTAACAGTTCTTCACACATGGTGGCTTTTGTAGACAACTGTCCACCTGAAGAAATCCATGGCTTTGTATCCCAACTTGTCACAACACCCTTTCGTTTTGCTGGACCCACGACAGAGCAGCGTGATGAGCCAGGCTGTCACCAGCTCCTCAGCAACAACGAGAAGACTTCTTGTGAAATTTTTTAACAGCTCTTAGAAATACATCCCCTCTCTGGTTTCTTTTCTGCCTTTTGAAGTTCCTTTCCTTGGTCTGAAAAGTCAAGTTCACGTCAAGTTCACTTCTTATTTCACTATATTGACCTCAAGCATGGAAGTGTGGCAGGGAGGATGGATGGTGCTATAGCACCACGACACTTTTAAATTTTCCAGAATTGGTGCAAAACTGTAAAGAAGAGATGACTGCTTACAGTCTCTGACACCCTTGCTGTCATACACAACTTAATCTTCGACTGTAATCTTCGTATGAATTTGACAGAAGGTCCAACAAAAATGCATATTATGAACATACAAAGAATTGGAACATGTTTAAAATTTCCCAGCAATTCCAACAGAAAAGCAACTTATCAAAAGCAGTCTTTTCACCAAAATCTATAAATCTTGGGGGAAAAAAGAATCAGTTCTAAGTCAGCATTTATGGTCAAAATAGCTTCCCCACCAGGGTTATTGCTCCTAGCAGCAGCCAGCTCTTAGGTATTCGCCTGTCAGTCTATCCCAAGCTTTCCGTAGGAGCTGTTCCAAAATATTTCAATAATTAAGCATTCTGTGAAGCAAGATTTTATACCTTCTATATCATGAATTTATACTTTCCGTATTCTATGCAAGGACTGTAACCAATGGACAGTGCACTCAGCTTTTCTTTAACCCGGCCACTTCACCATAGACAGAGCCACATTAGAAGCAGAAATGACCTAAAAGCTCGAGCATGTCTTTAGGATACAGAGATTTGACATTCAAGTCCATGCCTACATAACACAAGAAAACTCCAAAAATGTTTGTTGCATCCCTAGATGGAGGATGAGATTTTTCAAATGCAAAAATTTGCAAGAGATGGGAAAATGGATACCTCCCCACTGAATCTTTATGACCAGACACAGACACTATAAATATTCAGTCATATCCTCCATCTGAAATACAACATACACAAATTACAATCCAGAGAGAACAAAAACTTAGTGTTTCCACCCTCAGGTCATAGTTCAATTTGCTAATTAACAGCAAGTTTGCACCCAGGGACTCTCTCACAGCCTTTCCTGTGTGATTCATTATCCCATATGATTGACAGTTTCTTTATGGTCCTTATTTTACCATGAAATATCTTTTACCTTTAATCATGTATTAAGACGAAGCATATGTTACTGATTACAAATTGGGCTGTATTTAATAGGCATGCAAATATTTGTTTTTGGTGAAATATAATGAGCTTCCAGCCCCATCTATTGGTGTAAGAGATGTTATTTAAGTGAAATTTAAGAGCCGTCATAAATGCCAAGAATGGAAGAACTCATAGTGAAGGAATACATGATCATCTCAGTGACTATCTCCATAATTCCTCAAATTGATCAAAACTTTTACCATCAAACAAAATCATGAGAATTGTTTTTTGGTTTGAGGGAGAAAAGAGAGGAAAGGATGGCTTTTGGTTGGGTATTTAAGGCCAAAAATGATGCTTCCAAGCAAACATTTGTCTGAAGTTATACATCTCCAGATTTTATATGTAAAGGGATCACAGATGTAGATGAGTGGAACTAAAGGCACTAATCAGCGTACAGAAAGGAAAAGGTAGCTACCATGCTGGGCAGAAGTGGCTCCTGGAGGAAATTAGGGAAAAACATAGACTTTCTTTCTGGTTCTTCACCTGGTAAAATCAGGAAACAGGTTCATTTGAGGTATTCATAAGAAGCTAAATGGAACACTGAGTTAGCTTCAGGTTTTGTTTGTTTGCTTGGAATTTTTTTTTTTTTTTTCAGATGAAACAGAAACTTTAACGAATCTATGAAAAAGAAACTTTTGGGAAAGGTGTCCTGACATCTTTGATAATTGAAAATTAGAAGTTTCTTACTAGTCAATATTTTACTCCTGTTTTATAAAGGTGGAAAACAGGGAACAGAAGCATAAGAGGTATTTTCCCAAAGTCCAAAAGTGACAAAACAAACGAGTTAAGACAGCTAGGTAGAAATTGTAAAAGTCCAGTGTCACCTTACCAATGTCACATTCAAATATCTGAGCACCTCAGCAGTCTATTCTGTTCAGTGACCACAATGTACTTGTATTAAGCTTTGGAAAACTTCTGAGAAATAAATAACTTTACCCCTAAGACAAAATGTAAAAGCTTGACACAAAGACATCAAGCAGTTCACCCAAGGATGGAGCAGCGGATGTGAATAAAATCAAGCTCCACAGAAAAACGGCAGGTCATTTCCCTGGACTTTCCTAGGAAAACAGCAGGACGATTGGTCTCATTGACATACAAGAGAGACATACAGACTGACATAGTCACAGACTAGTTATGACAGGCGTTTTAAAAAGAACTGTTACATTAAGGCTGTATTTCATGGGTTAAAGCTGAATTTATTATTTAGTAGTACAGAAAAAACATCAGACAAAGTCAGGCTGCGTACCAATTGCACCGCAGTTGTGATGTCCAGTACCCAGTGATGATGTTGACCACTTTAATTTTCAGTATGATTTGGAGTTCTAATAATAAAATCAGGTACCTTATAAGCTGATAGCCTAGAGATTGCCTAGCTCTTATACCAGATAAACTAAACTACTTGAAGAAAAAAGGAAGCCTTGGCTGCAGTTGCTTAGGAACACTTGGCAAAGCAAATTAGATCCAGGCTTCATATAGAGGTTGTAGATGCCCCATCCCTGGAAACATTCAAGGCCAGGTTGGACAGGGCTCTGAGCAACATGATCTAGTTGAAGATGTCTCTGCTTATTGCGGGGGGGTTGGCCTAGACAACCTTTAAAGTTCCCTTCCAACCCCAACCATTCTATGATTCCATGATTCTATGACTCTATAGCTTTCCTTAGCTTTTTCTACAATACCCATTTCCATACATGATGTTTGTATCTTGCTCCTGAGGTGTACGGGAGAGCACCAGAGTCTTTGCTGCTCTCTAGTCACAGCGATCTGTCATCATGGAGGACAGCAGAAACCACATCATGGAGAGAATGTTAACAGCTGACATACAGACATGTCCTGGTACAATTTTGTAGTATTTCTAGCTCTTTCTCCATGCAGAGACTTCAAGAGTAGCAGCTCCTATTGCCATTCAAATAGATATGTCCTCTGAAAAGTCTTACATTGTATTTATCCTCCAAATATCCACCTGTAAGCAACATTCTGCCCTCGACTTATTGACTTAATTTCATCACTATCAAACAACTTCTGTTTTCCGTTTTCAAAGCAGAAGTTCATTCCAACGGAACTTAAAAGTTCTTCAGGGGAAACTACTGAAAGTAACTTCTCCTTTGCAAAATGACCTGCCCAAGATTTAATCTTCCTCTATTACAATTACTTGTGTTTCATGAGAAAAAACTCATAAAATTTTTATAATTGATGTTAGCTCAAACCACACATTAATTAAGAAATGAAGGAATACTTCTATTAATACTGCTTTTGTAATGCAATGTCTACCTCCTGAAATGAACTGCAAGCAACTAAAAATAGCAAAATGAAAAACCTTTGGGGCATGTATTGCCTCTGAAGTATAAACAGTTTCAGATTTTTATTCAACACACAAAATTCCTCTGCTCTAACCCCCTTCCGTTTATAGGCAAGAAGCCAATAGAAAATAGAATTGTAATTAAATTCCTTGGAATTCATGCAGTCAAGCTATTTATTAATATCATTATTTTTTAGATGCTGAGTTAGCACAAGGATAGCACTGTTCAAGCTTTATCACCATATCTTTTAATTCTTCTGTTTGCATTTAGCTCTTCCAACCGTTTCCAAATTTATAAGCTAATGAGAATTGTTTTATTAGTGGAGATTAAGGTGCCTACACAAATATTTTGTCTTAAAGAGTCTAATTTTTTTCATACTTCTGAAGAGTTTCTTTTTTTCCTCATCCATTTATTTTATGTGTGGCAATTACACAATTGCTTATTCAGTTTATTATTTTATTTTTCTTGGAATTCTCCTAAAAATTACAGCCTTTTTCCAATAAAGACTTTATTTTTCTCTTCCTTTTTATTAAAAGATTTCCAACCAATTTGGAAACAATATACCAATATATTGTTAACAAAGCAGAATCTGTTTCCAGCTGCAAATACTAGCTAGAAATGCATAAAAGAAATGTAACTCTGCACAAATGAAAAGAGAAAGTAATAAAATATAAAACTTTTCACATCAGATAAAAATTAAGTTAAAATGGAGTTAAGGCTGATATTCCAAAACTATAACTTTGTGTGAAAGATGTAACCCTAAAAATAAGCATAATAAAATAAAGAGATATTATAAAAAAAAATAAACTAAGTAAATAAAATAAATACATAAATAAAATAAATGTATTATACAGAAATAAAGAAATTTAAAGTCCATTTTAACACCAAATTCACACATGGTAAGGTATAAAAAAAGAATATATGTCCTCAGCAATTATACTTACGCCTGTGTTTGAGGCACAAAAGTCTCAGTCCCAAATCTCATAGACATATACGAAGTATTTTTCCACATTTTCCCCTCTTACAGAATCCTTCCAGGGCAGCTTTGGGTCATTTTGTTGTACAGACTTCATCCTTCCTGGGAACAGGACATGAAGAAGAAAACTTCTCTGAGAATTTTACAGATCACAGAAAAGAGGTTTTGGTTTATGAAGAATTATGGCTCAAAAATCATAATTTACAAAATGTTTTAAAACTTAACTTAGGCAAAGGATTGCCATAAATTGAACAGGAAAGTTGAACAGTATCTTCATTACTCCACCAAAAAAAATTGGCCTGATACCAGGAACTGAATTTCACAAAGGACTTTCTTTTTAATAAGTTTGAACAAAGAAAAATAGGCTTTGCTATGAACGTGTGGAAAACTGAATAAACTCTGAAAGATGAAATGCTGTAATTTTGATTACAATACACTATCTCACTTAAAGAAAACAGGGTTTTCTTATCCCTATTTCCCATGAAGAACTGCCTTAACTGTGGAGCAGAATCAGCATGACCGCAGCATAGTGCTCCAGCAGCACTTGGTCAGGATTAACCTCTGATGAATAAGGTCAGAGTGAGTCCATCCAAAATACTTGAGCAATGAAAGGCAAAATATAAAATAAAAATCAAGAGACAATGTTTGTTTCTGCTGACTGTTGAGTATAATTCATATTCAGTGCGTGAATGCATACTCAGTACGTGAATTCACACGTACTCAGCCCAGCGGGATCCCTACTGTGGAAAACTTGCCAGAAGGTTGATTCAAGAGAAAAGATTTTAGGAGAGTTAAAAAAGAAAATATTGTTCTATTCTCTTACTGGGTAAAACAATGAAACAAAGGACTTACTTCAGCAGATTGTGTTAGGAAATGCCATATTGAATCATATCAATAGCCCTTTAGACAATTTTAGAATGATTATTGGTAAAGGAGGTTGATTATTAATTTCTTCTGTTAAAGACTTCCAATCTCAGTCTAACAGTGAAGTCACTAATAAATATCCAGCCTTCAACTAAGTACTTCCAACAAATTTCCATCAGCTCAAATGAAGCACAGAAGAAATGTGCAACCAAAGAAGCAAATTTGAAAATTTTACTTGCTATATGCTCAAGATGTTATTGATATCCTATATAGACATTATATAGCAATGGCAGAAACGTATGTAAAAATAAAATTCTACTGTTCTATAAATAAAAAAATGTTCTGAAATTTAAGACAACCACGGTT
Organism: Aptenodytes patagonicus; assembly: GCF_965638725.1. Taxonomy (NCBI): domain Eukaryota; kingdom Metazoa; phylum Chordata; class Aves; order Sphenisciformes; family Spheniscidae; genus Aptenodytes; species Aptenodytes patagonicus. The sequence goes on from NC_134953.1 coordinate 46,995,658, forward strand.
CTCTGTGCTTTACAAACGCGAATGACATTTGGCATTAAAGAATTCGCACTGAAATCAAAGGGGGAATAAAGGCAGCTGTAGTGAAACTGCTCCTCTTGGTGTTGCCCAGGGACTGCCCTGGATCAGAGGTTTGAGAAGAAACTCATCTCCTCATTTCTCTCTAGACATCCTTCAAAATCAATTTCCGCATGTCTGCAGAGAGCACATTAATAATCTCCCTCTGAAATTTTATCAGAAAATTATCAAAACAAATAGGGATACTTCTCAATGTTGTTTTCTCAGTGGTGTTTCTAGACAAAGACAAGACACTTGAGCTGGTCTCATTAGCAGCTGCTTCTGGGCTGTGAGATCTTTACTATATATACATGGGCCATAAGGAAGGAAGAGAGTCACGGAGCAATGGCTGATGAAATACGGTGCAGGAAGGTTCATTTTAAATTCCTTTGCTAGGAAACTAAGACAGGATTAAATATATATGGGTTATGGCAGAAGGTTTCTGCGCAGGTGAGCTGGTATCTACAAGTTGCCAAATCTTAAGGACATGGCAGATTTGCTGGCTCTGCATGGGGAACCTGCCAGGTATAGGTGTCCTCCCAAATACCTACAAACAAAATACCTACCGCAAACAGTAGCAGCCAGAGTAACATTGACTGCGGACAGCGGATCTCTAACTTTGTGAGCAAGATGTTAAATATCTATAGTAAGATAGATATTAAAATAAATATTTTGGGGAACAGGTTTACAGCCACAGTAGCATAAATACACTGTGCAACCTTTCCTCACTAAAATATATAATTGGAGTCATTTGGTCTCGTACTAAAATGGGATTTGCTATATTTCTGGGAAGGGATTAGAGTATAAATCCTTCTATCTTACGCAGGGAGATGAACATTGAATTAATCACACTGCTTTATTCATGTCTTCCTCCACATTCCCTTTCTTTCTAGTTCTTCTAATTTGAGTTTCAGATTCAGATAGCTGCAATTATGGAAAAATTCAATCACAGGGTGAGGAAAAGGAAAAAAAAAAACAAACACACCAGAGCACAGCTTGGCAGGGCATGTTCTGTCTTTAAACAAGGATTAAAATGAGAAGGATTGTTCAAAATCAAATAAACTTATGCAAGCAATTAGTGCAAATGCCTATAATCTTGGATTATTTCTCTTTGTTACTATTCAATTGCAACAGGCTAGTCAAAACAGGAATTTTCCTTTTTACTGGTGTCGTTCAAGGCGTCTCTACAGACACCTAGAAAACTCACTCATCACGGTTACCTAAGTTGTGTTAGGATTTTAAGAACAATTAAAATTAAATTCGTTAAGCTGGCTGAAGTTTAGACTGAGAACCAATCTTAAGACCAGCAAGGAGGCTACTTTACTAGTTCTCTTATGCAAAGTCGAGTGGAGATTAGAAGAATTTCAAGAAATGAAATCTAATGCAGACTGAAATTATTAGGAGAAATAGATTTATCTTCATCTTATTTTCATAATAGCAAACAGCCCTCTGGCTGACATTTCAGAAAATTCAACTCGTAGTCCCAATTTACTTAGAATTTGAGACGTACTGTGGGAAACAAAAAGTGATTAAAGACAGTTTTCCCGTGCGAGTAGGACGCATTCAATCAGGACTGCAGCTCAGGGATTTCCACGGATGGGCCACTGAGCTCAGAAACGCTGCTCCGCCGACTTACTCACCTTGGGTAAAACATCAGGGGCCAATATGATCCGGAAAGCCAAGGCAGAGCTCTTTACCTATAGAGGACTCCTGAAGATGCCACCATGTTATCAGTTTCCCTTGCCCTGCAGGCCGAAAGAGGCAGCAGTACACCTACAAGATATTTGCACATCACCCATGTACGGCTACCAATGCAAATGGACCATTCATGTAATTTGGGGATCTTTCAGCCTCAGAACCGAAGGCTGGAAGCTAGAAGAGGGTTACAGCTATGCCTGCATAATGTTTTCTAAATCAGGTACAGACACTCCAGCAGCAACGAAGAATTACCGTTTCATCTGGTTTCAGACATATTACCTTAGCGTTTGATAAAAGGCAATCAAAGATTAGTCTTGGAAGTTAATTATATGTTTGGAAGTATTCTATTAAATTAGTGTGAATCATTTCAAATAGGTTACACTCATAATGCATACAATAAATTAACAGAGAACAGGTAGTAGGTAACAAAAGGGAACCCGGCATCTTGAGCTTAAGATTTCGTTTGCTGAAGTTGTTACTGTAAACCATGATTGAGGTCAGGTTTCAGGTTAGGAATACAGTGTTGGAAAAGAAGAACGGAAGCACCTGCATTATGTCTGTAATCCTCCTGATGACAATTGTGATGACTGTTGGACCTTGTTCAGCCTGCTTTGACTGCAAACTAGCACCCACCCCCCAAAACAAAAAAGAAGTCCAAAATCAAAAGGAATAAATAACTTAAATTTTATTAATAACTTGTTTTATTAAGGTATAGCTCACCTAGCTATGCTTAAAGCTAAGATAGAAGTTAGACCTGGAAGTCCTAAGGGACCTTTATTAGCCATTAAGGTTTACATTTCAAAAGCCAGAAAGGGATTAGGCCACACGAGACACAACTGGGATCATCAGAGGTTGCCCAGTTACATCCCTGTGGGACTAACAAGACTGGGACTTGGAACTGCAAAACATCTCTCTGGACAGTCAGAAATCTGACCATGAAAATCTTAAGGCACACATGGATTAAAATTAGTCGTGTCAAACATTTCGTAAGAGATTTTCCCCTGCCTCTCCATCAGTTACCCTTCTGCTATCTTTAGAAATATTTTTTTGTATATCACATGCCAGGTGATTTATAAAACAAAATAAGGCACAGTGAAACATTTACTAGAACTATTGCTGAACAGGGAACCAATTATCTGCTGTGCCATAATAAGACAAACAAGTTGGACAGAGTGGTTCATAGAGAAACACTAATGATCACATTAACTCAATCTATTTTATTAATTACTACTACAGTAAAGTCCAGCACTTTATCACAGTCCTCTTCCATCTCTGAAATTAATGAGTTCAAAGCTATCCTCTTTAAAACCTGTTAATGGTCACCAACTGGCTTGCTCACACTAGACCCTTTTGAAAATTTGGAGAGATACTTTACATGTCACCCTACTAATTCCAAGAATTAACTAAGTCCCCGTTCTCTGAAAATGAGTCATAAGGTTTTGGTCCACCATCATTGTTTCCAGTCAAAACATTTGAAAAAGGAAATTACAGCAGCCAAGATAATCAAGCATTGAGTTCTTGGGGTGGATATTTTGTCACCTTAAATTTTACCATGGAAATTTGTTCTGCTTGAATGAATCAGGAACCTGGAAAAAACCCAAAATGAGTAAAAAAATACTACAATAGGTTGTGATTCATTTTTTCACCGTTAAGTGGCTACATGCATTCATACCATGCTAAAGGACACACTGTGAAGAAGAGCACTGCAGCTAGCAAGGGGAAGAAACCCAAATTTAGCATATACATCAGCAAATGAGTGTGACACATCCATCGGGTTTCAGAGCTCCATCACTGAAGAGGTGCTTTAACATCGTAATGATGAGTCCAGTAGGAAAATAAGGGGACTAAAGAAGAAAGAATAGCTGAAGAAGTCATCTTTTTACCGCAGGAATCTCTTCCTAGACATTAGGCAACATGTTTTACTCCTCAGAATGATGCTACATACAGTGTACATAGTGAATAACAGGGTCTAGAGTTTTTGCAAGCCCCATTTGGCACTTAAAATGGTAAATCCTTTCATTTCAAGCCTGGAACAGAGTATAGGTAGACATTGACTTACCACCATGGAGAAACTTTGTGCTGGCCAGCAAGGTGCAGGGAAGTGAAGAGGCATGCTGTCGGTAGGGACAGCATAGCTAACTAATGACACCTACATCTGAAGTGAAAGGATTTACCATTTTCCCTATTAATACCAATGATATCGTAGTAGAGAAGGAGAATTTAGAGAATTGCTTTTGTCGGAAACAAGCAATCACTCTAAACACGCTTTGCTTATACCATTTTGAACCCTTGGGCCTACTTGTACAACAGGGGCTGGTTGTTTTGTATCATGACATGAAAATACGGATCACACCTTTACTGCATGATGTAATAAAACAACAGTCAGCAGTCAGCTCTTGTAAACATCTGGCTTGCCAAAACATCCAAGGTAATTGCATCAATCACTGGCTCCATATAAACAAGTTCATGGTTGGTGGTAGTACAGTCTGACAACCATCACAAATTAGTTTACTTATGAGACAGTGTCTCTTAGTCTACGGACTACAGTCATATCTCCTGCAAATCTGCATAATCATTTCACTGATCTTATCAAAATTCCATCTATTTTGGGCTGAATTGGACCTGCAATCAGGCTCATGCAGCACAGGGAGATGTGGCACTCACAGTTTAACCATCAGTCATCCAGAAGGTCTGCTTTCTGGGTACACAACGCACATCTACATGCGTCCCTCAAGCTTCCCAGCATCTCTTGGGCAGAGCAGCCAGCAGCTCTCCTCGGAGAAGGTCAGACACCAAATGTCAGACCTAATTAAAAGAAAGTCAATACAGAATAGGGTTGGGCCAAAAAAACATTCATAGACTGTATGCACGGCAACATGAATTCCACTCTCCTCAGTTTCCCCCAAGAAACAAAATATAAAATAACTTTAGGGTGAGGTGAGGATTTAAAAATGCCCAGAATTTTGGTTTTATTTTTCAATTATTTTCACTTGGTGGGGGAAAGGAGTTAGAAAGTTCAAAACCATTTGGACATTTTGAACTGAAAAGTTTCACTTCAAACACAACAAAATTGTTAAGAAATTTTTTTTAAACTGGTTAAAATTAAAATGAAAAGCTTATCCAAAGGCATCATTAAATAAGACATCTTCACGTGGCACAGAGTTAAGCCAAAATCACTTTTTAACGTTTTCATTTCAACAAAAAGCATTGAAGATGTTATTTTGACTCAAGAAAAGCTCTTCTTTCAAGTTTCAGTTACCTTGCTGAACCACGTCTCTCTTCTGCCCAAGTCTATGGAAACAGGACCTGTAAAGTCGACACAGCTTATAGATTGGAGCAACTAACGTAGCAAACATGGATTGGAACAGGGGTTTTCCAGCAGGGGGGAAAAAAAAGTGTTGTTTCAATTTCAGAAGTTCACAATTAGCCTACTAGAAGGGAGAGAGAAAAGACAATTAAATCTCTTTATTTAAAAAAATTATATGTTCACAATGTTTCTTCAGGAATCTGTCTGGCATGCAAGACTGGATTCATAGCTAAGATGGTTGCATTTAGTTTTCTGAAGGTACTCAATTTTACATGCACTCAGCTAACCTAGGAGATTAAAGTACTTCTTCAAAAAGAAAAAAAAAAACAAAACAAAACAAAACAAAACAGAAGATGTTTTCAGAGCACAACTGTTTCTTTTGAAACAACAGCACAACCTGTCATAGCAGGTCAGTAAGAAGAGAAACAAAAATAGAAATCGCTATTTTTTCTTGTGCTGGATTCCTAAACCACTGTGCCAAGGCTGCACAAGCAAGCAAAGCAGAAAGTTTCTTTATTGGTGTTAACTCCTCGGCTGTAAGTATAAAGTTACATCATCCTCCTTTATTGATCATTGGCAATATCTGCTCCAACGTTCACGTACAAGAATTATAGGACTAACTGTTTCTAATTTTATTATCTGGAAAGTAACTCTTCCCCGCAGTGTTTATAATAGCTCAGGCAATTTTAAATCCCTCGACAGGCTCAGCTGGGAGGGCTGCCTGGGGGAAGATGCTGCAGACATGGCTGTCTCCTTCCTCGTCCCCACGCTCTCTGTTATTAACTGCAGCCTGATGCATCACGGCCAGGCAGACAAGCCACGCAGGCATGACTGTACTGTGATGTGCTCTAAAGTACTCACATTTTTGCACAGCTGTATGCATGTGGTACAGAAAGGCAAGGAGAAACCATTCTGGCGTTTGACATTTTGAGGAGCGGGGAGGAAGGACTGTGGTTTTGCGGGTTTCCTCCCACCCCTTCTCCATCACCCCCCCACAGTCTGACACCAAGCTGGTTTTCCTACCGCCTGGATATCAGGACGGCAGACGTGAGTGCCAGACTGCTTTGTAATTTTGCCCAGCAATTATCTTCTATCTTTCGATAACGCACTGTACCCTCCTCCTTCGCAGTGAAGAGCTTTCCTGACACAGACGTTCTCTGAAGCAGCTCTGGAAACTGCTATCCACTCTAGTTTGGGGTTTCCATACTTTTTCTTTAAATATTTATATTGGAACAACCTGTTGAAATATGCAAGTGTATACAGAAAAAGCCTTGAAAGTGGAGAAGACAGCCAATTCTACTTCCTTCATCTACTCGTTTTCTCACTGCAGTAGAAAGAAGCCAAAATACAGGGCTGGAAGGAATTCAGACTTAAACCACTGGAACATGGTAATGAGTTTTTTCCATTACTAGATAGAGTTTTATCTATCAGTTTGGAAAAGATTCTTAAACCCTACCAGTGAGGTTAGGAGAAGGTCAGTAAAAATGAGAGAAAGCCTCCTTCCAACAAGCCCCTGCTTCAACTATTTCATTTTATGAAACTACACAACAAACTTTAAAGACAGAAAAAAAATACAGGAAAAGATAATGACTGCAATCTTCAGTAATAGTTGTGGGATGTATTTAACTTGGAGAGGGGTAACGTAGAAGAAGCTTTAAGCCATCTTCATGGTCCCCTAAGCCCAGGCCAGATGTGCCTGTTCAGTCGTGTAACATAACTCACAGCATCCTGCTATAATTTAAGCCAGTTACTGCTGGAGATCATTGCAAGCAGCAATATTTAATATCTAAATCTTGAGATGGGCAGGGGTCCAGCTTTTCCTGAGCAAGCCAGTGTCAGATGAAAGGTTGCCAAAATAGACAATGCCATCACACTTGGGGATCTTACTCCAAGCTAAACAAGAGTCTTGACCATGTATATCCTTCTATCTTGTCTATTTGTATTTTAGGCTCTTTGGGCAAAAGATATGGAGATCTGATCCAACCTGGCAAGATCATAGCCACAAAAATATAAGCAAAAAGAATTCTTGCAGTTTACACCCTGGATTTTTCTCTCAGCTTTAAAAGCATTTTATTTTGCTAGAGGACTTCACTGGTGAATCAGGAAACTAGTGTGCTAAGTGCATATGAAAAGTAAAGCCCTCCAGACCCTTTCCCTCCTGCTGAATAGTAAGCATCTTTTTTTGTGGAAGAGAAACTGAGATTGAAATACTCGGGGTGATTAGCCAAGCAATCATTATTGATAAAATGATAATGACCACAACAATATTTCTCAACATTTCCATGGATGCATTGTAATGCAATTGATAATGGAAGAAATAGTACCAAGACTCATTCCAATATGCATTTTTAAAACCTCTTCAGGAAGTCATGTTAGAAAGACCCCTGTCAGATATTGACAGGTCCATTTATAAAAATCTATAAAACATTCTTGATATGTATGACCTTAGATTTTTAAAGAAGTTAGGTAACCAAGGGTATGTTCAGAAATTTACTTCAAATCATTCTCTTTCCTTGGATCCAGCATGTAACCATTCATCTAAATAAAATGTCTTTATATATTCCGCAGCTGAACACAGCCTGCTGCAATGGCACAGGGGAGGATTTCTGAGCAGAGGAATGCGCCACTCCCACCATTCCCACTGTTCAGGAAATAAAACTTTGTGAGAGACATTCACAAACATTAATTCTCGCATAGAAAAGCTAACGGCTATAAGCGTCCTCCATAGCCAGTGAAAACAAAGTAGCTGGTTTTGTATTATTTTACATAAATATTTTTAGAACTGCAATATTGCAAGACATAATTTTGATTAGGCTACAGGGCTGGTATAGCAAAGTTCCAAACCAAACCCTTAGAGGTTTATGGAAAAAGGAAAGAGCCTTCAGCACAGACATGTTAACATCACATAAATCAGGCAAGAATCAGAGCCAACACAAGTATGACTTAAGAAATGCATTAGTTCAAATAACAGAGAAAGTGAAAGCCCCAGGACACAGAGAAAGCAACCTCTTTCCCTAAAATTTGGAATCTGCCAGATTATAGCACTGTTGGGCTCAGTGTCATTAACACCATGCCAGACTAGGCAAGAATCCTCCTCCTCAGGCAATGATTGTCAGGTTCAACAAAGGAACCCTTTCAAAAGTCAAATGAGGTAATATAAATACCCAAAGAAATCAGAAAAGGCAAGGGGACTACTTATAGTCTGTTCATATCTGTTGAAGTTTGTGAATCCAACATACCAGTGAGTCAAATGAAGTCAGTTAGCCCATTACTTTAGCAGTACCTGAGCAAAGCCAAAGACTAATATGAGGTTGCTTGGACTGATCAAAATCTTAGTACTACCTCTTGATCAATTATTGTGCTCTCTACCAAGAACCATACACTTTGAAGTCCCAAAATGAAACTTAATTATATTTCGCCTCCTTTTCTCTTAGATTAAAACCAATATATTTACACAAGATAACATCCAGCACATCTGATTGCTGTGCCAGCTTCTCAATCTAATTGAAATAACTACTTGTGCTCCAACATTTCTTGAATAAATTCCCAAAATTGTCTTCTCCTAACACAAATTTTGCCCTATAGTTTTTGCTATTGTGAAAAAAAGAAATGTTGCATATCCATGAAAAGGGGTCAGTAAAAGAAATATTCAAGACCTTTGTGAAAGGGAGAAAAGCTACCCAGAAGACAGTCACTCTGATGAGAAACAATTCACCCCAAGAAAGTCTGTAAGAAGTTTTCACTCAGAAAAGAACGGAGCTATGATGCAGCAACTAGAACATGAAATTTTTTTTGTCTGCCTCAAGAAAGATAGCACAAAGTGGAGATGACTAGGTTCTACTGCCTAGAGTAGCAGTAGAGGGTTGACAGGGTACTGAACCCAGGCACATAATGAGACCAGACCAAGAACTCAGGAGTTGCCATCATAGCAACATCAAACCAAGTCCTAAAAAAAGGATACAGATGCCTGGATGCTAATGCAAAGGCTATCAGCCCAGTCTCTCCTCCATCTCTGGCTCTGTCATTATACCAAAACTTAATAGATGGCAAGAGTTCCCTTGGATGGTGCAAGAATGGGAATTTGGACACCGATGTGCTACAGGAAGGGACAATGGAACGTAAATGAAGGAAACATGCTTGAAGCTTAAGTTTATACCATGGAACCTGCTGATCTGTACTTTATCCTTAGAAAGCAAAGTTAGCACATCATCTTACTCCAGACTGTCTTTGTACTGTCATGTCTTGAGCAACAACTACTTTTAAACCTCAGTCTTGCAGGAGAATCTGGTATGGTTGACCTCAACACCTACAGAAGGGCTTAAGCATCTGGCTTAAGCCAGAGATGGTAACTAAGAATCTAAAAAAAAAAATTTCCTTTTGCAAGTAGGGAAAGGTTACTTAAGCAAAACAAGAGCTTATTGATGCAAGCAGAAGATTATCATTAACACATTACCAAGATTACAATAAATAACTTTTGCAGTCCTCATGGTAGTTGAGCCTCTCGTGTGATTGTCTGCAGCTGAGAGAGCTGTAGGCATCCCATAATACCACAGTACTGCACTAATCCTCTTGCAGCTTCAAGCTGGAAGACTCAAATTCAGTTTAGCATAAAATGAAAAAGTGCAAGTCAATGTCAGGCCTAGAAATTCTTATTTCACAACACCACTTAGGTTCAATAACATATCTGTGAAAATCTTCTCTTCTTCCTCAGTTTTTACACAGAAAAAAAATATTTCTCTTCATGTTTACTAAATCTTTCTTTTTTTTTTTTATTTTTGGTATTTTATATAATATATTTTATATTGTTTTCTCACAATTCATGTGGGAAAGTATTTGCACAACCTAAGACTGAAGTCTGATTTGCTGGTGTCACAAATCACTTTTTAGCAGAATGGTTGTCACCAATCAAGGGTTCAGAAATGACCTTAGCAACAGGCAACATTGGATCACATTGTGAGCTGGCGTAAGTGGTAACCCAGACTAAGTTAGAACCAGTGACTACTGAAGACTTCTTTTCAAATATGTCTCATAAGCAGCACAAAATGCTTCTCATTTATATATCTTAATGGTTCCATCATCCCAAGTCCTACCTCTTCACCATCATGAGACAATTATGGCTCGGAGGAAATTATAATGAGCCTGAAGCCACACAAATATTTGTAAAAGGTATATATAATACAGCACTAGCATAAATCCCATGCCCTGTGTGCAAAAAGCCCTCTATTACACTACCCACTTTGGTCTGTTCAAACTCAGCCGGACTCTGCTTGCTCCCATAGACTCCCTTGGGTGCCTTGCCATGGACTGCAATGACAGAAGGAGTGATTTGTGAACCCCACTCACAGTATGGCTGACAGGTACAGATAGATGCAAACTCCTTTCTTTGACCATACGATATACAGGATTTGGGCATAACCTTGTGCCCAGGTTAATCTGAGCAGGTTCAAACTTACCTGTCTGAGCAAATCCAGAGATGTTACTGTCTGTGTAGGTACACCTTTATTTTCTTCTCTCCAGTTGGTAGGGACAGCATTCTACTACTGCTTTTTAAAACCCTCTAAATAGAAAAATGAGACCTAGAGGCCAAGAGCCAATAGTAGATTTTGCAGTTGAAAGTATTGATTTTAATCTAATGTCATTTCACAAAATGTTCGAGAAATGCTGTAAATCATCAGACAGCCATCACTAGCCCAGATGCATCATGAAATGTTGCTATCATTGCTAAGAAAGCTTAGGTGACACAATCAAGTTTAAAAGCATTTTGAGGAAAGCCCTGTCTCTTCATGGGAACATAGTGTGTTAAAAAAAAAAAAAAAGATTTTTTTAATCACCTTTCTTAAGATGTTTTAAGTTATTTGTTGAGACAATGAAAAATTAATTGATAAAGCAATGCACTTAGCTTTCATTCTTAAGGTCTTTATGCTCTAAGGCTTCTGTTTTGACCATAGTGTGGGGAAAAAACATTTCAAACACTTGCTTCTGTTGAATGGAATAGATCAATTGATTAGTATTATCTTGAAAAGATACAGAAGAACATCATTTGGAAAGTATGATTTAAGGCCAGTATTTACCTCTAACATTCACTCAGTCTGCACTAATTTCATAGTCTGGAAACAGAGAACCTAAGCACACAGAAAAATGCCTGGTATTTGCTGTAACAGATTTAAAAATCCAGAAGAGGGGTATGGTTATTTGAACTAAGAAAGACTAATAATTTGAACATGGTTATTCTGCATGTCCTTCACAGCAGAGCCTTGTGGAGCATACGCGGTTGGAAAGCTTTGTGTGTCTTTTTTCTGCTTCTTTTCATAGAAACAGAGTTGTACCAGCATCATGATGCTGGGCACAGGTGATGCCTCACTACGCTCCCGGTTGCCAGAAGTTTGCTGGCATCAGCCAGCAAACTTGCCCTGTGCTGTGTCTTCCCAATGGGGAAGTTACACTCACCCAATCAAAGAGGAATCAGATTTGCTTACTCAATCACATGCACAAAAAAGAAAACTGAATCTCAAATACCCAAAGCAAAGTGTGCACAAAGGACCTAAAAGCGCAAAAATTCTTTGCAAAATTTTATCTAGGATCGCACATGAATAAGACACAGTCTGTTCAGATAACTCACTGTGCCAAAAGGGCAAATATTGATTGGAAAAGTAATTTTCAATGAATTAAACATTTACTGTAATTTTTCAGTTCCTCCAAGGAATCGGAAACAACTCAAGAACTCACACTCTGCTATGTCTAATGTGTGTGGAACATGAACATATGCAGGTGATATATATATACATATATATATATATATGACAACATAAAACAACATATGCATCTGAGCCAGAGATTCTTTAGTAAAAAGCTAAGACAGAAAAAGTACAACCCAGCCAGAATTTCACCTCCCAGAGGACATTTTCCAGGACTCTTGTTCAGGAAACAAAATTACAAGTTTGCTTATCTACTGAAAATACTTAGGTGGAAGTTACTGAGAAGCAGTAACCATGGAGCCCAAATTATGCCATTTTTTTACTGTCATTTCCCAGAGTTTAACAACATTACGCTGCAGTGCTTTTGTTTCTAAGACATGGATAGTGCAGCAAGCTGCCACGAAACATCTTTGCTGGATATAATGTCTACTTGACCTCCATCCAAGGAGGAGCAGCTTAGTGTAATTAAACTCTTCCATGATACAGGGGACTGGACCTGATGATCAACGAAGGGTTCCTTCCAAATATCTTTTTGTGATTATATGCTGATTAAATACCTGTGCGTATCACCAGCTTATTTCCCCATTTTGCTCAAAATTCATCAGGCAGGCTTGGACCTGCATCACTTTATGACGTCCAGTATTATATCAGGACCTATGAATAACTGCCTACCTCCTTTGTGTGTCTGCCCCAGTCACTTCTGGGTTTTTTTTTCTTTCCCTCTGGTTTTATAATAATTTACTCTCTCCCTGTTATAACTGTAGACCTTGTACAGAGACCACCCACCCGGCCCCTGCACACAGAGAGCCAGTACAAGCAGTCTGATATTCCCGTGGTATATTCTCCAAAGATCTGCCAAAAAGGAGCCCTTGATAAACTGCAAAAAACCCATAACATTATCACAGGCAATTAGAGTTTCACTGCTGCCCATGACATTCAACTTTACATAAACTTTGGAGGAGCAGCTGGCCATTGGAGACAAAACTGAGAAGGAGCTTAAGGAGACCAGCAATCACTGCACTTCTCTCACTGTTAGAAACAGTTTGTTTGGGTTTTCTTCAAAACAGGCAAATAGGAGAGAGGTCCGAAAGACCTTTTCTAGGGTCTCAGTGACATTGCTCGGCAGGAGACTTACTGTACAGCCAGTGTGGCTCTCTACCATAAGACCTACGTGTACTCTGATTCTTGGAGACACAATCCTGGCAAGGGGAGCCAAGTAGCCTGGCACCAGGAAACAGCTGTTTTGTGGGGGTGAAAAGCAGCACGGACTCTGGCAGGCACAGCAACCAAAGACCTTTATTGCTTTTTGTTAGCATCTTTTACAGCAAGCAGAAGTGTACACGCGCTACCTGCAGCTTGCAGATAGGTTATAGCCTTGTGTTCACGCGCATCTATGCTCTAGTAGATTGGCCCGTTCTTTCTGATCATGCGAAATGCCTTCATGGTCTTTATCTTGTTTTTCTCCTTCCAGCTGCACATTCCTTTCTCCGTTGTTTTCTGCTTAAGTGCCTTGTCATGCCAGGTGGTACAGTGTTTGCTCATTAAAATCAAACTCAGGAATGTCCGTTAGTGAGATTCCCATCCCCACATCTCCCCCTTTTTGTTTTACTAGAAACACTGCTGAAACAGATCTTTCAATCATTTTTCGCATACCTTGTAACAGACACGGCACACAAACCAGGATGCAAAAGAACATTACTAAGCATAGCCCTCCTAGCTTGGCTAGTCCTTTTAAGCCACTTTTTTTTTTAAGTCCTTAAGCCACTTAGACCCCATTTCCCGAATAATTTATCCAACCAATTCCAGGGGTCTTCCACTCTTAGCTTCTGTACTCCTTCCTTCAACATCTGAATGCTGCGGTGAATTGATTCCGAATGATCAGATAGGTTCATACAACACATTCCCTCCAACTCTTCACACCCATGGCCTTGCGCTAAAAGCAAAAAATCTATCGCTGCTCTATTTTGCAAAGTAGCATGTCGTATAGAATCTACATCCATTAGTAATCCCGTTAGTGCTTCAGAGGTTGCATTTGATTGTTTCGCTAGCCAACATCCTAATTTATTTAATGTGACCAAACTCTTTGCTGCTGCGACACCTGGAGCCAAGATTGCAACCGCAGCTATAGTGTTCCGGTTCCATAGGTCGACAGCATCATCACATTGTGAAGTGTAGGCATGTGCTCCGCGCTTACTGCGCGTCTTAGGGGTGCCCCTTCTGTGGTCTAGGATCATAGATGTGTTTGGCATTAGTAGAGTTAATCTTCCCAATGAACACGGCCCACCTTTAACATGAGAGGGAATGCCAGGCCAGGCTCAGGAAACATTGGCCCCTGAATAATTGAAAATAATTGAAATACAAACACCAATCCATTTTTATGGACCCTAATAGCTCGAGTTCCTGAGGTTCTATTGGGAAGTGATGAAGATGTGGTAGGCATCCATCCCAATTGTCAGTGGCGTGTCGTCCCCCCCCGCAGGCCTCCTTGAAAGGACTAATCAGGCCCAAGTCCCAATTATCTAAAGGAAGCCCCACTAGGCAGGTAGAAAAGGGGTTACTGGGGGAAGATATCGACAGGCAGATGGAATCTTGTCCTGTCTGATTGGCCAGAGTTACCCAAACATTTTCCTTCGGCTGTGAGGGTGCCCATAACGCAGCAACCGCACACAGTGATACTAGCCACAAGACACCCCCCCCATACTAGCGTCATGGTTTACGTTCTCTTTTTGTTCCGTTTCCACCCAAATCATTTGTCACACTGTCGTTTGGTACTTTCCCAGTCCGTTTCCCACACAGTCCACAGCTGGGGGATACAATGTGATCTCCCACACACTAGCTGTAGAATCTGTGGTTCAGCGCTCCCGGTGGTATGCCCTTTACACCTTGTGCACCTTCCCGCCCGGAACTGAGAGTGACAATACCAGTTTCTTTCGCAATTATCACATTTACACAAAGTCCATGCGTGATGTGTTGATCCGGGACACTGGAGGCAGGGAATTCCTGTCACCTCTCGATTATCCAGTTGACTGTTCTCCGCCGCCTGGTGTTCCCAGTCCACGGCTAATGGCAACCCACTTGGTCCCCTATATACCCCGGCACGGCCTGGCCCACTAGGTGGATCCCCGAATATCGAATGAGATACTTTGTGTAAGTCCCAGTAATCTACTTCAAACCATTGATGCATCTGTGGGCTCCTTGGGCTCCTTGTCCAGATACGGTCGAACGCAGCGGGCAGGTATCCACCGGGGTCCACGATCTGTGGAAACACAAGCATATCCTCTCCCCCATGTTATAAGATCATAAGGGCCTTCCCATTGGCTATTTTCCAATGACTTGACCCACACCCGAGCCCTTTCTCCTACCGGAGAAGCTGAGTTACAAGATGTAAAGTGTCTCGCTATTACCGTGTTAGGGCTGCCAACTGCTGTCCTGTCTTCCCTTATTGTAAGATGATTTAACACATATATTGCTTTATGGAGGCGGGCTTGCGGTGATTCCCCTAGCATTCCCCCTTTTTGTTTTTGTAGTAGCTGTTTGAGAGTGAGATGAGCCCGCTCAACGATACCCTGGCTCTGAGGGGAATAAGGGATACCAGTGATATGTCGAATGCCCCATTGTGCCAAAAAGGCCTGCGTTTTTGCACTTACATACCCGGGCCCATTATCTGTTTTGATCTGGTGTGGAACCCCTAGAGCAGCAAAGGCCCCTTTCCAGTGCCGTAAAATATCTTTGCTTTTTTCTCCGGTCTCTGCAGTCGCCCATAGAGCTCCGGAGAACGTATCGATGGAAACATGCACATACTTTTGTTTGCCAAATTCTCCGATATGAGTAACATCGGATTGCCAAATCTGTAGGGCCTTTTCTCCTCAGGGATTTACCCCTGTTTGGGGTATGGGAACTAATTGCTGACAGTCAGGACACATTTGTACGATACTTCGTGCCGTGTCCCAAGTCAACCCAAATTGTCAACGCAGCATTCGGGCAGATTGATGGAAAAACTCGTGCAACAATCGGGCTTGTGTAGAAACGTCTGGTACAGGGACTGTCCATACGGGGGCAGCGAGACGATCAGCTCACGCATTCCCTTCTGATATAAACCCTGGGAGAGAGGTATGACTCCTCACGTGGAGCACGTAATACGGGTTTACGCGGCGATTCAGCAAGTCCCATACCTGTTTGCACATTAAGAACACAGGTTCATTATCAACTTCTTTGAGCCAAGCTTTTTCCAAGCGCCTGACAACGTTGGCGACGTACTGAGAATCAGTAACCAAATTTAATGGCATCTCCCATTGGCGAAAGACCTGAATTACTGCGTATATTTCCACCAGCTGAGGACTTCCTACAACATGGTGAACTTGATGTTTCCATTCCCCTTTTTCGCACCACACTATAATTGCCTTACCTATTCGTCCTGATCCATCGGTGAATAAGGTGGGTCCTTCGACAGGTACCTCCTTACTCATCGATTCAGGAATTATACTAATTTCCTCATTAAGGGAGAATAATTTGTGAGATGGATAGTGAATTAGAATTTGTCCCTTAAAGTTTTCCAGCGCTATCTGTAGTTCTAGGCTATTAGCCTCACACCAATTAAGGTGGTCTTTAGTCAGTGGGAGATAAATTGTTTTAAGATCTGTGCCCGTTAATTCCAAACATCGCGCGCGTCCCTTTCGCACAAGCATCGAAAACATTTCCACCCTCGTCACTATCATTTTTGGTGCTTGATGCGGCAGGAATACCCACTCAGTGATGGCTAAGGGATCCTGGGTACCCTTGGTGTCCCATTGGCCTAAGAGGCCCACTGCTTGTCGGGACTGATTTAGGACATACAAGTTAACTCCCAATCCTTCAACTACGCGTTGTGCTTGCCTTTCGGTAAGCGCCTGTGATATTTTTTGTAGCGCTTGTTTGGCCTCTGTCGTTAATTCTCGTGGAGATGTCAACTCAGGATTACCCTTTAACAACTTGAACAGTGGGTTTAACATGTCATTATCTATTCCCAGCAATGGGCGTACCCAATTGATAGTCCCTACTAGTTTTTGCAAGTCATTCAGTGTTTTAATGTTAGATTGCAAGGTTATGGGTTGGGGCTGTATCGTATGTTCTAAAATCTTCCACCCCAAGTACTTCCACGGGGCTTGCACTTGCACCTTTTCAGGAGCTATTTGCAAGCCGTATGTCTTTAACCCCTGCAACATATCTTTCATAACTGTGACGAGTTCCTTTGGGTCTCGTCCGGCGATTAAAATATCGTCCATGTAGTGATAACAAATTAAGTCAGGATATTTGTTTCTTATGGGCGACAACGCACGCGCAACATACATTTGACATATTGTGGGACTGTTTTTCATGCCCTGGGGCAACACCGTCCAATGATATCGCAACCTAGGCCCTTGATGGTTTACAACTGGTAGGGAGAAGGCAAATCTGGGAGCATCTTCCGGCGCTAAGGGAATCGTGAAAAAGCAGTCTTTCAAATCGATAATCACAATGTCGCATTGACGAGGTATCAATGTCAGTGAAGGCATACCTGGTTGCAATGTCCCCATATCTTGAATCACGGCATTTACTTGCCGTAAATCATGTAGAAGTCTCCATTTTCCACTTTTCTTTTTTATAACAAACACTGGGGTGTTCCAGGCGCTGGTGGTGGGAACCAGATGTCCTTGACTCACTTGCTCGTCCACTAACATTCGCAACGCGTCGGCCTTTTCCTGTGATAGGGGCCACTGATCCACCCACACTGGCTGGTCGGTGAGCCATGTGAGTCGAACGGTGGGCCGAGCGCCAGTGACCCCCGCTAAAAATGTTGATGCGGATCAGCAGTGCCAATCACTAGTCCCCAAGTGCTCAAGACATCTCGTCCCCACACGTTTAACGGCGCAGGAACCACAAAAGGTCGAATAGTTGCAACCTGTCCTTCCGGGCTTACAATCTGTATTAAGTTGGCACTCTGCCTGGACGTCGACAGGCCTCCGATTCCCACTAGCCCCGTGTTGACCGGGATGGTTTCCCATGATCCAGGCCATTTTGCAGTACTGATGATAGTAACGTCTGCCCCTGTATCTATCATTCCCTTCACTACCAGTTGTTCCGGTTTGCTGCCTTTATTCTTTAGAGTGCAGGTCAAAGTGGGCTGAGTTCTTTGGACAAGCTGAGTCCAAAAAATATTTGGTTCACCTGTTGACCCAAATCCACCAGCCCCCCGGGAAATAGGATCTCGATTACGAACCATACTCTTAAAAGGAACTAGCTGTGCAATCCTGCTTCCAGCTGGAATAAACACTGGAGGAGAGGGGGTCCATAGCAATGCTTGCAGCTGTCCCGTATAATCAGAGTCGATAACCCCAGGTAACACAAACAAACCCTGCATAGTAGCACTGGACCTCCCCACCAATAGGGCACTCAGCCCCTGGCCAAGGGGGCCTCTCACATTGAGGGGCACCCTGTGCACAGTCTGATCGTTTATAGAGAGATTGGTGGCTGTGGAGACATCCACTCCGGCACTCCCGATGGTTCTGGCCTTGAGGTGATCCAGGCCTGCTGAGACAGCGGTCTCATAGGGTTTTGGGGTTGGGGATTTTGGGGTGGCACTTGTGTCGGTGTGCGCCCCCACCTCACGCTCGACTTCCCATTTCCCAACAAGGGTCGACCGCGGAGATCGTATTTCGACCGGCACTGATTAACATAGTGCCTCCCCTTGCAGCAGCGCGGGCAAATACCAGGGGGCTGCTGAATTCCTTCCGATCCTCCCTTTTGTACAGGATTCTCAGGACATTGCCGTTTAAAATGCCCTGAGTTTCCACAGCAGAAACACGCTTTGTTACCAGGATGCAAGGCAGCGGCTAAACAGGCTGCAAAAACCTCATTCTTATGTGTAATTGAACCCACATGATTGCACGTGTCAAGCATGTCTATTATGGTCGGATTTCGCAATGTCTGTAAGACTCTTTTACAGTCCTCATTGGCATTCTCTATAGCCAATTTCATAAGCAATGCCTCTTTGGCTTCAGGATTTTGTATTTGTTTTTGAATAGCTTCTTGGAGCTTGTCAATAAAATCCATATAAGGTTCGTTGGTCCCTTGCTTAATGCTAGTAAAAGATTTTACCGGTCGTCCTGTATCAGGGACCTTTACCATTGCTTGAAACGCAAGGTCTGCTGATTGTCTTAAAATTTCAGGCACCAGCCGTGCCTGCAGTTGCGGCGTATTGATAGGGTCCTCCCCCATTAACTGAGCGAGTCCCGTGCCCTGTAGTGGGTCTCCCGCTCGCTGCTCCAAGTTCTGTAAAGCTGCACGATCACAGAGCTCTCACCAGTGGGCTTGCCAGAGCACTCTTTGTGTAGGGGAAAATATTAAATCAGCTAACGCTTTGGTATCGAAAGGGGTTAACAAGTGTCCCTTCACAATATTTTGCAATAGGCTCTGTGTAAAAGGCGCTCCCAATCCACATTGCATGATGGTCCGCCTTAACTCCTTAACCAAATCCCATTGAAGGGGCTGCCAACTGTTAGGACCTTGTTCACTAATTATGACAGGGTATGCCACAGTAGAAAGGTCTCCTTCTGCCAAGGCTTATTGTCGAACGGCCTGCCAGTGAGCAGCCAGATCATAGTTTAAGGGTTCATTGTCGTGGCTTGAGACCCCTCTGCTCTGTTGTTTAGGAGACTGTCTGAGATCATTTGATATCATCAGGGCCGAAAGAGCCTCGGTCAGAAATTTTTCCCCTCCCTCAGGCTGATCTGTCCCACTCAGACCGGGCAAAGGTTCCGAGGGAGCCTGGTCTGGAGTGGCCGGAGTTGGTGGATCAGGAGCAGTGGCTGCCACCACAGCTTGATGGGCAGTACGATTACACTTCAATTGTTTTAACGTATCTGAGACTAAGCGCCATGTAGTAAGGACCATTTTTGCAGTCTCATCTCCCCCGGTAGCTGCATCCCACAACAAGTTCCCTGCTTTATCCCAAGTTTCCTTCTGAAAAGCAGTAGCCGAATCAGGGGGAATTCCCTTTCGTTTTAGCCATGAAAGCAATAGGCAGAGGGTATGGTCATCATACTTAACTCCACGCTTTTCTAACAGTTTCTTAATAATACATAGTATAGATTCCTCCTCCTTAGTTAGTTGCGATCCCATTTTAAGTTTCCCAGCTGCTCACCTCTGCTCTGACGAGGCGATGATTCAAAGTTCCGGCTCCAGCTCTTTCCTGAGACTGCTCTGTCTCCCGCTGGCTGTGACTCATTCAGCTGGCTCCCCACCGGTGCTCTGCTCCAGCATTTTCGCCCCACGTTGGGTGCCATTTGTGGGGGTGAAAAGCGGCACGGACTCTGGCAGGCACAGCAACCAAAGACCTTTATTGCTTTTTGTTAGCATCTTTTACAGCAAGCAGAAGTGTACACGCGCTACCTGCAGCTTGCAGATAGGTTATAGCCTTGTGTTCACGCGCATCTATGCTCTAGTAGATTGGCCCGTTCTTTCTGATCATGCGAAATGCCTTCATGGTCTTTATCTTGTTTTTCTCCTTCCAGCTGCACATTCCTTTCTCCGTTGTTTTCTGCTTAAGTGCCTTGTCATGCCAGGTGGTACAGTGTTTGCTCATTAAAATCAAACTCAGGAATGTCCGTTAGTGAGATTCCCATCCCCACACTGTTTCAGTTGCAAACTCTTTGGACCAGGAACTGTGACATCCTGTATTCAGACATCCACTTACCTATGGCCTGCAGCTAGCTGTCATCTTAACAATTGTCTACATGGTAAATCAATAGCTACATGAGATTACCTGCATTGCCTGGACTCTGTTAGGAGAAAACTTCCTATTTGCTTTTAAAGCCTTCACTAAACCATGCGTGGAGCTCTGGTTAATCTCTGGAAAGGAAAACAAACACATGCAAGTTGTCTGCACTTGATTGCTGAAACCTTTTGAATAATGGGGTTACTGATGGGTCAGTTTACTCGATTCAGTTTTGAACCTGACCGTTTTCTCCACCAGAATATTTTAATCATATTGCACATGTTCACAACAGACTTCTGTAATGCATCCTTTACACCTAGCCCATGGCAAATGCAGTGGGACTCCCAAGTTGGTAACATCCTAGATGATACCATATTGACCAGGTTCGAGACCATCTGAGGAAATTGAAAATACAAAAGTCCACAGGACCTGATGAGATGCATCCCAGGGTCCTGAGGGAACTGGCAGATGTAGTCGCTAAGTCACTCTCCATCATATTTAAAAAGTCATGGCAGTCAGGCAAAGTCCCCAGTGACTGGAAAAAAGAGAAAGATCACACCCACTTTTAAAAAGGGTAAAAAGGAGGACTCTGGGAACTACCGTCCACTCAGCCTCACCTCTGTGCCTGGTAAGACCATGGAACTGACCGTCCTGGAAGCGATGTCAAGGCTTCATCAAGGGCAAATCATGCCTGACTAATCTGATAGTCTTACAATGGAGTGACTGCGTTGCTGGATAAGGGAAGAGGAACTGATGTGACCTATCTTCAATTCTGCAAGGCCTTTGACACGGGCCCACACAACATCCTTCTCTCTAAATTGGAGAGATATGGGTTAGATGGATGGACTATTTGATGGATAAAGAATTGCCTGGATGGCCTCATCCAAAGAGTTGCAATCAATGGCTCAATGTCCAAAAGAAAACCACTAACAACTGATGTCCCGCATGGGTCTGTACTGCGACCCGTACTATTTAATATCTTCATTAACAAGATAGACAGTGGGATTGAGTGCACCCTCAGCAACTTTGTGGATGGCACCAAGCCAAGTGGTGCACTTGATTTGCTCAAGGGAAGGGGTACCATCCAGAGGGAGCTTTACAGGCTTGAGGAGTGGGCCCATGCGAACCTCGTGAGGTCCAACAGGCCAAGTGCAAGGTCCCGCACCTAGGCAGGGGCAATCCCCAATGTCAGTGCAGGCTGGGGGATGAAGGGATTGAGAGCAGCCCTGCGGAGAAGGACGCGGGGGTGCTGGTGGGTGGCAGATTGGACATGAGCTGGCAATGTGTGCTTGCAGCCCAGAAAGCCAACCGTATCCTGGGCTGCATTAAAAGAAGCGCGGCCAGCAGGTCGAGGGAGGTGGTTCTCCCCTTCTACTCCGCTCTCGTGAGACCCCAGCTGGAGTACTGCATCCAGCTCTGGGGTCCCCGGTACAAGGAAGACACGGACCCGCTGGAGCGGGTCCAGAGGAGGGACACAAAACCGGTCAGAGGGCTGGAACAGCTCTCCTATGGAGAAAGGCCGAGAGAGTTGGCCTTGTTCAGCCTGGAGAAGAGAAGGCTCCAGGGAGACCTTATTGCGGCCTTTCAGTATACGAAGAGGGCACAGGCACCTTGTCCGGGCCCCTCCCAGGGCTGTCCCGGCAGAGCCTGGATCAGCCCCAGGGTGCAGGCAGCACACCATGAGCCATGAGCCATGAGCCATGGGGAGCTGCTTTCCAGATCACTTCTCAGGCGAGCCCTTTTCTTTTTGTTGGAAAGGCTACAGCACCCACAGTACCTGCCTGGTAACTTTATCCTCTCTTCATGCTAGCAGCTGTTGGCTATGCAGGCAGGAGGCCATCCCAGTCTTGTTAGCAAAGGCAAAGCAGGCAATTTTAGCTAGTGCGGCATTTGCTGAATCAATGCTTGGAGCAGGTCCAACCAAGGAGCTCCAAGAGACAATGGCATGAGGGGGAGCCCAAATCCTAGCCTAACGGGCTACTCCCGGGCCTGCCCCAGGGGCCACAAGCCCACCAAGTGGCCATCAGCCCATCAAAGGCCCATCCACCTGCACAAGCCCAGAGGACCGCAGGGAGGCACAGTGGAGGTGGGGACCCAAAGCAAGGACTCCCAAGGAAAGAGCACCTTGTTCGGGCTCCTCCCAGAGCTGTCCGAGCAGAGCCATCAGCCCCGGGGCCCAGGCGGCGCACCCACCACCATGAGCTATGGGGAGCAGCTCTGCGGGTCACCTCTCAGACTAAGGGAGTTGCTGCCAAGGGGCGGGACACATTCTGGGCTGCACAGGAAAAGCAGTTTGGGATGGCACAGGACTTCTTTTGGGATGTTTAGGGGAGGAACCAAAGGCAGACAGGGGAGAGGTGCAGGTGATTTGGGGAGGAACAAGAGCAGGGAAAACAGAGAGGCGAGGGGCTAAAAGGGGCCAGTCACATGTCGACAGCTGGCTGGTCAGTGCGCTTGGCTGGCCATGCCCTGCGCCTGACCAGCGCAGTCTGTCCTGTCTCCCTATTAAATTCCTTCCTGGCTCTGTCCTTGGGGGAGGGCTCTCTGTCCTGTGTGCACGTGCGTGTGCAGGGCTGTGAGTGCAGCAGCTGGGGTCAGACCACCGGGCGGAGGGCCCCTGTGTCCCTGGGGCGGCGACTGGAGCAAGTGCGGGTGTGCCAGAGAGTGTGTGAGCACCAGCGAAGATCAAGCCGCACAAGCCGGTGAGCAGGCGACGTGGCCTGGGAGCAAGGGTGTGAGCGGGTCTGTGGCGGCCAGCCCTGGGTGTGAGAGACCCTGGGTGTCTCTGGTGGAGAGAGCACGGTGGGTCAGCTGTGGGACCAGGGGAGTCCAGTCCAGCTCAGGGGGTGTGGGATGGTCTGTACCTGCAGCTGGACAAGGGCTGCAGCCTCGGGGGCTCCTACGTGCAGGGGCCAGCGACTGGGGAGACTGGGACCCAGGGGCCAGCTACTGCACAGGCTGAGTGCCTGAGCCCAGCTGCTGGAGGGCTTCACCTTGCCCACGTGTGTCCATTCAGCCTCACTAGTGGCCTTCCTGGGGATTAAGCCCCTCATGGTGACACTGGGAGTTGCTAAATGAACAGAGGACCGTCGTCTGGAGGGGCCACTGGGATTCGGTGTACGTGGTGAGGTGCTGGCAGCGGGTGCGCTGCAGGGGTGGCCTCTGTGCAAGGAGACCAGGGGCTGCCCTGTGCTGGCCACAGCCAGTGCCAGCCGGCTCTGCAACAGCCCCAGCGCAGCCACAGCTCAGCCTGTCAGCGAGGCTGGGGGCACCTCTGGGAAGATGTCCAGCGAAGGCCATGGGGGTGACAGAGGGGGACTGGACGAGAGGACGCCAGAGGTGCCTCCTGACCCGCACCCTGCTGTGGGCCTGTGAGTCCGCGTCCCCAGGGGGCTGCCAGCAAACGGGCAGCTGCCGCATCTCCACGGTGACCGCCAGGCCTTTGTGACCAGGGGCGGCATCGTGCCCAGAGGCCATTGTGACAGGGGGTCCGCACGGCAGCCGTGGGGGCTCTTATGGGGCCAGAGCCCTAGGGTGCCCACTCCCAGGAGAGCGGCTCCATCAGGAGGCAGCATCTCCACTGGGTGCCCGTGGCAGGTGTCTGGCAGAGGACCCCCAAGATGCCAGAGAAGCAGGAGGCGAACGCCTACTCCCAGCCCCATGAGGGGCTGCCACTCCTGCACAAGCGCCGCCAGGTGAGGGATGGGGCCAGAAGGAGAGGCTGGCAGTGTGACGTGGGGGAGGGCTGGGGGGGAAGACAGCCAGCCATGCTCGGCCCTGGGGGTTTCTCTGGGGCAGAGCCGACGCTGGGATGCCCGAGGCCCGCGTGGCCCCACAACAATGCCCCAGAGGCAGAGCGCAGCTTGGAACCGAGCTCAGCCTGGCTGTCGTGGCCAGGAGCTGCCTTGACACCGCAAGGGGCAAGGGCACTGTGGGGGCCGCTGTGCCAACACAGCCGCCTCCATCCCGCGCCGCCTCCTTCTCCCCACAGGTGCGCCACAGGCAGCCACAGGCAGCACCACAGCACAGCTGGACCACGATCTCGTACCTCCGTGGGGACAGGCCACCGCCGCTCCCCGGCCCAGTGAGCTCACAGAGCACTTGGAGCCTCTGCACGCAGGTAGGGAGCTCGAGGGAGATGGGGCCAAATGCCTTCCCGACCCCGGGAGGTGCCGATGGGAAGGCGGGAGGTACCGGAGGGGACAGGTGGGACCGACCCACCAGCAAGCTGAGACCCCCGTGCTGTGCCTGGCAGGCTGCCTGGGCATGGCGGGGGTGCTCCCTGGACCTGGTGAGGGCCACGTGGGGTCCAGCCCCCTCCTAAGCTCTCTCTGGGAGCAGGGCGGCAGCCACCCGCAGGGCTGAGCGCTGCCCTCATAGCTGGCAGGACGGCCTGGGCGCAGGGGGTTTCCCGCTGGGATGCGGGGCAAAAGGACCACAGTCACGCAGCCTTTCTCCACATCTTCTCTTGCAGACGGACAGGCTGGAGGGCTGGGAGGCACTGCCCCGCAGCAGGGTCACACGGCGAGAAAGAGTGCCCACACGAGATGTGCCGTCTCTCTCAAGGCTTGACGCGACACAGGCAGCTGCACCCTGGCATGTGCTTGCAGGTCCAACAGCAGGATATGCAAATGTCACCAAGCTGCCCACTCTGCCATCAGCAGCCTCCGGGTCTTCTCTGAGAGGCAGAGCACATGCCATGGGCCTCGCGGCCAGCAGCCACCGAGAGCTTGTGCCACCTGCTCAGGGCATCCTCGATGACTGGAGCATGGCAGTGAGGGCTGAGAGATGGGGGCCTGCCCCACACAGCCCCACAACCCATGACGTTGTTCTGGAGTCCTCAGTCCAGGCGTTGGCATCAGGGGTCCCGAGTCACGCTGTAGCCGCAAGCTGGGAACCCAGCCAGGTGTTCCTGGCTGGAACCATGGTGGCACAGGGGCACTTTGCACACACCACTGGTCTGGCGTCACCGGCAAGAACAGCCCAGGCGCAGGCCGCGTGGGGTTGCAAGGCCCCTGCAGCTCAGCCAGGGCCTGATCCTCATGCTCGGTGGGGCACCAGGGCTGCTGGCGAGGCCTGTGAACCAGTTTCCCCAGGGAGGTGCACCAAAGGGCTCTGGGAATGGTCGATGGCAAGGCAGGGCCGTTGTCTGCCACCCTTGCGACTTGTACGTGGCAAGCCGCTGCGCACAGGGCGCAAGGAAGCTCTGCAGTATCTTGTGGCCATGCAAATGGAGATGGAGGACCTGGAGGAACTGGAGGAAGACGATGATGACGAAACGTATGAAGACCTGTTGGGAGAGAGTCTGCTGGAGGAAGACATCTCCATCCACACCATCTGCGTCAGCCCCAGTCTGCCAAGTCTCAGCCAGGAGCCAGATGCAGGCCCCCAGAAGGTGCCCGGCTCACCCGGCAGCATGGCCGGAGACGCCGCAGGAGAGGCAGATGGCTACTCAGAGCGTACGTCTCCTGCCCTGTCAGAAGACTCAGATGCAGAGCCAGCAGATTCTCACCTGGCCGGAGGTCCCAGGGACCAGGGGCACAGCGAGCCTCTCCCTGCATCAGTGCCTGAGGACACCGGTTTCTCAACTTCTCCATCGCCTGGAGGCTCCTGTGAGGAGAGTCAAAGTGCGGCTCTCCCTGCATCAGTGCCTGAGGACACCGGTTTCTCAACTTCTCCATCGCCTGGAGGCTCCTGTGAGGAGAGTCAAAGTGCGGCTCTCCCTGCATCAGTGCCTGAGGACACCGGTTTCTCAACTTCTCCATCGCCTGGAGGCTCCTGTGAGGAGAGTCAAAGTGCGGCTCTCCCTGCATCAGTGCCTGAGGACACCGGTTTCTCAACTTCTCCATTGCCTGGAGGCTCCTGTGAGGAGAGTCAAAGTGCGACTCTCCCTGCATCAGTGCCTGAGGATGCACAGCCATTGGCTCCTCCCTTGCCTGCGGCCGTGCCCCAGGGGGCAGATGATGGTGCCGAAACTGTTGGCACTGCTCGGGGCATCCTGAATGACCAGGACTTTGCAGCAAGGGCTGAAGGCCAGGAGTCTGCCTCTGACGGCCCCGTGACCTGGTCTGCTCTTCTGGAGGAGCTGCTGGAAGAGTGGGAAGAGGAAGAGGTCCCTGACAGAGAGGCTGCGGGAGAGGGAGATGGTGACCCACAGAGCACGTCTCTTGCCCCACTAAAAGGCGAAGAGGCAGAGCCAGCAGCTTCTCACCTGGCTGGAGATCCCTTGGATGAGGGGCACAGAGCACCTATCCCCGCAGCAGTGCCGGAAGATGCAAAGCCGTCGGCTTCTGCCTTGCTTGCAGACCCCATGGAGGAGGCCGACGCAGCATGCACGGAGGCTAGCCATGCCCAGGCCACCACTCCCCAGGAAGAGCCTTTGTTGTCTGGGGGTCTGGCAGGGGACTGCCCAGTGCCTGCCCAGCCCCTCGCCTACAGCTCTCCTTCCCCCACAGGCATCACTGCCCTCCCGCGCCCCCCGGCTCGCCAGCGATGGCACTCTGTCGTCAGGATGGCCCGTCGGGCTCTGCGCTGGGCTTTCTCCTGGAGCTGCCTCACGGGACAGGGAGAACAGCAGCGCCCAGCTGCCAGTGCCAGGTGGGTCCCCAAAGATGTCCGCTGGACCCGAGGATGCACAGTGCCCAGAGGGAGTGGTACAGGGAGGCACACTGGGGGGATGGATGATGCCCGAGGCAGTCAGCTGCCCCAAGGACGCCCTGCTGCCGGCCTCAGACCGTCTGTGGCCACTTTCTGCTCTAAATAAACACTTGGGAAGCTTTTTCCCCGGTGCTCCTCTGTGCCAGGTCCAATTCTGTACTAAGCGTCCTTGTCTCTCTCCTCGGTGGGCAAAGAACTCACTTTAATACGCTCTAGGTGGCCCGTGTCGGCCTGGACCCGGCCAGCACCAGCCTGGACACGGTGCCCGGGCACAGTCTCTCCCGGGCCCGGTGGTGCGGAGGAATGCCCTCGCTGGGGTGCCGCCTGCGGCTTTGCAAGCACAGCCCAGGCTGCGGGACTGCCCTTGCTGCCCACACACACTGGAGTGGGCCCATGCGAACCTCGTGAGGTCCAACAGGCCAAGTGCAAGGTCCCGCACCTAGGCAGGGGCAATCCCCAATGTCAGTGCAGGCTGGGGGATGAAGGGATTGAGAGCAGCCCTGCGGAGAAGGACGCGGGGGTGCTGGTGGGTGGCAGATTGGACATGAGCTGGCAATGTGTGCTTGCAGCCCAGAAAGCCAACCGTATCCTGGGCTGCATCAAAAGAAGCGCGGCCAGCAGGTCGAGGGAGGTGGTTCTCCCCTTCTACTCCGCTCTCGTGAGACCCCAGCTGGAGTACTGCATCCAGCTCTGGGGTCCCCGGTACAAGGAAGACACGGACCCGCTGGAGCGGGTCCAGAGGAGGGACACAAAACCGGTCAGAGGGCTGGAACAGCTCTCCTATGGAGAAAGGCCGAGAGAGTTGGCCTTGTTCAGCCTGGAGAAGAGAAGGCTCCAGGGAGACCTTATTGCGGCCTTTCAGTATACGAAGAGGGCACAGGCACCTTGTCCGGGCCCCTCCCAGGGCTGTCCCGGCAGAGCCTGGATCAGCCCCAGGGTGCAGGCAGCACACCATGAGCCATGAGCCATGAGCCATGGGGAGCTGCTTTCCAGATCACTTCTCAGGCGAGCCCTTTTCTTTTTGTTGGAAAGGCTACAGCACCCACAGTACCTGCCTGGTAACTTTATCCTCTCTTCATGCTAGCAGCTGTTGGCTATGCAGGCAGGAGGCCATCCCAGTCTTGTTAGCAAAGGCAAAGCAGGCAATTTTAGCTAGTGCGGCATTTGCTGAATCAATGCTTGGAGCAGGTCCAACCAAGGAGCTCCAAGAGACAATGGCATGAGGGGGAGCCCAAATCCTAGCCTAACGGGCTACTCCCGGGCCTGCCCCAGGGGCCACAAGCCCACCAAGTGGCCATCAGCCCATCAAAGGCCCATCCACCTGCACAAGCCCAGAGGACCGCAGGGAGGCACAGTGGAGGTGGGGACCCAAAGCAAGGACTCCCAAGGAAAGAGCACCTTGTTCGGGCTCCTCCCAGAGCTGTCCGAGCAGAGCCATCAGCCCCAGGGCCCAGGCGGCGCACCCACCACCATGAGCTATGGGGAGCAGCTCTGCGGGTCACCTCTCAGACTAAGGGAGTTGCTGCCAAGGGGTGGGACACAGGGAGAGTGTCTCCAGGGAAACCTTATTGCGTCCTTTCCGTAATTTAAGGGTGCTTTGAAGAAAGATGGAGAGAGATTTTTACCAGGGCCTGTAATGACAGGACAAGGGGTAATGGTTTTAGGCTGGAAGAGCGTAGATTTAGATTAGATATTAAGAAGACATTTTTAACTGTGAGGGTGGTGAGACACTGGAACAGGTCACCCAGAGAAGTTGTGGATGTCCCATCTCTTGAAGTGTTGTATATCAGGTTGGTCAGGACGTTGAGCAACCTGATCTAGGGAAAGATGTCCCTCCCCATGGCAGGGAGCGTGGAAGTGGGTGATCTTTAAGGTGCCTTCCTACCCAAACCACTCTATGATCATATTGAGGAGTGGAAATATGAGGGACATAGATCACTGTTTTGGAAAAACATATATGGCAAATCCCTACAAGAAGACAATAGGAGATTTGCTGCTTCTTACTCTGAATTGCCATTCAATTTTAGCAAGTAAAGGCTACCACCAGTAATGAAAGAGACAGAAAAGTCTTATTACGTGGCAACAAATTAGTATAGAGACTGCAAGTGCGTTGTCGAACAGTTCCCAGCCTCACCCTTTACCCATTGTCCTGATGGAAGAATTTGCTGCCTGCATACACCAAGCCAGCAGAAGTGGTGAGGGGAACATTACTATGCCTTAGGTAAGAGTGCTCCCTTCTGGCTACAGGTCTGAGAGAAGAAAATCTGAAAAGAAGTGATCTTTGTTTGCCTAGACGTAAATTGAGAAAGTCATGCACCATATTGTCCTACGCACTTAATTTAAAAAAAAAAAAAGTTAGGACACATACACCTGGGTGCAAACAGAGTATTTCAACTCTATCAGCACCCCTCACCCCACTGCCAAGACACTTAAGGTGGGAAAACACTTTTTAAGGAGGGAAAAAGAATATCAGAACAGATGTATAAGCACTTTCAGCTGAACATTTCCACTAATACATTTCCAAAAGCACTAGTTGCACCATGCTTTCTGCAAACATTTCATTAATAATCTATCATTCATATAAACTTCACAATTTATGGAATGCTAAGTACTATCGATATAAATCAATTGTTTTGATTTTTGTAGAAAAATGGTCACTCTTCAAGGGGGGATTGGGCCAACTTAAAGGAACACACAGAACTATTAATGGTAGGTTGTTTTTTTTTTTTTCAACAGGCATGAAACACAAGAATTCAGACTACTTTGCAGCCAGGCATATTGCTAAAAACCCAACCGTCACACCCAATGAAGCTAAGGAATGCTTATTTTAGTAAAAAAAATTTCCATGTCTTGATACGATAATCTAAGATTTTTATCCAACCAGTAAATTCATTACAGTTCTGCTTAAAAAGCACTTAGACAGTTAAGTAAACTGCAATGCACACAACCTAGGGGTAGTTTACAAATACAGTTGAAACAGTAACTAAGCGTGGTGCAATCTATATGATTCTTACCTCACTTTCCATGTGAAAGCATACAGAAACTAATTCAACGTAATATTTTTAAAATGTGTTTAGGTAACATTAGCTACGGTTCATGTAAAGAACATTTGAGAAGACAGTCCTTACAAAATACAACCTGCAGTCATTGTTTTTTGAGTGACTGCTTTTATACTTTCCTCACCCAGCGCTCACTCAAAACCACTCTACAGACTTTATTTCCCAAAGTATCTTCCATCATCTCAGGCAACTAGTTCATGTAATTACTCTTATACAGCCACAACTGTTACTACCATTGACAAATAATGGTCGGTAGGTCTCAGTATAAAGATGGAGGGGTTTGTTCTACAAGTACAGCAAATGACTGCATGAAATATATGTAAGATGATAACTACAGATATGATTCTCACTCTGAATCATCCTCTATTCCTCTTTTAGGTACACAAGTATTTTATAAAATGTCAAAAATTGTTGGTTTTTTTTTTTTAAATACTATGGTTGATCTTTTAAAATATGTTAGATAGCAAAACCTAATGATGTACCAAAATACATACTAACATTTTCCTTCTCGGTCACATCTTTAGAACCTCAAAAGAGATCAATGTAACGTTATTAACCCAGGGAAATGGGTAGAAGCAGATATGAAATCGAGCTGTGTGTTATGCGACAGATATTACAGTGCTTCAAGCATACGGGTCTCCTTTTCAAAGGCAAACACCGACCTCTATGGGCAGCATGTAATGATGCAAAATAGAGTACTAAAGGCCAAACGTGCATTCAAAATTTCAAAAAGCTTTGCACGCCTCTCTGTAAGACAAAGTCATTACACTGAAGTAGGATATGGATAAGGATAAGGATCCTTTCTCTGGATGCAGTGATGAACTTTAGAAGCAGTTACATCCCTCACCAAAATGGCTTTCATCAGTTCTTTGTGGTCCTTCAGTGGAACAGATTTTGCCTGTAAACAGACTTAATTCAAAATACAAAGCACTACTAATACCAAGGGAATGACTCACAAAAGCACCCCCCCAGTGCCTGAACCACTCCTCACACAACCTCACACAGTGCAGGTGGTCCTGGGCCCCCAGGACGAAGAGGCATCTCGACTGCATGCCAACATTTGAGATCTTCCTTGCAAAGGTTGTGATGGTGGTCCAGCCCTGGCCCTGGGGGTCACGTGGAGGATGTAATGATGGGCAACCAGGATGAAGGAGCAGATGTCACGGTGCCGGAGGATGGCTGGTTGGGAATATGGCTCCTCCTCATCCCTCTTCAAACACAGGGCACTGCCAGCGAGTGCAGAACCATCTCTCTCTGTGACGGAGTCTCAGGCCACACCAGGAGGAAAACCAAGACACAAGCTATGACACAAAATGCAAAAATATGACACAGCAGTGCATGGCAGCAGGAAGATGGGACACATCTCACCTGTGAGAACAGAGAGGCCTGGGCTATCCCCCAACACCTTCAGTACTATTGCCCTGTTGCAGGAGGCTGTTTTGAACTCATCAGTGAAAAAATAATTAAATAGGCCAAAATTTTAAGGTTTGCTGTGCCTCAGAGCTGCAACAGGGCAAGACACTGCAGCTCCGTGATGAATGGGACACGAGAAACACATTGCTCCTCTTCCTGCTCTTTTTTTTAATCTTCCTTAAGTTAATGACAAGGATGCAAACAAACGGAGTTTTCCTAATTGGTTTAGGATCAGTTTCCATGTCAAGATTCAATCCACCTTTTTGCAACAAAGGGCTTTTTAAGCCAATGATGAACAGCTATAATTTTGTAAATATTCTTGCAAGTACAAATTCTTCATCATTAGATATAAAACTATCACAAAATAACAGTAGTAATCAATTTCTTAAATAGATATTTTTTTGAAATCATGGCATGTACACAACAGCTTGCGAGCAGGGAAAATGTAATTTTAAATTAAAGACATTGAGGGCATGTTTCAACCTAAAACTGTAGAAGTGATATCTCATCAAAAGTAAGGAGGAAAAAGAAAAAAGAGAAAGAAAAAGAGAAAACCTAAAAATTTAAGAAAACTTACTGGTTGCGGAAGACACTGAATTGTTTCAAAATCGCATTTTTAGGCCTCAAAAAGCTTTTTGGCCATGCTAATTTAAAAGGCTACCTCCACAAGGCATTTGGGAATTTTTTTACCTTTTTTATATTCCTGTGACTTGCAGTAGGGAAAAGCTGGAGGGTGATGGAGTTAAAACCGAGTGATGGAGTTAAGTCATATCCAGGCCTTGCACTAAAATAATGCTATCACAGAGAAGAAAATTAATACCCACAGTCTGAAGTTGTAAAAATGGATGAAACAGATAAAAGTAGAAGATTAAAAATTTAGAAACAATTATATTAAATATCACACTCAAATACAAAGCAGTCTCAAATCTAATGCAACCCTCTATCATCAAAGAACTGGAAGTTGGTAAGTTTATGTTTAGAAATCTCCTGCTTGCCCTCTTTCCTATACATATGTTCTCCTCCTGTTGGGCCTTGGAAAAGCCCCATCAACTACTTCATTGAATTCTGCCCACATGCTGCTGTCTGAAAACAGTGTTGTTATATGTTTTCATAGGGCATGAAATTTCTTGCTTTTGCCCTTTGGAACAGAGCTAAGTGAGCTTCCCAATTTGATGGGAACTGCCATTAAAAATTAACAACTATCTCATGAAAGACATTTAAATATTGCATAAGGAAGTGAAAGAAATGAAGCACCTGAAATCTCTGACAGCTGGTGTACGTCAGGTAGGAAACAGCTCAGGGCAGGCTTAGCAAATAGAGACATAATCAAGCAGGAAACAAAAACAGACAAACAAACAAAGAACAAATGTATATAAACTTCTACATAAATGCTGGAAGTTGGGGAAAAATGTCACTGAACTGGAATGTCTAATTTTAAAAGGAAACGTTGTCATTTCAGCTTCTCAAAATTGTGAAATTTTAAATTGGGGCACAATGCTTGGAGAGCTGTGCCCCTTACTCCTGGTGCTGCTGTTACCAGGATAATATCCCATCAAACCTAGGTTAGAAGTCCCACCGTGACAGCAGTTCCTCCTGGGCAATGTTCCTGTGTTCTCCGCTTGGCAGCTACACCAAACACACAGCCACCGTGTCAGCTGTCTGCAACTTGAATTTTGAGACATAGAAAAACCTACAGTAATGTGTAGCTTTGTCTTCCATTGCAATAATCTCAGTGAAGGATTTTGGCAGGTCCCCAACTCACTAACAATGTTATTTCTAAGGATGAACCAGCCTTTAATAAGAAATTGAGTTTATTGATACAGGGGAAAACAAATTTCTGTTGTTCTTCTCTACAATCTTAGTTCTAAGGAAACACTAACCCCATTTTTCAATAATTTGCAACTAATCCTTAAACAACTGTTACATTGTTAACAACTTAAATAATTAATCACAGAATAGCTGAGATCGGAGGCACCTCTGGAGATCACCCAAGTCCAGGGTCAGCTAGAGCAGGGTGCCCAGGACTGGCCAGTTGGGTTTTGAGTATCTCTAAGGATGGAGGCTCCATAATCTCTCCTGTGCCAGCATTCAACCACCTTCACAGTAAAAAAGCATTTTCTTATGTTCATAGGAATTTCTCGTGTTTCAATTTGTGTCCATTGCCTCTTGTCCTGTCACTGGGCACCACTGAGTAGAGTCTGGTTCTCTCTTCTTTGTACCCACCTATCAGATATTCATAAACATTCATAAGATCCCCGTTGAGCCTTCTCCTCTCCAGGCTGAGCACTTCCAGCTCTTTTGGCCTCTCTTCCTACAACAGATGCTCCAATCCTTTAATCATCTTCGCTGCCCTTCACTGGACTTGCTCCGGTAAGCCCACATCTCCCCTGTACTGGGGAACCCACAACTGGACACAGCACTCCAGATAATGCCTCTCCAGTGCTGAGATAAGTGACAGTGGCCTCGCAAATGACATTGGCCAGCTCCCTCAGTACTCGTGGGTGCACCCGGTCAGGTCCCATGGACTTGTTTACATCCAATTTGTTTAAATGTTCCTGATTTTAACCCGATCGTCCCCCACTGCAAGAAGGGGGAGTCTTCCTTGTGACAGACTTTCTGGGCTCAGGGGGCTGGGGCTCCTGAAGGCTGGTCTTCATGAGGACTTAGACTTGTGGCGAGCTTTCAGTTTTATCAAGGGTCACTGCTGGGTAGATAAAAGCAAGACCAGCAGTTGACTGAAAGCTGGTCATTGCTTTATCACTAATATTAGTCACAAATTACACAAAACCTCAGTTAACATAAGCTACCAGACGGCCACTCCAGCAGCCCCTTCAGAGCCAGATTTCCAAAAGCTCTTGGCATCCTGCAAGTCTTGCTCACTATATGCACGGAGCAGTAACCCTCACATTGCACCTATGTAGCATGTTCTCCCTCTATATATGCTTTTTTTACTGAGTCGAATTTGCTGATTTTGGTGGAACAATAAACTATCTCCATTACTGCTGCAGAAACACTTTGAATGAGCTGAAAGCTAATGATGGACTGAAACTGTGTGGACCATAAAAGGAATTCAGTTCACACTAACCTTTTGGATTAGCTTTATCCCAGCAGACATTATGAAACCTATAGTGGGTTAAAACCACCAGCTAATTCAGGGTCCGAGTAAGAGAGGAAGAACTCCAAAAGTAACATGCCACAAGAGAGAGCAAACAGCTCCAAGTACAGCAGTTCCCACCATCCTGTGGGGCATCGGTGGCAGCATTTCCCAGTTCTCCTTGACTGCACAACCAAAATGAGACACAAGCTCAAGGAGAGGAGGACTCTCAGTTAAGATACTGCACTGCACTCGGGTCATTTCCACGCTGCCTCACCAGGAGATACATGGGCATGGACACCGAAGCCAGGGTCCCCATCCCTTCCTCACCTCTGTTGGTGTTCGTTACTTGTCGGTATTTCCAGAGAGCCACCCTCCTTAAGCTTGTCTGAGCAGCAGTGTGGGTGAGAGATGGGACCTTCTTGGTTGCAAAGCATCCAGCTACATGTAAGAGCCACAGCTGCAGATGTTTAAATACAAGTCTTCCATTTAAAGCTGCTCTGAATTTCACTGTTTCTTAACACCACATAAGACACAATTTATCATTTTCCATAGAATAAAATTCTCTCTCCCCTTTTTTTCATTTGCACTCTGTAAGTACTTAATTTTTTAAATTAATGAGTAGCTAGGTATGACTGGGTGATTTATTTAAATATTAGCATAATTTCCATGAACAGTTTTATCCTTTTTATAAACAGGAGTCCTATCACAATTCAGAAATATTTAAAAGGCCATCAGGGTTGTAAGGGTAGCTTTCCTGCGTACAGTAACAGGTTCTTATACTGTGCTTATAATCCATCTGTGTATCTTCCTCCTTTTTAATACACCTTGCTCTGCAATACCAAGGTGCCATCTGTATCTCTTCTTTAGGCTCAGTTGTTTTTCTCCCTTCCCAATTATATCTACACACTAAATCTTTTAAACCTCTATCCAATCTGCAACTTCATTGGCTCAAACTAATGAACAGAATTTTCTAATTCCCTTATGATAATCCTATTACCTGTCCAAAGCTATTTCTGCAAGGGTCATCATTACACAGAAATGTAAATCTGAGACCAGGTCTATCTGTGGTCAGTTGTAATCCAGCTCCTCTCTTGGAAACCACCAAGGACATTTGTCAGCGCTCGGAAAAAGCCGAGCTGAGCGACTGAGCCTCTCAGGTAGAGTGATTTGTATGTCGGTTGCCTTTCGAGTTTTATTTTAGTAGGGGAATAAAATAGGGTGTTTCAAAGATGGCCACAGCTGCTAAAATTTATTAGCAGTGTATTAAATGTTCTAATAGCTAAACTTAACTGATATGGTCTCTCAGTAGAACCTCACCTTTGGCATCAGGCTGAAATGTAGCTGTTGAGATAAAAACTAATGCCAGATTTCCAGTTAAGAATTTGGCAGGCTGTTTTGATTAAGCTGAGAATAACAAGCTATGAGAGTTGTCATTATTCATGCTTTAAATAAATACAGGTTTTGCTCTAGCATGAACAGTAAGGGGTGCTGTTTGGGGAAGTCATTTTGGGGAAGAGGAAATATATTAGAAATCTGACCCCTGAGCTGCTGATGGTGTGTGCCCAGGCTATTAGAAGCGACACCTATGTCTAATTTAACAGAGCTTTTATATTCCTTGCGTGGAATCCTATCTCTATTTGATTTTGCCATTGATTTAATTCAAAACAGGATTTCTGCTCTTTTGTAAACTATCTTTGAATACTAACCTGTATATAAGAATCTGCAAGAGAATATAAACACACTATTTCTTCTGTCTGTACTGGGAGGGAGTTCTGTGCTCTGGTGAAGGGTGAGTGAAGGGCTCAAATGTCTGCGATAATCCCCAGAAAATTTTCATGTCTGGGACCGTCGTTTTCAGACCCTTCAAGAAACTCTAAATCCTAACTTTAGAATAAATCCTTCTTACCCGGGTATCTAATTTCAGGCTCAGAATTTTCTTGCAAAGGAATGTTTTGGTAAGTATAAACATTGGTGTGAAAGAATAATAAACCAAATGTACTGGATAAGAAATTTCGCTATGTAGCTGGTGTGACAGCATTAATTTTAGGCAGGTTGCAAGTATGTAACTAAAGGTATAAATGATCTGTTACATGAAAAGATGAAGAAAATGTCCCTGTCTAGCTGGTGAGCCTATCTACTTTGAGGGCAATCTACTATTGACAGCAGTGGAAAAAATCGTCAGGTCCACAGTTCAGTGGAGATGCAGAGACTGCTTTACTTACCTATCAGTATTTTGCTGTTCTCAGTGGCACATCTTTGTCATTTGTACTCAGATTTGGAAGTGGGCATATGAACAGCCATTTAATATATATATACACATGTATGTCAATCCTTAGAAAATAACCATAATGTAAACAAATGAAGAAAACTTAGTATATGTAACAGTCCACTAAACCCCCATTTTTTGATATTGAGAGATTGCTTTCTACAGCCGAGACCCCCAGAAGATAAGCGTGTTGTGAATTGTACAGGTCTAAGTGGTCAAGAAACCTCGGGGCAAAATTACATTTTAGATTCTTGCTTCCAACCTGCTTACAAAAACAAAATGATCTTCACAATCAACAGCTTTACAAGTTTTCTGCAAGTAACTGAAATTTTTTTGACAGGAGGGAACAGTTTGAACATAAAGTCACTTTTCTGCAGCTGATATAGACCAGATTGCTAGAATTATACGTGAATACTTCATCCTATTTCAGAATGGGATTTTAAGATGATCTCCGTTATAAATATTAATGTCTAATCCTAGCAATTCTAATTACAGCACAGCTAAAATCATGGGGAAATGCATTAGGGAATGAAAGATAATAATCAAAATACTACAACTTGAGAGCAAATTGCATAGACGATCATAAAGATGATTGCTATATGCCAGTATATGCAACTACTGGTTTTCAGTGATAAAGGGCATTCGTCACTAGCAGCAACGGATCTTGAAGCCATCACAGGGTTCCCTTATTCCTAATTTACAAAGTGCAAAAACCCTACAGGTATTTTACATCTTCAAAATAATCATGATGCCACCTGTTCATATCCTCATCTCAACTGCAAAGTTTTTTCCTGGGTGAATTACATTATTAAAGGTCATCGTTGCCCCTTTCCAGCCCTCCAGAAGAAAAAGAAAAAAAAAAAAGAGCAAAGAGAGCACCAATTCAGAAAAAAGGGTCTGACTGATACAATCAGTAGCCCCACCTCAGTGGGGAAATAATTGTCAATAAATATCGCACTAGACTGGATTACAGGGATTAGTCATCTCAGTTGTGCAGCTAACTGCAGTTATAGGAGGCTGCGATTCTCGCTATATGCAAAAGCTGTGCAACTTTAGAATAGTCTTAAATGCAGAAGACACAAGAACTTATAAAAAATCTACATCACCCTTAAATTTCCACCCCATCTTTTAGACCTGTTGTCTTCTTAGACCACTTTCAGGTAGCCAGTGGTATAAAACCAGAATAACAAACCCATATTCCACAAGCCACCTGTGGACAAAAAACCCTTCAGAGACTGTACAACACTGGTTAGACACTGGTGAGCAAGGAGAGAAAAGAAAAATCAGGTTGCCTCCATGATTTGGTATGTTTAACATAGCAAAAGGATGCAGGCAACTCAGCTGGAGAGTCTGGTAACTAGCTTTCAGTGTTATCCCATCTTAAACTACGTAACAGACATTTTAAGGCATATGGCTAACCACGGTTAGACTGAATTATAACCTTAATACTGAATTCCTTGAATGAGCACAAAGATTTAGCCTGAGTCCCAATACAGTGAAATGTTTCTCACTGACTTAAATGTAAGCTGGAACATGCTATAAATCAACACAGAGAACTCCGTTATATTGCAACGAGCATGCACTGCAGTTTTTGCCTTTAATGTTCAATGCCTATGGAGTTCAAGTGAAAGCTGTAGAGCAATTTTCACAATCAGTATCCTAGTACAGAGCAATTTCTATTCTGCTGCTAACTGGAAGGAAGATATCAAAGAACTATGAGTAGAAGAGCATAAAATGAAAGAGAGAAATGGGGTCTACCCAATACCAGGTATGAGCAGAGTTGGCCAAAATTAGAGGAATAGCACTTTCTGGGTAAAAGAACAAAAATCAAAACAGAACAAAAAAATCCCCTCCAACTATTTCAGGTGAAAGACTGTGAATTCATGTCACCTCTTGTATTATTTTTTTTAAGCTGAAATGAAACATTTCAATTTTTCATTGGCATTTTCATTTTGGACAGACATGCAAGATGAGGGCAACAACAAGTAGAGGAAGTATGATAAGCCTGAAAAATAGCTCCATATATTTGCCTGCCAACATAAGAAACTGTTTTTGATGACCCAGAACCCCTTCCACTCCAACAGCCACAGATAATAGAAGAGAAAGAAGGAAAATGCAAGAAATCACAGTGAGCAAATGCCACATAGTTTTTCTCACTGCATTCAATCAGAGGAAGGGATCGCAACGTTGGGGGAAGGGTGATTCCTGCAGAGAGAGCTAAGCTGGGCTTTAATGAACCATCTCAGCTGCTCTGAGCAAAGTACCTGCTGCATTACAAAACTCCACATGGTCAAAGCCCCTCCAAGAAATTTCCAAATTACAACTCTTCTTACCTAAGCCAGCCATCCGAATAAGGCTCTGTGAACTGTAACAGCAGCAGTGACTTCAGCCTAAACTCAGCCACGCTGGGTGGCAGATTCAATTCTTGGTCTTTCTCAGCCTCATAGAAAACTGTTGGCTAACAGGTCTTGCACACAACCAGGTGAAAATGTGTTATCAAAGTTGTTCTTAACAAAAACTATTTCACTTTTTTTTTTTTTAATTGTTTCAGTGTTGATGAGAACTTCCACAAAAGCAGCATCTTTTTTTTGAAAACATTAAAGTAATAAATTCAAAGAGCATCCTGAAATTAAATTTGTTTCTATTTGCATATCCTCGCCATTTCAGTAGTACAGGCTCTTACAAACTGATTCACATTTGAACTGTTCTATTGGGACAGTTAATGCTGTAACAGTCATTTATCATGTAAATACAAATAACTGACATCATAGTACTCTGAAATAGCATGTTTTTTCTCTGATTTATGATACTCTCTTGTTTTGTATCTGAGCCTAATTCTCCCCAAAAGGAGAGCGAGTGCTCTCACATGCATTCACATCTTATTCTTTAACACCGGAGAATCCACAAATAGAGCTCCTTTAAGTGCTGAAGCCACAGCAAAAAGCTTTTAGACACCAAAATCATTAGGAAAAAAATCCTAGAAAAATCAGATTTCGTTACTTCTAGTGCTCACAGAATTCCTCTCCTTTCCCAAGTACAGCACACTGCACACGGCTGCTACTCCATCCACTACCCATGTCTGCTGCAGCTAATTCCACAGCTGCAGTCAGGTTCCTACAGCGGCTCAGGTTTAACCCAATGTTACCCTCTGCTGCAGAAACAAATCCAGAGGGAGGAGAAAAACCACCATCAGAACTCCTTCGGTATCTCTTGTTCTTACTTCTCTTGATCCTATGACCAGCTGCTGCAAACAGAAGAGGTCAGGACCTGGCTTATCTTATCATGTCAGCCACAATGGCAAAGACATGGGGCTGCTCTGACACTTTGCAGAAGGTACTTAAATCCTGCAGCAACTTCCTACAATGCAAGGAATATTGCGTTCAGACACTTACCACTCATTTCCTATTTTATTCAGAAGAAACTTGTGCTGTTGAGTATATTTTCCATTTACCCTTAAGATTAGCACTGAGGAACCA
Source organism: Aptenodytes patagonicus (assembly GCF_965638725.1). Lineage (NCBI taxonomy): Eukaryota > Metazoa > Chordata > Aves > Sphenisciformes > Spheniscidae > Aptenodytes > Aptenodytes patagonicus. Next base: position 47,036,111 of record NC_134953.1, read on the forward strand.
AAGGAATTCAGGCATCTTTGCCCATACCTAGGACTACAGTATCTGTGATACTGTTATTTCTTGGGTTTTGCATTTTCACATCATGCAGGTGACAGTAATGCTTCACCTGGGCTTTGCTCCAGATTCTGTTCCTAGGAGGTAAATTGGCATTTGAGCACTGTATTGGTGTGTGCATCATGCTGGTGTGCACATACGAAGGGGATGAAATGAATCAGAGGCATTTACAGTAAGATCTTTTCCGATAAGATAATTTTGTTCCCTTCATTTTCCTTTTCCCTTCTTTTCCCCGACTCTCCCCTAAGCAAACAAGCTTCCTGGTACCTCCTGCTGCTTGTTACTACAAGCCCTTTTCTGCTGATGCTCTTTTCTTGTGCTCAGATGAATGTTAGAAGCCTTCAAGAAAAGATCACTGTTAGATGGCTGCAGCCAGACTGGCTTCTTATGAGGTAATACAACTGTAGCATGACCATGGGGAAGGCTAAAATATTCGGAATTAATTTCAGGATAGAGCCATGGCAGACCCTGTGAAGGGAGTCTTAGAAACAACTAACTGTACACAGAAAAACTGGCCCAGAATTTGCACTCCGGTTGCTACATAAATAAAAGCAAGTCCCAGGGAAAGGATTTACTATGCTGTTTATCTGAGCTATGTTTTGGAGCAGGATAGGAGAAGCATGTGTTTTAAGCCATCGGCCTTTTCTCCAAATTGTGACATTTATTTACATGTTCAGAGAAACTTGTGTAAATGCCTTAGTTGCTGCATAACTGCAACCCCAGTTTGCTTTGTTCTGGTCTGCAAAGGAAGCAAAAACATTAATTCTAATTTTATGCAGTTTTACAAGCCACATGTAAAGCTATTTACAATTTAGCTGGTGAAAGTTCACCATTTATAATTAAGAGTCAATCACAGGATCCAAAGAAAAACATGAAGCCTCTGGAATGACACCAATGGTATAACAGTTCTGTGCAGGAAAGGGATAAACCAGGAAGCCATGGACCTGATGTAACCGCTGCAGGAGTTAGAGCTCTCTAGGGCTCTCTGTGGCCACACGATATTGTTGGCTTTGGCTTTCATCTTCTGATTAATAAAGGTAACAAGAGGAATACATTCCAACTATTGCTTTTACTTCATGCAGATGTAGTTGCCACAGGGATGTCAAGATCACACAGTGGAGACGACGTTATTTCTGATATTGCAAGCAAGGGGGCCAGGCAACCCTATAGCACACACTGTGAAGTTGGCAGCTGGCTGGAACAGGACTTGGACGTCCATCATCTAATCAATTACTTTATAAAAGGTTACTGCATTTTTTGGTAAATGGTCATGTAAAAAAAAAAAAGCATTCTGTTGTAACACATCCAGCTGGCAACAGCTTTACAGTTCAACAGAGGAAATTTTTTTCTTCTAATTTGGATATACTGACCCAACTCAAGATTGCCTGCGGCCTCCTCACAGTGTCTTTGCTGCCTTTTGACAAATACAGATATACCACTTCCACATGTGGATCTTCCCATTTAAGATAAATATGGAAATTAATCCCCCAAACTAGCAAGTTTCACTTTCTGCTCTGTAACGGGAAGACAATTTTGCATCCAATAGCTGCACATGTAGATAGCTATACATGTGTCAGTGTAATTGTCAGGAGAGAAGAAAAACATTTTTTTATTCATATTTCTGCACGCGTAAGAAACATTAGTGGATGGTTGGGAGGAGAGATCACAGAACTGTAGAACCATCCCACCTTTAGGTAGTGGCTCTTCCCATATTAATAGAGTGGCTGAAAGCTATTAATACAGAATGAATATCCACTTGATAATGTAACAGCCAGGAGGATGGGAGATTCACACCAGCCTAACCCAAATCACCTATGTTACACAGCTAGTCTCTCCAGCTGAAAAAGGCAATACAGACTCATTTTCTGCAAAGCCACCTGGAGGGCTTACCCCCACATATTGACTAGATAAAGTTGAGAAAAACTAACTTCCCATTGCTGGTGCCTTAAGTTAAATGCCTGTAACAAGATGATGTGAACAACTGACTCTGTCAACTCTTCTAAAACATGGAGATGTGCTCGGTGGAGCCTCGGGACACTTTACCAGAAAGGTAAGAAAGGAAATGGAAGAACAGCAAGCACCTGGCAGTCACAAGCGAGTCCTACAGGAACAGCTCCAAGGCAGCAGGCTGGAAGACAAGAAATTCTTGAGAGCACAGGTTAAAGATAGCTCCTTCATCGATGTCCCTTTCCTTACCGTAGCACAGTCTTACTTGGTCTGCTTTGACTTACTTTACTCTTGAATCATCACCGCAAGACATACGTAAATCTAATTAAACTGCCAAGAAGTTAATAAATACTCCCTGTCAAGAGCTACTGCCCTAGTTTGCCCAAAGCATTAGATGCTGCACTCTGTCCAATGGGGGTGAGTAGGTCCAGCTGCAGAGAAAGGTACTAATTCAGTGTTAAGAGCATCAGAATTGGAAGAAAATAGAACTTTTCAAATGATGGGAAAGCAGCAAACAAAGTCTTCACACATCTCTGAGGATGCATGTTAATGCTCAGAGAAAGCCAGGAATGAAGAATACATGAATTTGAAAGCTGTCATGAACAACTTTTATTTTTTAATTGCTTAATTCTCTCAAATTTGAGAGGAAGACTGCTTAGGTAGACCCTGCATTTATAGGGAGCCTGTTGCCTAGGTCAAGCCTGCCTTTTGCAGATAATGATAACAAAGTGTAGATATGAAGAAAGCAAAAGCAAGAATTCCTACTGATTTACGGTTACAAATACACATTTGAAAAAAACTTCAACCAAGCTAAGAAAAAAAAAAAAAACAACCTACACCAGAATAAAATATTATCATTTCTGAGCAAAACCTATTTTCCTAACTGTTTTCTGTGAGCAATTTTTTGCAGATCCAGAGCCTCAGGAGGCATTCTTGGTCAAGTCCTACCCCAAAACAGTCGGTGGATGTTCTCCCAACTTCACAAGTTTTGACTCCTCCCAGCCGTCCCCTGCAGGCACCCTTTTTTGTTTTTTTCTTTTGATGGAAAGGCACAGTAAGAGTCTGTTCAAAGTCCCTACAGGGTACTACTTCTTCTAGATCTTTACGTAACCTCACAACAAATCTAAGTTTCTTCCCTTTTCCATAAAATGCTGGCCATCAACCTCTCTAAATGCCTGTCTCCAGTCACTGCTAGAGTTACAGCTCTGACATGAGTGATTTTTGACAAATTATAGGGAAAATATGCACTGCCAAACATCTGTTGAGCTTGGGGGGGGGGGGGGGGAACACATATAAAATCTCTCCTCGGGGCTTCTGCCATTTATCATGCCTTTGCTAATTACACAGCAATAAACTCCAACTAAAACTCTGACGGACATGTCAATTCTAGCAAGCATACAGATGTTTACTTAGAGTTTAGAAATTAAATATGTACTTGGACATCACCTGAAAGCTCTGTCCTGACTTTCAGAGTACCGTGGTGAAATGCTCAATCCATCTGACAAATCAGGCCAGGCATTGAGGTTAAACATGGATTGAGGTTCATGCCCTTAAATATCTGTGTTTGAAAACATTGGCTGTTCTGCTTTCGCTTCAAATAGACATGTTCTTTGTGTCCAGCCCTCTTCTTCCACCCCACTTGATATATCCAAGTTTTTTTAAAAAGAAAATAAATGAATAATAGGTTTCCTGACAGAATAATAAAAAAAAAAAAAGGTTGAATTCATCACAATAGTAACAACTATGTAACCACTCCAACAAATATGTAACATGCTCCAAAAATTCAAATTCTGAGTTTCAAAAGACAGTCACCATTTAATATACAAAATCAAGCTTTTTCAAATAAAAAATTGTGGTTAATGATAATTGAAATTTGACATTATTAATGTCAACTAATATTTTTTCTGAAATAATAAAACAAGTCCTGTTTTAAAATATCTGCATTCTGCCTTTCCATACAAAACATAGTGGTACTGTGGTAGAAGCGAAGCTGATTGATGTGAAAGACGTTGAGCTAATTTCCCGTTTCAGAGTGAAATCCAGAAATAAATGTGCAATCCATAAAAGACAAATTATTTCTGGTGCATAATTATAGGCCAAATTTTGAAAGACAAAAAAAAAAAGAAAAAAGAGGAAGAGAAAGGGATTTTTTTAAAATCCTATGATTTTTAACCTAACACAATGCTGAAGCCAGGGGTAGTCACATAGGGAATTTCCTAATTGGCAAAGCTTTAAGGATAAATTAAACATTGGACTGCATCTATTTAAAGTGTTTCCATCTCACAAATAAAGAACAGCATAACTCTCCTAAAGCGGATAGAGCAAATAATCCAATCCCATAACCCTCTAATCAGTCATAGTGACCTGCAGAGAAGCTTGACGGCTTTCTACGTCAACCCATCCTGGTTTCTATTTTCTTCCTATCGCATGACCTCTTCTTTAAGCAAATAAAGTCCCGTTCCAGTGTTTTGAAATTATGCTTTTTCCCCAAACACAGTGATCTAATCACTACATGATACACCATGTTTTTCCTTTAGGTAAGCCCAGGAAATTTCCATTTATCCATATAATAAGCCTGTCTTTGCACATCTGGGTTACACACCACCGGTGCAAGCAGTCAAAGCAGGCAACTGCGGCTCTGAAGGCTGACTCTTAAATCTGTATTTACCCACCTTCATGTAAGGGACCTGATTGCCTCTGAGTGTAAAGGGAGCTGCAGGTACTCCATGTTTTCGACTAGCAGCTATCTGGCTCAGTGCCTGACAGTCGTCATCAGGAGCAGATCACTAAAGGTGCTTACGGCTTTCGGCTCCCTTTGCAACACTCGGGCAACGGGTCTGAAATTTGGACCTGCGACCTTGACATTGATTTTGCTTACGTAAATGATGCTAATGCCTCTTGCAAATCTAAATGCATACATGACCAAGGATGGATAACACTCTCGCTTCCCCCCACTTTTTTTTTTTTTTAAAGGGACCACCTGAAAAGCACTTGGTTCATACGATACTGATGTGCCCCAATGCCCTGCCCAGTCTCTTATTCAGAAAACATGCATTTTGACTAACAAGAACTACACAAGATACAGAACATGGCATGAAAAAATGAAGTCTGTTGGAAATGTAGCGCTTTGTAAGTAGCTACGAAAGAGATCACGGCCAGGGCTGAAGCACGCGCATCCTAACCATGCAAATCATGCAAATCCACATTCAACCATTTCTGCTCAGTGCTGCAGATCAGTTTGCAGCACACTGAAGTTACTGAGAAAGTTTCAATGACCATTGATGAGCTCTGGGTTAGGGTCCTTGGAAATCCGTCACTGTTGCTAGCACAGGAGGATGCCTACCCTCCCAAGAGTAGGTGCAGAGCCTCACACACAGAGGACTCGCTTGATTCTGCTACAGTGGCACATTTCCACTGCCTAAGTAGGGTGAACGATGCTTTGTTCCAGTTCCATGTTATTTTACCTGATTCCCCCAAATTCCAGCAACCTGAACATTTAAATCCATAGCTGCTCCTTCTCTTGGCTTGCTTGCTTAAGAAGCTGCCCATCTGCCGGGTAAGTTTGGTGGCCATTATCATCTGACAGAGGGGACAAGGATAAACAGGGAAGAAATTCTGCAAATGGAAACCAGGAAAAACAGGCAAAGAAGCAAGATTCAAATTAGCGCTTGGGTAGAGGGAAATGCTGTTAAAATTCAGATACTTTTTCCAAGAGGCAAGAGCCAAGGGGACACTCCAGGCACATGTACCGGCTGACCAACCACCCACACGTAGCTTGAAACATAAATGTGCAATCACATCTCGCTGACGAAGATCCTTTTCATTCTTCCACTTCCATGAGTTCCCAAAATTTCATACTTCCCAGTTCATAGGCAATGTCCCACCGATCACTGGGGATTAGCAGCATGCTGCCTTATGTAAACCCAGACACAGAACAGCATTTTCAGTGAGATTTGCACATATGGAGCGCAGTAAATTTGTGCCTAGAGCATGTTTATGTTTTGAGAAAAATATTTCTCATGTTTACTTTTTGGACTAGTAGCAAGAACTCTTACTTTAGAAAGCAAGTTTTATTTATTGGCTTTGTCCTTTACAGAATGCATCTTGCCTTTTACAGTTTTAGAGATTTTTTTTTTTTAAATTTCCCTCTCTTCTGTAACTATAATTTACCACTAGAAGACATTATTTTTGTATTTACAGCTGCAATATATTACAAGGATTAAATAAGACTTCATTACAAATACACAGGCACAGTGCTTTCTTCCTGAGCTACCTCAGAAATTCAATATGCGTAAGAGAAAATAGTAAAAAATTTGTAATTTCGGGTAAACAGAAAACTCTCTGTGAAGGCCAAAGGCACAAAATATTTGTTACTAAGTAGAAAGCATTCTTTCATATTGGATAAAAAGGAAACACTTTATAAAACGTCATTTCTATCCTGTAGTAAGGCTGGCCCATCTGGTCTAATGACAACGGAAGGATGAGCATCAGTAATAGGGATTGCTGTTCTTGAGCTACAACAGTTCCAAAGCTCATGGAAATTAAATGGTAGCTTCAGGCATATACTTAGGGTTTGGGCTTTTTTCTGGCTTTTTTCTTACTGAAGAAGTGACTTTTGGGACACAGAAAGGACTCAAATCTCATCTATGAAGAAATTGTAATTTTTACTTTCTTCACTCAGAAAGTCTGACATAGAGACAGGAAAGTAAAGGGGTTACAGAACGATCAGTCTCTTAAAAAACGTATCTGAAGTCACCATATGCATTACAAAATATAGTCTAATAAACTGATGGTCAGAACTAACCAGGAAAATTTTTTTCACCCCATTAGTATTTTTCAAATAAAAATGTAAGGAACAGCTTTCAGTTGTCAAAAACAATGACAAAAGCTAACGAAGATGCAACACATCTTCTAAGTCAGCAATGTTTTCCCCCCACAGAGATCGCTGTTCAACTGGCATGTCACATGCTGTTAAAATGGTGCAAAGGGAAAACTTGAGATCAGTAGCAAAGCTGCTGGTGTCCTGAAAGGTCTGTCGGTACTTCCTTAGAACTAACGGACACAAATAGCTTTAGTGATGATATGTATTATCACTTTCCCATCACTGCACATCATCCTATGTTGCTGTTTGACTTGACAACCCTCCCAGGATATTCTGCTCTCACCAGGAGAGGTAAGACTGCACATTTACATGAAAAAAATAAATTAGGTTTAAAGCAGTAAGGATTTTACAAGAGACGGTTGCAATGGCCAGGGATATACATTCTCCAGCATGCAAGCCCATCCCTATCGAATGCAACCATCCCCACGCAGCTAACTGCTGCCTCTGATCACTGCGCTCCACAAGGCTCTCAGGCTGACTCAGGTTTAAGGGGGTTGTATCAACAGATGACCTTAATGAATTTCTGAAAGACAGCACTGTCAGTCAACTAATTAGGACCAACTTGCAGCTGGGTGCGCAAACATGAGCACTGCAGTCTGTCCGCATGGTTGCAAAGTGCAGCTGCTCTTACGAGAGCTGCTGTCTGGCACAGAGGGACGGCTCTAGCTGTCCCCACTGCCAGGCACACCGGATTTCAGTGCACCTGTAAAGCCAGGGAGGTGGCAACTTTAGATCTGAGACACCTTGTGAGGGGTCATTACAAACTGCTCTGTTACGCTATCTGCTTTACTGTCTCAGCACTATGTACTGACATTTCCTCATGGAGGTACTTCCACAACATGCTCCAGAGCTTGTAGCACCCACATTTCTCCAAATACTAGGAACCTAATTTTTTCTTTGGAAATTGCTGCATGCCCAGCATATAAAAGAACACTACCCCACCACCCAAAAAACCTCCAACCAGCAACAAAAAAAAAAACCCTGTCTAAACCCTTCACAAGGATGTGGGAGAATTTCCTACCCTGGTGATTGCCCATTTTTGCCCACACGCTAAACGCAATAGCTTACACCTTTTTCCACTGCACTTTCTTGAAAGGAAGAGTATGTACTACTGGAGAGCCAGCTCACCCTATAACCGAGCTTCCCACGGATCACCTTGCAGTTACATGTTCATATGCCCTTGTCTTCAGGTGCCTAATTGGGAAACACCTGGCTTGGATGGCCTAATTCTCACAGCGCCAAGATAAGAACGATAAATATTCATAACTCCACTGAGCGGAAAGGAGAATGGTTTGCGTGACTTGCTCCAGGCTCACAGCCTGACTCAGTCACAGGGCCAGGATTAAGTTTTAGGAATTCCCCACTCCCAGGTCTATGGTCAGCTTACCAGCCCGTACATCGTCAGGATCGTTACCTCATGCCATGCTCCAGAAGAATGGTGAAACGCAGCTTTCCATGCTGTTAAGATTCACCTAATCTTTTCAGATTTATTAGGTACAACAGATCAGTAACAGAAACTTTATGGAGAACTTTCATTTGTTAAGCAATCAGTTCCCATCTCTAATGTTTCACCAAAAGCGTGGTCAGTTTTCTGGTTCGAGAGAAACCTGCAGTTTCTTTCTGCAAAAGACTGCTTAAGTTTCCTATCCTGATTTTTAGTGCCTTTCAGGGCTAAAAGCTATGAAACAGCAAAGCATACAGAGAATCAAACCCTCTCTTTCTTCACGGAACAAAGAAAATCCTCAGCATCAGCAGAGAGAAGAACTTTTTGTAGATATCTATGTAAGTCACAGGAATGACTTACAAGGCTTTGACCCAGCATATCCACATAGCAATCCATCACCGACATAACAAAAATTTTTACTTTTGCCTATGTGAGAAGGGATTAGCTTCATATTTCTATTTCAGAATTGACTGAATAGCAATTGATCCGGTAATCTGGATCTATGTACTGACAACAATCTATTTACAGTTCTATCTACAGAAAGATTTTATATTAATAAAGTATAATTCATTACCTGCTTTTCTTCCAAACTTATCTGCAATGCATCCCACAAGTTTTGATTGCCACGAGTACATGTATGGAATAATTTATTCTCACATTTACTAATTAGCTTTAGTCCCAATACACACAGGAATCAGATTCCTTGTGTCTTGCTCAGCTGTTATTCCACTTTATCCCGTGATGCTGGCAGGTAAAAATGAAGGTGCATTTCCTCTTGTGCGTACATGCTACAGCACTAACATCACTCTAGTCTAACTCACCAGTAGCTATTAAATACAGCATTCATGGCACTATAACATCTTGGCATTTGCTTGAAGATGTGAAGTCAAATAAAGCTTACTTTAACATCTGAACAGCTAAAACTAGTCTAGACTAAATGGGAGCACTCAAATCATCTGCCTTAAGACTCCTGTGGACACTTTTTCACATTAGAATTACAATTTTTGACTGAAAAGGAAACTTGTGACTGACGTGCAACATGAGAAAAGACTCAGCACTATGTGGTGGCAGAGCTCGTGCAGAGGGCTATGTAGATGTCTATCAGCAGTGTAGTAAAAATGCATGTGAAGAATTGGTACTTTTCTCCCCCAGTATATCCTCCTGAAACAGATAATTGATCTTCTCAAGAAAGCTGCAGGACCCCAAGAATATTTACTGTGACTTTTGGGAACCAGCAGAACATCAGCCTGACCTTGAGAGCTCGATGCTTTGGCCAAACCCTGCTGCTCTGTAATGCTCTGAGACCACCCAACTGGGCTCATCTTGTCGATGGGAATACATGAAGGGAAACGTCTCCTCTTCCCTCAAAGAACAGTGGTTCTATCTTATCCCTCAAAAAGTCCACCGTAAAAGATAAAAAGGGTGTTGCTTGAGTACTTCTGTACCACAGTGCCCTGTGATTGCCGTCTGGCTCCTTGGGTTGCCTTATGTATAGAACAGGTGGAATAAGAAAGTGATTTTGATTTATAACCCCCGTATTTTTTTCTGTTTTGTAACAAACAAGGCCCAGCCAGTACAAGCAGTCTATCTCCAGGATGTTCAGAGGTCTCTTGCCCAACAGGTTCAAATACTTGGCTCCATCTTCTGTTTGAAAAATGAGCCATTCAGGCAACCCTTAAAAATAAATACTTAAAAGACTTGGGAAATTAATAGGTTCCTGATTCCAAGGGGGATTAAAGAAAAAAAAAAGAAGAAAATACTCACTACAAATTCTCATTGCAGAAAGTTTTACAACCACTATTTCACACCATGTTCCCAATATTCTCTGATGACTGAGAAGGAACAGTATAATGAAGAAACCCTTGCCCAGGCACTTTCAGTAAGAATCTGGCCAGACATCTTTTTAGAGACGGACATATATCCTAATTGCTTTTTATGAGACAATGAGAAACTCTACAATTATCATGTGTATTTTGATCTTCGCTGATACCTAACAGCTGCAGGAAATTACACACTGCGCTGTACCTACTGTAAGCTTATCCCTTTTCTATCCTGTTATTAACTGTTCTCCTTTTTGAACTTGCAGCGTCTCCTACTCCAGCCATCAAAATGGAAGAAAATGCCAACACCAGCTTCGAAGAAGATTTTGAAGGACAGGCGACACACACAGGCAAGGAAATTAACTGCATTTTTTTTTTTCCTTAAAAATAATCTAAACCGTCCCTGTTCACTGGGGAAGCCCAGAATTCAAGCAGATCCAATTGGTTTGCCAAACCCCTTGCACAGAAACGTAGGCTCCAAAGCCAATGAGAACGTATTTTGGAGTAAGTGACACCCCTCATGGAAGGGCATGTAACACCAAACTGATCTTTGTGCCAATACTCCTCATACCTGAAGCAAATGGCAAATGCAGAAGACACCTGAAGAAGCCACCACCAACAATGGCCCAGTGCAGCTCGTGTTGGTTTATTGCTTCAGTCATGAACAATGGCATTTCTTCTTCTGGGGAAAAGAGAAGAAAACAAAACAGCAACAAAACACACACCCACATGCTAGAATAAGGTTACAAGGTTTCACTATAAAGGCTGAATTATTTTTTCCTTCTTATAGAAGGAACATTCAGTGCTAGAAGTGTACCTATAAATCCTTTCGGCAAACACAGCATATCATTTAAAAGTTTTAAAAGCATCCTTGCTCAGAATCACAATTCTTTTTAATCCAGCACTCAATCACCATGATTTTTATGAGGATTGACATCAGCTCTACAGACAGGTATCACTTCATTCCACTATCATTCCTTTTCTGTGCTGCAGGGCTTCTTTTTCTTTGTGCTATAATAAACATAGCTCTTGTAATAACTCTTTTTGGGGTTCTTTCCCAACCAGCCTTGCTGCTGTTGGCCAAGATTATTTTATATATATATTTTTTAGGGACCCAAATGTAGGGCGCTACATTCACACCTGGGCTTCGAAATAGTTCCGGAAATCAGGCTACTGCACACTTAATTGCTATCACTATGCCAAGAAGTTCAGGCTAATTCCTGCTTCGGAATCTTGTTTGCAAAAGATCGGTTCACCTTCCCTTTCCACCGAGGGGTGTAGTGCCTTGAGCCACCACTTCAAGATGTTGAAATTTAATCCAAAACAGACTCTTGGCAGCTGGCAACACCACATGTCTCTCACGAGAGGGAGAGCTGCTTACCTAGCCTTTTAAATTTCCTAAACTTCACCTCTGAAAACACTGAAAAATTCCTTGGTTTTGCTTTATAATCTAAGATGCGGATTAAAATGTTTGATTTTGAAAAGCACGACTGGAATTTTGAATTGAAAAGACCTCCCCCCCCCCGATCATTTCAAAATTTGGAGCTGTTTGATTAAAGCATTTAAAGAGCAAGATCTGCATTACAATCAGAATTATCATAGCATTGCCTTACAGGTTACTCTTCCAGTGGAACAGGTATGGGTTTAAAAAAAAACAAACCACCAAAAAACCACAAAAAAACCCAAAACAAAAAAACTTGTGTCCTGTATTCTTAGTTTTACTGTCAATATATTAAAATAGTCCTTATGCATGTTATGTATTCAAAGACACTGTCTACAAAGAAATGCAAATGTACTTGTAAGAAACACTGGCTTTGGCCAAAACATCAGTTTTAACAGGTTTTGACATCCTCATCCTTGTTAACTATTCACATAGTTCACCAAAATCCTTTTACAGGCTCCTGGTTCATATGAACCAGACCACCAAAGTGATCCAGGTTAGAAATAAAACTCTTTCTTTCTGTTGGAGGCTAATATAACACATTGGTCCCACAGCTCTGGTTTTCAGCTCTCCTGGAAAGTGCTCTGGAAGGAAGAGGTGTAGATGGATAAACTGCAGCACAGAAGGACAAACGAGCAAAGGGCAGAAACTTCTTAAGACAGCTTCTCACCTAACTTCATCTCTCTTAGGTCCTAAAGGCGTGATCAATGACTGGAGGAAGTTTAAATTAGAAAGCGAAGACAGAGACTCCTTATCCTTGAGCAAGAAAGAAATTCTTAGACAAATGTCTTCACCACACAGATCTTTCAGTAAAGATGATAAAGACACCAGAGAGAGATTCTGCCGTAAGGTAAGAGAAGAAAAGCAAAATTTCATTTTGATTCCATATAAAACATACCAGTTATAAGCTTGAAAACCCTGAATTTGCCAGACTCAATTCCTTTGCAGCTTAGCAGAGCTCACACAATATGGACAGAACAAATGCACCATCTATCTAGTCCTCTCTCAAGCAAAGTATAGCTTCAGTAAAATAAGCAGTATATTTCACAACAACATACCACACAACACAGAGTTTGACCTTTCTTCCTCCATTCCCTACCTTGATGCTCTATCCTTGGTTAAGGCAACTGAAAATTTTTAACATGCTTAAACCCCTGCTAGTCAGGATAGAGCTCTGAGCCTGAACGTCACTCATTACCATTTACCCATTCTGAAAGAGGGGGACCCAAAACCCAAAAAAACACAGGAATTGAACTTTGACCCCACTACAGTCACTGGCAAAATTCCCACCAACTCTGGAAGATCCAGAAGTTTTTGCCAAATATGGCAACTGCCTTCTATACCATCAAGTTGACATGCAAGTATTAAGACAGGATCTTCACCTGCCTCTTGAAGAGACCTTCCAGAGTCACTGTAGGAAGTGACTGCTCTTCTGGCTAAGCTTTCAATGCAATGTTCTTTAGACAACAACTTAGTCTCTTCCTGTTTCAGCACCAACAGACGACTACTTATTAATATAACATTCTCTCAATATTCACAGATGAGCATGCAGGAGTATGAATTAATTCATGATGAGCAAGAAGATGAAAGTTGCCTACAAAAATACCGCAAACGCTGCATGCAGGATATGCACCAGAAGCTGAGTTTTGGGCCGAAATACGGTTATCTGTGTGAGCTGCAGAATGGGGAACAGTTCCTGGAAGCCATTGAGAAAGAACGTAAAACTACCACCGTCATCGTCCACATTTACGAAGATGGCATCAAGGGCTGCGATGCTCTCAACAACAGCTTGACCTGCCTGGCGGCCACGTACGCCACCGTGAAGTTCTGCAAGATCAAGGCCTCCAACACGGGGGCTGGAGACCGCTTCTCAAACGAAGTGCTTCCCACTCTACTTGTCTATAAGGGTGGGGAGCTTCTGAGCAATTTCATTAGCATTTCTGAACAATTCAATGAGGATTTTTTTGCTGTGGATGTGGAGTCTTTCCTAAATGAGTATGGGCTGCTACCTGAAAGGGAGCTTCCAGCACTGGGAAATGGCAACATGGATGAGCAAGATGTTGAATAATTAGAGCCACAGTCCTCACTGTCTCCCTTTCCTCTCCAGTATGTTGTAAATCAATCTTAGTAACATTCATCACATTTAGAGAGGGCTGTCTTTGCTAACTTATTTGTAAGATACACATAAATAAACACTGCTTAACTGTTAGTATGTGAATTTTACTTAAAACACATACAACTGGCAGTCCTGTACATAATTATTTCTATGCCAGCCACAAGTAATAGGAAGAACAGGAGACGATACTGGTGATCTCTAAGAAATTAAGGAAAAAAAAAAAAATTAAAAATTGAGGGCCCATGCGTGTCTCCATTAAGCACAAGAACAACTTAATTTCAATGGGAACAGGACTGATCCACCCCCCTGCATACACAAAAAGCCATCTCCACGCTCTGGAATTACAGCGAGTCCTGGCTCCTCAGATCCACTTCTACCAACTTCAGTAGGAACAAGAATTCATCCCGCAGTTTTAAGGACAAACAAATAGCCCAATGTCCTTGCATTCCTAAATGGCTTAGGTATCTAGGATATTATTTTACGCTTCTGCATTTAACTTTCAATACTCACGAAAATACAGAAGTTAGCTCAGCGCTTCTATAAGTTTGTCATCCAAACAGCTAACACAGACACATTATCAGCTAATTTCAATTCATTGTTGTTCCATATTTTGGACAGTAATATTCAAAATGTATAAAAATGAAAGAGTATATTGTGCTTATGTAGTAACTCTGAATAAAGCTTAACAGCTCTCAAAACCTGCCATTGGAAGTGTGAAATATATTGGTAGTATAAGACCTTAACCTTAAAAACATGTGAAATATTAGTAAGCACTCATTAGGCATTTACTAAGCTCAAAGTTTTAAGTTTTGCTAAAGGGGTGCTGCTGAGAACTACAATTTAACAATCCATCTGAGAAGACGACACGGGGTAAACTCACTATAAATTTTCCTCTCTCTCTCTGTAGGTGTAAAAAAATCCACATCCTCCAGTTCTGATACAATACAACAAAACATTAGAAACATTTCAATGACTTCTTTTGCACACTGGCAAAGCTGAAAGCTAATTTTACTCAGAGGACAGAAATATCTGTATCTTACTCTGAGGACAGAAATATCTGTATCTTAACCGCACACAATTTTGCTGACAACATTTGAGATTATCAAAATGTTAAAGATTATTTTCAGTACTCATATGACTCACCAGTTTTTATTTGATTTGATAGTTTCTGAGTGGGAGCTTTCAGTTTTGCTTCGGGTCAGGATCCCACCATGGAAATGTCACCCTGCAAAATTCTGCACATGGATCAGTAAGAATTCAGAATTGAGTGACTGGTATCAAGCAACCATTGCTGCAGTGATATAACCCACACATTAAAAGCAGATTCTTATCACTGTTTTAAACACATTTTTTTCTCCACTTTTCCTTCACATGGGAAATCCACAGGGGGGGCTGAAAGTTACACTACTTTCCAACAGATCTGCACAACAAAATAATTCTACTCAAAAAGATTTGGGAAATACAACCCTGCAAAACTTTACTGAAGGAGTCATGAGATACCCTTTCAAACAAAACGATTTAAACACAACTTACGCCTTGTTTAAATAATGGCCAAAAAAAAAAATCTATCCTTTCTTTCCAATTTTAGGGACGATCAAAATGCTACTGAATTTCTACTTTTAATATTGTTTTGCCATAGATTAATATTTTAACAGAGCACTAGAAACCTCGCCTCGTGTACCCTAAGCAATATGAATGACGTTTCCTATCATCTCTTAACAATGTACAATCTTCTTCAACCTGTAAAACAACTAATGATTTTATTCCACCAAAAATTCAAATAGCATCTTCCCAAAATGTTATGATTTCTGTTTTGTAAATTTCTGAATGCAAGACTGTCTTTAGTTTTTCTGATGGAACTCCAGGTGGGATAAAGGCTTTCCCTTAGAGCTGCCCTTTTTCCCCTTACATGACATTTACCCCTCAGCTAAAATCACCTTCATCTTAACATTTCATTTGCATCAGTAGGTCGACTCTTCAGAAAGCTACCATTTTCAGATATAACATCATGAAAATCTCATTATCTTATAAGAGGTTACGTAGAAAATAATGAATTATCTTGTATCACAAAAATAACCAGCTCCTTGAGTAGCTGGACAATATTTGTCTTGTATTTTTTGATGATATGTTTTAAAGAAGAGGCATGAAAAATTTCTGTCCTCTACACACCAGAAAATCTCCACGTATCTGGTGAGAACTTAAGATTTTTGAGAACTTTCTCTCTTTGTCAAACTTGGTTCAAAAGTTATTAGGCTGCACATCAGCAGCCTGATCACATAAGCTTCATTTCTTTGAGAAACGAGGCTGAAAGCAAAAAAACCCCTAACAAACAATAACCAGCACAGAAACTACATTTACAGCTAGTTGTGAGAAATAAGCTGACACTCCAATTTAAGAGACAGATTAAGCATGCTTAAGCAGGATTTCCTTCAACCTGTAATTTAAAAAAAACAAAGAAAAAGAAAAATGCATATGTGATGTCAAGCCCCAACAGAAGCTCATGACTAATGAAGCTGCAAATGAAGCTCTGATCACAGCAGTCATCCATATTTCTGCAGGGAAAAAAGCACTTAAAAACAAAAAGCAAAACTTGACTCAAACATCGTACTACTGTATGAAGGTTCTTGAATAACAAAAAGTAAATGCTTCAGTAAGCAGATGGGAACAGCCTTCCTGCTACCCTCAGCTATGATTACTCTTCCTTTTGACTCAAAGTCACAGAGACCCTGAGTGTCCTCAAATATTCTGATGCAGACAAAAATGGAGGAGGGGCGGATCTAATTATCAGTGGTGTCACTGCTAATCAAACTAAGAACAGAAGAGCTAGTAGATGCATGTCTGTTTTGGCATGCCGAATGCTACCCCTCAGATGCGAGGAATTATAATTCTCATTGTACAAGACCACCGAGGCTTTTTAAAACTACATTTTAAAGCTACACAGCACAGAAAATATGGTTTCTGTAAAATTATTCCATAACATCAATTTTAGAACTACACTTAGAAGAGCCAGATTTTCAGATGTGGAAGTCCAAACCGTTCCTCTAGACTCTTACATATTAAAATAAAAATATATCTGCAGTCACGGATATGAGCTAACAAAGCTCAATTTCAGTCACAATGGAGTTTTCACAAACTGAAAGCCTCCGAAGATTATATAGGTAGCAGGAAAAGGATATACCTGTATGAAACCTGAGCAAAAGTTAAGCAGCAGTCAAGAAATAGACTTTTAAAAGGTTGTTTTCCTTTTTTCTTACACACATCTTTTTGTTTTTCTTTAAGAACTCATTTTCTTACATTATCAGTGGCTAGCAGTACAAAAAGGATGGGAAGCAAGATGACAGTGAAATCCCCTCTTGGTTAGTTCTGTAATTCTTCAACAAGTGAGAACCTGCTTTCTTCTACATCCACTATTTCCTCATGGCAGGATGACTGGAAGGCTCAATCTGTAGATAGAAGTCAAATTACTCATTTTTTCTTTGACAGGGTTAAATTATTTTCTTATTGCACATATGGTGGTTTAAATGCAGTCTCCTGAATTAAATCCGAAATCTCATCCAAAGCAACTTCTTTCTTTGCCTTCTTCCAACATCAAATTGGAAAATTAGACTTCCACAGATCCTTGATACCTAGTTAGTTATAAGCTGAAGGATTAATTTGACAGTCTGTAATAACACCATAGAGAAAAGGTTTATTTACTAAACATTGAATAAGCTTGCGGGGGGGGGGGGGGGGAGAAAAACAGAGTTCTTTGCTAGGGGTTCCATGGAATAATATATCCAAAGAAGCTCTACTTTTTACACCACAGGTGCTAAACTAGAATAACTATTGGAAGAGTGTTTCATGACAATTTTCTTCTCTGGTGTAAGATATTTAGCATCTCAAATGTTGTACTGTACTTCTGTGGCTGAGTTTCAAGTAACAGGCAACTACAGAATAACCGTTTTGTATTTTACCTCCAAAAGCATACCCCCCCCCCAAAAAAAAAAAAAAAAAAGAAAAAAATGAGAGGCAAAAAAGAGACAAAAGACAAACTTCTTTCTTCTCATTACTCCGCTGCTCCTTCTTCTAATAGAGACTTTAGCAGAGCAATTTTTAAACCAACCAGGTTTTAAAGCACGTTACAAAATTCATCTCATTTTCTGGATAGCACTCAACCTCCCCTGGAATCAACTGCTTCTGCATAATGCCATGTTGCCTATTGATTCCACCCATTTGCACAGAATAATGCATCAATAAAACATGCAGCAGCTGAAAACAGTGCCTCCATTACAACATTCACTTTTCCTCTAAGAGGCCCTACTTCAGCAACACTGAGCACAAAAGATCAACACTGTGTTCCAAAATATAGTTACAATACTAAAAGCAGATCTTTTGCCAAACATGTAAAAACAGAATACACAGATGAGGCAATAGTATTTAAGACATCTTTCTCATAGTTGCCTTTTATTAGAAGTATCCCAGTACATCCCTGATTATGCTTTAGAACCGAAACGTTTATATTTTTTCATAGTGTTCCAGTGCCTTTATGCAAAAAAGAAATTTGGAGTGGTATTAAAATGCCCCCAAATCTGGAATTCTTTTCTATTGTAGTTCAGATCCAAGTAAACGTCACATTTCATATATGAATTATCTTTATTAACCTTACTAGAATTCCTCCCTCCTTCCGCTTTCCTCATGGCAAGTAAACAGTGATGTTATTGCCTAACATATCCAGGAGAATCTCTCATAGAATCATAGAATAGTTTGGGTTGGAAGGGACCTTTAAAGGTCACCTAGTCCAACCCCCCCGTCGTGGGCAGGGACATCTTCAACTAGATCACGTTGCTCAGAGCCCCCTCCAATCTGACCTTGAACACTTCCAGGGATGGGGCATCCACCACCTCTCTGGGCAACCTGTGCCAGTGTTTCACCACCCGCAGCGTAAAAACTTTCTTCCTTATATCTAGTCTAAATCTACCCCCCTTTAGTTTAAAGCCATTCCCCCTTGTCCTGTCACAACAGGTCCTGCTAATAATGCCCCTGCCCATCTCATAATGGAAAGCTATCTGTTTACAGTCTAAAACTCCTGATTAGCAAACAATTTTGACAACTTGCATGTATCTACAAGATAAACCACAAAGGCTACCTACATGTAGCTGTTGTTGAAATAGTTGATATTCCAAGAGAATGATGACTGAATCGGAGCTGGACAGAGAAATCCTCAAGAGTCACTGAGTAAAAGGTGGCATATACACATCTCAAAATTTCTATGCATTTTATTGATTTCTGAGTTCTCCAGGTCTTGAACTAAGGTATTTACATGCTGAATTGGTCTAGTCTTGAAACTACTAGAAACTATTTGTATACCTGTTATGATAGTTAACCAATATTACCTAAAACAATGCATATGGTGAAATACTGGCTTCATTAAATCTAATTTTTCCCCAACTAACTAACGAAATGAGATTTCTCTTAGCAAAGGAACCTTAAAGCAAGAATAGCCATACCAGATAACTATGCTAGTCTTACCAATAGCCTGAAAAACACCAGTAGTAACATTTTGCATTAAAACAGCAAGTAGGAAGAAAATGAAGGTTCTACATTTGTTTAAAGGATCCTTCTAAAAAATACTACTATCATTCATTTAAACAGAGTGACAGGGTTAGTTTCTTGTAAACTTGATTCACCTTCTACTTGATATTGTAACTGCATGATTCTACTGGATATAGTAAGTGCATGCTGGAACAAGGTAGCTGAACCTATCATTACAATTTATATTGCACATCTAACTGGTGATATTTAGACAACAATTTTTAATTACTAATATATTAAACCCAGATGTTTCCATCTTGTAACTGGCCAAAACTTCCATGAAGCTCCAGTTGCTTGAGTTTAATCACTGAAGTAATTGAAAGAGAAGATCGATGCAAAGAATGCAACAGCAGCTGCTATTACCACACCTAAAATAACAAAGGAAATGCATTCAGTGAGTGGCAAGGGCAGCACCGTCATCAGCAGCTAGGGTGTGGAGGGCAGGGTCAAGATGAATGACAAACAGGAGGAGAAACAGCAAGAGCCACCCCAAAAACTATCTACCACTGCTAAACCTAAATCTAAAGCTACGATGTCAGATAATTAAATTATAAAAGCTCCACATGACATTTCTAATCAGAGCAGGATCCTTCCAGAAATCCAGCTGACTGCATAATTCTGTAGTACCTTAGCCATGTCCTGGCCCATAAAATAATGCACTGACTCTGCACTACTGCTTAATTCTAGGAATCAGACTAGGAAAAATAACAAAAATTTTACGCTTTAAGAAACTAAAGCTATTAAGTTTTTTCTTTTCTGCGTGGCACTATATCTACTCTGTAAGTCTCTTTGTAGCACAACCGCCATTTTCCTATTAACATGCTTGTTACTGATGCAGTTGAGAAGACAACACACAAAAAAACCAAAACATCTGAGTGATGATTCAAGGGAAAACATTTTTACATCCAAAGTAAACACATATTTACTGCTACTACCCTTTAATCTTCCAGTTACCATGTTCTACTTCTAAGAATTAATAGAAAACAAAAGTTATTGTTTTGTTGACTAAAGTGTAACTGTATTTTAATACGAAAAGACAGTCAAAACTCACAGCAAAGAGGACTGTACTAAGTGTAGACAGATGTACAAGAGCTGGATGAAGGAGTATCATGCGGAAGTTGTATTTGAAAGAAGAGTTCTGTGGCTGGTATTCCCTGAATTATTGAGGCTGACAATTAGCACCCAAGCCTGTATGTATTTGTCAGCTTCAGAAGAAGATTAGCGAGTCACTAGCCAATTTATGGATGCCTACTTGACAAAGCCATTCAACTGTGTTATTTTTTTTTAAAGTACAGAATTATAGAAGTGGTGGCTCTCCAAAAAAAAAAAAAAAAATAAAGCTACACGAGCCTTTTGTATTGACTTATAGGCTGAACAAATGCAAACACTGGTGGTGTTCCAATAGCAAGCTGTGGTTCCTTCTTCCCCAGAAACACCCTGAACCTACAACACTGAAATGGGGACTCATTTTGAAAGTATTCTATTAGTCTCACCAGTTTATTAATAATGCTGTGGAAGCTAACAGTACTGAAAGGGCCCATTATAGTTTCTGGATTGCCATAGCAAAATCAGGGAAGTAACGTACCCATATTTTGTTGAAGTTTCAACAGCAATGTTCCTTTTGTCAGTTGTTTCTGTTGCGTGTCATCCATGTTGTCACTAACTGGACAAATATTAACTGCATGGAAATCAAGTGCAGAAGTAAATACCAGGTGAAAAGCTAACAGTTGTGTTTTACAGTTGAATTAATGCAAAAGGGCAAGAACTTCATATAAACTTTATAAAGTACATTTATGGTAGGAAAAAAAAGTTTATTGCAGTAGAAATGGTACAGTAGCAACAGCATAGTACTAAACTATTCTATATGGCTGGAAGAGTAAAAATAAAGAGGAAAAAAATACATTTGGCAAGGAGTTCCTCTTCCAAAACTCATTTTCCACACCCTGCTTCCAGAGTAACATACCCAACCCCCTTTACATAACCTGGGGAGAACTTGACTACTCTAAGAGAAAACCACCAAAATGAACCATTAACCACCTTCCAAGACCAAAGTTTTCCCTTCAAAGCCATTTGTCTAGAGTTCAGGCTACATGCAAAACCCACTGCCACTAAGAGAGTGAGGCCAGCACCGTTTCCTTACCCAAGAGCTATAAATGCTTTTTTTCGAAGCACAGAAATTCCTTTTTGAAGATCCCCTAAAAATACACTTTCAGAGCAGGCATAGAGGACACATTCCTCTTTGGAACAATTACTAAATCCTTAGACTGCTCAGCCAGGATGTGAGAGAGCTTGACTATTTCCAGACTGGTGGGATTCAAACTCGTATCTATTTCCTTTCCAAAGATTTCCCTAATCACTTGGCTATATCCAGCTTGTTAGAGAGGGGGATGAGAGAAAGAAGGGGCTTAATCTTGAGTCCTGTAGCTGAACTTGTTAATTTGTCCCATACAGGGTGAGCATGCTTTGCACTACGCAGTTCAGTGATAAGGCTACTTGATGGTGGTGGGCCAGAGGTTTTCAGTTTGCATTCCTGTTCCCAGGATAGTTTGCTAAGGCATCGCTTGTCATAAGTTCGGACTACAATTCAGTAGCTACTATTGCAGACATCTTCTGGACAAGTAAACAGTAAGAGAAAGTGTTTGTGCTATTGCAGTGAGACCTGGATGTCTTTGGAAAGAACAGAATGGGCATGCTGAGATAAGAAAAAAAGACTAACAGATTGTTCTTGTTCAGAAGATGAAGAACAAAAACCCACAGCAGTTTTAGCAGTCCATGAAATACTGATCTAAATAAAAACAGATCTCCCATTTCCAGCGTGGGGTTGTCAATCACCTATAAACTACGAATTATATAGTTGAGTAATAAGGCACATCCCTTGTATGATTCATATGAAAATGATTCATGGAAAAGTACTTTCTCTATCATACCATTAGCTATGGGGGAAATGTATAATCTAGATGTGTAATCAGAAAGGTGGTTTCTGTCATCTAAGATGAGTCATGTGCACGATTGTCTTCAAAATCTTAAGTCAAACTTGCACAAGATCTGTTGTTACACAAAAGCACTCAAACTAGACATTTAGGACCTCTCTAGCCATTTTTATCCCTGAACCCACTGATTTTGCATAGGATGTACTACAGCAGAGCAATTAATAACTGTCCAATATGAAACTTAACAGGAATGCAAGATATATAGACACACACATACATATGCATACATCAAGCACAAACGTTGCTTTAAGATCTCTCTGCAAGCTGCACATACATGTAAAATAAAAATAAGGACACAACATTTCAGTCCAACGGGTGCTTTTTTGAGGAGGAATTATCACATATCTCTGAAGCCCACTGGTCCACAATGAGGCCGTAGTTTCATCATTATTTTTTCTGTGCAAAGGAAAACACACCCTCATCTGCCTAAAATATGAGCAGAAATCTTCAACTAGTTTAAATGAATTATTAATTGTTGCAAGATAGCTTTTTAAATAAGTACCTTAACTAGCACAGTAAGAGCAACACATTCTCTCCAAACTACTTAATAGAGTTTTCAATTCCCTAAAAAAACATGTAACTTTTAGAGAAGTTGACCACATTTCTTGGGTCACCTTTGAAGTCTAGATCCAGCAGGTTTCTTTCTGCTTTAGTTTTGATGAGCAAGTAGGATAGTTTGTGCCCTCTAACTTTATGTTTCTTTGCACCTTCATAAGAACTGTTGCACTTTTCTGAAGGTAACTTTTGAAGCTGCACATCAAGGCAGCGATGCTCCTTGCTTGGGGGGAGGCGGGGCAAAGAAAGGAAAAAAGAAAAAAAGAAAGAAGCACTCTTGAGCTATTTGCTTACTGAAGGCATTTATGCCAGACTTGCATTTGAAGCAGCTGTAGTATAAATCACACAGAGTTTTCAAAAGCAGATGCTTTCTAGTACCAAATATATGAATCCTTAATTCCTCATTAATTCTTCAATTTGCTAACAAAGATGGGGAAGTGATTACCACTACTAAAGTCTTATTTATGTTTATCCACTCAGGGTATTTAACACAGCACCACCACCCCCTGCACCAAGGAGGAACAGGGATTTAGTAAAGCCAATCATAAATGCAGAGCTTTCAATTGCTTGTATTAAAGCACTAAATACCTTGAAACTACAGTATTAGAGCTATTTATATCTTTCAATTATAAATAGGTCAGTTTTTACTTTCTATTTTCCATGTAACAATTTTAAAGCATGACCCAGTAGTGACCTCACTGGAGAGTTGTACAAGGAATCAAGAGAATAAAACTGGAGGATACAGCAGCAGGGGCCGTACTAAGTAAGCACGTACAACCGACCTTCTCAAAATACCTTTATTTCATATGTTTTGACTAGAAGCTGCTTAAAAATAAATCTTTTGGCTATACTGATTAGATCCTCTTCTTCTCAAGAGCATATTTTAAAGAGCAACAAAAAAAGAAATTATTTGAAAAGCCTGCTCACGTTCCTGAATTTTAAACAATTCTTTTTATCAGCAAACTTTCCCCAGAACTTCACTATGGATAGCATTTCCAGTTAATTCAAGGTCGGTGCCTAAGACCACAGGAATTTTGATACAAACAGAAAGGCTAATGTTAAAATTCACTACAAACTAATTTTTATACCGTTACTGAATATTGACTATTATTAATAAAGGTAGTGCTAAGCTTTGAGAAACAACAAATGCTATCCAAATTGGAATGATGCATTGAAAAAAGCCTTTACACAGGGGAAGCCTCAAATTCTCATTATGTCACAAAAACATGTTTACAGTAATACTTAGACACTTCATACCAAAGTACCAATAAAAATCAAATTGCAAAATTAATGCTTTTTCTTACAACGCAGAAAACTTTTCTTACACAGTTAACAGGTCTAAGTTCTAAAATGGCCTTCCTGGCATTAATAAAAATGTATAAATAACTTGTGATTTTAATAAACCACAAGTTAATAATGCCATAACAATAATTATCAGAATCAAACAGCCTTGTGCTGATATAGCATCGTTACTATCATCGCTATTAACAGAACCCATTCTACGGACAAACTTTATGGTGTTCACTGGGACAAGGCCAGTCTCAGGTTTTTCCCGAAATCCTCTTTGTATGTTTTCCCCTCTCCTCTGCTATGCACTTACTTTACTTTTTTTTTTTTTTTAAAAAGGAAATAAATCCCACACACCTAACTCTATAACCAGCAAGCTAGAAGAACACACAAACTCATTTTGTGAGCTACCTGGACATCATTTTACACGTATTAATGGCATCAAATCCGTATTAATGGCATCAAATCTTTGTGATACATTGCTGTTAGTCTAATCGTGCTTTCTTCCTACCTCCAGATCATACATCCTTACATAAGCAATAAAGCTAAACTGAATAATCTTCTCTCTCTCCCTCCCACGCCTATCTCCACTGCTACAACAATTTGCTTCCCTAAGTTATACTAATTCCTTAAAGCTCAGTAATAATTAGCTTTAAGACTATGAAAGTTACTCTTATAATGCAAGAGAGATTTTTTTTTACTGGCTTTGTTGAGGTTCTTGAGCTGTGTACATCTTTTACTTCTCAAGATAATGAGTCAGGTTTAGTTAAAACCTGGGAAAACTGATTAATTTAGAAAGACGTAAGAATTTACGGTTAGCTCTGAAATTAAGAAACTCAAAAAACCCTCCGAGTAAACAAGTAGGTCAAGCAGAATATCAGTAGTCACAGTTCACCCTACACAGCAAGCTCATGCCTACGTTTTCCATTTTTTGTCCCTAAATACCAACATCAAAAAGTGTCCAAAGTTCTTATCCAAGAATTAGTGTTATTTTTTTTTTTTTAAATAAATTATAAAACTGTAACCTGTAGCTCATAT
This sequence comes from Aptenodytes patagonicus, assembly GCF_965638725.1. Taxonomy (NCBI): domain Eukaryota; kingdom Metazoa; phylum Chordata; class Aves; order Sphenisciformes; family Spheniscidae; genus Aptenodytes; species Aptenodytes patagonicus. Next base: position 47,061,256 of record NC_134953.1, read on the forward strand.
TCACATTGGTGGGGGAAAAAAGGGAAGAAAAGAAATCTCTTCCATAAGATCACAGGAAGTATTATTGAATGCATTTCAACTACAAATTTGGCTCCTACGTTGAAATCAAAGCCATATGGGGCGGGGACAAACAAACAATCAAACAACAGGAAATTATATAAACCAGAAATATTCAGAAAAAGAAAGTCAGTAACTAGATTATAGCAGAATATCTGTATTAAAAGGAATATAACAGTCTCATAATCAGATCATAAACTTATAAGACATTCGGTAGGAAATGAAAAGCTCTCTCAATTTTCTTTCCATTTCGGGTAAAACACAAAACTTCAGTTTTGGGCACTGCATTTGATACATAATTTAAAACACTCAGAAGAAAGAAAGGTACTTTGTATTTTTGAAAGAGTCAGGTTCTAGCATGAGAACTTCCTGAAAGACATATTAGACTATATATGTATTTTTTAATATTTAGCGAAAAAACAGTAGATTTGACTAAAGCTCTCAACTTCTTATTCTAACTTATTCTAAGCAGTAGCAGAACTATTCAGCTCTTAAACCAGCAAAGTTGACCTACTGAAAAAGTAACCAGAATATAAAGCTTTACAGGTTTTTCTTGCAGTTTATTTGCTAATACAGGATCATCCTTAATTCATGTGCAGAGTAATGTATGCAAACCTTGTTCAGCTGAACCATAATTCATGAGCTGCAACCATGCTTGCACAGATAATACAGTGAAAGAACAAAATATTTGAGAGAAGAGAGAGAGGTCTGTTACAAGTCAAATACAAAAACTGCAAAGAACCCTTACGACTTTTCACAAATACATTTAAACTGTAATTAGATTGATATAAACCCTTAGAGCTTGGTATGAAGTAAGTCAACTTTAAGCACATCCATATCTGGATAAAACTGGCCTGTGCCATTAGTCAACATTTTCATAATCCATGATGCAGTCTATCCTGGTTCTCAGACACTGTATTTACCTGTGTTAATTTCCTCTCCTATATGGATATCTTCAGCTTGCACAGACTGATCCAACATCTCAACAAAACGTTCCTGAATTTCTCCAGCGGTCTCATCACCAAACTTATAATCACTGAGCATCACACTGGATCCAGCAACAGGGACAAACAGTCTTTGAGGTAAGACATGATATTCCCTCTCAAAATCTAAAGGAAAAGGGGGGAAAAATGCTATCCAAATAAAAGCCTTGCAAGTTATGATAAGATTCCTCATTAATCTCTGACCGTAAGATAAAGCTACTGCAAAAGAACTGCTCAAGGTTTCCATGTAAAAAATCCCATTTTCAGGCACAGCTTGTTTAACTGTTACTGTTTTATGAAAGTTTTGGCTGCTATTATACTGATTTATGTTCTTACATTAGTCTCTCCAGAAATACCCGAGAGACCTCCAAAACAGACCATAAAATGTTAAACAGACCTTTTTTCATGTTTAGAATGACTAGCAAAAGAACTCTGGGAAAGAGTGCAGATAAGAGCGTACACAGAACAGCATATGATTTCAACACCACAAAGGATACCAAACACTTGGCTGCTTTATGCCATACTTAAAGCCACAAAGTATCGGTGCCACCTAAAGAGGAAACTGAAAACTGCATGCTATTTAAAACATCAAGTTTAAATCACGCAGGTTGGATAAAGTTGGCTAACACCAAAACAAACCACGTTATCCTAAAGTAAATGGTAATCCTGAACATGAATCGTTTTTCCTTACACAATCAACCTGTTTCCGTTTCTTTTTTTTTTTTTCCCCTAAAATCACTCCCAAAGATAGTATCTTTTAAAAGGTTTCCCTTTATATAAGATCTTCAGATTGGTATTTCAATTAACTAATAATATTTGGTTTAAAAAAAACCAAAACCAACACAACAAGAGGATAAGTTGATACCACTGCACTGACCCAAAGAAGTTTAAAGAATCTCCCAGCATGAGCTAGGAGATCTGGTCTCAGCGTATACCCCCTTAGTTTTTAATATAATCACGACAGGAAGTTTTATTTTCGTTAGATCAATTTGCATCGTGTTCTGGCCTCTGCATGGTGCTCTGTTAAGTTCAAGCTAATGCAATTATTCATGGTGTTGAAATAAGATCTACTTCTTTAAATGACACAAAGCTTGTAAAATGGTATTTCATGAAGAGAAGTAAGTTCAGGGGGCAGAGACAACACAGATGATATAATTGTATAGTTAGGAAAAAAAAGTCAGGATACTTCTTCACATCATAATCACCACAGACAATGCCACATTTAATTTAATGGAGATGAACTATTGAACTTCAGAGCTCATGTCCACTAGCATTTGTAAGATAGGTGATAGAAGAACAGGGAAGGCCATGTCCAGCTGGTTCTTTGAATCCTACTAAGTTTTAGCATACTTCAATATTAATAGGAATACCATAGAGTGATTTAAAAACAAAAAAGAAAATTAAAAATGTGGAAGTTACAGTTAGAACTTCAGTGACAGAAGTTTCAACTATAGAATTTCTTAAAAATCCAAAGTTTCCGATCAGCGACAAAGAAGCTGAAATTGCATTTTGTGGTCACGAGAACTGAACACAAACTTTGTGTGAGAGCTGTGATGCCAAATAACATATCTGAACTTGACAAAAATTCTCACGATTCAAGAAAAAGTCAAGGCTGCCAAATAGAAACTGTGCCATCTGCTTTTTGTTCTGCTCTAACCATACCGGAACTTCAGTACACCAGCACAATTTTCTACGAGAACCAAAATTCACTGCAAATATAAGCTGTTTATTCTCTGAATTCCTACTTTTTCTGTGAGGTCCTTCATTTATAATGAGATCTTCAAATAGTATTTCACAACGATCACTCAATGTGTTTATTATGTCTCTTTTCAAAGCCTGCAAGGACAAAGCAAAAACATCAGTAATATAAAAGCCATTTGCAAAGCTTTTGACTAGTAAGAAACAACAAAAGAAGTCCTTCATAGGTTTAACCCATGTTGAAAGAATAGTTTTTCCAGAAAATAAAAACTCTAAAGAGAATTTTAAAAAGTCCAATAAAGAGGAGCTAAAGTCAAAAGAATTAAAATTAAAAAAAGAAAACAACAAAACAAAAATGAAAGGCTGAGGAAAATTTTAGTATTGTTGGAGTAAGAACGGACAACTTCCAGACATTACTATTAAAAACAAACAAAAACAATCACAAGACATTGCCTCAGTAAGGAAAAAAAAAATAGTCACTGAACAAATAAATCTGTATTTTCCCACTACACATACAAAAATAGTCTGTTACTTTTTATTAATTTTAAGAAAATTTGTCACAGCCTAATCACTTTGACAATTTGTGCAAAGATTCATCAGAGACCAGCCTTAGCAACAGAAGACATAATCTGCTAAAAGTGAAAAAGGAACTGAATCCATCACACATACACACAGATGGTTTCTAAAACAATCCATATGTTCAAGGGGATGAACATTTTGACCCCAGTTTAGACCATCTCATTTTGGCAAAGAAAAGTCAGTATGACAAATTTCATCTATTTCAGAAAAAACATTTCTGATGAACTAACAACCTTTTCACTACCTGAATAGCTTCTTTAACTTTTGGCTTGTTGTTATGTATGTAGGCTCTGCATTTCACAGCACCTTTGAGATTTATGGAAGCACTGCAGACCTGGACTGTTGCTGTTGATCTATGACTTGAACCCTGGGACTTAAAAATAAACACGTTTCAGTTTTATCCTGTTACCAAGGCGCTTGCAGCATGAGTAACAAAAACAGAACTAGGAAATTAACAGCGTATCTTAAGATGTTTACATATAACCTGCTTTCCCTCATAATTTCTATCTCTAAGGTGGTTTTTTTTTAGTTTTGTTAGTTAAGACTGAAAATCTCTCTCCTTTTCCATTACGTAAAATGTATTTACTTTTCCAGACATTCCATTTCTTGTGATTTAAATATTTGTGTCTATAAGACTCCTAAAACTTTTCAGGCAAGTGGCTTGTGGCTAATATTGGTACTGCAATCTAGAAACCTTTTAAGATTATTTTTTTAAACGATGAAGTTTGTATGTTTACTGTATACTAAGCATAACCTACGGTATCCTGAGTCATCCCATCAGTCAGTACTAAATTATAAATGCGGTCACATTTAAAACTATATCAAACTGTTGCCTAGAAATATTCACCCTAATTACCAAAACAATGAGTGTGCTGCATAAAGCACTCTTAAGACAACACCTGGAAACACAGGGATGCGTAACTTCCACATGAACTGCATAAACTACTTCTGCCAAAATAAAAAGCTTTCCTTTCTCTGAGCAATTAACCATTGGAACAATGAGATACTCATGAAGTCTTTAAAATGGCATTTTATGCCATTGCTAAACATAACTTTAGAGAAACCACAAACTACCTGACAAAACAGGATGGCCTGTGCTGTGCAAGAAGCCTACAAAACAATGCCTGGACACATTTGGATCTTAGGACCTAGACTGGGGCACCTAATTCAGGGTTCAAGTCAGCATAACCTCTGGTAGAGAGGAAACTCCTGACACAGACCCGACAGCTCCAGATTATGATTCAGCTCACAGAATCTGTACCTTAATCCAAAACTAGTGACTAAGCTTCTGACAAAAGCATTCAAACAAATGTCCATAGCTAGCCATGGCAAGTTGAAGCATGGGGGTGATTCTGAACTTTAGAATGATGCAAAGTCACCTTGAAATAAATGTACACAGGTACATACAGGGATCCTACTATCAAATGAATTAGTTTGCGGGACTTCATCTCTATAACCAGTTTTTCAAATTCTCCTTGAAGCTGTACCGTGCAATTCTTAGACAACATGGTTATCACAGCATGAGAATTTCCAAGGACATGAAATACGCAGATCTGTCCACAGTCAGTATCCATGGGGGAATAAAAAGTCTTAGGACAAAGTAAGGTGGATTTCTAGACAGTAATTCAGAATGTTCTTTTATTTTTTATTCTATTTTATAAGATAGCAGAGAGGTTATACTTTACAAACCACAAAATACTTACCAGCTGTGTCAGAACCTTGACGTCAGAAAACTGAGTGCTGGATTGAGTATTTCCTCTTAACTTTTTCTGAGGGAAAAAAAATTCTGTGTGTCATGAAACAGGAAAAAAAATCTCCCTGAATCAAAATCTCCTCACTATGGCATAAAATGTGCCGTAGTTTATAGTTTTTAAGAGAGAAAAATGGCACATAGAAAACAGCCATGAGAATATAATCACAAAACTAAAAGAAGAGATGAATGCATCAAACAATGTGTTTCCACTCTTTGTTAAACACTAAGACGTAGGTCTTAGAAATCTCATCATCTACATTCACACCTTACTCATGTTCTTTAATGAGGAGACAGCATACAGAAAATTTTTTAGTCAGACTTCACATATAATTATTGCAGTCGCATTGCCAGAGGAAGAAGAGGCAATTTGCAGCAATAAAGATGGGAACACAAGCAGTCCTGCATTATTAGTTACTTGAAATAGGCCAATTAGATCAACAAATGTTGTACGGAAGACACCTCAGTCAATGCTTTATCACACTGGAGGTTCTATCTACACATCTATTAGAGTTCAATTCCTTGTGGTTCGGCACTCACCTGCCCTTCCAGTAGTTCTGTTTCATCATCTTTAACTTGTCCATTGATCAGAAAAACACTGTCTTCTATCTGTTTTGACCATCTATTTAATCCAGTCTTTAAAAAAAGTGAAACCACAAAAATCTCGTAAGAGGAAAGAGAATTTCACTAAAGGAGGTGGACAGTATCATGCTGAAAATTATAGAAATACATGTTTCAACAGTGACTCCAAGAGAGTTTTAAAGTCTCTGAAAAATCTGTCTATATGTTTTTCCAAAGCCAACTCAAAGCACAGCAGAAGAAAAGCTATCTGCATTTTTTATACTATGAATGTTTCATAGTAACTTCAAGTTACATTTAAAAGAGGAGTAACTGCCAAACATTCTCTGGTGATTAGTCCTACTCCTCTACTCACACTACTCAAATCCTTCTCTCTCATTTAATTTTCAGCAAAAAAAGTAGTGTAGAGACCAACTACAAAACTGGTGCAGCTGGCTAGTTACCTTGGTATTCTTCTCCAAGTCATGGTTCGGTGACGTAGCAAGAAGCGGAATGTGAATATTAACATTTACTGTGCAGTCCAAAGCTAACCAGGAAGCAGACAGAGCACTCTGGTATTTCCAATCTGCTGGTTTAGCTGAACTCTGAGAGCAGAAATAAGCAATAAAGCATCTATACAAAACACTGTATAATTCAGAGATTTTTTTTTTTGAAACATTACATGTCATGCATTAAAAGCTGTATATGACACACAGGATGATGAGCTTACCTTTGGATCTTGTACATCATAGGTTCGGCAAATTACTCTTTGCTATTTAAAGAAAAAGATCCAGCGGACAGCAAAAAACCGAGTAAGAATAATTCGCAATTACTTTGTCCTTTACTTAACTTCTTTGTTGAGCTAATTTATGCTCTGAAGAAAGTTCTCACCTTTCATTAGTGTAAAAAAGTGGAAAAATATTTAACTGTAAACTCCAACTATCATAGCGATGCTGTCCCATCTCTTACAAATATATTACGATCAATAGGTATTCACAGGGAGAACCACCAATGCACCAATTTGCAATTTGCCCTCGTCTCTCTCACCTCTCTAAAGGAAAAGTGCTTTCTCTCCTTGTATTATCTCATTATCAACAGACCCAGCATTCCTCTGCAGCGCTAGTACAGATCCCACGTGCCCACTACGTCCCCACTTCCATGTAAGTATCATTGGTAACAGCAAGCTAAAGAAGCTATACAGTATTTTAGACGTTTTCCTCAATTTATGCAAACCAAAACTGACTGGGGAAGGCATAATTTGATGCCACCACACACACAAACCTAACAGTAAGAAATGATGGAAATTTTGCAAGGATAAGAGGGTCAATAGTCTTACTCATGGCTAATCAGAAAACTTCATGATTTCAACTTACTGATCTATGTCTATCTGATCTCAAACAACTTTCCCCTCCCAAATTATCATTTATTCAGAAATAACTACAGAAACAAGGTTGAGGGTAGCAGTCTCAAGCAATAAAGCTTGCTCATAAAGGATACTTCTTTGTAGCAGAACAAATTTGAAGAGCTGCTCTGTCTGAGACCTCCTCCTCAGCAGGTTTCCAGAGCCTTCTTTTAGTCAAGGACTTCTCCACTGAGAAGATTAACTAAAGATGAAAAAAGTGTAATGGATTTTTCCACAAAAATAATGCATTATAATTTCTGGAAAATAGTCTTGCACTAAAGTTCTAAGGCCGATTGATATCATAATTATGTATAAACAGGAAATGCAGCTTACATGTCACCAAAATGTCATGTTAAAAGAACATTCAACAAAGATTCATGGGCAACTACTCCAAAGCAAAAGTTGCTTGTGAAATCTTAATTCAGCTTCCTTATAAACTGAACCAAGCAACGTTCACATATTCAACCTGTACGCTTGCCTCCCTACAAAAATATTACAGCTTTATGCCTATCAGTTGAGGATCCAGAAAACAGCTGTGCAAAATAGCTACTAATTAAAAAAAAACAAATTTTAATTCAGGAATCACTGATCACCTGGACATAACTCACCTTTTTTTGTTGGCTACTAGTTTCAGTAATCACAACTGAGATGCGGTTGCATTGCACTGCCAAAATTGAACCTTGGACCTTAGGCTTCAAAACCTAGTCATGTTTAAATCGCTTATCATGCCTACCTTATGAAAACGGTAAAATGAACCTACATCTACAGAACAGAAACTGAATGTGGCAGTAGATGCCCCAATACTGTAATAAAAATGCATTTTAAGTCTATCAGACAGTAGCACGTTCTAAGTAGTTTTTAAATATAACCCCACACACCTAAGTCAAATACCACTAGTTCTATACAAGATATTCCTTTTAAAGGAATCAGAACTATAGAACTTTCACTATTGTAAACATCTCTAATCTGATCAATTCATTCAGATAAAAAAAGCTAACATGCTACCACTACTAACAACTGTGCCACAAGGATTTAGCTCAATATAAACCCTGAAGACGTTTTCCTTAAGCTAGAATGTCCACCTTCAGTAAATACAGTAAGATTTGCCATTGCAGTAGCAAACATCACAAAAAACAGAAAGTTAGCAAATACAAGCTGTAGTACAGTCCCACAGGACAGTGATTTCTGAGGTTTCAGTCTCAAAACCATACATCAAAGCAGAACACTTGTGCTTTTAGAAATAAAACAACAAAACAATCATATATACTCAAAAAAATGATAGAAAATTATTCAGCTACACACCTAAAGCTATTCCTGTCTTTCTACCAGGAAGCATACTTACCTTGCGCAAAGCATTTTGACTATCTTTTGACAATTCTGGAGTTGCAATAATAAATACACCAAGAACTAATAAGCCTCCAGGAAGCATTCTAGAAACCTTAAAAATAGAAATGAACACGTATTAATAGGAATCAGAGATCTAGCAACCACCTAACTTGATATATCAAAAATTTCTAATGAGACAAGTATGCATCAAGAGCAGAAATGAAATAAGCAAGACTGTTTTGCACTTATAGGTTCCTCTGAAATGTAGGAACACAGCACCTTGCAAATTTTCTCACTTCAGTCCTATCAAGTCTCTGTTTCATCATAAACTTTGAAAACAATACAGATATTTTGGTTTAAAATATCTGTGCCTAGCATGGTTAGGAAGGTTCTTTTACTTTGAGAAAAAAGCTTGAGATTACACAAGCAATGACATAGTTTTTGTAAGTCTTATTTCCCTTCTGTTCCTCCCACCCCCTTCATTAACTCATACTGTGCTACCTGACTGGCATGTGTAGTTATCCATTCTTCATCAATGGATGCCAGTTTTGAAGGACTGATGCCGTCTTCTTTCTGCTCTTCCTTTGGAGGTGTTCGAACAGCCCAAATTACATAGTCTCTTTGCAGGGAACACTTTCAAAAACATCAATATAAGCAAATACACCATAAGGTTGATATCAAGTCTGAAAATATACTGTGTAATATAATAACTGTGAGGTCTGCTTTACAGTAGGTATCATTAAACTCTATAGTAATCTGTTACAAAATTAATTCCTTCATGAATTTGCCTTTCCCTTAAAACCTTGTTTAGTGATAAGTTTTATCTTCAAGATTTTAATTTATTTTCTGTGTGTCATATCTTTCACAAAACGATTTTAAAATACTTAAGTAGTTGGTCGACACTGCGAACCCTTTACAGAAGTCTCTTCTGGTCATATTACCACCCTCCTGCACTATACAAGCTCAATGTTACGTTAATGGACTTATCCCAGACAATTAAGGCCAAGGCGGTTTTCCCCTATTAACATGAATGAATGGAAGAGACTTCAAATATTTCACACTTACCTGCCCTATTAACAGGCCAGTGACATAAGGCTTTAATTTTGTGCTGAGGTCTGAAAGATACTGCCCAACAGCTTCCTCAACAAAGTAAGTTCTACCCATTGCTGCAGGTTTAACCTTTTGTAGTTTCAACCTACAAAACAAATATAGTCAAAGTATAGTCAAAGAAAGTATATATACTACACCGGTTACCGACAAGAACAGGCTCATACAAAGATCCTCAATACATTAATACTTTATCTGTCAACAAAGGTTAGTTAAGTAGCTTTACAATCTGCCAGTTTGGTTTTTTTAAATGAAAAACATAACTCTCTCTACTGGAGGAAGAAGTATGTGACCCTTATTTGAAAGAAAACTATTTTAAATACCTGTCACTGAAATGACATGGCAAGTCGTGCAAGCAAATGCTAGGAAAAACACATCTCCAAGCAAGAGTTTCTTGCTGCATCATGTTTCATTGGAGGCCAGAACATAAAGTGTGCATTTTTGTATTTACATTCCTCTTTGTGGGACTTGCTAAATTCCACACTTGTACTTAAACATGCCATGTACAATTTCCATTCCAATTCCTAAGGCATTAAAAGTACAGCATCTGTGGACTATCCAAAAGGCCATGTCTACAGCTCCCAAGGGTTGCCTTATGAATCCAGGACAGGGGGACTGCCAGACACTCCTCCCTTCCATGCAGACCTATTCTGAAAACGGCTTCATGCATTGAAGACTTTCACAAAAATTAACTATGAAAACGCTGAAGCCAAAGAGCACATGGTGAGGAAGCAAAGGGCATTCCGAATCCCCGCAAAGGGTCTGCTGGAGAAAGCGGCACAGAGATGGCGGAGCTGAAGCTCCGGACCGGGGCGAGGAGGAAGGCTGTCACGCACCTCACCTCAGCCCACACGGCCAGGCCAAAATCACCTCTGCACCCGCCTGTACCCGCACTTGAGCCCGGCCCACAGCTCTGCGGTCGGTCCCGCACAGCTTCCCCACCGCCTCGGGACGCGAGCCACCCTCAGCGCCCCCCGCACTAGCCTGACGGGCGCGGCCACCGCCGGGTCCCCAAGCACGGCCACCGCCGCCTCAGCTGAGCACTGAAGTGGCCAATGCCCGCGTCACCGGCAGGCGCCGCTCGCGCCCCGGCACAGGGGATGACGGACTCCAACCCAGACCCGAGCGCGGGAAAAGGGCGCGCAGACGGAGAGCTCCGCGCCAGCGCCGCCATGCTTTGAGTGGCGGAAGCGGTAACGCCTCCTCCTGCGCGTCCCGGGCGCACAGGACGCCTTGGAAGGGCGAGCGGGTCGCGGCGAGCTTCGAAACGAAGCCTTCGGGACTCCTGTCTCGATTTCAGCAGCTATCACACCTCAGCCAGCAACTATAGCCTCACTCAACGTGGCGGAAAGAGTTGCCCTACCGGAAACGGAAGTGCTTGTAGGCGCACTGCTGCCTTCCTGGAAAACTACACTTCCCATGATTCCGCGGGGTCCGGACCACCCGCTTGCGCATGCGGCATTGTGGCGCCTGCGCCGTTGGGCGCGTCGCGGCCGTGGCGGTTAGGCCGGAAAGCGCAGCGGCGCTCTGGGCTGCTTACAAGATGGCGGCCGTGCTGCAGCAGGTTCTGGAGCGGGCCGAGCTCTCCAAGCTGCCCAAGCCGGTGCAGGGGAAGCTGGAGCGCTTCCTGGCCGATCAGCAGAGCGAGATCGACGGGCTCCGAGCCAGGCATGAGCGCTTTAAGGTGGACAGCGGTGAGTCCGGGGAGGGGGAAGCTGGGAGAACGGGGATGGAGGTGAGGGGGCAGCGGGAACGGGGCAGGCCCCGGGCTGCTCCTTGCGGAGGGGGCTGCGCTGCCCAAGGGCTGAGGGTTATCCGTTCGTCCCGGTGCTCGGGCAGAGGCAGCGGGCCGGCAGCTCGGCTGCGAACAGGTGGGCTGGGGTCGGGCCGGGTGCCCCCTCCTCCGACACGCTTTTAGCGAGTAGTAATGTCGTGGTCCCCTCTGATGAGAGGAGTGAGGGAGGTAGGGCTGGGCCTGACGGGTCGCTGTCGTCTTCGAAACGCTTTCAGGGGGTGACCTGGGGCCTGTGAGGTGGGTGTGTGCGTCCTCTGCCTGGGACGGGGCCCTGAGGCGGGGGGCGTGTCCGTTGGCTGGGAAGGGGCCCTTCAGTTGAGACCTGATAGGGTTTTTTCTCTCACTTTTGCTTGGCAAGAGGAGTCTGATTTATTTTTACTTTTGCAAAGGACTATTCAGGGTTAAAATTGCATTCAAAATGGGCTTAAAGAACAGCTTTTCATCAGATTTTTAACGAGCATTGATATGCTTCAGTCTGTTTTGATCCTTGTTGTGGAAGAGAAGTAATGATTTGTTTACCCAACTTGCAAACAGCCTTAGCCTTTTTCTGTTGAATTCCACGTTGAAGACCATAACCTTTCTATAAAATGCTCCTGATAGAATCAACGTTTTTATATTGATTTGGAGGTTGCTTGATCACAGAAAATGTGATCTCCAGTAGAGAACTGGAGTAGAAATGAAAAGAGTGTAGATGAGTGTAAGTGCTGGGCAAGGTTGTGAGTATGAGTTAATTTATTGGGTAGGTGACATACTTCTGATGTGAGCTTTACTTCAACCTTTCTGTCTCTTTCATGATAAAAATCTTGCTAAAGGAAAGTGTAGTGGAAATTAAGGCAACCCACAGCTTTTAGCAGGTTAGTCTCTTTCAGGTCTGTTTTTCTCGTGTGGCTGGAGGGGCAGCATTATTTGAAATTGTAAGATATGATAGGAAGCATAAGATAAATAAAAGTCCCTCAGTACTTTCTTAGAAGCCCACTATACCCGAGAGTAAGATTAGTTCTGCTTTTACTAAGCATTTTACAGTTAAGCTCTATGACACAGTTACTGGGTCAGATAACCAAAACTTAGATCTAATTATTTTTTTCAGTGCTATGGGATATGCACCATGGAGCAGAACAGTTCAATTTAAGAAGTGTTCATTAAAAATTTTCTAAATCAAATCTCTTGATACCTAGGGTTATGTGGATTTTATTGTCTGTGTATAGAAATAAGCTACAGGTAAAAGAAGTTTTAAGTTGATGAGACCACACTGCATAATTGTGCTGACACAATGTTCTCTAGCTACATCAAAAATTTTAAAGAACTATTAAATTAATTAGGCTGTTATTTTATGGATTATTTCTGGAAACCTATCACTTTCCATGCGAACAAAATATTTTAAACAATGTTAATTCAATGTGGAAATGCATGTTTTTGCCTTCAAAAATCTTCTTTTCTTCAAATTCTACTGTAGTCTTATTGGTTTTAGATATTTTCTTTATAAATACTGTTCTTTCATAAAGATGTCCATTAATAAGGATCCTTGATAAAGGTGAGAAAGAAAAAGAAATGCTTATTAAGTGAAATTGAGATAACATTGTTATTTTGCAGAACAACAATACTTTGAAGTAGAAAAGCGTCTGGCTCAAAGTCAGGAGAGACTTGTAAATGAGACACAAGAATGTCAAACTCTCCGTGAGGAGCTTAAAAAACTTCGTAAGTTTTTTGCACATTCTTAAGATTGGACAGGATATTCATTCTTTAGTCCCATGTTATGCTGAAATGCTTTAAGTTTTAAATAGGAGTTGAAAATCCATCCATCAACTACATTTGTTATTTCTGCAAGTAGAGAGATGTTTTGCTTTTGTGTTCAAGTCGGGTTTTTTTAAATGGGATTTTTGTTCTAATGGGAAAAAACCGCTTGCTTTCTGATTTTTATAGCAATAGTAGTACAGTGGGTTATGTATTGATCTTCACAATAAATGCCTCTGCTCTAAGGATTGCATTAGTTTGTCACAATACTACCTAGTCCGTCCATAGTGAAGTCTTGAATTCTTCTCTTTCTCCTTTTTTTTTTTTAATGTTTTTAAGGGAAATTTTGGCTTAATTACATTTGGAGAGTGAATTCTGTCATTATGTTACAGTGGATATCCCTCACTACTATTTCTTCTTATCCAACAGATGAACAGTTGAAGTCACTGAATGAGAAAAATAAAGAACTTGAAGCTGCTCAGGATCGTAATGCAGCCATTCAGGTACTGGAAGAACTTGACGATAAGTTGAAAGACTTTGGTTCACCTGTCTCATTGCAGCAAAGAATGCAATCAATTTCCAAACTCGACTGTATCAGTATCAGTACAAATATGTACTGATGTACATATTTACATGTCCGTATGGCTGTGTGTACAGGAAAATTGTGCGGGTTTTTTAAGTAAATGCTGGTGTTTTAGCAAACTGAATTACAGGTGAACATATGTTGGAGCAGATGCTTTAATTTCAGTTTGGATAGATTGTTTCATTCTAGCTGAAACCTGTTGTGAAGTGACTTTAAGCCGAACCTCAAAAATCGGACAAAGGTATAAAGAAGAGTTCTGTTTTTCCCCCCATCCTTTCCCACACTCTAGCACGGTTTTTCTTGCATTATGCTCAAGTCATGGGTTGCAGGATGAGTCACTTTAGCTGACTGATCCAGCAGAACGCTAATTTTGGAGCAGGAAGCAAAAACATTATTATTAGATTGATTTGTCCACAATGAGAAGACGGATCTGATTGTTTCCCCAGAGGGGCTTACCTGGGCCTAATTGAAGTGGTTTGTATTGACACCTTAGAAGGCAGAGGCAGTACTATAGCCTATAAATGAACCAAGACTATTGACGTTTATTTGATTTTGATACTGATTTTTTGCATGTGTTCATTCCTTGGTTACTCTGTTATCTCTTTTATTTAACCAAATAAAACTGTTTCAGTGAAGTCTTGATTATCAAAGCTATCTTTCAAAGAACATTAAAATTAGATGCAGTTTTGAACAGTTCTGTTGTTTGTTTTGGATTTCCGTTAGGCCTTCAGTTTGTTTCATCTGCTCTAAGTTCAACAATTTTCATTCTAATCTTCATTCAAATACAGCTAGAACCAGAGGGAGTCTTGTGGCAGTCTGGACCTCTCTATGCCAATTGAAAAGCAAAGGCATGAAAACTACCTATTCAGTATGCTGGTCTTGAAAGCTGTGTGATACTTCTCTCATCTTTGCTGTCTAATCTTATGTGATAGTGGCATTTCACATTTAAACACAAAGGGCCAGCTGGACATTAGTATCAGAGTGATTTATGGGGGAAAAAAAAAATTAATTGAAATGTGTTGGTTATTAGGCACTAGAAGAAAGAGGTACGTTAACCTGCATTTGTTTGAATTCTATACCCCAATGTGATAGAAAAAATGGAAGCAGCCATGCTTTCATGCTATATAATTTAGACTGATTCAGCTGCCCGCTATAAAAGCTTCTTGTCGCAGTTTTCAGTTGACTGGGGTAACTTACTATGGTTTAGCATGCTTCTCTTGTGACGGTAAGTGTAAATAGTGACTATAAACTGTTATAGAAAGCTGATCACATTTCTTTATTGCTCTCTTGCAATTTTTTTCAGAGCCATTTAAGTAGAGAAAAAGAAGAATTGGAAGCTGAAAAGAGAGATTTGGTTCGAACAAGTGAAAGACGATCTCAGGAAGTTGAACATTTAAACGGTATAGCCAAGAACATATTAAAAAAATACTTCACATGTTTTTGCTAAACAAAAAACATGCTTGAACAATTGAACTGGTATGGAGTATGCAGTTTGTATAGGCAGCAGCAAATAATTGATTAGCAGGAAACAGTATTTAGAGAAAAGGAAACAAGGCAGGAAATTACATGCTAATTGCAGAAAAACAGCAGTTTGATGGTTGGTTTTGCAGATATAAAAACATACATTATACAATACCTTATTGCACAAAATACAATTACATACATTATATCTTGCCTGTTCTCGTTCTTTACAATTTAGTTAAGCTGAGTAATTAAAACTTATACAGTTAGCTTTTTTTAACACTGATTTCCCTCCTCCAGAGGATGTTAAACGCTTAAATGAAAAGCTTACAGAAGCAAACACAGAAAAGGTGAAGCTTCAGTTAAAGTTGGATGAACTTCAAACATCAGATGTTTCCATGAAGGTGAGTAGTACTTTATATGCATACTACGTGTTAATGTTCTAGTAAGTAGTTGTTTACACGTGATGTAATCATCATTTTGTCATTATTGACTTTGAAAGTAGGTCGAGTGTACTCCTGTTATTTATAACAAATTATTTTATTATAAAATCGCTGGCTGTGACTGGAAGTGAGACATATTTATGGAAGGCAAGGGGGCATCAAGTTGGGCAAGCATGTCCAAGCCTCATTGGTGGCAATTGTGGCTGCTCCTACCCACTAGGAAAAAGGACTCCAGGTCCATGAAGGCAGGTAGAAAGGAGAAAAATAATTATTTGTGAACCTCCACCACTTCTCTGTGGGCAGAATAAACTCCATAAAGACCTGAAATAGAGGAGGAAAGGAGAAAAGAGGAGGAAAACTTTGATACCTTAATTTATTTCCTTTAACTAGATATTACTCTATTTAATGTTCCCAGCTAACGTAAGCTTTGAGGAAACAAGTTTCAAGAAGTTCTTGTAGTTTGAGACTGGTAAGTTAGTATTACCAATGTAATAAGGAACACTGGCTATCATTTGGTGCTATTTACCAAATTACAGTACATTTTTGCTACTCCTACTCTGATCATAGTACTTTGATTAGCTTCTTTATTTTCTGTGGAACCAGTACAATTACACTATGCAATTTTCTTTTTAGTACCGTGAGAAAAGGTTGGAGCAAGAAAAAGAACTACTACAGAATCAAAACACGTGGCTGAACGCTGAGTTGAAAGCCAAAACAGATGAACTTCTACATACTGCCAGAGAGAAAGGCAATGAAATCTTGGAGCTTAAGTGTAATCTGGAGAACAAGAAGGAGGAGGTAGTGTAATTACTGAGTGTTTTTGCCATTTCTTAAAAATTATACCTTCTAATTAACTGTATTAAACAAAATCAAGTACTTTAATAACTGTATTCGAGTGGAAAAAAAGAAGTATGTTTTGCAATTAATAAGGAGGTGTTCTTTCTTTTAACTTGTGACTTTTAAGGAATACGTATAGTTACCGTTATCTAGAATAGAAAAGTCAAAGATTTTAATTATAAGCTGGAAATTTTGGAGTCTCTGATAACAAAGCTATATAGTGGTATAATGCTATTAAAATGTACGGGAATACAGTTCTTAATAAGGGGAAGGGGCAGAAGGATCTGACTTAACATTCTTTGTGGAGTGGGGTGATGATATTTTTGTTTTCCTGCAACAAAATACATGGCAGAATCAATGGCCGTATTTTGAAAATACTCAGCTTCAGTGAGCTTCTGTTGGGTTATCTGAGCAGTTTCTTTAACAATTGTGACAATTGGTCAGGTTTTCTGTGGCAGTTAGCTCTACTGAGGCTTTTGGGTTTATTTGGTTATGCATAATTAGAGCAATATGGGGACTCTCACTTTTTCATTTAGCTGAATGCGTGGGAGCGAAGACTGTTAGAAAATGTAACCATTTATGCTCTTTCTGGAACTTTTCGGGGTGCTTTAAAGTAAAAAACAATGAGATGGGTATTTTCCAAAATAAACAGGTCTGGAAAGATAGATTTATACATGGTGTTCTCATTTATTCTTTGAACAGGTTTCCAGAATGGAGGAACAGGTAAACAGCTTAAAACAGTCAAATGAAAATCTTCAGAAGCATGTGGAAGACCTTTTGAATAAACTGAAGGAGGTAAAACAACTTGAAGTATATGTGAAACAGCATTACAGTTGCTTCTACAAATTAAAAACCAAAACGTGTGAAATAGAAATAGTGGAATGCTCCCTCACCCTGTCTCTTCTTTAATTTACTAGGCAAAAGAACAGCAAGCTAGTATGGAGGAAAGATTCCACAATGAACTGAATGCCCACATAAAATTATCCAATTTGTATAAGGTGAGTTTATTGATTCTGTTATAAGTGTGTATTAGTATTACTTGGGGCTAAATCTTAGCATTAAATGTAATGCAGGCCAGTTTTGGGGTTTTTTCCCCACAAAGTGTGGATGTGGGGAAGACTAACTTCCATTGCAAAACATTGTGAAACATCCAAAACATTGTTTTCTTTGCTGCTGTCTTAGGCAGCATTTGAAATGTTACATTGCTTGGATCGTTTTGTAGATTAAGCAAAACTGGGGTTAAAATAGTAATTTTATGCTCACTGTTTTGAGGCTTCATGTTGTATGAATGTGGTTATGTCTTAATGAAGTTTTATTGGGAGGTAAAGGTTTGTATGTAAAATACGACTATGCAAGAGATATTTCTGAGTTTGGTTAGTAGAAGTTCATTTCAAATAACACTGCAAGTGTTAGTGATCTGATTAAGACGCAGCTGAATGTCATGTATTGTGTCAAATAAGCACCGTCTAAACAAGTATTTAAAAGACATGTAGATGAGGCACTTAGGGACATGGTTTAGTGGCCATGGTGGTGTTGGGTCGATGGTTGGACTTGATCTTAGAGGTCTTTTCCAACCTTAATGATTCTATGATTCCAAGTAATTTTTGTTTTGTCAGCTCAAAGAGTGAAAAATATCCTGTAGCTATTGACTAAGACAAAGTCAGCTAACGAGATTGCTCTTTAGTTTACGCATATTAGATTCACAGGTTAATGAGTTCTGTTTCCTGAGTTTTCTTGCGTAGATACCCACATAAACATTCTACCCTGCTTAATTCTGAGTTCTACATTAATACTTTGTCTGATTAGATGTAAACTGATGTCCCTTCATTGAACAGCAAGTCATTAGCTAACTTTTCTGGAGCATAATGCATTACCATTTACCTTTTAATTCAGTTTTGTTTTAGGTTTTTTTTACTCCTATTCATTCATGCTTTTATTATAGAATCATTGATTTGAAGGGGCTTAAAGGTTTGTCTTCCGCTTAACATAGGGTTTGCTATGTACTTGTAACTGCTGACGTATTTGTCTGACCTGACGTTAAAAGCATCGATATTGACTGCCCTCCCATGGGAGCCTATTCTGAGACTTCGCTGATTAGCAAAAGTTGAATCAACTTTATTTCAGTTATCTCTAATGGACTTGCAGAATTGCTAAAGTATTGTACAGTCTTGCACTTGTGAGATCTCTAACTTGAAGCAAAGAAACATAAATGTTAATATAAGATTCCCTAAAAATACCAGATTTTTCAGAATGATCAAAATTGAGTACTCAAAATTTCTCCATATTTTCTTTAGTGAAGAGAAGGAACAAAGCCAGCACCAGCTATAAAGCAGCTAAAGGGCATACATTTTATTTGGATTTGTCATATCAAATCAATGTCTGACACTTCTTACTCTCAGACGGGCAGTTTGCATCAAAGTGAGACTTAATCCAAGTGGAAAGAGAACTGTCCAGTTTAGGTGAATCTTAGCATTTTGCTCAAAAACTGCATGTTCATAATTTTTGATCAGTTTGAGCTTTCTTATAAAAATATAGTTGCTATTACTGTGTAATAAAAGGTTAAATAAAATGCTTTTATTTAGAGTGCTGCTGATGACTCGGAGGCAAAGAGCAATGAACTGACAGGAGCAGTAGAAGAGCTGCACAAGCTCCTGAAGGAAGCAGGTGAAGGTAAGCTATGAGTGAGAAATGGCAAATGGAACAGAACAATTACGCTCCTTTGTAAGTACCTTGATGCATTGAAAAATCAGTATTGAGCGTTTACGAAAGGAACTCCATTAGGCTTTTGGGATGGTGGAAACATCAGTCACTTTGTAACAAAAATGTTATGTGACTAGTTGAGTTTCCTTTGGGGGGGGGCGGGGTGGGGAGGAACTACCTTCAAATACAGCTGGAATTTTACTTTGGATTTTGATGAGAAGATCTAATTTTGCAAGATACGTCTTCATTCTAGTTTCTCGTTATAGATTCCTTTTCACTGATAAAAGGACGGTTCATATTTTAGCCCTCTTCTAAGCAAAGGTGATAGGCAGCAGTTCATGCTTTTGTCATGCTACTGAGTTTTCTCATCAGCATGAGCTTCTGCAGATCATATAAAGTTAAAGTAAAATTTAAGGTACATATGCAAATTTTGGTCTTTTTAAAAGAAAAAAATAGAAACAACCACAACACAACAAACTGCTTGTCTGATTTAATTTTAGCTAATAAAGCAACCCAGGAGCATTTGGCTGAGGTAGAAGAGTCAAAAGCTGTAATGGAAAAAGAACTGAGAGAGAAGATCAGTAAACTGGAAAAGGAGCTGGAGAATGCTAATGACTTACTGTCTGCTACAAAGCGTAAAGGTAGGGGTCACATTGGGAACTAAAATACATAAAGCCTCAGGCTTTCTATCGTAAGTAGTCTTGCATGAAAATACTATACTGAATTTCTGTAGGAGGTAAGTGCATTAATCTTAATTCATCTTTGGTCATTTCTAATCATGAATTTTAGAAGCTTTTTCGTGTGTGTGTGTGTATATATATGAAAATATACTTTTTATGTATATAAAGTATATTCCACACACCACCACCACCACCAAAAAAAAATGCATTTCTATCAAAATGTTTTTTGAAGTTCTTTTGTTAATCTGACTTACCTTTTCAGAGAGAAGGGAGAGGAAACATTTCCTTAAGGCTGAATCATCATGCTTTTGATGGTTTTCTGGAGAGGGGAGTGGGGTTGATAAACTATTCTTATTTTCCTCTTAAAAAAAAAAATAAAGCAATGGAAAACAAACATCTGTCCTTAAAATTCCATTTAACGTGAAATCTTGCTCAATAGTCACTGTTCTAGTTCTACCATTTTTTTATTAAAGAAGAGTCTGTTTGCTACATATAGGTAATTTCTAAAGGAAAGAGAAAGCAGAGCAGGAAGGAACAGAGAAACATCATATATATTTGCTATCTGCCTATGTTAATTTAATGAAAGTAAACAAGTGCTTTGCCACTGTAAATCTGCAGTTTGCTAAGAAATCTGATGTTAAGCTTTGCTCCAGCTATTTCAATTGTTTACATTCAGAAAGAATCTAGATTTTAAGAGTCTAATAGCAAAAGCTTTTCAGCATTTCAAATTAAACTAGTCAGAGACCTTGATAATGTATGACATGGAATATTGTATATAATACCAGTCACTTGCACATGTATATGTATAATACAGATTACAGAAAACTCTTAAATCAGCAACTTTAAGGACTTAAAATAGTAATTTAAAATATGGTAGTTGTGAAGCACAAAGGTGTGTGAAGACATTCCTTATATTAATATAAGTGTATTTATGATGGGAATTATTGAAGCTTTTTAATGCTAATTGGTGGGATTATGTCTTCAGGAGCCATATTGTCTGAGGAGGAACTGGCAGCTATGTCTCCTACTGCTGCAGCAGTAGCTAAAGTAGTCAAGCCTGGAATGAAATTAACTGAGGTGAGAAGAAACTCTTTAATTTCAAGGCCCTTGAAATGCCAACAGAAATACGTTAATAATATAAGGGTGCAGACTTCATTCGCTGTTTTGGACTTGATGTAATGCCTGACTGAAGTAAATGAAATCTTTCCATGCATTTGAGGCAGACTTTACTAGTTAAGTTATTGGGATTTTTTTCAACATGCTTTACAGTTTTTCTTCAGTAGATGAAAATATTTGTAGGGTCTTTTGGTTCTTTTTCTGAAATATGGTTTTTGTTTGTGTACATAAACTTATTTTCTGTATGCATTTTTGGCAGGAGCTTTTTTCTTATTTACATAAATTTTTAATTGGTACTGCTGCACATTTGGCTTATACTTGCAGAAAAATTAACAATGATAGGTCGTACATATTCTAGAGGGGTTTTTTTGCACTTTTATTTATACAATTGTTATTTTCATTTTGTTTGTTACTGGTCATTCTGTCCAGCCATTAGATTACTTTCTTCTGTGCTTGCTGCTTTCTTTTGTGGTACTAGTTTTGATATTTCTGTTTTCTTAAACTTGCTTAAGGTTTGTCCATTTTACACAGAATTCTTTTATTGCATAAAGTTGCACTATAGAAGTTTGCCATTTTCAAATTGATAGGGATAACTGCTTTGCCATGGTATGAGTCCTTTTTTTTTTTTTTTTTTTTTTAAAGTCCATCTTGTTTCTCTGAATTCATTAGTTTAGAGTTGTATAAGATTGTACCACCTTAAGGTATGAATTATGTAATTATACCAGTGGTTCTTTGATACATCAGGACAGACATATTAAAAAAAAAACCCAAAAACCAAAAAATCTTCTGTTGCAGCTGTACAATGCATATGTAGAAACTCAGGATCAGTTGCTTTTGGAAAAGCTGGAGAATAAAAGAATCAATAAATATTTGGATGAAATAGTGCAGGAAGTAGAAGCCAAAGCACCAATCTTAAAACGTCAGCGTGAAGAATTTGAACGTTCCCAAAAAGCTGTTGCTAGTCTGTCTGCAAAGCTTGAACAAGCTATGAAGGTCAGTATAAAATAAAACCACATATAAAATTATGGAAAAAATGGATTTTTAATTCCTTAATCCTAATTACTGTTAGTAAACATACAAAAGGGATCTTTTCATCAACTTTTATTTTGGGAAAATATCTATTGAACTTTCTAGCCTGCAATTTATTGGACTGTACACAGTATTTTATAGAGACAGCGTTTTTATAGTGGAGGCTTAAATGTGGTGACTTACAATCTCTGGTTTTCTGAGAGAGTAGAATTCTTTATAAACAAGGATTAGTATTTGTCCAAAGAAATAAAACTGGACTTTGGTGCCCACTTCCCATTAATTTTAATACATACACTAATACAGCATGAAAGAGCGTGGCTTTTGATTCCTAAATATGTGGAGTTTAACCTCTGGAGTGTAACTTTAAAGAAGTAAAGTGCAGTTTGATTCACAAGGCATGTCTCTCTAAATTATGTTGTCTCTCTGGAAAGAAATGTGTCTGAGTTTAATTGCTATGTGTTTCTTAATGTTTGTATGCTTGCAGGAAATCCAGCGATTGCAGGAGGATGCTGATAAAGCCAATAAGCATGCCTCTCTGCTTGAAAGAGAAAACCAGAGACTGGAAATACAAGTAAAAGACCTTTCACAGCAGGTAGAACAAATGTTGCTATGGTTAAATGTACTATTTGCAATTTATTTATTAATATGGTGCTGTATTTCTGGAGTTCACTTGGAAGTTTTGTTCAGCCACAGTCATGTACACTTTGGTTGTCATAAGAGCCTTAGTGATGGTTTCTCCTTGGGACAATGTGATATTTACATTTCTGCTTACAAAATTAGAGTAAGTTTAGCTGGATACAAGTGATGCTGCTTTAGGATAATATTGATAAACATCTGACATGGAAAACTCTCATATATATTGTTTGTTTGATTGGAATGTCCTGTGATCTGTTTGCAGAACTGAACACAGAATATCTACTCCTGATTTTGATGTGGTTTCCTTTTGTCAAACTGTTTTTTCTATAATGTAATTATCTTACAAGTATTAGTTGATTGTAATAGTTTGTATGTTGTAGGAAAAAATTTACTTTATTTCCAAGTACTTTATTTCTAACATTGTTTTTCAGAGCAAACTTCTGAATCTGTCTTACGCTAGAATGTTCTCTTTCAGATTCGTGTGCTTTTAATGGAACTTGAGGAAGCTAGAGGCAATCACGTGATTCGTGATGAAGAAGTGAGCTCCGCTGACATCAGTAGCTCTTCTGAAGTGATATCTCAACATCTAGTCTCTTACAGAAATATTGAAGAACTTCAGCAGCAGAATCAGCGTCTCTTGGTGGCTCTTCGGGAGCTGGGAGAGGCTAGAGAAAAAGAGGAGCAAGAAACAACATCATCTAAGTAAATTATCTGTTCCTTCTAATTAACTGTTTATACTAAGTAGTAACAGGGATTTATTCAAACACTTCAGTTTTTTGCTTCTGATCGTTATTAATTGTATGTATATGCATATGTAAGTGTGCATATGCTCATGAGTAGCTATGTAATTCATAAAGGCAAATTGTTATTAAGAAACATTGTCTTCAGTTTTAGATTAAAATGGCTTTATAGCTATAGATCTTGTAATAGGTCCTCTCATCAAAATCCAGAGAAAAATAATTGTTGGTCTTTTAGTGAATGTGATTTCACACAACAGAGCTGTTTTCTGAAAAAAAAAAAGATAAGTTTTTATTCCCATTAGCTGAACAAAAAAGTTGAATATGTGCATGTCTAATGCACTAGCTGTAAAGCCCACAGATAAGAATTCTGTATTAAAAGTTCTTAGCCTGATTCTCTGTTCATGCTGCTGGCTGTTGTTTAAAGTTATTCACATGAATAGAATTACCTCCGTTCTGTTTTTCATGGAAGAGGCCTACTTTCTTTGTCATCTACAAAATGGCAAGCCCAAAGGCCAATCTTTCTATAAGTTTGCTCAAAAATCTCAGTGGTGCTTAATGTTCAAAGATGCAATAAATGTACACTGAAGGACTTGTGACAAAATGTAAGGGTTGTGTCATCTTGGTATGCTTCACTGTGTATGTTACTGAAAACAACTGTTGTTCGTTTCAGAATTTCTGAGCTTCAGAGTCAGCTTGAGGAAGCTCTCAATGAGCTAGAAAAGCTGCGTGAATCACGTCATCATCAGTTGCAGCTTGTTGAGTCTATAGTTCGTCAGCGTGATATGTTCCGCATATTGCTGGCACAGACCACAGGAGCTATCATTCCTTTGCAAGGTAAGCTTCACATTTCTGCGCCATTGGAAAAAAATAAAATTGTCATTTGTTATGAGTTTTCAGTAATGGTGCTGTAATGGTACTAGTATCTTCTGTTAACCTGGTGTTCAACTTTTACCCTTACTCACTGGAAAACCCATGAATTTGGATTTAGACACGTGATTTTATTTTTACAGTGTAATAACTTGCTACATAATGACTGACATGTAGTGGTGACTACGTGTGTTCTGGTAGCATATTGTAGGTATAAAGACTGAGTTGCTCAGGAGAGCCCAAGACTTTCCTAGCAATACAGTATTGTTTTAGCCATATTTCAATGTGTTTATATGGTCTTCTGCTTTAGTAAGCATTCGTTCAATTGTTGCCTTTAAAATCCCCTTTATATTTTTTTAGCTTCAGGTATATTACCAGAGGAGATTTCTCTTACATCTACTCCAAAGCGCCCAAATTTGCCTCAAGCCATGTCAACTCCTGCTCCAGTGTCAATGGCTGAGTCAGTGGAGACTGTGGAGGCTAAGGCTGCACTTAAGCAGGTATATTTTTCAATAAACACTGTAGAAAGCTATCACTATTTCCTTTTACTCTTGTAAGCACTTTAATGTCTGTTCTTTTATGTAGTTGCAGGAAGTTTTTGAGAACTATAAAAAAGAAAAGGCAGAGAATGACAAGTTGCTGAATGAACAAAATGAAAAGCTTCAGGAGCAGGTCACAGACTTGAGGTCACAAAATGCAAAGATATCCACACAGCTGGAGTTTGCCTCCAAACGGTAAATCAGCTGTTTAATTTCATTGCCTTATGTATGTGTTCTCTGTCAATAGTCATGTTGACTGCTTGATATCATTTGCTCAGGAAGAGTTGCCAGTTAAACATTAATATTGTTTATTTTGTTAAAGAACACAAAGGAAATAGTGAAGGTGGGATCAAGAATATGCCTTCTAGTTGAATGAGCCACACATGTGAAAACTGATGCACAAGAACAGAAACATATAGCTGTGTACATATACCTCTTGCAATTAAACAATTTAATGTGGCAAACATACTTTGCTTTGTTGTTCCACGTGAAGTTACGAAATGCTGCAGGATAACGTTGAAGGCTATCGTCGAGAAATAACATCTCTGCATGAAAGAACCCAGAAGCTCACAGCAACAACTCAGAAGCAAGAGCAGATAATTAACACTATGACTCAAGACCTCAGGGGAGCTAATGAAAAACTGGCAGTGGCAGAGGTTAGTAATACAGTGTATTGTACTCCTAGATATGCCAAGTTAGCACAAGAGTTTTTCTTATTATTATCTTGAAAGCTGTCAGAACTTGAATGTGTGGCTTTTTGAGTGCATCAGCTATTAAATTTGTAAAAGCTTGTGTGCATATACATTTGGTGCGTACATTTGTAACATTCTGCAAAATATCTCAAGTACCGAGTGAAGATGGAAAAATGTTCCAAAGGTGTTTCAATTTACAGAGAAAACAGAATGTGATTAGTCAAATGGTTGTGTTCTTCCTGTTCTTGGTTTAATTTGCATGAATTTTAATGTACAATCTGTAATCTTAAAAGCTCTTTTTTTTTAAATAGTATTAACTGATCATAAAAATATTGTCCAAATTAAAATTAATGGACAGATTTGGGATTGATAACAAAGTTCTTGTTATTATTTGCTGTCTTAAAGGTGAGAGCAGAAAACTTAAAAAAAGAGAAGGATATCTTGAAGATGTCAGATGTGCGTTTGACTCAGCAGCGTGAGTCTTTATTAGTTGAACAAAGAGGACAGAACTTGCTGCTTACTAATTTGCGAACTATTCAGGTATGTGGTATTATTCTTATGTCCAAGTCTGGTCTGTCTTTCAGAGTTTTCAATAAATACCCATCAAAATCAACTTCAATAGCCATGGGTTTGGGTCTTAAAGTGGAATTTTTTTTTTCCTATTATAAATTGACACTGAACATAAAATACTTGAACAACTTGTATGAGCAATTTGTTTAAGCAAGTTTGTTATTCCTGTCCTAAATTATGATACTCTGTTATTTACCTGGGCAAAGTCCTGAGAATTTTGAGTTGATGAGAAGGGTTTTCACAATAAAATGGAAACGAAACACATGAAACAAAGTGAAAGGAAAAAAATCTGTATGTTAATTTTTATGATAGCAAAATTTATCAGTGCCTGCCTTGGTAGTTTATTTTCCTATTGTTTTAAGGTATATTTACTTTTATATCTTAGAATCATAGAATAGTTTGGGTTGGAAGGGACATTTAAAGGTCACCTAGTCCAATCCCCCTGCCGTGGGCAAGGACATCTTCAACTAGATCGGGTTGCTCAGAGCCCCGTCCAACCTGACCTTGAATGTTTCCAGGGATGGGGCATCCATCACTTCTCTGGGCAACCTGTGCCAGTGTTTCACCACCCACAGCATAAAAAATTTCTTCCTTATATCTAGTCTAAATCTACCCCCCTTTAGTTTAAAACCATTCCCCCTTGTCCTGTCGCAACAGGCCCTGCTAAAAAGTTTGCCGCCATCTTTTTTACAAGCCCCCTTTAAGTAGTGATAGGCTGCAAGAAGGTCTCCCCAAAGCCTTCTCTTCTCTAGGCTGAACAACCCCAACTCTCTCAGCCTTTCTTCATAGCACAGGTGTTCCATCCCCCTGATCATTTTCATGGCCCTCTTCTGGACCCGCTCCAACAGGTCCATGTCTTATGCTGAGGGCTCCAGAGCTGGATGCAGTACTCCAGGTGGGGTCTCACCAGAGCAGAGTAGAGGGGCAGAGTCACCTCCCTCAACCTGCTGGCCATGCTTCTTTTGATGCAGCCCAGGATACGATTGGCCTTCTGGGCTGCAAGCGCACATTGCTGGCTCATGTCCAGCTTTTCATCCACCAGTACCCCCAAGTCCTTCTCGGCAGGGCTGCTCTCAATCCCTTCATCCCCCAGCCTGTATTGATACCGGGGGTTGCCCTGACCCAGGTGCAGGACCTTGCACTTGGCCTTGTTAAACCTCATGAGGTTCACACAGGCCCACTTCTCGAGCTTGTCCAGGTCCCTCTGGATGGCATCCCGTCCCTCAGGCGTGTCGACCGCACCACTCAGCTTGGTGTCATCTGCAAACTTGGTGAGGGTGCACTCGATCCCACTGTCTATGTCATTGATGAAGACAATGTATTAAACAGTACCGGTCCCAACAGAGACCCCTGCGAGACGCCACTCGTCACCAGTCTCCATCTGGACATTGAGCCATTGACCACCACCCTCTGGATGCGACCATCCAACCAATTCCTCACCCACCAGCCAGTCCACCCATCAAATCCATACCTGATCCAGTTTAGAGAGAAGGATGTTGTGGGGGACCGTGTCAAAGGCCTTACACAGGTCCAGATAGATGACATCTGTAGCCCTTCCCATGTCCACTGATGTAGACACTCCATCATAGAAGGCCACTAGGTTAGTCAGGCAGGACTTGCCCTTGGTGAAGCCATGCTGGCTGTCTCGAATCACCTCCCTGTCCTCCATGTGCCTTAGCATAGCTTCCAGGAGGATCTGTTCCATGACCTTCCCAGGCACAGACATGAGGCTGACTGGCCTGTAGTTCCCTGGGTCTTCCTTTTCTCCCTTTTTAAAAATGGGGGTTACGTTTCCCCTTTTCCAGTCAGTGGGAACTTCACCGCACTGCCACGACTTCTCAAATACAATGGATAGTGGCTTAGCAACTTAATCCGCCAGTTCCTTCAGGACCCGCAGATGGATCTCATTGGGTCCCATGGACTTGTGCACCTTCAGGTGCCTTAGATGGTCTCGAACCTGATGTTCTCCCACAGAGGGCTTATACCTTATAATCTTCTATTATAAGGTATAGTGACTCGTAGAGCATAAATGTTTAAGGTTGCACGTTTTGTCATGTGACTGAACTCTATTTCTATAGTAGATCTTTTGGGTTTTTTTAATCCCTGGATTTAGACTGCATGGATGATAGATTTTCTTCTAATAATTATATCAATAGTATGATAACTTATTATATCAATAGTATTAAAAAACCTGTCAAAACTAAGTCATTCATACATTGTAAGTGTTACTCTTTATAATTTTCTGTATCTACCTATTATTGCTTGCTCCCTGCAGTAATTATTTTATGGGTGGGAGAAGTGTTGTGACAACTTCGTATGAAGTGCTGCAGTAATTCAGAAGAAAATTGTTGAAGTGTATTGTAAGCATAGTGCGTTGTGCTTTTTTATCAGGGAATACTGGAGAGGTCCGAGACAGAAACAAAACAAAGACTCAATAATCAGATAGAAAAGCTAGAGCGTGAGATATCTCAGCTGAAGAAGAAACTAGAAAGTGAGGTGGAACAAAGACATTCCCTTACCAAAAATCAAGAGGTAAGTATAACTATAAATACGCTAAACTTGTTTTAGTGAAAATAAAGCCACAGTTGCATGGCTTCTGCCAGCTTACAGTGCATTGTTTTTCATATGTGAAATTTATAAACATTTGGTCTTTGTGCCGTTTGTGAATAATTACAAGTTTAAGAACCTTGTGTTTTCAGGTTCATATCCTGGATCTTAAGAGGCAACTCGAGACTGAGATAAACCGTCACATTAACACAAAGGAACTTTTAAAGAATGCCCAGAAAGAAACTGCAATGTTGAAACAGCAGCTTAACAATACGGAGGCTCAGCTAGCATCTCAGTCATCACAGAGGGCTCCAGGGAAAGGTAAGATGTTTTTCTACATTGAATTTCTCTTTATGTTAAACGTTGCTGTCTGCAGAATAGTAAAATTCGTAATAATTTAGAATTAGGAGGACAGGACGCTAAATAATAAACCTCTTCATTATTACAGTCACATATTCAAACAAGTGATAACCAATGTCCTGGTTTTGGCCGGGACAGAGTTAATTTTCTTCCCAGTAGCTGGTATAGTGCTGTGTTTTGGATTTAGGATGAGAACAATGTTGATAACACACTGCTTACGTTCAACAGCTAAGTAGTGCTTACACTAGGTCAAGGACTTTTCAGCTTCTCATGCCCTGCCAGCAAGAAGCTGGGAGGGGACACAGCCAGGAGAGCTGACCCGAACTGGCCAAAGGGATATTCCATACCATCTGACGTCATGCTCACTATATAAACTGGGGGGAGTTGGCCGGGGAACAGCGATCACTGCACAGGATCTGGCTGGGCATTGTTCGGTGGGTGGTGAGCACTTGCATTGTGCATCACTTATTTTGTATATTCTTTTATCATCATTAATATTATTATTATTTTCCCTTCCTTTTCTGTCCTATTAAACTGTCTCTGTCTCAACCCACGAATTTTACTTTTTTTTTTCTTCCCGATTCTCTTCCCCATCCTGCTGTGGGGGGTAGTGGGCAAACAGCTGTGTGGTGTTTAGCTGCCTGCCAGGTTAAATCACAACAACCAGGATGATTCATTAAAGTAAAATTAATGTCCAAGCAGTCTTTGACAAAGGGGAAAAATAAAGCAAAACTTACTAAAGGGTCCCTTTTATTTTTATTTGAAAGAACTTAAATCTATTAGGTTACTTATTTTTAAATGGCCAATTTTTTTTGTCTGAATCAACAATGTTTATTGTAAGCCAGTAATTTGGTTAGGGCTGACATTAAGGAAGCTTTGTGAGGGTGATTGTTTTTTCCATGTTGTTATCCTAAAAAGACTTTCGCTTTCAACAGAACAGTGGTTTAAAAAACTGAATTAAACTTCATCAGTTAATGAACGTGTTGTAATATTATAGGTCAGCCTAGTACAAATGAAGATGTGGATGATCTTGTAAGTCGACTAAGACAAGCTGACGAACAAGTTAATGACCTGAGAGAAAGACTCAAGACTAGTTCCAGTAATGTGGAACAGTACAGGGCCATGGTTCTTAGTCTAGAGGAATCCCTTAATAAGGAAAAACAAGTAAGTAGTTACCATTGTTTATTAGGGAGAAAACAGAAACAAAATGAAAGATGATGGGTTTTTTGTACTACTGTACAGTTTGTAGGATTATGGGAGGAATTACAAAAAAACTGAAGTTAGTTTAGAAGGCATTAGAATATAATGTAGTAAGACCATATTTTAGACAATTTTATTAAAACCACTTTTAATCATGGAAATATTAAACCTTTTTGCAGCATATTTTTTAAATTGCTGAATTGTAAATTTGACTCAAAGTTGTACTCTGCCAATGTCTTCCTTCGAAAGAGGGGAGTTGACTTTTAAAAAAATCTTCCTTATAACCCTGTGATCAATGATTAAAAATATTATTTAGCTCTCAATCAAAAGCAGTTAAATTCACACCTTCTGCATCAGTAAGGTTCTCACTGATGCAAAACACTCTATGTGGTATTCATGGGAAAAGCTTAAGAACAACCTTCCAGTCTGTCTCATACTCCACCATGTTAACAGCAAATGAAGCCTGTTCTTCCAAGCTGTTCATCATATCAAAATAAGATAGATTGGGGAAACAGAATTCTCATTTTTTTTCTACTGAAGTTACAGCATCAGTAGACGATGGAGTGCTGTTTGTCTAGTATCCAAGTTCTCTGCCTGTCTGTGTTCTGTTACTGTAAAAACTTCATTGTGGCTTGATACGCTTTACCACTATTGCAGACTTTAGTGTGTAATAAAAAGATACGCTGGCTGCTGCATTCTTGAGTGCAGTCACCTAAAACTGTTCTTAGATGTACTTCATGGGGTATTGCAGCTTTGAAGGGACATTAAAAAAAAAAATTCAGTGCTATTTGTGATTTTCCACATTTTCAGTGTTGTTCTAAATCAGGTGCTGAGAATACCTACTCTGGCTTTAAATTGTTAATAAAATACTGGTTTCACATCAGAATACCATATTTAAAGGGAAAAAAAAATTGATCTCTTATGATGGATTTTAATGAAGGTGACAGAGGAAGTTCGTGCAACAGTTGAAGCTCGTCTGAAGGAATCTTCAGAGTATCAAGCACAGCTGGAAAAGAAGCTGATGGAGTCAGAGAAAGAAAAGCAAGAACTACAAGAGGAGAAGCGTAAAGCTGTGGAGAATATGGAACAACAGGTATGCACTGAATGCCCCTTCCCTTAAACTCCCTTGCAGAGGGTCCACAAGAATGTGCTTTTACATAATTCCCTAAACTTCAATTTGTTTTCGCAGTATAGTAGCATCCAAAACGAAATTTTTTAGGATGTACAAAAGGCTAGCTAAATTTGAGAGGTTTCGAAACATGAGTAGTATTTTAACCTTATCACTTCGTTAGGGTGATTGTGTAAAGCCGTCACTATCTTCCTGAACTTTGAGCACTGTTTGCAGAAAAACATGAGTAAAAGCATTTGAGAAAGGTTTCAGAAAACCCTTTTTGGAACATGAGCCAAAAACAAATTTGTATCATGCACATATTTTAAAACCAGAGTGGTCTGTGCCCTTATTTGTCTGGTTTATATTTGGGCTCTCATTGAGGTTGAAAAAAACAAGATGACTGCAACTAGAATTACTGCAGGCCTGACTCTGAAAGAACAGTAATATATTTTTACCAGGAAAGAGCTCTGTATATTAATAAGTCAAAATCTTGAAAGTATTTCTCTTTAGATTAAAATTAATATTTAAAAAAAAAAAAAAAACCACCTTTGGTTCTACATTATTCATGACTGTCTACATTCAAAGCCCTGCTGTGTTCAATACTCTGTAAAATACTTTGCCATTTAGTCTTGGTTTTGTTCTTGTTTTGTTTTGTTTTTTTTTGTTGTCCCCCCCTCCCCCATCACTATAGCTATCAGAACTAAAGAAGAGTCTGTCAACCGTGCAATCAGAAGTTCAGGAAGCTCTTCAGAGAGCCAGCACAGCTCTAAATAATGAACAACAAGCCAGACGTGACTGCCAGGAGCAAGTATGTTTGTAGTATTTGCCTATTTTAGCCAGAGGTAGTAAACTTAATGTTAGTTTTTCATTGTTTTTCAGTTGAAATCAAAATGTTTTTTAAAGGTAGTGCTGCTAATCAGAGATTTGTGGAGGCAAGAAAAGTGCTGTAAGAGCACTTTCTCTATTTTGTGAACAGCTGCTTATTTAGTGCTTCATTTTTCTACCTGATCAAACATTGTGGTAATACCAACTAAACTGACTTTGAATACAAAGTTGTGCTGCAAGCACAGTTTTTGTCATGTTTAAGAAAACAACAGAAGACGCAATGGATTACTGTTTCTAAGGTCTGTTTCATTACATAATTACATTCCCCAATCAATTTCTTTTAACTTTTTAATGAATTGCTACCTCACTCTCCTGACAGGAGAGCAAAAAAGAAAACTGAACTCTCGCAACAAGACAATGGGGAAAATACCTTTCTAACCCGAAACATAATTGTCATCTTTTAAAACTGTCGGGCAATATGATACTTAGCAGCACCTGATAAGATTGTCTTGTTACCAGCTGTTATTTAAAGGGAATCTACTTTTCTGCAGGTGATAATTCCAGCAACACTGATTGGTGTAAAGGATGTAGAAAAACTTTTGGCAGTTGTTTAATCCAACTCAAAATTTAGTAGACAGGCGTTTCCATTGTTTTCAGCTGATACTGTGACCATAGTCTGTCTTTAGCTTTTTAAGCTCATGCAGTAAATATCTTCGCCCATTCTCATGTAGAAGTAACCGGTGGATGTTCTTAGACTAATACCTGCCTATATTCTGTGCAGGATCTACAGCAAGAGGTTTGATTGCAGAGCGACTATAGAGAGTGCGCCCTCCTTCTACCTACTCAAAGAAAATTATTTCAAATTCTAATTTTTTTTTTTAAATAGTAATTTCTTTAAGGGGATCATACTAAGCTTATCCTTTTTGTTTTGTTTTGTTCTTGAGAATGATAAAGGTTTTGGCCAGTGATTTTCTTTTTGATTAGTGGTTACTGATTTTTGTCTAGAATTTTGAGAATCTCTTTGTACATACCAAAGATATAACGTTAAAGGTAACAATCTTTTTTTTTTTTTTTTTTTCTTCTGCAGGCAAAGATGGCTTCTGAAGCTCAAAATAAATATGAACGGGAATTAATGCTTCATGCTGCTGATGTTGAAGCATTACAGGCTATTAAAGACCAAGTTACCAAGCATGCAGCAGTAAGGCAGCAGCTAGAGGAAGCTGCTCAGAAAGCTGAGTCTGAATTGTTAGAGTGCAAAGCCTCCTGGGAAGAGAGAGAGAGAATGATCAAGGTATGATTGTTTTTATGGTTTCAGTGGTTTTCTTCCGTTAACAGAAATTCAGCCACAGAATTCACAGCCATTGAACAATTTTGTTGTAGGATGAAGCTTCAAAACTTGCATCCCGCTGTGAAGATTTGGAAAAACAAAATCGATTATTACATGAACAGCTGGAAAGTCTGAGTGATAAGATGGTGACCTCTATGAAAGAAGCCATGCCAACTGCAGTGAATGTTTCTCTCAATGAGGAAGGCAAATCCCAGGAACAAATCTTAGAAATTCTTAGGTAAATTTAGCTCTGGGCTCCTTCTCTCGGTGGTTACAAATTAGTTGCCAAATTAAATAGTTCTGTATTACTTTATATTTGAAGGATAATGTATAAAATTTAAGCACTCTTTTGCTAAGTAGGAGGTGGTGGTTCTACATTAATACCTAATAGAGGAGATTTCTTTCTACTCTCAGGAAAAAATGTGAGCCAATTATGACAGGAAGCTAAATCAGATTTTAGCAAATGTGATTGGCAAGAAAGTTTCATAGAGGTGATTTTTTTCTCATTGTGGTTTTTAGGGGGTTTATGTAGATTTTCAAAAATTTTTATCTAGGATTTTCTTTCTGATCTTTCTGAACCAATTTCTATATTCAGTAGACCTTCAGATATAAGATGCTTCAACTTAAAATGCTGCATCTTGCATTTTCATTGACATGATGCTTTGTTCATTTTCTTGTTGCAGATTTATACGTCGAGAAAAGGAGATTGCAGAAACTAGATTTGAGGTGGCCCAGGTGGAGAGTTTGCGTTACCGGCAGAGAGTGGAGCACCTGGAAAGGGAACTCCAGGAACTGCAGGACAGTCTCAATGCTGAGAGAGAGAAGGTGCAGGTATGGTTGGATATTATTGGTTATGATTTCAGTAAGTAGAGAGGGCTGTTCTCTATGTTCTACTCTGTCTTCAGTGCCTGTGCCCAAAAAAGAAGAGTTTTGGAAGAATCGGGAGCTTTTAAACTGAGGTTGCTATATAGCCAAATGGAGGGTCTTGTTCTGAGTTCTGTGAAGCAGTGTGGCAATTCCAAAATCACATAAATAGGGAAAATAAAGATAATTTCTCTCATTTTTTCCCATCTCCTATTTCTTAAGCTGTATTTACTTGTTTTGAATGTACATGTGACATAATGAATGCCCATGATAGCTTTCCAAGATGGTGTTATGCCAGATCCAGGTAAGTATATATGCATGTGCAAGCAAAACAAATGACTGAGTTAAATCTTTTCAAAAGGTAACAGCAAAAACTATTGCACAGCATGAAGAACTAATGAAAAAAACTGAGACCATGAACGTACTGATAGAAACCAACAAGATGCTAAGAGAAGAGAAGGAGAGGCTAGAACAAGAGCTACAGCAAATTCAAGCAAAGGTTAGTGCCAAGGTTCATGTAAATTTTTCAGGTATTCAAGTTGATGAATTAATGTCTGGATATACCATTGCTAACTACAATAAATACATGATTTAGATTGTGATTATTCCTTTATGTCATTTACAAATGACGAAACTTTCCATTTAGAATTTTAGAAGACATTGGTCTGTCTAGAATATTGGAAAAGTTAAAAGTTCAGTTTCAT
Organism: Aptenodytes patagonicus; assembly: GCF_965638725.1. Classification (NCBI taxonomy): domain Eukaryota; kingdom Metazoa; phylum Chordata; class Aves; order Sphenisciformes; family Spheniscidae; genus Aptenodytes; species Aptenodytes patagonicus. The sequence continues at coordinate 47,096,073 of NC_134953.1, forward strand.
TTAAATGAAACTGTAAATCGGCATTTATCCTTTGCTAGAGATATACCAGTAACAAGGATATTATCAGCAGATAAATGAAAAATGGCACAGGAATACATATAAAGCAGTCCACAGCTTTATTAAGAGTTTAGAAGGGAGATATATGCCTCTTCCCATTTCTACACGCCAGTTATTTTAATGGAATCCAGTGCAGTGTGGCTTGGCTTCTAACATGTCAATAATCCTTTTTCTGTACCAAAGTACAGAGTGAGAGTCTAAGATTGTGAAATTGTACCTATTTTTTTTTTCTCTGTAGGATCATCTCCTGCTCTTGCTCCTTGTCCTTCTCGCTGCCCCCAGATGGCCACTGAAAGGCAGAGAGTTGGAAAAGAAGCTATATAATGACTTTTTGAGGGTGTTGTTTTGCTTTCTCTGTCCCTCTTAACCATCATTGTTCAAGGCCTACCATATTCCATTTCCTTCAGTCTTGTAAGGTCCAGAGAGTTTAATCCCCAATTGTGTTTTTTCAGGTACGCAAGCTTGAGGCAGACATTCTACCTCTACAAGAGTCTAATGCTGAACTGAGTGAGAAAAGTGGAATGTTGCAGGCAGAGAAAAAGCTGTTGGAAGAAGATGTTAAACGCTGGAAAGCCCGGACCCAGGTGAGGAATGCATGTTTTCAAAGAAGGTGTTGTGGGGAAAAAAAAAAAGAACTAAAAAAAAAAAAAAAGTTCTACAATTTCTTAAAAACAACAACAAACTAAGAAATTTATTTTAATTATAAAGCATTGTTTATGCAGCTTCAAAAGAGGCTGTTCTAATTCATAGGCATTCCAAATCAAAATGTGAAAGCAGTAGCTCTAATTCAAAGAGATTTTCTGGATATAACTGTATAATCATCTTAGAAAATGCAACTATTTTCTCAACCTTTCAGCATTTATTGAGTCAACAGAAGGACACTGATCTCGAAGAGTATCGGAAGCTGCTTTCAGAGAAGGAGGCAAACACCAAGCGTATACAACAAATGAGTGAAGAAACAGGCAGGCTTAAAGCAGAAATAGCCAGGTGTGGTATAAGTCAATTAGTAAAAAGTTTTGAGCAAAACAAAATATTTTAAATAAAGCTGTATCTGGAAGTGTAACTTCTTAACTGTCTCCATGTAACTATGAAACCTTTGGTATTCTTACTGTAGGTTGATAATATGCAGATAAAATGAAGTGAGAATTGTTTTGGAAGCTGTCTTTTAGCTGAACTTACTCTAAACTAACGTATTGTAGAATAATTTGTATTCTACAAATACTCATTTGTATTGCAAAATCCTAGAAAACATAATTTATTACAGATAATGCCTGTGATATTACATAAAAATCAATACATTTCAGTATTGCTCGATTTCAAATATCTTATTTGCTTCTTCCTCCAATCTCTTGTTACGTAGAACTAATGCATCCTTGACAACAAGCCAGAATCTTGTTCAGAGCCTGAAGGATGAAGTAACTAAAATAAGAACGGAAAAGGACACTTTGCAGAAAGAACTAGATGCTAAAGTGGCCGACATACAAGAAAAAGTGAAAACTATAACACAGGTCAAGAAAATTGGGCGCAGGTACAAGACTCAGTATGAGGAGCTGAAAGCACAGCATGATAAGGTAAATATGCTTTTTCTTTTGTTTGCAAAGAAATTCTATAAAAAACCTGTATGTTTTCATCTAGAGTCATGCATAATCTAGCTGATGATCTTCATGTTCCCTTAATATAATACTGTATGAGTACTTACCTGTGGAGAAAAAAGCAGAAAATTACATCATTTATTCTGCTGTTAGCTCAAACTGCCACAAAGCATGAGCTGCATATCACTTAATACTTTGAGTATTCTTAGCAGAACTTTAGCATTCGTTAGAATTCCTGAGTTTTGCCTACAACTTTTTAAATGATCGGTTTGCATGCAGAAGCAACTTGTAAAAGTAATGACATTCTAATCAGATAGTACCCTTTAGCCTGATACCACTTGACATATTTCAGATGGTTGCCAAAGCATCAACTCAGTCTTTTATAGAACAACAAGAAGAACAAGTTTCTGTCCAGGAAGTACAAGAGCTGAAAGACACTCTCAGTCAAGCTGAAGTGAAGACAAAGTCTTTGGAGACTCAGGTTGAAAGTTTACAAAAGGTAAGAACAGAGTGAACAAGGTAAGAACAGTGAACAATTTCAGAGTATTGTACTCTACTGCAATCTTAAATACATAACTGTGAGGAATGTGGGGGAGTTTTTCTGTGTGTATGTGCACGTGTGCACATGTATGCACAGAAATACATGTGCGTACACGTGCCTATTTGTGCCTCTACCTTGTTGGGAAAGAGGGACCTTAAACCTGGTTTAAATCCTGTGTGTAGTGTATCTCATGCTGTTTCTTGGAATAAATAAGCGGGAAAAAGAATGCTGTTCTCTCAACTATTGCGTTCAGAAAGGACTGGACTTCTCTATCATTGATTAGAAGCTTTTTAACCTTAATACAGTGGCCAGCTAATACTAGGACGTTGGAGCTTGTTAGGCTATATATTTGCCAAAGTAGCTGGTTATGGCCAATAGCTGCAATCTCTTTGTCTCTATAGACTGTAGCAGAAAAAGAAACTGAAGTTAGAAATCTTCAGGAGCAGATAACGCAGCTACAATCAGAACTTGCTCGTTTTCATCAAGATCTGCAAGAGAAGACTACACAGGAAGAACAGCTCAGGCAACAGATCACTGAGAAGGAGGAGAAAACTAGGAAGACTTTGCTTGCGGCCAAGCAGAAAATTGCACAGTTAGCTGGTATTACAATATTTTTTCTGTCCTTAAGGTGTCATCTTCTGTTTGGGTTTTTGATTATTCCTATGGAAAAGCATTTAGACAGGATGCTTAGGAAAATATGGCCTACTTCCTATTTTACTTAAAAGTTTTTTCTAGATTAGATGTTACAGGAATTGTTCTAAAACTTAATTCCTTCAGGAGATGATAAAAGTATATAACTAGCTGTACACTGGAGGTAAAAAAAGTTTTGTTTAGTTTTGGCCAGACAATGTGATAACTCCCGGGTTTTTTTATCTGTTTGTTGATTAGAGCAGATTGACCCTACTAACGACTCAGGTAATTCTCCCCTTCCCTCTTGTCTTCCCTAAGCATACAGGTGCAAAACATACTGCCTCCTCTATTTTTAATTGATGTTGAGAGAAATGATGGTGTAAGAGCTTGCTGAAAACATCTTGTTCTTTTGTGACTACTTCTTTATTTAATTTTTTATTTTTATATATTTATTATATATTTTTATACTCTTATTTTTATTTAATTGCAATTAAATAGAAAAATGGCATGTGAAAGTTAAAATTACCTCTAAGAGCTCCTTTGAGAGCTTAACTTTTTTAAGATTTCAAAATATTTCAGTAACCTATTAAAACAGACAGGTATTCCACATGCAGAGACTTAGTAGGCAGCTTTACAGTAGCAAGACTGAATTCTTTCCTATTCAATTAGGTACAAAAGAACAGCTAACAAAAGAAAATGAAGAGTGGAAGCAAAAGAGCAGTTCACTAGAAGAGCAGAAGACTGAATTGGAGGTGCGGATGAGTGCACTCAAATCTCAGTATGAAGGTCGAATCTGCCGTCTGGAAAGAGAGCTGAGAGAGCAGCAAGAACGACACCATGAACAGCGAGATGAGCCACCAGAGTCTACAAATAAGGTACAAAATCCTTTTGGCTAGTTGTGTGAGAGGAAATAAACGGCTTGCATGTCTCATGACTGAACGAGAGCAACAGCTGTGAGTACGAGCACCATTGTCCAACTTGGTTCAGTTTTGTGTATACACTAGTTAATACTCAGGACTATTTTACGTGAAAGTGTTTTTTCTAAACATCCTAAATAGGATGGAAATTCTTGTCATAGGAATCCTACACTTGGGATAAAAAAAAAAAAAAAAAAAAAAGAAAATTAAAACATATCAATGAGCCCAACAAAATGCGCTATTCGAGTTCCACTGTCCCCTGGTTTTGGAAATGTAAAAGTTGGCTTTAGTAAGGATTCAGAACTTAATTTAAAACTTATTTCCTGCCATAGTCAGAATTCCCAGTGCTAACGAGCATACAGTTATATCATTCACTGTGAATCGGCCAATGAACTGTTTGCACTGTGCTCTCTATTATTCTGTTGTTATCCATGCATTCAGTGTAATGGGTTCTAGCTGCTATTGTCTCAATAGCTTCAGAAAATACCTGAGAAATTACTGAATTGGTTTGCATACTTGGTATGACTGGTATGATTTTTTTTTTTTTTTTTTTTTTCCCGGAGAATCTGCAACAATCATAGAGTCTGACCAGGTATGCTAACAAGTCTGTTAAAGAAACGATTGTTAGTAAAGATCTGACTGCTGAAGCGTTTTACCAAATTGCTCGCTCTGTTTTGTTATGTACATGGCACGATACTTCTGTTTCTTAATAGGTCCCAGAACAGCAGAGGCAAATCTCACTCAAGTCTACTCCAGCTTCAGGTGAAAGAGGAATGTGAGTTGAAGGGTTTGGGGGTTTTGCAGAGTTTCTGTGATTGGCGTTCCATGGTTTTGTCTTTATCTAGTTGCTCTTTTTAGTAAACCACTGGCTTTTCACAATTTTTCTTAAGCAACTTTGAAGATACTGATTGACATAATATGTTCCTCCTGTTTTCTCAGCTACATTTAATCAACAAAGCTTTTAAGCTGTTAAACTGTCATATTAACCATGAGGAACGTGGTATCTGGGAAACAAAAGATTTTTTTAAAATGTTTTCAGACTTCAAGATTCTTGAAGTTGTACAGTTTTGATTGTTACCTTTAACCTTTTTGGTTTTGGGGGGATCTTCCTTGTGCAAGAATCTCAAACATGAGAAAGAGACTAAATAGATGGTAACTCTTAACAACAGATAAAATAGTCAAGTGACTAAGCTCTAAAATGGGATTAGATAACAAACTCCCTTTCAGTTTTTAGGACAGCATCCTTGTGAAAGCAAGGCTTTCAAAAATGCCTCTTAAAATTTGGCTGATCCTTGTCTCAACCAAGAGATGATGTTGCTCTGTATTGAGTGAATCTGTTAGTTTTAATGGAAGGTGTATTACTCACTGAAATAAAGACCCAGCACAGCTAGCAGTACGAGCTACGCACTACTGCTTTTGATCTGCTTACGGATTTCTAGTTGATTACCTTTGAAGAAACCTGTCAGATCTCTAAGCTGGACATAATGCTACTCATGGCATAGCGTGTCTGTCTTTTTTCTTTTTTAACTATAAACAAATTTTGGAAGACAATTCATTATGCCCTTGTCAGGCTTTTAAATTTTAAACCTTTAAAAATCAGTATTCCTGGCTATGATAATATATTTACATTTGGTATTTTTAAAATCTGTTTTCTGCACTATCATGATGAAACCAATATCCTGTTTTTCAGTGCTAGCACTTCAGATCCACCAACAGCAAATATTAAACCAACTCCTGTTGTGTCAACTCCAAGTAAAGTGACTGCTGCTGCAATAGCTGGGAATAAGTCTACTCCAAGAGCCAGTATCCGTCCAATGGTTACTCCTGCTACAGTCACTAATCCTACCACTACTCCAACAGCCACAGTTATGCCTACAACACAGGTGGAAACTCAGGAAGGTAAGCATTTTAGTATAGTATAAGGATCTACAGTAATCATAAATGCTACCTTTGCCTTGAAATCTTGGTAATTATTAGTTTGAAAGTACCTCAAATAGTTTTATTGTCCCTGCATCTCTTTCAATATTGTACTTTTATGACCACTTCTGTTGCAACAAAGTTCATGATTCCCCAACTGAAGATGGGTATAAGCAATGTTAACTCAATCTGCAAAACACTGAATCTGCTTATTTAGGGCATTCTGAAATGGAGAGTGTGAACTGTGCTAGATAATATGAAGACAGTTGAATGTGCTACTGTTTGCCTTTCAGCTATGCAATCAGAAGGACCTGTGGAGCATGTTCCAGTCTTTGGAAGCACTAGTGGGTCTGTGCGTTCCACCAGTCCTAATGTTCAGACATCTCTCTCTCAGCCCATCTTGACTGTTCAGCAGCAGACGCAAGCGACTGCTTTTGTGCAGCCCACTCAGCAAAGTCATCCTCAGATTGAGCCTGCTAATCAGGAGCCATCCCCTACCATTGTAGAAGTTGTACAGAGCTCTCAAATAGAGAGGCCCTCCACTTCTACAGCAGTGTTCGGCACAGGTTGGTTTTATTTTATAGGCCTACCTTTTTGAATAGTTCCTTTTAAGTAGCTCCATTTAGACCCTTGTCAAACCAGGCCTAACCAGCAATAGAATTTGCACTTCCCCCCCGCCCAAGGGAAAACATTTGTTGCACATTTTACAAACTTCTGAGTTTAGGTTCCTTTCTTGAACCTTCAGAAATGGTACCCCTGAAATGCTGTTGTCACTGCATTCCTTAAAGTAAAAAATAAAAACTCACATGTTTGTTTATCTATTCAGAGCAGCACTGGGGTTTAATATGTTAAACCTTGATGCCTCTGTTTCCATGGTACTGTTGGAGCAAGGTTAATTTTAGGAGTCATGAGTAAGCTACTTAAGCTGGAATATAAAATACAGAGAACTCTAAAGCTACTCAGTGTGATACTGTTGCACATCTGTTTGCCCTACATCGTGTAGATTTTGGTGTAGAATGTTTATTCCCCAAAATACGTTTTTGAAAATGCTTTTTTTGTTTCCCAGCTGATACTCTGTTAAAATTTTAGGTGTACTTGTCAGAAGCAAAGATGTTGGAAAAAAAATTTTAGTTGTACCCTGAAGCTTACATTTGGGGTCAATTAGGTTGTGAATATAGGTCCAAGAGCATAAGACTTGTAACAAAGGAAGGGGCTGATGTTTTCATGTGCTAGGAAACGGCACAAGGTGATTCTGTCTGATTCTATTTGTTATCATTCAATGCAGAAAAAGAGGCGATCTTCCAGAGTTAAAATACCAAACCTTTTGATTTTCTGTTTTGTATATTTGTTGTTCTGAAAATAACTTAGAGGCTCTTTTAAGTTTCAGCTACCCCAAGTTCTTCACTGTCTAAACGTCCACGAGAGGAAGAGGAGGATAACACTGTGGAAAACTCGGACCAAATTTCAGAGGAAACAGTGGATGTACCTCTTCCAAAAAAACTGAGAAGCATACAAAGAGTTGGACCTGAGGTTTGCAAGAACATAAAATGCTACTGCTTAATCTGTCCCTTTGGAAGATTTTGATGGGAAGAGCAAGTATATTACTTCAGAGCAAGTCAGTTAATTCTTAACATGACTTCTTAATCTGTTGGGGAGGAAGCAATTATGTTTGGGTATTGTAAAAGGCAGAGGTTATACCAGTTGCAATGAATGATGCAAATCTTAGTGAACTGTAGGATGGAAGAGAGAGGGGTGTATCCTAGCGTTGAGGAGGAAGAAGTTAAAACACTTTTCAGTGTGGTCTGGAAGGTCATTATCCACAGTTACTCTGGAGTAAAATAGCGTACTTGAGGAGATGCCAGGGAAGCTGAGTTCCATGGAAAAGCTTACAGGAGATGCATGTGAAATATTGGTGTGAGAGAATTGGGATGTCCTGCAAAAAAGGAATGAACTTGAGACAGAACCTCACAGCAAGCAACTCATGAATAATGTTAAGGAAGTCAACGATGTTTTAACTCTGTAGAGAGGGATGTTGCATAACAGAAAAGGGCAAGATTGTGTAAGAACGTTATCACTTAATTTGCTCAGAGGATGGAGGTGGAATGGGAAACCTTGAGGGTTCTTTTTTGGTCCTGAAAAGATTTAGAGACACTGAGGTCCAGTGGACTGGAATGGGGAAACTGTATTTCTCCAGGGCAGGGAAATGGGGTGCTAGATAAAAGCAGAGCTAAGGAATAATAGTAAAAGGGGAACAAAATGTTGCCCATGACCTTTGTGGGAAAAGATTTTTTTTTTAGAAAAAGTTAAAAAAAATCTCGAACATTTTAAAGAACCAAACTTTAGGGCTAATGATGTTTTTAAACGAGGAAAATATATGTTCTTTCAGGAGGAAGTGACAGCAGAAGAGAGCACTGATGGTGAGGTAGAAGCTCAAACATACAATCAAGACTCGCAAGACTCAATTGGAGAAGTAAGCATATTTGAAAAGAAGAAAATCTTCATTTCAGCAGAAATAGCTATCCTTCCCCCCCCCCCCCCACCTCTCAATATTTTTAGAAGCAAAACCTCAAATCAGATCCTGCAGGTTTCCAGTGGAAACCACTTATAACCTTTTAAAGTTTAGACTTGCAATGTTCAAGGATAGATACTCAATTTTTATTGTACTCTACACATACCTATATAAGTAACATTCAGAATGTTAATGAAGCTTTGCAATTTTGAATTGTAATTCGATGTGTTGTTTTAGAAGTCCTAGTATCCTTAACCCCAGTTTTATACAGTGAAACAGATATAGAGGTTAAATGAGTCACAGTCTTAAAATGAAATTGGAGTTTTCAGTTCTGCGCTTACTCCTTTGGGCTACATCTCTTTGCTTTCTGGCTTTTCTTTTACAGAAAGACTTGACAAATCCTTGAGCAAGCTTAGTGTTAGATGGGTCATGATGTGATAAACAAAGGAAAAAAAGTTGGTTTTGTTCTAGTTCTGTAAAATGTCCATTGTAGCTGTGTTAGGAAAGACAAATATAAGTGAAAACCATGAATTTAATCTCCTTTTACCTCAGAAACAGGCAAAAGTGTTATGGTAATTCCCTAACTTGGCAAAACCTTACGTTGAGGTGTGGAACCTATTTTCTTTAAGCAGTGGTGGGTACTGAGTCTTTAGTCAGGCATTTTTCCCCTCCTATCCTTCATATGTTTCAAAGGTATGACAAACATTTCTCTTCCCATTAAATCCCAGCTGTGTGCTTTCTATTCCACAGATATCTTTAAATGTTCTTTAATTAACAGTTCTAGTACTCCATGTGATTATTTGAATTCTGCTGCTAGACAGTCATTTGCAACATTAAAGTGACATGTTGTTCAGAAAATAACAGAACCTAGTTATCATACCTAAACCAAAAGTCTTGAATGCTAAAAAATGTATGTGGTAGAGTCCTGAATTTTTTTTTTTTTTTTTTTTGAAGAGGTTGTGGGGGACTCTCCCTGATGCATTTTTTTTTTTTTCTCAACATGTCTAGTCATACTTGTCAGATTTCATTCAAGTGTTTTGAATATACATACGTGCTTTGAATATGCATGCATGCTGAATGGGAAGAGAACTATTTGCTAGCTCTGTGTCTGACTATCATGTGAATTGCAGTACTGTTCCTCCAGACCAAAAGAACTCTAAAACAGCAGCTCAGAGTTCATGCTTAGAAGAGAGATGGTTGTTCCTTGATCCTGGGGAGACTTTTAGTTGTCAGTAGTTGATTGTTGACAATCTTCTGTAGCATTCTCTTTTGTCCTTTCCTATCTTGGTTAGTTATTAAGAAACAGTGATAACTAGTGTTTCTCTTGTAAGCATCAGAGTCTGTTTCTCTTCTCGTTGTCCCATCAGCAGTCTTGTGCACTGACAGTAACTGCAGTGTTGGTGGTGTGCTCAGAGGGTGCCCCTCTAAGTAACCAGGCAATTGTTCTGGCTGGATGTGAACTAAGGGCAGAGTGCTTCCTCAGCTGTCTACAATGCTCAGTGTATCTGTATTTGCTTATTGTACAAATAATGCTTATTGTGTTGGTGATAGCTCCTTGGTTATCTGAAATAGATAGGTAAACATTTAGACAGCAGCTTTTTATGGATGTACATTCAAATGTATCATATATGAATACAGTATTCCTAATGATGGCACCCATCCCAGATCAGATTTGGGAGTGAAGGACTTCTGTTGTAGAACAGGCCTCCTCCTTTTGGTCGAGGTTGAGAGCTAGGAGTGGAAACAGGAAACTCTTGGAAATACAATGGACACCTTCCTGAAGAACATTTTAAGAATTGTATATGCTGCATTTAATTTTGTTTCTTCTGGTAATTTACTTTTATCTTTTACAGGGTGTTACACAGGGAGAGTACACTCCCATGGAAGATAGTGAAGAAACTTCCCAGTCTATCCCAATAGATCTTGGACCTCTTCAGTCAGATCAACAAAATACTTCTTCATCTCAGGATGGTCAATCGAAGAGAGATGATGTCATTGTAATTGATAGTGATGATGAAGATGATGATGATGAAGAAAATGAAGGCGAGCAGGAAGTATGTATATCAAGGAATTACTTTGTTTATGAGCTACTTTATTTATCACAGAAACATGATCACAGAAACATGGTGGGGTGACTCTCATGACTGGAGTGCTGCAATGGATGGCTATAGACTCTTCAGAAGGGACAGGCGAGGAAGGAGAGGCGGTGGGGTGGCCCTGTATGTTAGGGAGTGTTTCGATTGTATAGAGCTCAACGATTGTGATGTTGGTACGGTTGAGTGTTTATGGGTAAGGATGAGGGGGAAGGCCAACGAGGCAGATATCCTGCTGGGAGTCTGTTATAGACCACCCAACCAGGATGAAGGGGCGGATGAAGCGTTCTATAAGCAGCTGGCACAAGTCTCTCAATCACTAGCCCTTGTTCTCATGGGGGACTTCAACTTCCCGGATGTCTGCTGGAAATACAACATGGCAGAGAGGAAGCAGTCTAGGAGGTTCCTGGCGTGTGTGGAAGACAACTTCCTGACGCAGCTGGTAAGTGAGCCTACCAGGGGAGGCGCCTCGCTCGACCTGCTGTTTACTAACAGAGAAGGACTGGTGGGAGATGTGGTGGTCGGAGGCCGTCTTGGGCTTAGCGACCATGAAATGGTGGAATTCTCGATTCTTGGTGAAGTAAGGAGGGGGGGCAGCAAAACGGCAACCATGGACTTCCGGAGGGCGGACTTTGGCCTGTTCAGGACATTGGTTGAGAGAGTCCCGTGGGAGACGGTCCTGAAGGGCAAAGGGGTCCAGGAAGGCTGGACGATCTTCAAGAAGGAAGTCTTAAAGGCGCAGGAGCAGGCTGTCCCCATACGCAGTAAGAAGAACGGGCGGGGAAGACGACCGGCCTGGCTGAACGGGGAGCTCTTGCTGGGACTCAGGAAAAAAAGGAGAGTTTACCGCTTGTGGAAGAAAGGGCAGGCAACTCAAGAAGAGTACAGGGATCTCGTTAGGTCGTGCAGAGAAGAAATGAGAAAGGCAAAAGCCCAGCTGGAACGCAATCTGGCCGCTGTCGTTAAAGACAACAAAAAACGTTTTTACAAATATATTAATGACAAGAAGAGAGCCAAGGAGAATCTCCATCCCTTATTGGATGCAGGGGGGAACATTGTCACTGAGGATGAGGAAAAGCCTGAGGTACTCAATGCCTTCTTTGCCTCAGTCTTTAACAGGCAGACCAGTTATCCTCAGGGTACTCGGCCCCCCCGAGCTGGAAGACAGGGAAGGTGAGCAGGATGAACCCCCCGTAGTCCAAGAGGAAGCAGTCAATGACCTGCTACGCCACCTGGACGCTCACAAGTCTATGGGGCCGGATGGGATCCACCCGAGAGTGCTGAGGGAGCTGGCGGAGGTGCTCGCCAAGCCGCTCTCCATCATTTATCAGCAGTCCTGGTTAACGGGGGAGGTCCCGGGTGACTGGAGGCTTGCCAATGTGACGCCCATCCACAAGAAGGGCCGGAAGGAGGATCCGGGGAACTACAGGCCTGTCAGCCTGACCTCGGAGCTGGGGAAGAATATGGAGCAGTTCATCTTGGGGGTGCTCACAAGGCATGTGTGGGACAACCAGGGGATCCGGCCTAGCCAGCACGGATTCATGAAAGGCAGGTCCTGCTTGACCAACCTGATCTCCTTCTATGACCAGGTGACCCGCCTAGTGGATGAGGGAAAGGCTGTGGATGTGGTCTACCTGGACTTCAGCAAGGCCTTTGACACTGTCTCCCACAGCATTCTCCTAGAGAAGCTGGCGGCTCACGGCTTAGACAGGTGGACTCTTCGCTGGGTCAAAAACTGGCTGGACGGCCGGGCCCAGAGAGTTGTGGTGAATGGAGTTACATCCAGTTGGCGGCCGGTCACGAGCGGTGTTCCCCAGGGCTCAGTTTTGGGGCCGGTCTTGTTCAATATCTTTATCGATGATCTGGGTGAGGGGATTGAGTGCACCCTCAGTAAGTTTGCAGACGACACCAAGTTGGGCGGGAGTGTTGATCTGCTTGAGGGTAGGAAGGCTCTGCAGAGGGACCTGGACAGGCTGGATCGATGGGCCAAGGCCAACTGTATGAGGTTCAACAAGGCCAAGTGCCGGGTCCTGCACTTTGGCCACAACAACCCCACGCAGCGCTACAGGCTTGGGGAAGAGTGGCTGGAAAGCTGCCTGTCGGAAAAGGACCTGGGGGTGCTGGTTTACAGCCAACTGAACATGAGCCAGCAGTGTGCCCAGGTGGCCAAGAAGGCCAATGGCATCCTGGCCTGTATCAGAAATAGTGTGGCCAGTAGGAGTAGGGAAGTGATTGTCCCCCTGTACTCGGCCCTGGTGAGGCCGCACCTCGAATACTGTGTTCAGTTTTGGGCCCCTCACTACAAGAAGGACGTTGAGGTGCTGGAGCGTGTCCAGAGAAGGGCAACGAGGCTGGTGAAGGGTCTGGAGCACAAGTCTTATGAGGAGCGGCTGAGGGAACTGGGGTTGTTTAGCCTGGAGAAAAGGAGGCTGAGGGGAGACCTCATCGCTCTCTACAACTACCTGCAAGGAGGTTGTAGCGAGGTGGGTGTCGGTCTCTTCTCCCAAGTAACTAGCAATAGGACAAGAGGAAATGGCCTCAAGTTGCGGCAGGGGAGGTTTAGATTGGATGTAAGGAAAAATTTCTTTGCTGAAAGAGTGGTGAAACATTGGAACAGGCTGCCCAGGGAAGTGGTGGAGTCCCCATCCCTGGAGGTATTTAAAAGATGTGTAGATGAGGCGCTTAGGGACATGGTTTAGTGGACATGGTGGTGTTGGGTCAACGGTTGGACTCAATGATCTTAGAGGTCTTTTCCAACCTTAATGATTCTATGATTCTATGATTTTGTCTTTGTAAAGGTCACCTGGCAGGACTAATTCAATCAAAATATTTTTTTGACTGTATAAATAGTCTGTATTTATGTAGCCTGAACTTCTAGTGTTTTAAAGATACTTCTTAATGCGGCTTGATTTTTTTTTTTTTGAAGTCATAAAATTCCACAGTGCCTCTAGATTATCTATGAGTATTCAACATACAAGGGTGGCCTCTGTGAGGAGAGGCTGGGGGCTGCCCCTTGACAGACACAGCCTGTTCCAGCTGGCTCTGCAGTGGCCCCCCTGCAGGACACAGCTGAGCCCATCAGCTGGTGAAAACATATATAAGAAAGGGCAAAACACTGCATGGCAGTGTTAGTATGAGGAGGGAGAAAAAAATGTGAGAAACAGTCTTGCGAACATCAAGGTCAAAGAAGAATGAGGGGAAGGAGGTGCTCCAGGCATCGGAGCAGATATTCCTTGTAGCCCATGGAAGAGACCACAATGGAGCAGGTATTTCCTTGCAGCCTGTGGAGAGGAGGATATTCCCTGAAGGAAACTGCAGCCCATGGAGCAGTAGGCTGTACTGCCAGGAACCATGGCCTGTGGAGGGGAGCCAATGCAGGAGCAGGTTTATCGTGATGGACGGCAGCCCTTCAGTGGGAAGGACCCACTGCTGGAGTAGTTCTTGAAGGACTGCAGTCTGTGGAGAGGACCCACGTTGGAGCAGAGGGAAAAGTGTGAGAAGGAAGGAGTAGCTGAGAGAAGCTGTTATGGACTGACCACAACCCCCCATTCCTTGTTCCCTCTGCCCTGCTTGGGGTAGGGGAGGAGGAAGAGGAGTTGGGAATGAGGGAGTGAAGTTGAGCCTAGGAAGAAGGGGGTGGGAAGAAGGTATTCTAGTTTTTGTCTTTGTTTCTCATCATCCAACTCTATTTTTAATTGGCAACAAATTAAATTAATTTTCCCAGAGTTGAGTCTTTTGCCCATAGTGGTAATTGGTAAGTGATCTGCCTGCCTTTATCTTGACCCTCAAGCTTTTCTGTCGTATTTTCTACCCTTGTCCTGTTGAAGAGGGAGTGAGGGAGTGGCTGGGTGGGTGTCTGGCAGCCAGCCAAGGTCAACCTACCGCAGCAATCGAAAAATACATACATGTATTCTGTGGATAATAAATGCTGAACATCTTCAGAAAGAGATCCACAGACAGAGGTCATCTGTGTACCACAAAGTGAAGTGTACCACTTCAAGATTTGAAATTATTCCACTACCCTTTCTGCACTTCCTGAAGGCTTTTTTATGGTCTTATCACAGGACTACGAAGATGAGGAAGAGGAAGACGAGGATGATGATGAAGACACAGGGATGGGAGATGAAGGTGATGACAGTAATGAAGGAACTGGTAGTGCTGATGGTAATGATGGATATGAAGCAGATGATGCTGAGGTGAGATTTGTACCTTTTTTTTATAGCCTGTTAAATTTCTTGGAATAAACTGGTGATGTGATGCATCTGCATAGATTTTCTCATTCAAGTATTCAAATCTTAGTATGAATTAATCCTAGAAAATTGAGGCTGCTAGTAGGTGATAGTGATTTCTGTTATAGCTGGTGTTTTCACAAGAAAAATCAACTTTGAATGTTTAAGGGGGCTGAATGAAAATGCAAAGTACAGGAGCCAGCAACAAATACTGTAGTTGCAGAGCTAGTAAGACAGTTTCTTCAAAAGCTGGATATTTCATTGTCTGTTATTATTGAATGATGATGGCTACATTGTTCACATTTGTGCATGTACAGATATGCAAAACTTCTGAGATTTCATACAGTTGTATACATTTACGTGATTTTGTAGATATTTATAGAAATATTTTAAGATTTTCATATATTTTACTTTGTTTACTTTCTGAATACTTTTGTGCTGCTTTTATATTCTCTTTACAGCCTATAAGTTGTTTAGTGCTAAGTCGTATTATGTTTATGTGTTTTTTCTAGGGTGCTGACGGTACAGATCCTGGAACAGAAACTGAGGAAAGCATGGGAGGAGGTGAAAGCAACCAGAGGGCAGCAGATTCTCAAAACAATGGTATGGTTATTCCATGTTTCTTCAAAGTGTGTAAGGGGGGAAAATGTAGAAGCTGTTTTGCATGTGTTAAAATATGCACTTAAAAGTAAGAATATAAGGTGAAATGCTAAAGACCGTTTTAACCTGAAATGTAGATTCTTTTGAAATGTTCTTTTCTGAATTTATTCTACAGTCTTTGAAAACCCTGCAAGCTCTGGTTGCTATGGAAACTGCTGTTGATAGCTCAGTAGATTAATCTCTCGCTAAATCAGCACTTGAATAATCAATAGTTTGTTTCGGTGCTGGTGTTGACATAGCTGGCACAAGTCCTCTTTTAAGTGATTTTAGACAAGAGCACTGAGCTGTCCCACTCTTACAAGGGTAAAAATGTCTGTGTTAATGTGGTAGCAGAA
Organism: Aptenodytes patagonicus; assembly: GCF_965638725.1. Classification (NCBI taxonomy): domain Eukaryota; kingdom Metazoa; phylum Chordata; class Aves; order Sphenisciformes; family Spheniscidae; genus Aptenodytes; species Aptenodytes patagonicus. Next base: position 47,111,553 of record NC_134953.1, read on the forward strand.
TTTGAAGACCTGCCTTCACATTTTCAACTCAGTTTGGAGGGCATGGGTTTACTCCTCTGTACTTCTGTATGTTTTAGTAGAAGGGAGTACAAGTGCTGCAGAGTCCACTTTTCCTCATGAAAGTTCAAGAGAACAGCAGCCATCATCTGCCTCGGAGAGACAGGCCCCTCGGCCCCCACAGTCACCACGGAGACCGCCACATCCACTGCCCCCACGACTAACTATTCATGCTCCTCCTCAAGAACTGGGTCCCCCAGTACAGGTATAAACTTTCTCTAGCGCTTCAGAAGACTTAAAAAATTCCTGTATGATTTCTTCTAAATAAAACCTAAGTACTCTGCCTATTGTAAAAATGGATTACATCTATTTAGCATCCTAAAAATGGTAACTGAGCAAACTGACTTAACATGTCTTGTCCTGCAGTTTATGGCTGGACAGGGAACATCAAAAGCAATAAAGCACTCATGATGGATTTGTATCTTGAAATTATTACACCAGTGTTGTTTCAGTCAGTGACTGCTGATACTTCCACTACAAAAGCTGTTCTTGAACAGGTTGTAACTCAGACAGATTGGTAAGGGCTTTTATTAGTTTCTGCCCTAATGCAGATTGGGCAAAGGAATGTTGCCATTCATTTTCTAAGTTAAACTTTTCACAGTCAGTGCCTGACCCATGATTATGCTTTGATGTAGACCTACAGATTTTGTAAATGAAAATGTCACAACGTGACTTTTGCAAAAATATCCTGACTGAAATTATCCTTTACCATTAACTTGTTCTGAGGCTTGGGGCCACAATATTTCTGTATTCAAGTTTTCTGTCCTCAGTAGAAAGTTGAGTAAAATAGTAATGTCACTTACCCAGAATTTAAACCTACATGATTCTCTTTCATGGTTAGACCAGGCAGCAGATAAGAGATGTGGAGTAGCTGCTACCATGGTCTGTTCTTTAAGAAGGTATGATGCTGTACTGAGCAGTGTTGTACGCTGACATATAGTTGTTACACTTACTCATTTAGCCACTGTCCTTGGCTCTGATTGAACAATTGTATGTTACTAGAATTCTGGGAAAGCATTCACACTACTTCATTTTTTTTCTTTACTATAAAGAGAATCCAGATGACTCGAAGACAGTCGGTGGGACGTGGACTTCAGCTAACTCCTGGTATAGGTGGGATGGTAAGTATATAAAGTCTACTGCTAAAAACCTGCATTGAGGGAACATTCATAACTTTTGGGTTTTATTTTGTTTTTTAAAGAAGCCTAGCTACTGACTTCAGGGGTGGGATGGGTTTCTGTAGTCTTGCAGAAAATATCTTAGTCCTGTTAATTTCTATATTAATGGAAGGCAAATACTAGAAAACTTCCAGGAAGCTAAAGGTCTTCAAAAGATGTTGAATTGGTTTTCTCTAAGGCGGTTTTAATTACTTGGTTTTAGAATCAGTCTTTTAAAGTGGATATGTTACTGGAAAAAATAATAAAATGTTTTCAGCCTCATCCTAAAGGAACAAGGCTAACTTATGATTTCTGTCTGTCTCCTTCGGCTAATTTTGAACCCTTTATTAAATTTCAGCTGTATTTGACAGAACGAATGCAAGTTCACTGAGGGAGGGGAGAGAGACTGACTGACTAAAAAAGTATCTTTTCTGAGATCAAAGGCATCAGCTCAGATTTTTTGATTCTGCTTGGCTTGCATGTACCTGTCATTCAATTTCTGCTTGGAACTGGCCTCAGTACCTACTGATTTTTGCCTGGACAGTAACTGAGCACATGGGAGGCAGCTTAGGAGTATTTTGGAGAGAAAGGTTTGAAAGATATGGAAGGAAGACAGGGAGATGAAGAGAATGCCTTATGAAGGATGAGGGACAAGGAAGCTGAGGTTTCTGGCTTTGTAGGCAATGCAGGAATGAAGGACACAAGTCTATAGGGAACAGATTATTTGATATGTGAAAAATCTCATATGATAGGTACATTACAGCAATCCAGATTAAGACAGATGATTCCTATCTATTTATGAATGAGAGTTGTGGTTTAACCCGGCAGGCAGCTAAACACCACACAGCCGTTTGCTCGTTCCCCCCCCCAGTGGGATGGGGGAGAGAATCAGGGGCGGGGGGGGGAAGTAAAATTCGTGGGTTGAGATAAAGACAGTTTAATAGGACAGAAAAGGAAGGGAAAATAATAATAATGATGATAAAAGAATATACAAAATAAGTGATGCACAATGCAGTTGCTTACCACCTGCTGACCGATGCCCAACCAGTTCCCGAGCAGTGGTCACCACCCCCCAGCTAACTCCCCCCAGTTTATATAGTGAGCAATGACGTCAGATGGTATGGAATATCCCTTTGGCCAGTTCAGGTCAGCTGTCCTGGCTGTGCCCCCTTCCAGCTTCTCGCTGGCAGGGCATGAGAAGCTGAAAAGTCCTTGACTAGTGTAAGCACTACTTAGCAACAACTAAAACATCAGTGTGTTATCAACATTATTCTCATCCTAAATCCAAAACACAGCATTATACCTGTGCTAGGAAGCTACTAAGAAGAAAATTAACTCTAGCCCAGCCAAAACCAGGACAATGAGTCACTCTAAGATTCCTTTGTAGTCAGCAAGATGTGGCACTTCAATGGTACAATGACATCATGGAGTAGATGTCTAAAAATTCTTTGAAAGATGGGTGCCCTGCAAGTGTATGGTTTTTAGGTTGGGTTGGGTTGGGTTAGGTTTTTTTATCACCTGTAAGGGCGATCTAGATAACCAGCTCAGATTTAGATGTTTGAAATTAGACGAGAATTTTGTTAGAGCTAAATCTGTTTTGCTGGACAATGTGGAAGAAGCAAACCAACCTTTAACTTGGCTTGGTAGAACCTGGAAATACATTGTAGGCTCTCATATCAGTCTCTTTTTTTCCAGCAGCAACACTTCTTTGATGATGAGGACAGAACAGTTCCAAGCACACCAACTCTTGTGGTTCCACATCGTACAGATGGGTTTGCAGAAGCCATTCAGTAAGTAAATGTAAAGAAAGAAAAAAAAAAAAAGGCATCTATTTCTTCCTATTTTTCAGTGGAATGAAAATAAATTCAAATGAAACGAACTTGTGATTGGAGTAACATGCTAAAATGTGCTAAGTATTTGTAGATGCAGTCATCTATCATACTAAGTAATCATTATTTGAACTGTGTATCATGAAACTTACCAGCAAATTAGGAGGCAGATCATCTCCAATGTATTGTAACTTACTGACTTAAGAAGAGATTAAGAAAAAAAAATAGGTTTTTCTATTTCATTTCCTTCCCCGCTCTCTCCCCCTCCTCCCCCCACCCCCTAATATTACCAATAAAAGTAGGAAAAGTTACCTCCGTTTTTGGATTTGGGATGGTTCTGGACATGTTCAGCAATCCACTTAAAATTGTGAGAATTCATAGGATGAATGAATAAGTAAAGAATACTCTCTTCAGGACTGTTTTACTGATTTTGGATGCAGTCCAAGTGAGTCTGAGAAACTAATTGCTATTTAATTAGCAGTAGTTTAGCTGATTCATAAAAATCAGTATTAATTCATTTTGTCTCATGCATAATTTTTTCTCTTGTTTTGGTCAGAAAGTTGTCTTCCCCCCCCCAATCGTTGGAAAAATTGCAGAATTCCTTAAATCTTTATTTTGATAGTTCCCCCCAGGTAGCTGGAGTTCCTAGATTCCGATTTGGACCCCCTGAAGATATGCCACAAACTAGCTCAAGTCACTCTGATCTTGGTCAGCTTGCATCACAAGGAGGTAAACCATTTCTGTACTTTCTTTTCCGTGGTTGCTAGGATGAAAAACAAATAACACAGTCAATAAAATGCAATTCTACTTCAGGTACTTGTTGAAGTGTGGAAACCTGAATCAGTCCCTTTCCCCTGTATCCCTGTCAGCATGGAACAGTATGCTGTTCTTTGAAGAAAGCTCACAGCAAAATAGTGGCATAAGAAAAGGATGAGAGTAAAACAAATAGAAATATTTTCATCAAGGTTTTCCCTTTCAATAAATTATAATTAGCTTTGGCAATAAGTCAAAACAGTTGAAAATAACAAAAATCTCCATATTTAAGTACAGTCACTGGATTTCATCAAGTGTACAGAGAGAAGACAGTTAATCTGGTTTTTAGCTGGCTATTTTAATTGTCACTAAAACTTTGTGTTGCAGGTTTAGGAATGTATGAAACCCCACTATTCCTTGCTCATGAGGAAGAATCAGGTGGTCGTAGCGTTCCCACAACACCATTGCAAGTAGCAGCACCAGGTAAGTGGCAAGAAATTTGCAGGTTGAAGTAAAAGTTGGAAACCTTGACTTTCCAGAAAAGAATTGGATTATTGTTGTTAAAGTGCTTATTGCTATGTCAGGAGTATTCAGTAGCTCTTTTCCTGACGTGCCTAAGATTTCCATAGATTTTCTGTAGGAAATTCAAACTAACTCGAAGTTTATTAAACTACTTTTCCTGTACAGTGACAGTTTTTACTGAAAGTGCATCAGCTGACGCTTCAGAGCATGCTTCTCAGTCTGTTCCGATGGTTACGACATCTACTGGCAATCTGTCCACCACTACAGAGGCTGGAGCGGGTGATGATGGGGATGAAGTTTTTGCAGAGGCAGAGTCTGAAGGGTAAACTATGACTTGTTTGGTTCACTAAGACTTGATGTCATGTTAGTTTTAATGATTCGTTTTCATGCAACTGTGCCTGTGATTCATTTTCAATTTAACCTGTTCTGGTAGGAAGGACAGCTCAAACAGGATTTAGTAATTTTGTGAAGTAGTACAATCTGACCTTTTGGTCTAAAACCAAAGATTTTCTTCAGATTTTCTTCTTCTGATTTAACATAGCTAATACAAAAGTCACCAAAAAAAAAAAGATTTCTGTATTTTTTCAGAATGCAGAGGGTTCTGTAGTAGTCAAATACTGATGGTAAAGGCCCCAGTTTGAAGGACTGGGGTTTGTAGAGTAAAGGCTAAAGCATTCCTGTTTGTTAATAGAGAAAATCACTCCTCGTTACAAAGCAAGCATATATAATGAAGTCATTCAGTTAAGGTAGTGCAAGTACAAAAGATATAGCACAAGGGAGGGGAATAAGCAGTTCTTAAGAATTTGATAGACAAATGATTTTGTCTTCCACTTTGCAAGTGCAATTTTTAATATTTATAATAATTGCTATATTTTATATTATGATCAAATACATTACAAATCTAAAAGGGTATAGGTTATCTTTTTATGCTATATTTTACTTTTTATTTGTATTGGTTGTGTAATAATAAAAGATGTGTAGTTCACAATTTACCTAAACTTTATCTACTGACTGCAGGAGGTAGGAGGTTTGGTCATAAGAAAATGAAATGTTACTGCTGCAAGTTAACGATGCCACACAGTTTTCTTGATGCAGCACCGACTTGGACTGCAATAATCTGCCTATGAGTAGATAGAGCATAGGATGGGTATTCTACTGTTAAGATCTCATATTTGTTTCTTACAAAACCATCTAATCTTTAGTGAATGAGAAGTATATCCATATAGGAACTAAGTGGTTCCCAGAACAATCTGTAGTTCGGAACAGGCTTTTAGCTTGATAGGAGAGCAAGTCAATCTGTTGCTGGTAGAGAACAAATATTTCCCACAGTTTGAGTTTTAGTTATTGTCTTCTAACAGTTTTTATATACTCATCAAGGTAAACAAAATGTATACCAAAAGTGAGCTGCATTTAAACTAAATTGAATGTTTAATTTTTCCAGCCCTATAATGCTTTTTGGGTTTTGTCTTTTGAAGACAGAGTCCAAATAACTTCGGTATTGCACCAATGAGTGATCTTTAGGCATAACTGGTCAGTGTGGTCCCTCCACTTCATTCTTCCCCTATGTAAATATACACACCACCATCACATTAGGTTTTTTAGTTATTGTTATTAAATAGCTTCCATGACCTTCTCTGAAAGACAATTAATATGTTGATTATGCATCTGGAGTTGGGCTGCATATCAAGGAAATTACATTGTTACTTTTCTAAAAGCCAGATAAATCTCTCATGGTTGGGGCAGGGGGGACACAACAAAACAGAATAAAACCAGTGGGAATTTCTGGGGAAAGACATTTGCATAGGAATCTTTCTGCTCCAAGATGATGCTTTTTTTTTCCTGAGCTTTTTGAAACTGTGTGAATACACTTACATGTTTTTCCTCCCCCTCCTTATCTTCTAGAATTACTTCAGAAGCAGGCCTAGAAATTGATAGCCAGCAAGAAGAAGAATCTGTTCAAGCATCTGATGAGTCAGATCTTCCTTCGACTAGTCAAGATCCTCCTTCTAGTTCATCTGCAGGTACAGGTTAATTGCTGGAAGCAGTTGTTTCATATCATTTCATTAAGTGTGGGAACTTTTTGGACCAGCATCGTGCACTGCTGATAGCCAAGATACACAAAATAAGATAGAACTCTTAGAGCAAGATCACATTTTAATGCCTATAGTCTTAATGGCAAACAATCTTTACTTGGGCCGCAGTAACTAGAGTAGGCCTTAGTAAGAATAATGCTTCAAGGAGCAAAAGTTATTGATACTTTGGTGATTCTATCCACTGTTATGTTTGATGTCAGATTTAAAAATATTTTTTCATTCAATTAAATTGTCAACAGTAAGTAAATCACTGTTGAGTTACCAATATACCACCTAGCATAGGTGATGAAGGAAGTCCCAGACTTACTTGTTTTGAGGCTTTTATTTATATCAGAGAAGATGTCAATGAAATAAGGATGCACATTCATGATTTTAAAGTAAATTCAAGAGCATAATGCGCATCAAATCATGTAAACATTAACAGTGAGAAACTGTAGTAGACGCAGACATTCTTTCCTGCATTTTCATGTCTTCACAGACACAAGCAGTAATCAGCCTAAGCCATTTCGACGTGTCAGACTTCAGCCACCGACATTAAGAACTGGTGTTCGTGGTCGTCAGTTCAACAGACAGAGGGGTAAGTGTTCGTGGTTGCTCAAATTCAGACTCTTTAAAATAAGTTTTTAGTACATTCTTCCTGTGGGGACCATGTATGAAGTACTACTTTATACACCTGTGTTTGCTTGTAAGACATTAAATAATATAGCATCCCTGCCCTAGCTTTCAATATATTATCCTAAGAGCTCTTTAGTTTCGTTTTAGTATGTTAGTCTGAGTGTTTTTTAGATCAGCAAACTTTCTTCTTATGTGGCACTTGGTTCTTATCAATGGAGAGAAAGTAAAGTGCAGTAGATCTTAAACTTCATAAATTTTTAAAAAAAGATTTTTAAAAATTATGTTAGGACTTGAGTTTAGAAATCTTTGTTTTTAACATTACATATCAGTTTCCCATTTGGTACGTAGGGATTCCAGTTATTTTCTCACTATGTCTTACACTGATTTAAAAAAAAACAACAAAAGTTTATGGAAGTATTACAGATTTTTGTAATGCAGTATAGAGTTAAACCATGACAATAAATTATTGTTTGCAACTTCTGTATTAAGAAAAATCCTTAGATGAATTATATTCAGTTTGGCATTATTTTCAAATTGTAGAAGACTTGATAGTAGCATTGAAATATAGGTATCTGGTATTTTAAAGAAAAAAAAAAAGTGAGGAGGTGGACCTAGGATAGATTTTCTTTCTAGTCTATCACCATTTATTTAATAACAAAAGGGAGAGACTAACTGATTTCAAATATGGTGAGAATGCTGTACTTGTTCTTTTGGCACAGGGCCCGAGATAGGATCGGAAGTCAACAGTGTTCTTTTAAATGACAGAAGTAGAATGTATCCATATCACCAGGCTCTGGGGGAGGAAGGGGGGGCTTGAATTTTACCAGAAAGGAAGTGCTCCACTGCAGTAGCAATTCCTTACATAAGGATGAAGTATCGCATGTACCAATAGTTGTTTAAAAGGATGAAAAGGATTTCTATTAATGCATTTGTTTTCTTTCCCAACACAGGTGTAACTCATGCAATGGGAGGCAGAGGAGGCCTAAACAGAGGAAATACTAGTTAAATGATCTGTAAAGTAATTACAGCTGTGTATACAAAAGTGCCAGTTTGCCTGTGGTTGCTTTAGTGTAATGAAGCCAGAGCTTAAAGCAGCATTTTATACTTAGATTTGTGTGCACACATTTCAATGTCTTTATTAATAAAATTAGACAAAATGTCAACATTCAAACGGCATCTTTTTTTTAAAAATCCTCTGCTGTGCATCACTTGCTAGGACAGTTGTACCAGTCTTTGGATACAGTCTTTCCTGTGAGAGCGGTAACAGGTCTTGCTATTCTTTTGCCAACATCCAAACTGTAGTACCGATCTGAAATGAAGATATGTCAGAATTAAATTCCAGAAACTACATTTAGTACATGGAAAGAATCTTGAAGTTAAAGCCTTCCTTTTAATTTCATTTAGGCATGAATAACACATTTTTCATTCCACGTACATATATAGAGTTGAGAAGCTATAACAATGAATTTTTGCCCTCAACTTTATTTTTTTACATGTTCTTCTTTGTGTTTAGCTAAGTTTTACAGTACTGCTAGTAATTAAATCTGTCCCAAGAACAGGGAGTAGCGAAGAATGCTCTTATACTGCTAGAACACAGAAGTAGTCTTAAGAATTTGGAAATCAAACTAGAAGCAAAACAATCCTGCACTGACTACAAAAGTGGGAACTCTGTGGTCCCCAAGTGTGAATTGGCCTATGTTAAGGTTAGGAATGAGATCATACTGGCAGGGACTTATTTTAGCATCCTGTATTTGGATACGGCTAGTTCTTAGAGCTTTTTTTTCTGAATAATCCAGAAAATTCTGAGGAATGCTTTTACATGATCCTCGCTAGAGGGAAAGGATCTACCTAATCTAGAATCATGAACCATTTTGCTTTACAGGAAAAAATTATTTATGTCCCTCCCTTTTTTTGTCTCGTTAGAAACATAGTTCCATGGAAGCCAGTGAAAAAACTATCGATGTGTAGCGGTGCAAGGATTTCACTCTATCACTAATATAATATGTCAGGTTTTTTGACACTTCGTAAGCTTGAACTCTTATGGCAACGCATTCCACAACTTGGCTAGTTTGAATCATTGTACCTTGTTGCTGCTAGTTGCCCTGTAACTATTGATTTTTAATAGAAACATCTCTCGATTACAGGCAACATGTTAATTCTCAAGACTTTTTAGTAGTGCTTAAAATTAGTCTTGCAGAATCACAAGCAGTATCCTCAACACTTCGGAAATCTCAGAGATACATGGGCTTCTTTCTTCCCCATCCCTTAGTCTTTTGAAATATATAGTAACTTGCATTAGCTTTAACTTACTGTAAGAGAAGGCATAATAATCATAGCCATCTGGCTTATTGTAGTTGGGTAGTGATATAGTTGAATGAATTACTTTCGGGAGCCCTCTCCAGTAGGCAGTCATTTTGATTTCCTTACGCAAAACTCCTGCAAGCAAAAGAAAACTTAAGTTAGGAGGTGTTGCAGTGTGGCTGCTGTAAGCTATCATTTGCTTGTATAATCTACAGTGAGTGAGATCTATTGGATTAAAAAAAATTAAAAAGTTCTATATTTAAAAAAACAGAACAGAATGTTGTGTTTCAGAAACTACTAAGATAAAAATGATTGTATAAAAGAAACTTAATAAACATAAGTTACCAGATGGATATGGATTCATTCTGACAGTCTGAATAACAGTTGGCATTCTTACTGCACGTTGAAAGCGTCTCCTTACTACAAGTCTTGGGACATAAGCTGGGTATCTTATGGTAACCTGGGTTCTTCTTTGACACTTCTTGGCTGGTTCTTGTCTGTACACATACTGCTGCATATTGCCATCTAAAATAGACATTTGTTTCATTTGGTTAAAAAAACAAAACCCACCAAACAGCCAGCTAGATCAGATATGAAAATGTCATTGATATCCGTATCACATGCAGGAAATCAATAGCATCATTTTAATACATCTACAGCTGCTGCAGCCTTCAGCTTTTTATATCCATTCCTACATTTTGAGATAAAGCCTTGCTCTCTAAATCCAACATGTGCTTCTGGATGTAGCGATACCTCCTGCAGGCTCATTACAGTTACTGTAGTAAGTACAATTCCAGGGGAACTGCTTTTGCTGCCATCACTCCTATTTATCAAGGAGACGGTAAGACCATCATTTTAGGCTGCGTGAGAGGAAGGCTTGAGATCAGAAAAAGATTTGCATTTCCTTAACCTCTGCCTTTTAAATTCAGATAAGAATTCTTACGTTGGTAGTACATAATTCATGTAAGATAAGGAAATTACATTAATTTAAAATACGGAATAAGAAATAGGGATGGAGATTTCCATACATAGTTACAAACTAGTAAGATTAAAGCCTTCCCTTCTCTAACTTACTTGAGACTAAAACAGTTTTACCACCAGATAAAACTTATTTTAATGTTTGTCCACTAAGATGCTGGATTCTGTCCCTTACAGTCCTGTCCATTTTAAAATACACTTAAAGATCTGTAAGTACTAATACAAATTTTTAAAGCATCAGGCTATTTTTTGACCACCTAGCACATTCTGACATCACTTACGTTTCTGGTTTTGAAAGAAAGATGTCTTTCAGTCAAGAGAAATGGTGTTTTATTCCCGACTAATGCAATTGAAGCACCTGTTGATCATTTGTGAAGTTCTGAAATATGAGACATACCTTTTTTGATAAAATAAACAGATTCTGGTCTGTTGTTGTATCTTGCCACAGGGAGGGTTGCTACTATTTTCCCACTTAGCCCTGCAAATCCATTTGCAAGAGGTTTGGGATAGCCTTTATCCATAACACCGTTAGTGAAACGCCAGTATAGGGGACCCTAATGATTTAAGGAAAAAATGAGCTTTAGAGGAAATTCAGTCTTGGTAATGGAGCTTCAACAGAGACATGAAAAATAATCGTAACACTAGCATTTTGATAACTACATTGCAGAACTGACTGGAACCACTCCTACATCTGTTAAAAACAGGAAAAAAAAGTTACAACTTCACAAAATACCTTCTGCAGACTTTTAACACCACCTTTGAGTAGGAATAGAGCATCTTAGAAATGAACTGTCAAGAGTGGTTACTGAACAAAGTGGTTCGCTTTCTAAATCTCTAAATTTTTGTGGGTAGAAAAAGCTGCTTGAATTCCAGGACTGAGTGCTTAATTGGGAATTAACTGTATAATGTCATTAATGAGGTGTGTGCATTTCATTATCTTCTTTCAGGAAGGGAAATGCATTAGGAACTAATTTAGGCCATGTGTGGGTAAGGGAAAGACACGATAAAATACCCGTATTTTAAAGAGTTGGATTTTTTTAAAGTGTGGCTCATAGGTAAATACTACTCAATTATCAGTTATTCTGTCAATGCTTTGTCTCCTAGCCAATTACAGGGGAAAAAAAACACTGAATTGAGTTTTTTCCTGACAAGCACTACCTCAAGGCAGACGAGGGGCGGCTGGGAACTTCACCCACAGTTTCAAACCCACCACGCTGTTTGAAAACGCCGTTTGTTCTATAAAATGAGCAACGCAGCCCCAGAGCAACACAAGGCTCCTCTTCGGCGGGGCCGCGTTTCAAAACCTGCACCTTTTTTTTAAGCCGACCTGCCCCACACAGCCCCTCGGCTGCCTCCCGCGCCCGTCACGCTCACTCCCCGGAGCAGGGGGCTCCCCACCTTGATGAAGAAGGTCTTGCCATCGCAGTTGCACCTGGAGAAGACGGCGTCGATGGGGGACGGGATGCCCCAGCCGTCGCTGATCCGGCGAGGGCTGGTTGTCGGAGGGCTCCTGCCGTTCAGCAGCCAGTAGTAGTGACCTGCGCGGTCGGAGGAGACAGGGTGAAACGCGTGTGGACCGACGGACAGACAGACGCAGGGAGAAAGGCACTGGAAACGAGGATCCCCCTCCCGTCTTTCCTCGCTCCTGCCCTCAGGACGCGGCTGAGGGGATAAGGCGGCTCCTGCCCGGGCGGTACCCCTGAGGCGCGGAGGGGCCGGGTGGGGGAGGCCGCTGGGCTCCGGTGTCGCTTTGTGCGGCCTCAGAGCGCTGAAGCGGGCGGGCCGGGCCGGGGCCGGGGCAGGTGAGGGCGACGGGGGGGGGGGGGGGGGAGGACGAGGAGGGGGGGGAGGACGAGGAGAGGGAGGAGGCGGGCCGGGGCCGACGCCGACCTACCTCGGAAGACGGCCAGGGTGCCGTTCGGCAGGGCCACCATGCCGTCCGCCGGCTTCCCGCTGCACAGGTCCTTCTCGTCCTTCGCTGCAAAACACAGTGGCTTGTGTTTGTTCAACATTTAACAGAAAGCGCGTTACCTCCCCTGCCCAACGCCAGTAGCACTGCGGCTGTTAAATGTGATCGCTTGTGTCGGGCCAGTGTTCAGGGCTCTCTGTCATTCAGGCCTCTGCCTCGCATTTGTCATGCAAAGGGTTTAATCACTCATTTGAGAGATATTCTTGGAAAGTTTGGCTCTCGTGTTTTGGTCCCAGGAGTGCAAGAGCAGCCATTTACCTGACTAGGTATGGATATCATCACTTATTGCTTACCTGAGTACCTGTAATTCAGAAAAAGACCTATAAATGTACTGTATGCGATGTTCCTCACTTAATTTCTTCATGCTCCGGGATGTTTACTTAATGTTTCTCCAAGCTGCTCTAGTGGGTTTCCCTCCCCCTCCTTATTTCTTAAAAAAAGCATTTACATTTACTTTCAGTTAAATATAAAGGAAGGTTGAATCTGTTTTGGACAAAAAATCCAAGTATTTTCCATCTAAAAAACTTTTTTTTTCCAAAATATATGTCAATATATGATTGAAAAATTGCCCAAGAACCTAGGGGCTATATCTGATTAAGGTAAACTGTGAGGAGATGAAAAATGTGGTGGCAAAAAGCACAGAGGAAAGAGAATACAAGGAAAAGACTTCTTGTCTGTCTTACGTGACATGTTTTGTTTGTGACTACAAAATGACAGGTTAGGTACCATGAGTAATGGTGGATATTCAGCCTGACTCCCTAGCAATGTTTTCATGGGACTTAGAAATGTATCTTATTTGTCCTTGACTTTCTGTGTTTGCATCTTCCACAGTACTTACAGCAAACGTTTTTCGGCTGGACCAATCACTGAAACAAGATCATGCTCTAAACTACATGGAGAATTTCCGTAACAACACGACTGAAAACTGAGGTACCAGTATTCAAGATGTGGGCAGCTGTAGCACTGGTGTCATGGTTGACCACTGGGAGAGGAGTGCCACATTCTTCTGGCAACCAGATAGAAAGGTCTTGCATGTCCTTTACTCATGTGTTTTGTTGTGCTCTCTGGATGAGTTACTGGTGCTTTTGTACCTACTGGAATGCAATTACCTTCTGTTTCTCCAGTTAAAATTGGCAAGTCCGCAGTTTGTATAAAAGGCTTGTTGTTTATCTCAGGCTGTTCTCTTACTGGCAGAGTTTCAGGGTCGGATGGATAAGACTCATCTCTTGTGTCAGTAACCTCCTGGAAATGTATAGTTGGCTTGGATGTCCCTTTAGAAACAATAAACATTTCTTCTATCGTGTCTTTTTTATCTCTTGTAGCGGTCTCTTTGGTAACTGTAGTTTCCTCTCCCTTGTCAATACTAGGGGCCTTTTCAGTGGCATCTTCCATTTCTTTTTCAGGTGTGATGCTAGTTTCTTTGGTCATTACCTCTTTTTTATCAGTTGTCTCTACAACAACACAAGTAGTACTTGTGCTCTCTTTAGCTGCTGCTGTTACAGTCTGCTTAGTTTCCATAGTTGTGTCTCTTTTAGTTGTTGTCACAATCTCCCTGGGTTTAGGAGTTGAATCTGTTTTGGCAGTTGTTGCTAACACAGTGGGCTTGAGCATGGGAGTTGCAGCTGCTGTTGTTACAGTTGCTGTTCCCCCAGGGCTTTCTTCTTTTTTAGCTGTTACAGTCTCTTTTGGTATGGGAGTCTTGTCTTGTTTAGCTGGGGTTGCTTCTTTTTCTGCAGCCGTTGATGCAGTCTTTTTATCCGCAGTACTTGCTTCTGATTCAGCTGCTGTAGTGACAGCTTGCTTGGCTGTAGGAGTTGTGTTTGGAATATCGTCCTTACCTTTAGGAAAGTCATCAGGTTTAGCTGTTACCACCATAGTTACAGTAATTGTGTCTTTCCTACTTGTTAAAACATCTTTAAGCATAGTAGTTTTGTCTTTCTTGGGTGTTGTTATCTCTTTGTTCACTGTGGTTGTTTCTATTGTAGTTGTCAGCTCTTCAGTTACAGGAGTAGTAACAGTTTCAGCTGTTGTTTTGTCTTTTTTGTCAGTTACTGTTACAATCTCAGTAGCCCTAGCTGCAGTTATCGCTGTCCTTTGTACTGCTGTAGTCGTGTCTTTTGCAGTTGTGCTGGTTGCTACTTTGGGTGCAGGAGTTGTAATTTTCTTCTCTGCTGTTGTTTCTGAAACTGTTGTGTCTGCTTCAGGTATGGGTGTTTCTTTCCTGGTTGTTGTGACCGCCTCACTGCTTTGAGTGGTTGTGTCTTTTTTAGCAGTTGTTACTAATGCAGGGACAGTAGTTGTCAGTTCAATAGGTGTTGTTTTCTGTATGGCAGTGGTGTCAGCCTTAGTGGCTACAGGGGTAGTCCCTTTGACCTTAGGGGTGGTGGGAGAGTCTGCCTCCTCCACTTTAGGGGTGGTGGGAGAGTCTACCTTGGTTGTTGGTGCCTCAGGGGTTGTCTCTTCAGCTTTGGGGGTGGTGGGAGAATCTGCCTTGGTCGTTGGTACCTCTGTGACTTCAGGGGTTGTCTCTTCAGCCTTGGGGGTAGTGGGAGAGTCTGCCTTGGTCGTTGGTGCCTCTGTGGCCTCTGGGGTTGTGTCTTCAGCTTTGGGGGTGGTGGGAGAGTCTACCTTGGTCATTGGTGCCACAGGGGTTGTCTCTTCAGCTTTGGGGGTGGTGGGAGAGTCTACCTTGGTTGTTGGTGCCTCAGGGGTTGTCTCTTCAGCTTTGGGGGTGGTGGGAGAGTCTGCCTTGGTCATTGGTGCCACAGGGGTTGTCTCTTCAGCTTTGGGGGTGGTGGGAGAGTCTGCCTTGGTCGTTGGTGCCTCTGTGACTTCAGGGGTTGTCTCTTCAGCCTTGGGGGTGGTGGGAGAGTCTGCCTTGGTTGTTGGTGCCTCTGTGACTTCAGGGGTTGTCTCTTCAGCTTCCGGGGTGGTGGGAGAATCTGCCTTGGTCATTGGTGCCTCTGGGGCTGTCTCTTCAGCTTTGGGGGTGGTGGGAGAGTCTGCCTTGGTCGTTGGTGCCTCTGTGACTTCAGGGGTTGTCTCTTCAGCCTTGGGGGTGGTGGGAGAGTCTGCCTTGGTCATTGGTGCCACAGGGGTTGTGTCTTCAGGTTTGGGGGTGGTGGGAGAGTCTGCCTTGGTTGTTGGTGCCTCAGGGGTTGTCTCTTCAGATTTGGAAGTGGTGGGAGAGTCTGCCTTGGTCGTTGGTGCCTCTGTGACTTCAGGGGTTGTCTCTTCAGCTTCCAGGGTGGTGGGAGAATCTGCCTTGGTCATTGGTGCCTCTGTGGCCTCTGGGGCTGTCTCTTCAGCCTTGGGGGTGGTGGGAGAGTCTGCCTTGGTCGTTGGTGCCTCTGTGACTTCAGGGGTTGTCTCTTCAGCTTTGGGGGTAGTGGGAGAGTCTGCCCTGGTCATTGGTGCCTCTGTGGCCTCAGGGGTTGTGTCTTCAGGTTTGGGGGTGGTGGGAGAGTCTGCCTTGGTCGTTGGTGCCTCTGTGGCCTCAGGGGTTGTGTCTTCAGCTTTGGGGGTGGTGGGAGAGTCTGCCTTGGTTGTTGGTGCCTCTGTGACTTCAGGGGTTGTGTCTTCAGCTTTGGGGGTGGTAGGAGAATCTGCCCTGGTCATTGGTGCCTCTGTGGCCTCTGGGGTTGTGTCTTCAGCTTTGGGGGTGGTGGGAGAGTCTGCCTTGGTCGTTGGTGCCTCAGGGGTTGTGTCTTCAGCTTTGGGGGTGGTGGGAGAGTCTGCCTTGGTCGT
This sequence comes from Aptenodytes patagonicus, assembly GCF_965638725.1. Taxonomy (NCBI): domain Eukaryota; kingdom Metazoa; phylum Chordata; class Aves; order Sphenisciformes; family Spheniscidae; genus Aptenodytes; species Aptenodytes patagonicus. The sequence goes on from NC_134953.1 coordinate 47,127,574, forward strand.
TGGTGCCTCTGTGGCCTCAGGGGTTGTCTCTTCAGCTTTGGGGGTGGTGGGAGAGTCTGCCTTGGTCGTTGGTGCCTCTGGGGTTGTGTCTTCAGCTTTGGGGGTGGTAGGAGAATCTGCCCTGGTCATTGGTGCCTCTGTGGCCTCTGGGGTTGTGTCTTCAGGTTTGGGAGTGGTGGGAGAGTCTGCCTTGGTTGTTGGTGCCTCAGGGGTTGTCTCTTCAGCTTTCGGGGTGGTGGGAGAGTCTGCCTTGGTCATTGGTGCCTCTGTGGCTGCAGGGGTTGTCTCTTCTGCTTTGGGGGTGGTGGGAGAGTCTGCCTTGGTCGTTGGTGCCTCTGTGGGCACAGCAGTTTTCTCTTCATCTTCTGGGGGGCTGGTGTGAGAGTCTGCCTCAGTCATTGCTTCTTCTGTGACTTCAGGGGTCGGCTCATCAGCTTTGGGGGTGGTAGGAGAGTCTGCCTTGGTTGTTGGTGCCTCTGTGGCTTCAGGGGTTGACTCTTCAGGTGTGGGGGTGGTGGAAGAATCTGCCTCGGTTATTGGTTCCTCTGTGGCCTCAGGGGTCATATCTTCTACTTTAGGGGTGGTGGGAGGGTCTGCCTTGGTTGTTGGTGCTTCTGTGGCTGCAGGGGTTGTGTCTTCAGCTTTGGGGGTAGTAGGATAGTCTGCCTTGGTCGTTTGTGCCACTGTTGTCACAGGGGTATCTTTCTGAGCCGTGGTGGTCTCTTTGGTAGTTGTTGCTTTTGTGGTAGTACTTGTAGTAGGTGGTAAACTGGGTTTTGGAGTAGATGTAGTTGCTTTGATAGGTGTGGTTGTATCAGGGTGTTTTGTGGTTGGAGCAGGACTGGTCACTTTGTTTTCCAGTCCACTGCCAGTATCTATGAGAACAAATATATATTAAGTTAAGACATTGGAATTGCAGTGCATGCACTTATTGCACATTAATTTATTATATCAAGTAGAAATACTTGTTTATCTTTTGACTAGCAATAGTTGTTTTTATTGTCTTTGCTCTAAAAGCTTTCTGTGTAAAATTGCACTTAATTAGCTTTAAAGTGGTTGAAACATTTATTTAAACTGGCAAAAAAAAAAAAAAGGATACGTGGAAACCTAAGTTAAATTGATAAATGCCAGTTTATGGACTTAGGTAACTGTCCAAAGATAAATAATTTAGAAGAGCCAAACTAACCTGGACTGGGTTAAACGTGAATTCATTTTGTCTGCATGGGACTTTGCAGCAGCTTAGCTAAGTTTTAAGTAATCCTTTTGGCTAACCTGTCGCAACTCCAAGTACAGCATGGCAGTTTTTAGTTTAGTGTTTGTAGGTGAGGCCACCTGGTGTTTCCGTCCTTTTTCATGGAAAGGGAACCACGCTATAAAATATAGTCCTTCTAATGGGACACTTCCCTTCTCAGTCTGTTCTTTTATTTGTTCCTCTGGCCTTAGTAAAAACATAGCCTGCACTATCACCTGGACTTGAAGGAGAGAGTTAGGGAAACAGGAGGAAAACAAACTTTCAGAGTACAGACACCTGACTGCATCTCCTACTGTATCTTTATAACTTGGGTGTTTTTCCTCTTTGTGATTTACAGCTTTAAGACTCTCTTTACTTGTGTATGTAGTTACACTGACTTAAGTACAATTGTTAGTATAGCTATATTCAGCAAAAACTAACAGTAAATGTTTCTGCATTTTAATCTTTCACTAAGTGTCATCTCTGTGATGTTTTGCTGTTTAGTTCTGTTTTCACATAGGGTTTTTTTCTATGATTCCTGCTGTGTTGCTGTCTACCATTACAACTGAATTGGCATTTGTTTCTTGAAAACCTGAAAAAACTAAAAGTGCAGCATCATGTGGTTTGGGGCCATGTTGTTCAGCTTTTGAACAAATCTAAAAAGATCTGAGCTGTTGCTGATGGTCACAGCCTGATGACTGTTAGCAGCACTGATGCAGCATCTCTCCCAGCAGACTGGAAGAAGTTATAATACTGCAGTGTGAGAAATAATCCCTGTGTAAATGTATTGTAGAAACAGTGCAGTATGAGCAGAGTGTTACAGAATAGGCTTTCCTCCCCCCCCAATGTGTCTGAAATACTGTAAGCCAAAGTGGGATCCTGTTAATGGTTATTTGAATTTCCTTAATATTGTTTCATTTGACCCGCTGTATTAATTTTTGTAATAGGAACTTGCCACAGCAGAAAGCTAAGTACTCAAAATAAAAATTAAAAAATGTAGGGATTAAAATATTGGCCAAAGTTGACTTTTAGTCTCATTTCATACTTGTTACTTCAGGTTTCAAGTTCAAACTGATCTCCCAAGTTATCACTTCAAATGCTGGAACAGAATATCAAAGAACATAGGAAAGCAACATATTTTCCATTCAGAAAAAATAAATTATATGCATTTTCTGAAGCTGCATGAGGCCTGACTTGATTAAAGCTAGAGAAACCTGCTAGGAGACTTTCCTGCCCTGGGCCTGCCAATTCATCACTGTCCCAAAATACAACACCCTTCCTGTTCCAGCCATGGACTTGGTCCAAAACTGACAACGGTGTGTAACATATTTTTGGAAGATGTGTGTGAAAATCCAATAGAGACGCAGGAAACATCACCACACTCCAACATCTGTGTTAAGTGAACTCTCCAAAGTCAGTATCCTGAGGTCTAGGTGAGGTAATTAGTTTATAAACTGAGTGGTTCCAAGCTTGGTAACTGTCTGGTAATGTCTTGCATCGGCTTTCTATTTCCAGAGCAGGAAAATGGTCTTTAATGTTCCTTCAGGTAACACCCATCCTGTTTCATTCATATGCTTGCCTACCTTCCATAACTTCATGGGGCTGTGTTACTTCCTCTGGCTTCTTCTCCTCATTTTTGGATGACCTTTTAGATGTTGACTTGTTTGCTGGAGGAGTCTTAGGTGATGGCGTTTCTCTGTGTGCTGAAATAAATAAAATAGTCTGTTAATGGGAGCGTTTTTCTTTATAGGTGCTTGGTGTCAACTGTATAAGAAGAAAGTGATTACAAAATTTCAGTGACCAGTTCCTATATAAATCTAAGTTTCTCCCTATCTATAGGATTCTTTAAAGTATTATTCAGGGGAAAAAGAGGAAAAATACCCTTTGGATCCCGAAGTGCTTAATCACAGACAGGAGAAATGTTTTTCCTGGAAGTTTGAGGTGAGGCATTCTTTGGTAATGTGAATTTTGAGGTGGGAAAAAGATGAATTCTGAGTGGAGCTCTACATTCTGAAAACCTGTCTAATTTTTTTTTGTCAGCTTCTTTTTTTGACTACAGATGTCTTGGGACTTACTCACTGTAGTGTATCTCTGAGAGCTACCATATTAGCCAAGCATTTACTTTGATAATCCCCTGAAGATTTAGTTATATTGTAGTTCTTCAGACGTGATAATTCTGCACATAAGCGGTCATTTCAGAGAGAACACCTTAAAAACAATAGTTTCCTTGAAAGAGACAGAAGCTACAAAGTAGGTATGGACCAAAGAAACAACGCAAGGTCTAAGTATTAAGTTAACTTCTAGTAGGCTGAGTTTTAGGAGAAACTGAAGGTTTGTGTTCAGATTTTCCAACTCTAAAGATTGCATGGAATTTCACTTGCATCCAGTAAGAGCCAGAAAATATTTTTTAATTCATTGTGGGGTCAAATTGTACAATTGGAAGTGAGACCCTCTCTTCCCACTAGCATAGCCTTGTAGAAGGATATTGTTAGTTGTGAAAAAAGCATGATGGAGCTTAGGGTACCTGCGGAATCTTTTAGATCCAACTAAGGGAGTTGGTAACTGCCATAGGTATGTATAATGAGCTTTTCACAAAAGGAGTAGTGGTTTTGTCTCATAAGGTGATGACCATGGTATCAAAGGATTTACTTTCATAGCAAGCTAGTACTCAAAGCAAATAAGGTTGGGTGGTGGACTATATCCTGAAGCTTTTATTGAGAAAGAGAGAGAAATTGTAATTGTTGCATAAAAACACTTTGGAAGCTGAATCAGCTTTCAGAGGAGTCAGTAGTGGCAGGAGGGGGAATGTTTAACCAGTCCTTAACTGTGTATGCATGTGTATTCTGGGGGTATAGGGCTTCTGGAGGATAGGAAAGATAAAAATGATCTCTAGATATAAATTGTAAACTTAGCTTCACTGTACAGAATAAAGTGTTCAGAAGATGCAGAAACAGCAAAATTAAAGTTCACTGCATGGCCTTAAGTTATTGCATTATTCCAAAAGGTTTGACAGGTTTCTCAGTTACTCACACATAGCAAAAGTATCAAAATACTGAGTACAGTTGTAGGCTGGGTTTCGGGGATTTTTTGTTGGGGTTTTTGACAAAAATTAATAGCAAAGCTAAGTAACTAAAATACTAGAAGAAACTCTCTAAGATTAGGAGCAGTTGGTTAACTTTTCATTATATTTGAACTGAAGAACAGGTGAAAGAGCTAACTATAGTTTGTGGGCGTTCATGCGTGTTAAGCTCCAGCAGTAAGAGGGAGGAGTTAAGCAACCTCAAAGGCAGCAAATTCACCTAAAGACTCTTGGAAGACATTTATCCTCTTCTAGACATCCAGTCAAAAAATGCTGAATACAGAGTCTATTTCTGTATAAATTACTCTACAGCTGAGTAGCAAAACCAAGCCGCTATACCAGCACTTGGGGACTGGGAGTGCTTAGTAATGTGAACCAAATGATGAGCCGTAACTCATCTTGTTTGTTAAACTGCATGCTTTGGAAATTGGCTGCCTTGGAGGTAGTCTGGTCTGTGAATGCAGCAACCCAATGCCAAGCCATATTTGCCAAGTGTGTTCACAGACATGAATTTAGGTCCGTAAGTAGCAAAAAGTTTAAGGACATGATGAAATGAAACATACTCTGGTGTTTTCTAGACTAGAACTTAATTGCTGGTGTCGTTAAAGCTACATGAAGGTGAAACTGCTCCTCCTCCAGATCTGTGTCTTAGTGCTCAACTAACAAAAACCCATCAGGTTCTGCAGTGAAGGACAGAATAAACAAAAGTAACTGTGGGTCAGAGTAATCCTTCCCTGAACTGAATTTGCAGCCTAAAGGTTAAACGTGCATTAAAATTCCTCTTGCTGCAGTGTGAATGTGTAACTGCTTCTAACCAGGCAAATCCTACAGTTCCTCCCTCTTGCCCCAGAGGACGGGTTTCTGTGTTGGGCTGCTCTTCCCATTTTGGATTCGAGGTGGGGAGGATCTAGGGGATCTCTTTATATATTTTGCCAGTGACTACAGTAACTCAAAGCAAGTGGTCTGGAGGTTCAAGTAGTGCTATCCCAATGCAGGGTATAGGTATTCTCCACTTTTGGATGGGTGGGGAATTTAAGGGAGTTGGACCTTCCCCCATTATTACTTTTTTTGTAAGGTGAACTAGACTTTTTACTGCAACGTGTCATTCATTTCCCCCAGCTTCTGTCCTTGCATTGTATTATTGATGTAACTTAAGCAGCATGAGTGGAAGTGCACGTGCGAAACCTGGCCTTAACATGTATTATTCTGGGTGACGGTTCTGATAGTAAATTAGAGTATGGCTAGTGCCAAAAGAGGCTAATGCAAAATAAAACTTTACCCTTGGAATTCGTAACTTGGTGATGGCTTCCAGTATATCTACCTTTATGCATCCATAAAGTAGTCATGCTTGAGAAAATGGCCGATTTATTTTTAAAATTAGGTATTGTTATTTTTGTTTTGTTTGTTGTTCAGTAGCTAACTTCTTGTGTCCTAAGAAGCCTGCACAGTTAATGTTTTATGGTAATGCAAAGCATCTATATTTAAATACATCTAGGGAAAATACAGTGATAAAGAAATTTCTTACCCTCTTTACAGTGTTTCGTGTAGTCTGGGCAACATTTGCCGTATCTTTCACAGTCTGCATCACAGTCGCACTCTCTTCCTCTTTCAAAGGCTTCAAAGCAACGTCCTCTGCAGGAGACTGCTGCATAAGGCAGAACAAGAGAGTTAGTATTTTTGGCTAGCTCACATTTAATGCTGGGACCTTTCTACAGTGAAGTTGATTTGCTTAAGCTGATGTAAAGAACAGCTTCATAAAATCAGGTGGTTATTCTGGTCTGATCCAGAGCTTGTTTGTGTAACTGTGGGTTTTGGATCAGGCCGTACAACCAGAACTGCACTTTGCCATTGCAGTATATTGAGACCACTTAGAACTTATAGTGGGATAAAATGTGACCTCAGAGATCACTTTAGCTAGGTCCCGCCATTGAAGGCTTCCATTTCCCTAATCAAATAGCAGTTATCTCAAGAATAGTGTTTAAATTCTGGGTTGGGTTTTCAAAAAGATATTCATCAGGGTACCACTTTGCATCAAGAATGATGTGTCTACCATAAGCATTTCTAAAAAATAATTTGCAGAAATAGGTCATGACCAAGTGTACCTGGTGTCTCTGGGCAAATACTGCAACTTAATTGTGTGAATGAGTTAATGAAGGTACACAGAGTGACTATTCTTGAAAAGTTATCCTAGTCTATTTAATACAGTTCTTAAATGATTAGTACTAAAGGAGTATCGACCATGTTTTGACACGATTAATAACCACATGCTTTTAATATTTCATTATTGATTAACTTCTGAGAACTTCAGTCACTACAGTACTTCTGTTTCATATCAAATAATGACCAAATTGTTTTGGAAAGTGTGCACAGCTATTACAGACTTCAGCAAAACATGCTTGCTGTATTTTTTGAGGACAAAATTTGACCCTAAATTTTACATTGCATTAAATTTACATTACATTAATGTTAATAAATATTAGATTGTAAGTAGTACCTTTAATAGGTACTAAGTTAACTTAAATTGAAGTGATTATGTTAGACCTGAAGTGGATATTTTTTGAGGATGCTTAGCATCTCACAGAATTGAGCCAACAATTAACTATCACTTGGTATTTCCAGAATTTACCATATGCTCTGTTATTCTTGTCCTGTATCTTTTCTGTACATAAGTCTCTATTGAAGTCATTGTCTTTGTGGCACGCAGGGCATAAAATCATATTTTACAATTAAATCACTATCTAGCAAAATTGGGATTACTGTATAGGCAGATTCTGAATGCCTTTTGACCAGTGTAAATGTGGAGTGAGTCTGTTGATGCCAGTGGATTCATCCCACATGCATAGGTGAGAATTGTTTTTATTTTATGATGTTAGGGCAGTTTTTATTCATAAACTATGTCTGGCATTTCTCTGATTTAGTCAGCATCGATCACACACTAACTGGGCAACGGTCCTTAGTCAGACTGCCTGCATCCTTTAAGGATGGTGCCTACTGTGCTTGCCTGAATTCAGTGATTCAGGGTAGAACAGGGAAAGCTTCCTCCAGCCTTAAACTTTTTATTAAATGTTATGTAGATGCCAGAATGACTTTAGAATCTGGCCCACAATAAATAAATAGCCCACATAATTAAAATGCCTCAGTATGTACTTTCAGTTATGAAAAGTGCTGATATCCCCTCACAAATCAAAATCAGAATGGGGAAGACTGAAGTGTGAATTTCCAGTGTGCATGTCAGAATTAGCATTTTAGGGAGCACTGCGTCTGCATTTTGAACAACACTCGGCCTGTGTTGTTGAATCTGAGTCTTATCTTACACCTGTAACCTTACTAGAACTACAGTGTAGTACAACAGCTGCAGTTATCTAAATCACTGATACTTTTGACATTGGTGATTCGTAAGAAATTTTTTTAACTCTCAGTAAACCAGTTTCAAACACCTGTATTTATTTACACTATACAGTTTTACGTATAAATAAAGCATATAAAATAATACTCATCCCACCATCTTTTCCATCAAACTCTGGACGTGGTTCTAATCCAGAGTCAATTTATATCCATGGAAGGACACCCTCTGACTTTGGATTAGACCCTACAGCCTCCACACTTCTTAAATTTGAGTTGGAATGTCCCAGAATTTCTTCCTGGAAAACCCTGAATTTGCTTTTACCGATTTTTTGTATAAGAGAAACAGATATAGTACAAATGCACTAAGGAGAAGAAAACAAGCAGTAAGTAAACTGTTTCCCCCTTCTTGCCCTGCTCTGCTCTTCTGAAAAGCAAAATCCTTTTCTTGGTGATAACCTGTGGATACACAATTTTCTCTGAATGGGGTGCAAGAGGTTATCACTGAGTTTTTGAGGGGGAGAACAATACATGTATGAGAGGAGAACAAGGACACAGTGAACTAAAAAGACATTTAAGCATGCCGAGAACAGACACTGGTGTGGTAGGGAATTGGAGCAAACGGGAGGGAAAGTCTTGCCGATAGGAACTGGCTGTGTTGGGGAACTTACCCACTGTGCAGACTTTCTTGAAGTCAGGGCAGCACTCCATGTAGTGTTGACAGTTAAAATCACAGTGGCAGTCATGCTCTCTAGAATACCCTTCCCCACATCTCCCTGTACAGCTTGATAAATCTAAAATCACACAACACTGGTGTAAACATTGCCAAACCGAAATGGTACGTAAGGAAATGCTGAACAGCAAAGTAGTAAGATTTATCTTTTTTTTTTCTACAGAATGCCATTTCTTCACTCAGTTTTGCAGAAACTGTGGGCCCAGTGCAACCTCTCCTGAATGCATGTGGATCAGAGGTTTGCTCTGAGCCAGCCTGAGGACTGGCAGCAGCATGCTCAGGTTAGAGCCTAACTTATCCTGTTTCTCCTGAAGATTAATGAATCTCTGAGAACTGGTTCAGTAATATGGCCACACCAGTTCTGGCATCCAAACTAGCCCATGCAGATTTATCTTAAGTAGTATATCAGCCAGGTACTATATTGTTTTGCAGACTTATTCGCCATCTTAATTCACCCTATGTATGGTTATAGATGTGCGCCCACACTGCTGTACCTGAAAGACTCATTTTACTTCTTGTAATGTTCTACATAATGAATCAAATAAAACCAGTTTAGCTTGCAAACTAATGAGCACTGTCATGATAAATACAGGTCCCTGAAGCCATTTTTATTGACAGTTTTCAAAATCTGCCTGCCCTCTACATATTTTTTTTTCCCTGAGGTCAGAGAGGAATTTGGTATCAACTCTGAGGTTAGGAACAGTTGGGATCTAGTCCTGCAATCTTCTGTAAAGTACTTTCTGTTTGTTAATTAGGAGATTACTTATTAGCAGAGTAACATAAAAGCTCATCACACAATGGCTTTACTGCTAGACTGCTGTAGTGTTGGAAAATGCTAGATAACAATAAATGGTGCAGGTTACAGGTGGTAAGCAAAACGTCAGGAGGTCTGCTTTCAAACTGCACACATTCAAGCTTGGCAGTGGTGTGTTACCTTCTACTGCCAGATCAGATATTCACCCCACAATAACTCCCCTTCCTACATGAAATCTCTACTAACATAACACGCTAACAGCTTCTTCTGGAAGTGAAACATGCAGGACCACAAGTGAAGCACCCCTAAATACAAACAAAGAAGCTGAACAATCAGCAAGCTAAAACAGAGTTAAGATAATCAGCTGAAACATTGAGGAACAACAAGAAAATAACAAGAAATAACATATAACACAAAACAACACCAAAGACAACTTCAAACAGCACATACTCCATGTGTGTGTACGAAGGAAGACTATGGGATAACAAATAATTATATATATTGTGATTTTGAGCAGTTAGGTATAATGTTTGTTAACACTTCTTTACAAATAATGAAGCGGGACTAGGGAATAAATGAAGTTAATAGACTTGAGTTAATGGGCTCTTAACAGGGGAGTTGAAAAGAGAAGCTAGGCATCTTTCTTTATGGATATGTGCCCAATATATTGCACCCTTCTTCCCTTATGGGAAGAAAATATAGATAAGTCCAAAAAGTAACACCTTTTCATTTGTTGATTTGTTTTAAGTTTATGACTTGTAAGTTATGAAGCTACTTCTAAGGAAAATGCCTAAATGGTTCTAGTTACTATTGGCAACAGTTTTGATTTTTGCTGAAAATAGCGGGAAGGCTCCCATCAACTACAGAGGGTGCAGTGTCAGACTGCTCTGCCCTGCAGGTCCGATCTGACCTCTGCTGTGCCCTGATGAGCTGCTCAGATATGCAAATATTATGTCTTCTACTATCAAGTAGTAATAAATTATTTTCTACCAGCAAGTAATACACAATGTTATCACCATAACAACTTGATAGCTATTTGAGAACTGTGACAGCACAGGACTTGCCAGGCTGCAAGTTCTTCTGTTTGTTCATAATGGTGCTACTTGAGTTAGAAATCAATTACAGAGCTTTGAGAGTAAATAAAAATCTGTAGTATTAGACAAATAATTGCCAAAATTGGCCTTGTTTGTGGTAATAAGTGCATTTAATGGCAAAGCACTTAGCACAGTGTAGACATTCCTTTCCCTGAGCCTATTGTATTTAAATATTTCTAACCAAATTATGTGGATATTGTAATTTTAGATTCTTCCTTGAATCATACTGCAAATCACTTGGGCTAAATATGTCAGTCTGAGGGCAACAGGATCTGTACAGAAAAAGAAGCAGGTTCATACACATTTTGCATGATATTCATATTTACATGTTATTCCTCCAAAAAAGAGGACCATGCTGTGCCAAAATATATTTATGAAAATATTCAGTGATGGTAAAACTGAATCATAATGCCTGTCTGAATAAATATAAAGTTCTAGAACTTAGTATTTTTATGAAGATGCATTTGAAGCATTCTTAGTATTTGTCAGATAACCTAGACACCCTCCCCTCAACTTTGTATGTTACAGTACCTTCAGAAGACACTTCTTGAATCAAAGACAGTGAAAGGATCACCAGGGATACACAAACTATGTTCCATATGATCATTACTTTCAGGTACGACATCATCCCTAAAAAGAAATAATCTCACATCATTACATGCAATTCAATTAATCAGTTCATAATTTTAAAAAAATTGCAGTGCATATCTTTATACATAATACTAGTTTAATAACAACATAAAATAATACTAAAATTATTCAAGTACAAATTGTTAAATTAGAATTACTCCATAAATCCTTTCTTGGTTATTAGTTGATTAACTGTTAAATTTTGTAGTAAGACTAGGAAAATACATTATTAACAAATAACGGAAGTAATTTTTTGCAGAATTCTGTTATGTGAAAACTACAGTCAGAGTCTTCTCCTTTTAACATGGATGCACTTCATTACAACAGTTTCTAAGGTTATAATACTGACAAATGTAAATGTAAAGTAAAAAAAAATACTGTTAAAACATTAGTTATTAAGCAACATAATTTTATAAACCATAATCTATCATTGAAATATTAGTGTTTCAATATGTCAAATAGAAATGTCGGATAAAAGTAAATCTTCTTTCAAAAGGAAAACTTGTCTGTTTTTTCTGTTCCAGTTCATCATTTTCCTTTTGAAGAAGAGCACTTTGATCAAAATGCTCAGAGTAGAGATAGGTATTACACTTACCTAACAAAGAAGATGTCTGCTCTCAGTGATGTTTCAGATGCCTTATATATTGCTTTGTAACTATGCTGAGGTTAACTAATTAGCTTGTTAAACAAAACCACCAATGACAGCTTATGACAGCAAACTTTCCACATGAGTTGGAACATGTCCCAGATGACTAGACTAACACAACATCTGGAAAACACTCCCATTAAGAAAAATGATTACAGAAAAAACTAAACAGGGACTTACTAGTCAAAACACATTTTGATTACTGAGTGAAATGAACAAATTGTCCTGAATGCATCTGGAAGGCATTAGATATATTGCATAGCAATAAAAAATCATTATAGGCAAATGCTGAGTATATTTTCTTTCCTGTCAAATGTAGCTTAGGTGACAGTAGCCTAAAATTATGCAGTATTATCTGCTACTGATAGTGTATCTTCTCCAAAAAGTTTTGAGATCTAATTCGTGCAGTCATAAGTAATTCGTCAGTTCTGCACTAAATATATAGTACTTTTCCCTGAACTGAATGGAAATTTTGGCAAGGTATTGGCTAGAATTTATCTGGCAAAGAATTTAGCTGAATCTCAAATTTATTAAATATAATATATGTAAAGCATCAAAAATGAATGAGAGAGACTTAAATTGTTTCAAAGGTCTTTGTGTTTATTGGTTCCAGATTTGGGGTACTGGAAATGGTTATTTGCAACTGTCTCTCAGAGCTAAAGGAGGTTTCGGTCAAAACTTTTAATGGTCCTGACTCTTGGAGTTTGGGGGGATTTTTTTTATTCAGAAACTATCCTAAAGGCCAGGGAACTTTGATACTTCTGTCTCATGATATTACTTGAATCCCAAAGTAATTCTGTTATCCCAAAATAGTAAATATGGTATAATGTGCATTGATCCCAATTGAGGAAAGCACTTAAGCATGAACTTGAGTCTCTTTAGGAAAATAATGTAGACTCCTCTGAAAAGGAGTGGGTTTAGACATGTGCTTGAATGTTTTCCTCACTTGGTCTGATGATTGTGCATCTTTAGTATTTTTATACTAGAATTTCTTTCTAATTTCTGTATTATCACAATAGAGGCAGTTTCATTCCATCTTTCTGCATTGTGGACACTTCTAATTGCTTTCATATCACAGTCACACTTCAATTAATTGATTCCAGGTAATAAAAGGGTACTTTTTTGTTGCTCTAGGAACACATACAATCTTTGTAAAAGTTTCTAGAGTTATTTAGACAAGTGTTAAGTGGGAGCACTTACATAGTGTTGATTTGCTGTTCAAGGTTCTCTGCCCACTGCTAACCTGCTTATGAAGTAACTATTTCTCTGCTTTGTGGAAAAGGGAACCTGAGGCTCTGAGATTTTATGGAGTTTATTCAAGGTAATACACAGAAGGAAATATACATTACATGTCTCATAACAAGAACTTCAATGCTGTCTTTAGTGGAGCTGACTATAAGCTTGATAAAGAAAATCTGTGGTTTGAGAAGAAAGGTACCTGTATGGATATTTAAAGCCTAGGGGAGAAAAAGTTGTTAGGGTAGCTAAATAGGATCAACATGATGAGATAGGTTTTCTAGAAAAGTACTAAAATCCTCATACCTTAAATAATTTATAATTTGATCAAGCAAACCATTTAAGACTACATACATTATTGAGTATATCCTTACTTTGATATCCATGATATGGAGAAGATCTGTTGACTTTTCCATCATCTGACAGCCAGTACAGCTGTGAGTCCCGGTTAATACTGGCTAGCTACCTGAGGTGAAAGTATATATACACAGTAGTAAATAAAAAGTAACAGAAGCTCAAAATTATTATCATGCTTCTGTTAACATGTCAGTACTCAGTTAAGTCATATGAAGACAATTAGGTGCATACACAACTTGAAAATATGGGTAGTTATGATTGGCTGCTACATTTATTATGTGTTATGGATATGTTCATTTTGGTAGGGTTGTATTGCTTCATTTCTCTTATGAACTAAGTTTTTGGATCGTCAGAGGTGACATGGGCTTGCAAAGTTTGAGTGATGAGATGAGTTCCCAAACTGTAGTTACCGGGTTTCAATTGCAGTTATCTTCATTTGGAGTGTGTGTTTGTTACAGTTGAATGACTGTTAGGTGGTCATTAAAGTTTCTTTAGCATTAGTTATACAAGCTTTGAATAGAAACTGATACTGCACAGTGTTTCCTTTCCTTCAGGTCAATGTAATTTTAGCTAGCAGCATCTGACAAAATATGCTGGATTTTTACCAACCTGTGTGGGTTTCATTTACTTTTGTGATACATGAAAACTGAGGTTGTCATAAATTTGCTGTTACCTGTGCAGAAAAAAATATATTTGAAAATCTTTGTATGGCTCTTCCTTATAGTACTTTTCTCTATGTAGTTAAATATTAATTTAGAAGAACATACTTTTTGAAAGACTGGTTGAAGGTGAAATAGGAAGGCTTTTCTGGAGATTAAAGTACTCAAGTAGGAAACAAGTTCAGATTGACTTCCAGTTCTGTTACAGGCTTGGTGTCTGAGTTTTAGTCAAGTCATTTATGCTGAAGGGTAAAACAGGATTTTCAGAAGTGCCAGTTAAATACTTTCAAAAAAACTCTTTTTTTTTTTTTTTTTTTTAATAACATATACATTATTAAGCTCCTTTTGCAGGTAGGTCTAACCTCCATGTATGCCGTATGGGATAATTCCATAAGTGGATTAACAGGACGTGAAAAGACACCTTTAAATTGTAGTGTCACAGCTCCATTGAAATGGTATCTTATGCTGGCATTTCCCAGTGTGTGATCAGGCAATGGTAAAGTGGGGTTTGTATCATGACCAGCTTCTGCCAGTCTGCCCTTTACTTTCAGGGAGGGACTTCAAAGTCCTGCTTTAAATTATTGTCATGGTTTCTGGGAGGCGGTAAGAAATATGCTAAAATATGGACACAGTCAGGGCACTCATGATGGACAAAGTTTACTTGCTACTGTTTTGCAAAGGTTTGTGTGCCAGTAAAAGGGGCTGTAAGAGTAACAATGAAACAGTAAGCAGGGAACTGCATGGATGGGGAGGGTGAGGTGAGGACACATCTCAACTATTTTTGGGTTGAGCTCCGTCTGAAATGGACTGGGAGCTGTAAAAAAAGGGAAAGTACAAAATGTTCCACTTCCTTACTTTTATTTCTGCTGCATTCAGGGAAACAGGACTCATTACATTCCTGATGAGTAAATAAAGATACGTGGCTTCACCACCATTCTTCTTCATCTTGGAGCGACATATGGGACCTAATATTGTGGTTAGCCACTCCAGTTGGAAAGAGATAACGTTATTTTTTGTCTGCTACTTGGTTGCTTCAGTTAAGTATCAACTGACCAGTCATTCAATTTGGCAAGGGTTTCAGGCAACATAAACCCTTCATTAAATCTTGTCAGGTGTATCCAAAAATCTTACCTGTATTTCCTAACTTCATTAGTTGATTGCATGTTTTTTAAAAAAGAAGAAAAAAAAAAAGCCTTTCCCTACAAACCCTGCTTTGCTTACATATTGAGATCATCGTAGTCACAGTACTATTATTATTGTCTTGTATTTCTGGATTAATGGATTCCTTACATTGATGCCCATGACTCAGCTGTATTCTTATGCCTCTTCAGGCCTTGGATTTTTCAGAAGCTCATCAGTCAGTCACATTTATGATAGTGGTTTTGGGATGTGTTCATATCCACTGGGATAATGGAAAATGTAAGCCAGTGAAATCCAAGAAAATGGTCATTGATCCCACCATTGATCCCCATTGTTAACCCATCAGTATCCTCAAAATATCATGTAGTTTTCATATAAAAACTAAGTTACGTTTGGAGTGATCTGAACCCCTGTGAGAACTCAGTTGGCTATAAGAGCAGCTGGGGTGTCCCAGCAGAAGTTATATAGAGAAACTGAGCTGAGCAAGAGTGAAGAAAGTCAAAAGAAAACAAAAGAGCATGTATTTAGAGTAGTGTTGGTCTGATAAATATTCACTGATTAGTGTACCTCTTTTTAATCTTTAACTTAGAAGGAATCATAGAAGGAATTTAATTGAAAGTTAAGTGAGAGTGCTGGAAGTCTCCTTAAATGAGTTACTAAGAAAAATTATGAAGAATTGCAGAAAACTTTTGCTCTTGCAGGAAGAACTGGCACACTTCCAGGTTAACGGTATTGGAGGGGTGAGGAAGGAGAATGATGCAGAGGAAGTAGAAGCTCTAATGTGGGAAGGGCATGGGATTACAATTAATTCTTCTGGGACATCTGATAATTGATCGAAGGACACTTCCCTGTATTGGCTTCTACAATCAGTCACCTTCTTCCATGTCAGAACTGGCTACATTTTATTGGCGTATTTTATTTGACTATAGCAAAAAAATGTTAATTTTGAAGAGCACTTAAATATGCTGACTTTTAAGACAGAGGAATATTAATACCATTGCTTTTCTGTGATTTGAGTAGTATGAGTAGCAGTAGTATTGCAATGAATTCCGCTGTAGCAAGCTGCTGTAATAAGGGTCAGATGGTCACATGCATCATCCAGTTGATGTAAATATAGACTTATTGCATTTCCAATTCCTAAAAAGTTGAGGGAATTGTTTACAAGTAAGAAGTAGAGAGAAAAATATGACTTAGAAATTATATTTGTCCACACAGTGATAACAGATGAGCCCATAATGATAGGTGGAAGATGAAGGACAGAATCTGCATGTTTGTGTTATTTTTAGAGTACTACCTAAATCAGTAGGAGAAATCTTTTTATTCCAGAAGAGCTTTATACTCAGCGCAGCTGCAGACATTACTGAGTATCTTGAAGAGGAGGAGGAGGAGCCGGTCTGCTGGCCGTTTACATCTATAGATGTACATAACTTGACTTCCTCTGGAGCCTTGACCCTAAGACCATCACTTCATAGCTATCATAATGTTTCTAAGTGGGTGCTAACTATTTCCTCTAAAAGTTCTTTACAGGTTTTATCCCCAAGCTAGAGCATGGATTTACTTGAACTAGGCTGGAATCTCATTTTGGGTGGAATGCATGCTCTGATTCATACAACAGGGAAGACGTTTAATGACAGGGAGAAATCTTTCAGAGAATGTCCGGCAGAACAGAACTTCACTAAATCAGAAATATTCAACTTTTCTTTCTTTCCCAGTATATGAATTATCCCACTCCTAACTTGGGTCTAGTGAAATGGTTATTGACTTGGATCCAGGTAGCCTGAAAGTGACTACTGGTTTGTAAGAATGTCACACAAAATTAATTATATTCCATATTGTTTGTTCTTTTTTTATTAATGTAGTATATAGACTAATTCTCCTACTGAATAATAACAGGAAGAAAATAAGAGATTCAACTATAGGAAAAAAATTTTCATGCCAGATTTGATTAATATGAAGGATGGCACATGATAAGAATAAGGAAAATGAACATGAGAAAGACAAGGTGCTTCAGGTAGGAAAAAGAGGTAAAACTAGGAGAGCAAGTACTTATACATGTCTGTTTATAACATAAGAAATTATGTTTAACAGTTAATCAGGGAATCCCAATTAAACAGTAGGAGGTGAATTAGCACTGATTCCTGCTTAATTTGTGAATGAAAGACGCAGAAAATTCTTTCAGACCATAGTTATTTCATTACCACCTACAGGACTGTTAATAAAGATTCCCAGAAACAGTCACCACTTTTTATATGACTGAAGAATAACACCCTTGCTTTGGCAAAATAGCAGTGAAAAGGTGTCAGACAGTATTGTGAGGGGTTGGTTGGGGTTTTTTTCAGGCTTGGTATGAAGTAATTTTCCTGTAACATGAAGAATCATCTTTCTTAGACATCACACTCAGGCTACTATAAATAATCCTTTTAACACATTCTCAAGCTTTCACCTCTTATGTATTCAAGCAAAAATGATCTGTTTAAATGTGTATATTCAAGGGGGAAAGACTTGCTGGATCAGCATAATTGTACATAAGAGCAACAAGTGGTTGTTAATTTGTACTTCTCTGAGAAGATTTGTTTCTTTTTTGGAACTTTTCTGCTGTTGCTTGACTTCAGAGTGAGAAATGAACAGTAACACTTCTGATGTGTATTCAACAGGAAGATCTTGAAGGTCAAATAGTAAGTTCATGTACAAAAAAACTCTCTTGGCAGTATTGAATACTGTATGTTAATGTTAGTAGAGAAAGCTTTAGTTAAAGCTGCCAGAGGCTTGTGGAAGCTGCCTCTTTTTTCTTCTTGTTGTAAACACCTGGTTTTGATCATTCATAATTTTACAAGAATCTGAATTATTCATGTGAAATGTTCAGTACTTTGCTTCTGCCTATTAGGATTCTGTTGTGTAAAAGACACCTACAGTGAACAAGAGTTGACTGGGTATGTGGCAGAGTGGATTGTCTCAGCATGATAAATCCCTTTTTCTTTGTCAAAGGTAAAGATATAAAAAAAATGGAAAAATACTCATTTTCCCTTCAGTTTCAATGACCTTTGAAATAGTTGTGAGGGCATTAAAAATGCCCTTTTAAGTGCTTTCAAAATGAACTCTGCCTCTGAGAAATCAGTTTTCTTCTCAATCCTCCTGCAAGAGTTGCACACACACAGCATGATTGCAGCAGCTCAAAACAGGGCACTGAGAACACAGCAGCCCATTTGCAGTTTTAACAGGAAGATTCTTCCAACAAATAAAATGATTGCAAAAATGTAAATTATTCAGCAAGGCTATGGTACATCACAGGTTGTGCAGTGCTGATCTAAGTCTGAAAAAGGAATAATCTGCAGCCAAGGCAGGATTCTTAACCTGATCTGCTGAGGGAATAACAAGGCAAAATGAAGAAAATAACCAGCTTTAGTTGTTTATCATCCAAATATCTTTCTGCTATACCAGGAAATTTCTAGGCATTGGTCTCTGTTTGCCTATAATTAAGTCCGAGGTTAGAACTGAAATAAGTATTAGGTTTTCGAAATCTAAAACTGAAAGTCCACTTAATTACCTGTTTCTCAAGGGCACAGGTAGCTGGGAGCATGAATGGTAGGAGCTCCCTTCTGGTAGGGAGTTAAGTTCTTTACCTCTCCTAAACAATCCTCTTTCACAGCATGGACTACCATAATTAAAAGCTACTGTTAGGTCTGGGGATCTGAATTAGTTCCCATATCCTTCCTCAGGTGTGACTATGCTTGAGGTTGGGGTCAAGGTCGAGCTTTGAAAAGATGAGTCTTCAAGAACTCAGTGGATTTTAAAAGTCCTAAGAGTTAGAGGGCTGGCAGTAGTAAGGATTGGAGTTTTTCCATTTTAAATTATTCATCCCCCTTCTAGACTTCAAATTAAGTTTATGGCTTGAATTAAAATTAGATTATAAGACTGTAGTGATTCAACTTTGTGTCTTTCAGTTTTAGGAAGGTGTCTGGCAGGGCCCGTTTACTCCCATGTACTGTAGGGATTGATCAATACATTGATATTACTAAGCATATATTTGGGCTCAGAGTTAGGGCTTCTGGTTTTGAAGCTTGTGTATGAAAAGGTTAAAAGGAGGGCTGAGGATTGATGGAGATCTTTAACTGAATAGATGAATCTGGTACTTAAACTCAGGGATAGAGGCTATAAATTAAGATTATGAAATTTGGAGCAGGTATTCCCTCTGTGGTGTAGATTCTGGGGATGAAGTTTTCAGATTTTGACTGTCGACATGTCTGTCCCTTAGTTTTAGTTGGGTATCTCCTTGGTGTTTGGAGTCTGAAGTCCCAGGACCCTGCTTTTTTGCTGGTACTTTACAGAGCTATAATTTGTGCTTATGTCATTCATTGGCTGTATATGCTTAATAGTATTTTTTTACTGTATAGATGGGTAAATTACATACATTCTGGTGTAACATTTAGGAAACTACAGTGTCAGAAACCCATTTCATATTGATTGCTATTATTGGTATTATTTATCCTACCTGGTGCTTAGACTAAACACATCACAAAGTGTAGCCTGAATAACAGCCAGGGAGCAGATCCCTGCAAAGATCTCAGAAAGAGAAAACAGAAGCATCTTTCCATCCCAACTAACTCGCGCCCATATGAACATGGTGCATTATCTAGGCAGTAGAAGAATAAGGGCTGACAATTTCTGTGCTCTGGGACATTATTAATCTCCAGTTAGCAACAGGAAAATATACCTTTCTCTTTCCTAAGGCACAGCATTGAAGTTTTGGTGCATCTGACAGGTTTTTGCACCTCAGTTGGCATCACTGTGAAAGGCAGGGGCAGGACACTGAATTCTGGCAACAGATTCCTATGTTTTCTGTAACTAACATCTGAGAATGAATCAATAGCTTAGTGTCACCAAACATAGTCTGCTCTGTTTCTGTTACAGTATTCTCTTTGCTGATGGCTCTTTAACTCAACTTTTTGAGGGACTCTGGGTTGTAATGAGGACTGCAAGTAGAAGAAAATCTCTCCAGTGGGTAGAGAATTCAGGAGTTTGCATTGCTCTCTGAATGGGGTGGTGGGTTTATAGATAACACCTGCCTTCAGTAAAAGCTTAGTTTGAAAAATGACTTATTTTCCTTGGCTGGACTGTGAAGGTTCCCTTTCTAGTGTAGACTGTGGGAAGGAATCTCCTTCCCCCCCCCCCCCCCCCCCCCAAAAAAAAAAAAAAGTTAGAACAGGTTTTGGATGTTAGATTCTCAAGTCAGGAAGGAGGTGCATTTGTAACTGGGATGCCACGAGAAGGTGTTTAAGGAAAGTAGCAAGTAATCCTTATAAGCTTCTGTTCTTCCAAAGAAAATCTCGTCCTTGGCTTTTATACCTCTGCTAGCATATTCCCTTGCAGGCTGTCCTCTTCTGGGCACTCTTAAGTTGGCAACCAATATCTTCTTTTTATATGTGGCTGTGTCAGCGAGTGTTCCCAAGTACCTCAGGTTTTTTAATTACTATTGTTTCATAATAATATTTTTATAATATTCAGGATCTATTAGGTGCATTTCAGAACAAAAAAGAAAAAGTCCTCACCCTGTGCATCTAACAATCTGATTTTAGTACCTCATTGGAGATGTGTCTGGAGGATGGGACTTCTTACAGGCAGCTTGCTTTTTTACTTTTCAGAAAGAGTCATATGTTTTTGTGAGCAAAGCAGTTGGTTTAAAGATTAAAATTATCAATAATGCACCACCCTTAAGACAGTTCTATTCCAGAAAGATCAGGCTCAGTGAATTGTCAACATCTTTTGCTCAACGTTAGTTTTCAGAAAATAAGAGAATATTCCAGGGATGCTGATAAAGAATATGTGTTGACATAAGAATACTCTGATAAGAAAACATAATTTATCTTTTGTTTATGGATGCTATGCCTGAGAAACAAATCTATACAAACTTAATCAGACTGCAAATCAATGAATTTGCATAACCTAAATAATATACAATAACTACGCTGCTTAAAAACATGGCCTTCCAGAAATCATGTCATTAATAAAATGACATTGTTAATTCTTTCCTTTTCTGCTGAGGAGTGAAAACCTTGAGCATGAAGTGTATGTGTATGTGCTGAAATATTGACAACGGACATTACAGTCACTGCTCTGCCTATACTTCAGTAAATGATTCAAACCGATTGTTGCTGCTATTAAGTCCAGAACATGAGAAGTGAACAGGATGGACAGACAAATTTTATGGGAAAGCTCAATCTAACAGCATGCCAAAAGCAACTCCTACGTAAGCTTAGTGAGTATATAATGATGTGAAATAACAGTGAAAACTGTGAGATGAATGTTGGGGCCACATGAGGAAGAACAGCCCAAAGAAAGATGCTACAATCTTCATCATCTCTTGAGGATCAGATGATTGGTTCTTGGTTGTCCTGAATCTGCTGAAAGGAAAATGTGTTGAAAAGGGAAGCAGCTTGCTTAGCCTTTCATGCCAAGTTCAATGGAAATTCAGATCTCTTGATGTTTTAATTTTTTTTTCTTGATTCTTCTTTAAGTATGCTAAGAGTAGGCATATCAAGTATCTAAGAATATAGCGCATGTTTCAATTAAGGATATGCCCCAAATTCACCAGTCTTTTCAGGAGAACAGCAATTCCTTCTAGATGTTTAGTTTAACTTTTAGATTAAAGTAATTTTATGTAAATGTGATATGAACTCCACACTTTCAAAAATATCTTTGGGATCCTTAAAGTTGACATCTACTAATAGGAAGAATAATTAGGAAAGGTATAAGAACAGAGAAGCTAAAGCAGGTGGACTACAGACAATCTGTCAAATTCTAGGAAATTAACTTCAGAATGCCCAACAATATGCAACTGGAATTTGCAGATAAAGAAAGAAGTCCTGTAAAGATAGTGTATTTAAAATAAATAAACCTGTTCTCACGTGAAATTATGAGATGAGTTTAAACCAGCAAGATCTAAACTATAAATAGAATCATAGAATCATAGAATCATAGAATCATAGAATCATTGAGGTTGGAAAAGACCTCTAAGATCATCGAGTCCAACCGTCAACCCAACACCACCAGGCCCACTAAACCATGTCCCTAAGCGCCTCATCTACACGTCTTTTAAATACCTCCAGGGATGGGGACTCCACCACTTCCCTGGGCAGCCTGTTCCAATGTTTCACCACTCTTTCCGTAAAGAAATTTTTCCTTACATCCAATCTAAACCTCCCCTGCCGCAACTTGAGGCCATTTCCTCTCGTCCTATCGCTTGTTACTTCGGAGAAAAGACCAACACCCACCTCGCTACAACCTCCTCTCAGGTAGTTGTAGAGAGCGATGAGGTCTCCCCTCAGCCTCCTTTTCTCCAGGCTGAACAGTCCCAGTTCCCTCAGCCGCTCCTCATAAGACTTGTGCTCCAGACCCCTCACCAGCCTCGTTGCCCTTCTCTGGACACGCTCCAGCACCTCAACGTCCTTCTTGTAGTGAGGGGCCCAAAACTGAACACAGTATTCGAGGTGCGGCCTCACCAGGGCCGAGTACAGGGGCACAATCACTTCCCTACTCCTACTGGCCACACTATTTCTGATACAGGCCAGGATGCCATTGGCCTTCTTGGCCGCCTGGGCACACTGCCGGCTCATGTTCAGCCGGCTGTCGACCAACACCCCCAGGTCCTTTTCCGACAGGCAGCTTTCCAGCCACTCTTCCCCAAGCCTGTAGCGCTGCATGGGGTTGTTGTGGCCGAAGTGCAGGACCCGGCACTTGGCCTTGTTGAACCTCATACAGTTGGCCTGGGCCCATCCATCCAGCCTGTCCAGGTCCCTCTGCAGAGCCTTCCTACCCTCGAGCAGATCAACACTCCCACCCAACTTGGTGTCGTCTGCAAACTTACTGAGGGTGCACTCAATCCCCTCATCCAGATCATCAATAAAGATATTAAACAAGACCGGCCCCAGTACTGAGCCCTGGGGAACACCGCTCGTGACCGGCCGCCAACTGGATGTAACTCCATTCACCACAACTCTCTGGGCCCGGCCGTCCAGCCAGTTTTTGACCCAGCGCAGAGTCCACCTGTCTAAGCCGTGAGCCGCCAGCTTCTCGAGGAGAATGCTGTGGGAGACAGTGTCAAAGGCCTTGCTGAAGTCCAGGTAGACCACATCCACAGCCTTTCCCTCATCCACTAGGCGGGTCACCTGGTCATAGAAGGAGATCAGGTTGGTCAAGCAGGACCTGCCTCTCATGAATCCGTGCTGGCTAGGCCGGATCCCCTGGTTGTCCCGCTCATGCCTTGTGAGCGCCCTCAAGATGAGCCGCTCCATAATCTTCCCCGGCACCGAGGTCAGGCTGACAGGCCTGTAGTTCCCCGGATCCTCCTTCCGGCCCTTCTTGTAGATGGGCGTCACATTGGCAAGCCTCCAGTCTTCCGGGACCTCCCCCGTTAACCAGGACTGCTGATAAATGATGGAGAGCGGCTTGGCGAGCACCTCCGCCAGCTCCCTCAGCACTCTCGGGTGGATAGATATAGAGATATACTGCTCCTAGTTTTTTAGGCATAAGTTTGTGACCTTTTCAGTTGGGTGTATGTGCTATTAACTGTTTCTATGAAGATTTTTTTTAGCTCTATTAAACCTAGAGAAGGGTAAATTTGTGACTTTGGCTTGAGTAAAAAATTTTTTATAAGCAAAGTGTTTCAGGCATAGGTATTTAAATTCCAAATCCATTTGATGCTTACTTTTAATGCATTAAAGTGATTTTTCTATCTAAATACTAGAGTTAGGAGAATAGGACAGGTTAAAGGGTTATATTTCTGAAAAAAATCAGAATATTAAATAGGACATTTTTTCAAGCTTATGTCATCAGAGGTGCAGATCACAAACTGCAAGTGCAAGACTATTCCAAAACAGTAACACAGTGGCTTGAACTGTCTTTATCAGCCACAGCAGACGAGCAGGAAAATGGACAGATGGGCTGAAATAGCATTACTCAGGTATAAGCAATACAGAATTTAGGCATTGCACTGCAACAGAGCTTCTGGTGCTTTGTCCTTTTTACTTGACTAAAAGAGTTTCATGATTAGAAAGTATCTCAAACGCTTTAGTAAGGAGTTGAAACTGCTGGTACTTTTAGTATAGCTGGCAGCAAAGTAAATCGTTCTGCAGCTTGGTAAAGAACCAGCATAAATTCAAACCTGTAAATATTAGCATAGTGCAAACCTGAGCTTCATTCAGTTTGCTTTCTATAAGGAAGACAGAGCAAATTTGCACGTTATTCAACCTCTGATGAAGCCTGAACACTTATTCCTAAAAGTACATGGAAAAAGAGTGTGTAAATGTTGTGCCTAATTTGCACAGAGTGAAGAACAAACAGGAAAACTCAGTTATTTGCAGTACTTTATAAATGTGATGATAAATATTTCATTTAGGACCTTGCTACAAGTAATTACTAAATGATCCTAGGAAGGCATCAAGTAGGAAAATTCCTTAAATTAGTTATTTACATCAGTAAAATATATGCCTAAAATAAAAGATGATATTGTAATGTATTCCAGCCTATTACCTCGTAGTGAAAAACCACAAAAGATTCAAGCCTTTTTTTTTCCTCTGTGTATAATAAATTTTAAACCTTACAAGGCTTTTAAATTCCCAGGAGTTATACAGAAGGTAAGTAGTTTCCCATTCTAAAAGAGTTTCAGAATATGTACAAATCCCGAATATTGTCTTGAGGCTTTATTGAGATTATTGTGGTGTTTCTTTCCAGTATTTTTGATGAGGAAAACATGAAGGACAGACTTGCACTGTTATCTGACTATCCTGTTTTGTAGGTGGTGTAGATACGGGATGAGCCCTTTTTATTTCACCTCAAATTTACTGAAATACATGGTGACTAGAGGATATACAGTGTTGGTAGTTGCCTTCTGTTTTGACCAGCTGCATTATTAGATCCAGTGACAAATTGGGCCAGTTAAGGTAAACTTTAAATATCATATGTTAATGAGAAGCTTAGCAGCAGTGTTACAGGCAAGCTTGAACCTGGAGCAGTAAAGTTCAAGGAGATCTTAGAGGATGTAACTGAAGCCCGAGAGGCACTGAAAGCATAAATGAATCCCTCAGTATTGGTGGAGATGATGTATTGGTTTGTTTAGCTAACAGGGCATTGATGGTAATGGGTTGGGCTGCAGACACAGGATGTGTGAGTAGAAGTAGAATTTGGCGTGAGTGATCAGCTACCAAATTGTAGGCAGTGTGGACTAACTGGAATATACAGTCATGAAGGAAATAGGAACGGCCCTCACTGCCAGCAGAGAGGTTTATGTGTTTTTGTCTTTGGGAATCACATGGGGGTTGGGTGAGATGGCTGTGGAATTTGCAAAGGTTGCAGAAGTTTGGCACCATTTTAGGCTGATGTTATATTCATAACATTATGTTCCAGGGCTCTGGCTTGGGCTGATGACTCTGCGTTACTTAATGGTAACGCCCTAGTGCTCCTCTCTTGAGGACTCAGGTTACTCAGCAAAGTTAATTATGTGGCCAGATAAAACTTCGAGGTTATTGTGACATGTTGTTGAGATTTTTCTGGTGACATTTAGACCAGCACACTTCAGAAACCCAGGGTCCTGGATTCAGTGAAAGTAGAGAAAATAGTCTAAAAATATTAACCAAACCCCATGGTCTGATACGGAATACTGTGAGCATTTTTGGCTGCCGACGTACGAGTTACTGAAACTAAGACAGGTGAAAATAGAGGCTGCGATAATAAATAAAGTAATGGAAAGATGCAAGAGGAAACCATGGAAGAGTTTAGTTTGTTAATTCTAGCAAAGAAGGGCTTTGATTTCTGTGTGTAAATATCTCCAGATGATAAGGATCTGGGGGACTGAGAGGAAGAGGGTTATTTAAGCTAAGAGCAAGAGCAGCCAAAAGTCAAGTAGTTTTAAGCAGTTTGTAAGTAAGATTATGCAGGAAATTAGAATAAGTTTATTAAGCATTGTATCACTGAGGTTTTGAAACAGCCTTCTGATCAAATGAGTTTTAAGACAGAGCTGGATACATTTTTGAATGAGGTGAAATGCTGTGGGAGAAGGATCTCAGTGATGCAGGAGGTCCTTGCTGGTGTCCCTCCCTTGCTCTCCTCTCAGTCTGCATCACTGAAAGAGAATAGTGAAACTGAGGTTGTATTATTAACCTGTTGTGATTTTTGCAAGCCTATTACCGTAAGATGGTAGAGTGGGGACAGTTATTTTAGAGACATTACTTCACTGTAAATGGATCTGATTAATTTCCATTTACTAAGTCATGTATCATGGCCATCTGTCAAAGAGACTTATTTTGGCAGCCAGTAAAACTTTGCCATTACATAATTATATGGAGAAGCGACAACAGTCATTTCTCAGCTTCCTGATGCTGGAACGCAAACGCTGATGGCACTAATATTTTATTTCAATCCCTTTCCTGCTGGGGGTAGTTGCAGCTTTCTCAGTGGCTTAGGGTACCTGGGGCGAGGAGGGGAGAACTCCTCAGTCGTACCTCTGCACTTTGTCCTTCCACTTCTGTGAACTCTGTGCTTCACTTACTGGTTTTGCTTGCTAACTGTGAAATTTAAGCAAATTTGGATGAGAATAAGAGTAAGAAAAACCATGGGTACCACAGTAGTCGTAAAAGGTAAGGCATGTAGCATCTGCAGCTCTCTGTGTCATATAAAATTTTATAAAATATTCATTCTTGCTGTTCAACAGAGTTTCCCATCCAGGTTTTTTTAGTATCAGAAGGAATGTTTACGTTGATTATATTATTGTTGCAGGTGATGCTGTTAGAGCATCTTGCTCACAGTACAAGGTTGTCTCTTAATCCAGTTTTGGAACCAAAGCTAAATTTAAACTTGTATGTTCTTAATGACAGAGATGATCTCTCTGAAAAATATCTCTCTGAAATACCAGTTTAGGTTAGTACAAGATAATTTAAATGCAGATTTCCTAGTTCATGTATTTTGTAGCAAAATCACATCACTAAATAGTGAAGAGTGAAAAAGTGTATATATTTGCCATTAGTCCCTCCTTATAACTGTTGAATGAAAGGAAATACTCGTATTGGCCGAACTGTAAAATAAGGTTATGTTCTTTGAAGTCCATTCCAACCTTACATTTGTCAAGGAAAGCAGTTTAATTCAAGAGTTTCAAACTTAGCTGTTTCAGTTATTCTATGAATACTCACTTAGACAATGAAGATGTCTGTAGAGCATGTTAAATATCTTTAGTTTTTGCTCCCTTTTTCCTTTTCTTTTGTTGTTTTTTCCTGTGAACATCATGAATGTTCACCCTTTGGGACCTTTGACTTCTGCCAGGACGGTAGTTCACTTGTGATTCATATGTGAACTTCAGAAAATATGGACGCTTAGTGATGATTTTGCGGATATGATGTTACTTCCATCCTTTTAAGCTTTTTACATTTATATAATCACTGTGTCTGGAATAATATTAAAGAGCATTGCAAATAACACTTATTTGGAGCGATTACTCTTTCACAAGACTGTCTGGCAGATTGCAGGGTTTTACCGGATGTTGTGATTTACAAGTACTGTTGCTCATCTTACAAAGTAAACTTATTTTAAATAGGACCAAAACAGCTTAAAAAAAACCCCACTGCATAATAGGTAAATGCAATCAAATATTTTCTTTACTTACAAAATCTATCTATGGAAAACTGGAGTAGATATTTCACATTTTTTTCACTGACAGCAGAAATGACAATTTTTAGAATATTTTAATTTTTTTTCCTTGTGTTGCTATACATCAGACTTAATCTAAAAAATATAAATTAATGTCTCTGAGAACATCTAGCAACAGAAAAGATCTATCTATGCTGTGATACTTCAGGCAATAGCAATGATTATTTTTCTCATCAGGGTCTCTCAAAGGTGATCTACAGCTTGCTTGGAACATAGGGCCAAAATCAGACGTGATACTCCAGATGAAATTGTATAATAACTAATAAAAAATGAAACAAGAATACATTGCATGTCTTGCATGCAGTGCTTTTGTTCAGGTATCAGTAGGAAGCTTTTTCCACCTCTGTGTGAGAACATTAACTCTCATTTAGCTGGTGATCCTCAGTAATACCTCAGTTCCTTTTGAAAAGCAGCCATAACCAGGCATCGTGCATGTTATGTTTGCTCAATTGAATTTTCCTGTCTAATGTGTAATGTGTCAGTTTTGATCTTTGAACAGCATCCTGGTTTTTAGGGAAGTATCTTCAATTGATCAACCTTGTTTGCAACTCTAATCCTAATTTTGCCCTCTACCTTTTGGGTCATCTGCTAATATTTGTCCTGCCCTGATCATTAATAAAAACATACAACCCGGGTACCAAAACTGGTCCTTGCAAAATTCTTTTGAATGTAAAATTCCAACTAGATAGTAACCAAATCAGCAATTGAAAGAAGTCTGGCCTGGTAAACTAGATTACAAAACGTGTGATCTGTGGTTGCCTCCCTTATGTTGTATTGTAATTGTTTATTTTTCTCCAATATTAGAAGCCTGAATACAAGAAGTGCTAGGTGCTTATTTCTGTTGACAATCTTATGAATACTAAAAATGCATATTCCTTCCATGCTCGGCACAACACTGAAAAAACTAGAATTTCATCCCAGAAGTCCAGAACTAAGGTCAAACCTGTAACTGCAGATGTGCTTGGTAATTAGCAAAGCTTTTTGATACTGTGTATGTTCTGCTTTCATCAGAAAATTTAAAACAAAAGAACAAAATCCCAAACATATTTAAAAAAAAAAAATCCTATCCGTTGTTTCAGCAAATATGGACTGAAATTCTGTTTTCTGATTTGAAATTGTCCCAGTGTGCTGTGGAAGTATGGTTGCATCTGTAAGTGCTCACGTACTCTGTAAATAGCTGCTCAGGACGTTGTCAGGAATAAGTGATAGCTCTCACTTGGACTAAATCTGTAAATCCATGGGGTAATATGAAACATGATCCAGTGTTTGCTTCTGCCCTTTCTGATTTAAATCTAGAGAAGGTCTGTCTTTGATTATTGGGGTTTTTTGGTACTGATGAGAGACACTCATGTTCATTGGTGTTCACTGATCTATGGAATTTTTCTTCTCTGTGACCATCATTTGAGACCTGCAAATGCAGGTGGCAGCAGCTGTTATTTGCAGTACATGGCAAAGTCTAATTGGGCCGTCTGCAGCCCAAAGCTTATTGTAGCAGTCTGGGTCCTTCCTTATGGCACCACTAGCCTGTCACCGCCCACTCCTGCATGCTTGTACTTAGCAGCAACAAGGACTCGTTTTAGTCATATCCTGCCAGCTAAAACTCTGTTTTTGTTGATAGCAGCGTTCATATTTTCAAGAATACTTCTTCTGCATCACAGGTTTTGGTGTAGCATCAGTGGACAAGTCTCAGTGCATCATTTACACCTAAGCTTGTGACCCGGAGGAACCCCCTTCCCTTTCCCTAGGTGCACATTGCAGAACAGGTCTTAAAATCCATGCATGCATATGTTGTGCATTTTCTGTCTGTAATGGAATTAAGTTTATCTGGATTTTAAATACAGAATTTGTAAAACTGAAAAAAGAAAAACAACGCAATAACCAACCCATTCATAAGGGAAATCATTATAAGAGTGCTGTTTACCAACATGATGTTACACTGGAAGATGTTTAATACCTTCCAAACCTAATTTTTTAGGTAACTTCTACAGAAAAAGATGTTTTCCTGTAGTTACGCATTTCACTATCTTTGTTTTCTTTTATCTCTAATGACATCCTAACAGAGGAGTACTCTGGAGAAAGATTTGAAAGAGTAAAATGAAGTGCTTCTGTGCATGTGGAACTTCTGCCAAGTACAAAAGGCAATTTGAGAGGAAGAGCAAACATATTTGAAAGTCTAGCAAGGCTGTTTCTTGACAGTAAAGAAAGGCTGTACAGGACTTCAAAGGAAAGAAGTAGCCACTTATGTTTTTAGACTAAGATAAAGATCTTTGTAGCAGCAATCAGAATTATTGTGAGTGGGGGGAAAAGGATTTGCTGTGGTCAGAGAAAAGGTTATTGCCATTATTGAGAGAGAGACTGGAAAGTTGATGCTCAGGCATATGATGATTGTGCTGTAATAGCCATTACAGCTTTTTAGGTGAGAATAGGGATGGCCGTATTGTTATGATGTATCAGGAAAAAAATTTTGACTTCAGTGTAAATCAGATCAAATGTCTAATTTGAAGATGTTGTCCGGCTTGTGTATCTGAGTATCAGAAGCATTTGTTGAAAGAAACAAAGGCTGGCAGAAAAGCCAGTGAAGAGACAGTTTTGGTTTTGCCAGGTTGAGCGAGCAGGCATCCATCCATCCATCCATCAGGGGATGTCAGGATGAGATTTATTCTAGCTAGAAGAAAAAGGTATGGTTTTTTCTCAGCTCAGCTTTAAGTGGTCAGAGGTCTTTGTCAAAATGCTATGAATGTTTGCATCTTCCACTTTTAGGACTGTCTTTGCTGGAAGACTAAGTACCAGACCATGGCACTAAGGGGCCATGTTAAGCATGGAATAAATCAATTTAGAGACATACAGTGACAAGCTGTGTAACAGGCTCCAAGTAAAGTACTATCTTGTTGAAGATAATACAGCGTGTATTACAGTGTTATGCAAATTATATGCCCAGACACAGCCAGTTCTCACTCATACAAACACTTGTAAAAATCTACTGATGGTTAATGTATTCACATGTCTCTAGATCATGAAAATGTCTCAGATTTTAGCATGACTGGTTTAGATTCAAGTTTCAGGCTGGAGATCCAGCGATTGTTGTTTTCTATTAACTCTTTTCTAGCACACAAGGTGGGAGCAAAACCAGTGCTATGTGATTTATTTAGATAATCAACAGGGCTTTACAAAGAAACAGTGGCTAGTCTGGCAAAGGCTGAACTTCACTGCTGAACCTGACTGCTTAAATAACAACTTTACTTCTCAAAAAAGCTAGTTCTCAGCAAAATGCAGGCTGTTTTTACTAGCTGCTCTGCAGATGCTCTTTTTCATGCTGTGGTAATTCATTCTGCAATGTATCCTTTTTGTCCTGTTTATCATTTTCAAATCTCTATCATCAGGAAAATTCATTTTACATCAGCTTTTAGTAAAACTTAACACTTACTATTGTTCTTAATATCTGCTGAGAACTGTTTATATGATTAAGAAATATTTTGATTAGATGAGGTGTCCAATTTGAAGGCAGTCAGGGGTTTTTAGCACGGTTGTGACTGGCTTTCATTTGATGTGACTCTTTTTGGTAATCACTGATGGCTCTTTGCTTGTCTATAGTAAAGCTACCGCACATGGTAAAAATACCATGATACTACCTTGCTGTGCATTTCAGCTGGTGAACACAAACCACTTCTGTGCTACAGCCTCATCTATTAAAGGACAACATCGTTTATGCATCCAAAATCTTTTCAAAACATGAGCTGTGAAATGTTAGCGGTAATATTTTGGCAAAGGCTTTGCAGGGTTACACCCAATTTGAGGTTTTCTATCAGTCTCCACATCACTGAGAGCATTGCAGAGGAACCAGTAAGCAAACCACAAATATTTTCTTTCAAACAAGGCCAGAGCAGAGAAAAGCAATCTGACCTGTGCGCTTGGTAAATATGTGAAGATTTGTGAGGTAATTCTGTTAGTAGACGATGATGAGGAAGGATGAATAAATTTTATGTAATCAGCTATTTACAAGGTTTGTATTCAAAGTCCAGTTCCTTTAAGCAGAAGAGAAATCAAAGAGGTGATAGTTTTGTCACAGATTTGAACATCTTTTCAGCCTATCTCCTACTCATGAGCTCTCTAATATTTAAGATTTGTCCACAGGTGGTGAACTGCCAGGACGTTTATGCAGAAACAGTACTGTTCTGGTACAAGAGTGCCTTGGTCTCCCCAGTTTATCACTAAGGCTCCTGTAGTCCCTTCAGCATGTGTTTTTAATTTTGATTTCTCATTATATTTTTGCTTCTTCAATTTCAGTCACTCACATGGTTGCATCAGAGCACTCTGCATTTTCCTCTTTGGATGCAGAGAAGTCCCATTTGTTCACGTGCTTTCAGGGAAGAGCGGGCACACTTCTGTTGTTTCTGTGGCATCTGAGAATTCATTCTTCTCCCAGCTTTTTCATCCTCACCTTTTAGATCTACAGCATCAGATTCTAGAGGCAACCCGGCTAAAATCCTGTGATGGCCGTGAAGCCTGTTAGACAGAGGAACTTTGATGTTGCTTGGAACCTGGCTGTTTTATGCACCACTGTGTTTACTAGGGACAGCAGTAACTAGGGCCATTTACAGGATTCTTCTCTTCGGGGATCCTGGCTGGGTTTTGCCTTGAAGCTGTAGACCCAAAATTAGATAAGTTCTTTTTTTGAAGCTTTTACATACAACTTTAAGCGTTTGCCAGTGGCTGTGCTACAGTTTTACGTAGCAAGAGAGTTTGGCCTTGCTTTAATTATGGGCTAGATCATACTTGTCCAGTCCAGATCTCTTGATACCTCTCAGGCATTCTCTATGAGAGGCTTCCTTGAGACACTTCTTGTGATCCAAGTAGAAGTGCTAGACTATGGTTTGTATGACTGGGCCTGCTATTCGGTAAGCCATTAAAAGGTTTGGAGGGGGGCTTGTCTTGGTCCTTAGCTGGCTGAACCCCTCTGAATTCCAGGTGAACTCTGCACATCAGATTTACTGTGTGTTTTCATAGCCAGCATACAGATTTAAAAAAAAAACCACCCCACCATGCTTGAGAGAGATTCTACTCAAGATGTCTTCTCTTGACTTGTATGTAAACTAGTCTATAACTTCAAGTGGGATGAGAAGTTATTAATAAGGAAGCCAGCTGCATCTTACTACATTTCAAGCCACTTAGTTAAGCTATCAAGAACAACAGGAATTGTGCAGTCCTTACTCTTGTGTGCTACCTCTTCCCATTTTAGGAAAGATCTTTCTAATGCAAGCGCTGTATTTGCTACACCTTTTTTTTGTTTGCTTCTTATGCATGTTTTATCCAAGAAATTATCTCAACTTGTTCTCAGTCCCAAAATGGCCACAGTTTTATAATCCTCACATACAGTGAAAAATTAACTGAGATTCTCTTCTCCTTGCAGCAATTGCACAGCATTACTTAAAAGCACTTCTTAACCTTTGCTCTGTAATCTGAACAATTTCTTGGCTTGATCATATTTCTGATGCCCCCATCATTTGGCTATTCAGAAATTATCATTTGAATCTGTGTTTGTGTAACATATTAAAGAACGCTTCTTTTTATCCGTATGCCTTCATCTGTAAGCAGGTATTCTTTGTTTCCCTTTCTAATACTAAATTATCAAACCAGAAGAACCAGCTGTGCTTGCTGTCTGGCACCATTTGTATGCTGAAGATGTTGAACAGCTGAACTTGATGATCTGAAAAGTGATTTGAGTTGTGTTAAGTGTGTCCAGACATGCAAATGTGTTTATAAAAATCTTCTTGCCAGTTAGGGATTACATTTAACATTATTCACAGGGCACGGCTGGATATGCTGTGCTCGGATGTTAAGTTTATTAGTGCAGTGCTGCTGGATGCATGATGTGTAACACCCCATTTAGCTCTGGCAATCGGCTGGCACTCTCTGGTGTTTCCTTTCTGTTTCAGCTTACACCCAGAGCTACCCTGTGCCTCAAAGTCCATCCAGGGAAAGAAAGGGCAAATAAAGTCATTCGCTAAGGACATCTCGTAGCCCACATGGAGCAGCAGCTCCACATGAACGGAGCATTGCTGTATGTGCAGGAGTTGAAACCATCTCTGATTTCCCAGCAAGAAATACAGCTGCACTTAAGCAAGTCATTGACTGTTCAGGCTCTTCAGCGTTAATGAACATGGGGGTAGAAGGTGTTTTAAATTTCCAGACTTCAGTGTTTGATTTGTCAGTGCAGTGCTGAATCATTGCAGATGATGATACCCATTTGGTTTTGTGCTGAATCAAAAAATCTCATCTGAAGCAGAGGTTGAAGCCCAGAAGGCTGGAGGAGCCTTCATCTGCCCACAGGCTTTCCGCAGAAACAAAGCGCGGGACCTGCCCAGCAGCCCTCACCCGTCTATACGTTTGTATGTCACAGCATCTCAGCAGGGATTAGTTTAAACAGAAATGTGCCAGACGCCTTTCTTTTGCATCTGTTTGCCTGGGTGATTAACCACAACCTGCGTGGTGTTGGCCATGTGTGCCTCCTCACACAGTGCTGCATGTCCTGTTCTCTGCGTGTGTGCAACTGGGGGTGGGCGGTTGGATTCCAGCCTCGTAAGCTAATCCGTGGATTTCAAAGGTCATAACGTGCCAAGTTTTTATTGGCAGCAGCCTTAGATTTGAGCTGCCAGAACTGGAAATGCTTCTGAAGTCAAAGGGTACCAGAGTTCCCACTTGCACCCCAAGAGCAGAGTCCTGCCTGTAATTGCCACACCAATGTGAGAGCGATGATGATTGCTTTACTCATTATCCTTCTGCTTCATTTAGCATCAACTGTCTGGATCTTACTTGGCAAGTAGACGCTTATCTGTCAAGCACTACTACTCCTGTCTTTTCTGAGCATCGTTCTCGTCTAATAACTTGTTTTCCCTTTAACCCACAGTGCTATGTATTCTGCATTGATTCATTACTCTACCCATTCAGTAGCTTTTAAATCCAGCCAGTGTGCGAATTAAAACAAAACCCCAGTGGATTTCCTCTCTCAAGGGATTGGCAAGCTGGAGCTCTACAGAAGGTGTGATGGCGGATACCTTACCTGTCTTCAGTTCCTGAATGCCTGCCATGTAAACCAGTGGTGGTTGTGAATTTTCTATCCTCTCTGGCAATTGGCCCTGGTTTTGCCCCTGAACTCCTTTTCGTGCCTTATTCCTCTGCTAGAACTTACTTATATTTGGAAGGAGTTGCGCAATTTTTTTGCAAAAAGTGCTGCATCTTAGCATGTAGTTTCCTTTAGGCTTTAATAAGGAAGGATCATTTGTGGGAGGAAAAGTGGATCCAGTTGTGCCCTGACAAAGGCTCAGACATGGCAGGATGTTTTCCTGGAATACACGTGTGGGCTGGGTGCTCTCGGGCAGTGCTGTGGCAAGTGGGTAGCCGGTATCTAATGTGTCTTCACCTGGAGGTGAGCTTCAGGGAGACTTGTGTGCCCAACTGCGTGCTGCTGGAATGCCACAAGATGTCACACTTAAACTACCAGTATGTATATATTAATCTCTGTAATGTATAAAACACATTTGCCATCTTTCATAGGGTACATTTAATCTTGGTAGTTAATTAAATGGTGTCATGTTTGTGCCTAGGAAAGGCCCAGGAAGGGAGGAGGTAGCCAGTGTCACGAGGAAATGCTGCATTACCTCCCCGGGGAATCAAATGAGCAGTAGAAATAGTAGGCTTGTACAAAAGGATGGTAGCACAGGCACCACGTAGCACTGAAGCATTAACTGTTTATTCAGCACATCTCTGAAATACCCCAAAACAATTGCTCTTGCTGGGAGCTCTTTTTTTTTGTTGTTTTTAAACTGGTGGTGGTGTGTTTTTTAATAAGAACTTAAGATTCTCATATATGGTTTGCTCTGCAATTAAGTAGACAGATATTTACGAAGGGACTTTCACTCTTTCTGGGAATGAGATCATGTCTATAATTTACCTATTTAACAGGGTTCCTCATTCTTTGCATGGTGCCTTTCATCACTCCCTACAAATCCTTGGTTCTACTTCCATAGTGGTTTCACTGTCAGGTCTTTGCCCCTGTTGTGTGTCTGTAGCTATATAATGCTAACCATAAAGAGACAGTTACAGTAGAACATTTGTTGTCTTTATGAAATCTAAAATTTGGATTTATGAAATAAGGATTTTAAATCTTTAACAAATACACAATTTTATGCGGGTGTGTACACACATACTAACCTGCTTCTGACCTCTCAAGTTAGAATAGAAAAACTAATAATAAACAATAGACTTTTAAGCCTGTTTGTTAGAAATAGGGTCAGATAGTTTGTGGAGGTAGATCTGCAGCAGGTGTATTTGCTCTGAGATTTAATTTAACAGGTTTGCAATTCTTTTCTTAAAGCAAGAGAGATTGGAAATTTGTAACATAGAACAAGATGTCCAAGGAAGAGAAGGGCATGGCACAAGTTCTCCTTTATTCATAACTTCCCTTCAACCAGTCAATGAGTGAAAACCATAAAGCTCACAATAATCCAAATCCTGCTGGTCACTCAACCCTGTGGCATCATCTTAGTGTAACTAACAGCTTCCATAGGGGCAAGCAGCTCCTCCCTCTTAAGCTACAGCTGGGCGCCTGAAAAAGCACAGGGTGAGAAAGCAAATAGTGGAAACAAAGCTGTGGATATGTCTGGGAGTGTTTAAGTGACTTCCATCTGGTAAGAGCCTAACCCTAAAAGAAGTAAAAGCCTGTTAACTCTGTTATTGGTTGGGCTTTTTTTCCTTTCATGAAACATAGAAACTTTCTTTTTCTTCCTGTCTCACAGTGGAGTTAAATTCCCTCAAGGACATCGCTTTCAGTGTGATTCTCATCCTTAAAAGAAATGGAGGTAACTACCTATACTACTTATAGCTTACTCATTTTTCCTTCCCTCATGTCTTTGTCATGAAAGTTATCTTCATTTTCTTCGTAAACTGCTTTTATTTTTCCAAGTAAGGCTTCCAAGAAACAAACCTGTTTTGTTTGAAGCCTGTCACTTGTATAAATTTGTATAAAGAGCAAAATGATTTTGAGTCATCCTTGTTTTGCAGGACTATCTCTCTTGTTGTGATGGAAACTGAACAAAAAGCAAGGTTAGGGGAAAACTGGTGGGGCTTTCACTAGGGATAGTTAATATTGAAGCATAGGGTCAAAATTCCATTGCAGAGCAATTTGACCCTGTTGCTAAAAATGTACTTTAATTGAAAGGAGTGAAATGAGTTATTTTTGGTCCATTCCTTGCATCCCAATCATGCAGCACAGAAACCTGAGAGTCTACAGTTCAGCCCCTGTGGAGTTCTCAACTGGAGGGGCTCTGTTGACGTCTCTTTCTCACTTTGACTGAAAACAGCAAAACTTTCACAGTGAACACTGGTAATTTCCCATGGGCTCCAATCTTAATGCCCTTCAATGATTTTTTTTTTCTTTTTTTTGTATGCATTGGAATTATAGTGGCTTATTTCATGTTTGGCAATGAGTTAAGCATATTTATGAATAAACACTGCCTTTATATGCAACAAAAATTTAACTCTTAGCAAAATCCACTTTCTCTGAGGAAATGAGAAGTCTCCTAGTCAGTAGCCTCTGGATAAAATAAAAGGTCTTACAGTAAGTGCACCAGTTTCCCTGACTTTTTTTGAAAAACTGAAGGATGTGGGGAAGCCAGTAGCACAAAAAACAGGAGACTTGGCACACAGCTCCCCGGTTTGCTGGGCACGCTATCTTCTGCATTCTCCGCTGACATTAAAGGCAAGTGCTTTACAAAGGGGAAAGATTTTTTTTCAGTGATAAAACTCACAGCAATTTTAAGGCAATGGGAACCTTTATTTTGATTATTTTCAATGTATTGTCATTGTCCTTTTATGCAAACTTAACTGTCAAACACTCTTGAGATACTGCACAGAAAATACACATAGGAAAAAACATATATACACTTTCATAAAAATAGAATACATCTTGGCAAAATTACTTGTGTACAGTGTATTGACATTATTGAACCAAACTTACATCATCTTTGGAGAAAAACGTTCCATTTGCAAAAAAACCCAAAACATTTCAACTGACTGAATTGGGAGTACTGAAATGGATATGGTTTTGAGCTAAATAAATGGCTATACCAGAATGTCAGAGTAAAAAAAAAGTTATAAAATACCTGCTGTATAAAGTAGAAGTAGCCATGTTGTTTTTTCTTCCAAAAAATAGTGACATCTCTAAACTTGCATGGAAATCAAATGTACCAGTTCCAAATTCTACTGTAGATTCTTTAGCTGAAAACAAACTTTAATATCATTTGTTTCAGCATTTGCAAGCATTAGGTACAGTGGTATTTGTTTTTTTTTAAACACACGATGTAGTATATTACAGCCCTAATTCTATCAGGTATTTGATAAGAAAAAAAATCTAATAGATATAAAATTGTAAAACACTTAGCAACCTTTAAAATATGTAGACCACTTGAAATTACATTTTTTTTTCTTCTGGTTAGGCTTGTCTTTAGTTGCTTTCAACAGAGGCTGCTCCTTGCTTACTGCTTTGACCACAGAGGCTGCTCCTTGCTTACTGCTTTGACCACATACTTCAACCCATACTTTGCTTTTTCTGCTGGTTTTCAGAACAAACTGTGGAAAATGACTACTCCAGTGTAATAAATAAAGCAAGTGGTAACAGGTCCTCAAAGCCATGGATTTTCCTCTTGAATTGGAATAATGGGACTGGATAGGCAGCCTCAGGGAAAGAGGGAAAAAGAAAAGAGCATAGCACCATTTTCAAGTTACATGATTCACAACTGTTTGGCAGGCAGTAGAGTCAGTCTGGAAGTGGTAATACCCACTGGCATTTAAAAATGTGGTTAAAATACTGTGATTACTGTCAAGTAGTTTGGGTGTTTAATAGGGGTAGGCTGACACAGCTATATAAACAATGAAAGTTGTCCGATACTCAATATTTCCATCGACGCTGTAGGATAAGGCTCTGACTCCCATGCGGTAAGTCTTTGGCTCTCGCAGCGGTCGGGTGGTGAACACGACTCCTTTCAAGTTCTCATCTCTCAGGGCAAATGGGATTGCTGGGTCCTCGTCTGCCATTAAGAAAGTTGTCCTCGGGTGCATGACTTGATCATGAGTATAAGCAACCAGCCGGATTAAATCCTGACCGGCAGCTATGCCGAAGGGGAGGGAAAGGAGTTTATATTCCAAGGCGTAGGTACTCAGATCACACTCCAAGTCATTGGCCGGGCAGTTTTTCAGACAGAACCTAGGAATAAGCAGAGCACTTTAGCCCAGGGAGAAGGCATGATATCATAAGTGCTGCAATAGGTCTTAAAGGATAAATTCTTCCCCTGTTTACCCTGTTGTGTAATTTAAATTTCTCTATAACGATAATATGCTCATGCACTCTTTATCCATTGTTCCTTTAAAGTTGCAGCCCAGTTTAATGTCCCATTTTCCCTCAACAGGATCATCTCAGAAAATGCCAAGAGGAAATGTAAAGATATTGAATACAATATTTGTCGTTGAAGTCAATGGTATATGTTTTAGTTACCTTACTCTTAAACATTAGAGTTGGAAAGGTTAGTTTAAAGTGTACCAGGCAGCTGCATTTGAGGTGTCTGTGTGTTAGATCATAAAATAAAGAATTTGGAATGAAGAAAGGCAAAGTAAATTTTACTTCTACAAATCAAAAGTCAAAATAGGAGATATCCGTTAGCCCTGCTTGTCAGTACTAACACAGGTCAAAGAACATTATCCATTTCAACTTGCCATTCCAGTTCAGTTTGATCACAAAAGATGGTTTCTGACCATGAAACAAGCTATTTCCTTGAGTATATTAAAAGATTAAAAGAAATTAGTGTGTTTTTTCCAGAACAGGGAAATAGAGTAACTTAAAAACAACAAAACTTACCATGAACTGTAGCATTATTTTCATGACTAAAAGAGTATTTTAATTGCTTTGAAATTGATGGCAAGTTAGGCCTTTAGAGAAGTAAGTCAGAAAACTTAGATGCAAAGGCAGCCCCATAAGTGACAAATGAATGACACTGCATCAGCAGAAAGAAGCACAGCGTGCTGCCCGCCAGGGTTCATTTAGTAAAGGAACATTCTGGTGCTATTTCCTTTTAAACTAATAGTAAAATGCTGCATGGATACCGAGAGCCAGCCAGCCTGTGGCCACTGCTTTACGGTTCTGCTGCAGGGGAAACACGGAATACTGCTGCTCGCAAAACCGATGATCATCTCAAATGTCAATGTTTTACCTTTTGCTAGTATGAGCTTTACTGGTGTCAGTCAAACTTAGATAAAGTTTCTTCTGACGAATACAGGTTACGGATCCGAGCTTGGAATGGGTGAAAAGGGGCTGAAAATAAAACGTACCCAGAAAGAGGCTCTCGCTGATAGTTTGGTGGACAAGGTGTGTCTATGCATTGGTAGCTTCCTCTCATGTTGAAACACATCTGATTTGATCCACAATTAATGTTCTGTTCAAGGCACTCATCAATATCTGAATGTAAAAAACATACAAATGATCAATTGCTGGTAGAAGAAATTAAGGGTTAAAAACTGGCTGGGTCAGTAAAGGCTGAGCAGACTGCAGAGTGTACCTCTGCACACAGTGAAATCTTTCAGGATCCAGTCTTGCTGTTTGAGACACTGGAGCCAGGAGTTTCAATAACGTGCATTTATTATTGTTGGCATTTTATTACTGTGCAGGATGGCGTATTGTGCTAGAGCTGCCCTACAGCCACGATCCACCATAAACCATAGCTGTCAACAGAGACTAATTTGTTCATTTTTTATGGGTTTTTTTGTGGATCAGAAAATCTGACAGTACCTTTTTTTTTTTGACCCATTATATTGGGTTTGACCCTAGAGCTGCTGTCTACTTGCCTGGAGTCAAATGTGTAACGTAAGGTCACCTGAGGAAACTTCAGAGAATAAGAAGTTGCAATTGTCTAATTTGCTGGTGTTTTATGAAGCATTAAAATGTGAAATATAAAAACTTCTGAGACTTGAAATTTTGAATGCCGAATCTCATATAGCAAATTCAAAGAGGTGGCTTATACATGTATTGAACATGATTTGTATCAAACATGATTTGTATCTTATTTATTTACAAATATATTTCTGAACACTCAAAGGGATCCCCGTACCTTGACAGGTTTTGCCATTGGGCATAAGGCGATAACCAGATGGACAAGTACACTGGTAACTTCCTAGGGTGTTTCTGCATTCATGCTGACAGGTATCTCTGGTTTCACATTCATCTATGTCTGTGGAAAGAAACATGAACACGTACACGTCAGCATTATTTGAA
Source organism: Aptenodytes patagonicus (assembly GCF_965638725.1). Classification (NCBI taxonomy): domain Eukaryota; kingdom Metazoa; phylum Chordata; class Aves; order Sphenisciformes; family Spheniscidae; genus Aptenodytes; species Aptenodytes patagonicus. The sequence continues at coordinate 47,168,480 of NC_134953.1, forward strand.
CCTGGTATTGAACCGAGGTATTTTTTGTCCTATTTATATATAAGCATATGGACAGAGTTGGTGGAAGTTGTGTGGATCTTGTTTTCTCATGGGGTTGAAACGTCTAAGACTAGCAAGTCCTTTCACACCTTACCCGTGCCATTCCTTAAAACTTTTTAATAATTAAAGTCCTCACCTCTTTTGATGGCAGCCATAATATGTATTCTAGCTGGAGAGACCAGTCCTGATACAGAGTTCTGGGAAGAAAGGGGGACGTGCAATCTGTATACATCGACAAGGTTATACAAACACAGTCTTGCCCCAAAAAGCAAGGTGAGCTGCCTGATAATAAGGTTTTAGGCAATATGGTTAGGAAACGCCCAGATTAGTTATCTTGTCAGAGGAAGCCTTGACAGTGGGGGAGTTGTTCTTACAGTTAATCCCTCCTCAGGCAAAGCTGTTTTCCTTCCAAACTGATCTTCCTCATGCCATGGGGATGAATTAAGCTCAGTATCTGGGAAGACTATCAATAAATGCTCTTAACTGTTTTTTTTAATCTCCCTCTCAAAAATAGAAGTACCAGACTACTTTATGTAAAATTCTCAAAGCAGACCAGCGTGATTTAGACACAGATCATATATAATAATAATAATAATTTCTTTTGAAACATCTGCCTAATTCAGGAGAGCAATAGAGATCCTACTCAAGTTACTCTCATGCAAGACTTAAGACTTGCATGATTAAAACAGTGGAAGGAAGGTCTTTGCCTCCCCTCTCTTTGTCTGATTTACAGGGGTTGCATTAGATAAAAATGCAAACACAGAAGGGAAACAGATGTGATAGTAGACATTTACAGTATGCTGTTATCAAATCCTGATGGTTGTCCATTGAAAGAACTTTCTTTAAAACAAGCATCATTTGGGTGTATTTTTCATATTAAACAGTAATTTTTAAATTTAGATGGTAATTCCAATGAAACAGAAGTACAAGAATATTAATTAGTTCAAACTGGAAGCTGAGGTGAAGATCATACATTTTAGCTTAACCCTTTCATCAGCGGTAGCTATATTCCTAGGTCTTTCAATTAAACTGCCATACCCATAACAAACTGCACATATATGACTACTGAAATGTCTTTATAATGTAAATACAAGGCCTATCTATAATTTTTATTAATAAAATTATATTCATATTTTTCAACATTATATATTGCTATATAATTCTAGCAATAATTCTGGTTGCTAGAATCTAGCTGTAGATCACTGTATTTATCCTGGAAGGATATTGTGCCTACTGTGAAGCGCCACTGGCATATATGCTAGGTTGAGGCACATAGCTAACACACCACAACCTGCTATGTTAAACACACTGGGACAAGCTCTAGTAAGGCCTAGACTGCAGTACCCTTAGTCCTGAATTCAGCAGTATTATCACAAAATAACTTAACTGAATAATTTTTTTTTTTCTTAAGATACTCAAAATGTGAGTTAAGTTGGCAAAATCTGGCTTAAGAGAAGCATATTTCAAAAGATGAACTCATTTTTTTGTATCCCCATCTGTCCTTTGTGTAAAGCATCAAGTCTGGTGATCCCACCTGAAAGACAAGACGAGCCCTGGCTCACAGCGCAGCAGTGGCCCCTCTCCTGCCCAGGTCTGTCCAGCTTTCCAGGGCAGGGAGGGGAACATGCTCGAGGGAGGCTAGGTGTGAGCACCCATTTTCTGGCTCTAGACCAGCAGTTAGAGGGTCTAGATCCACAGACACCAACTACTGCCACGTGACAAAAACCTGACATTTCTAACTTTTGAGCAATAGTGTGGGGGTGTTTTTAACTTCTTCGTTTCTTCACATTTAGTGCAAATCAGTCAATGAGCAGTACAGGCTGCTGTTCTTTTTGACTTTCACGAGGAGCTGAATTAAATTTTCAGTACTTGTAAAAACAGCACCATTTCACTGAAAAACCTCAGAAAAGCTCACGGGGTAGGGAGGAAGTGAGCTAAACGCTTGATAGTTAGAGGTGCCAAATACCTTTGTTTCCTGTCGGTCTTAGAGTGTGCTCTGAGGCTCTTTAAAAAAAACCTGGGGCACAGCTTACCAGTTACTATAACTACCCTGCTCTCCTCATCACAGGAAAAGAAATGGCAGTGCTGTCATTGTCACAACTTATGACAAACCCCCTATTTGTTTACTTATAATCAATCTCTCCACACTCAGTGAATTACATTGCAACCCACTATATATCATATCTACAGAAAATTTAAAAGCTTCTGCTTATATTGCCCGTATGGCAGTGACTAACCGTCCTGTAGCAGTGCTGGCATTGGCCCTAGTGTGCTCAATTCTAAAATCTTTATTCAAAACCTTTTTGAACCAGATTATTACTACCATCAGTGGGAGTCTGGCATAAGCAACATCCCCAGGACTAGATTGGGTCTACTGGTGTTTTTTTGAAGTGTGAGAAAATTCACAAAGGTGAGCTACCATCATCAGAAGAAAGAGAATAACAGAGGGAAATAATTTGCAAACACACAATAAGCAACACAATTAAAACAAGAGGTTACAAGGAGGAGGTTTGAAAACATTTTTGCTACAACATGCTCAGGAGACAAGAACATGCAGAACTCTCTGAATATTTATCAGGGTAATATGAAAAAAAACACAGCACCGCAAATCATCAGCCCCTGGTATATATGAAACAGTAACCTAAGAATAAGGACCAAAACAAGAGAATTGCATAGATATGACTGACATTTACCTACACATCTGTATTTTCTTGCCTCATAGCCTTCAGGACAAGTTTCTCTAATGTTCCTTCTAGTCCTGGAGAAAGGTATTCTGCTGTTTCTATACTCTGAGAAGGAGCTGTAGAGATTTGAGGAGTGCCTGTAATATTGTTGAGGTTGATAGTTGTCTCTCACAGGGGAGAATTGAGCATAGCTATAGCTATTGTAATAGGCACCATAATTTGGCAATCTCTCCAATCCAGCGCAAGATTTCCCATCACCTAATAAATGTTGTCCAGGTGGACAGATACACTTGAAGCTGCCGGGGGTGTTGGTGCATTGAAATGCACAGGGTTTAGGCACTTGTTCACATTCATTAATGTCTGCTCATGTGACATGATCCAGAGCAACAAACCATGTGAAAAGGAGAAAAAACAAACAAACAACAACACATAACTATATGTATATATATATATATACATATATACTTATCTCAGCCTGTGGAACAAACTGAAGACATAAAAGTGAGATCTTGAAGGCAGTAAAATATGGAGAACACAATGCCAAGCAGGAAGGTTATTCTATCCTGTACAGTAATATACCTTTATTCTTCCTGTAAGACTGCTTGTGACATAAGACTGTGCTCACGTAGGACAAGAACGCTGCTGAAACTCTTGCCTCGAGTGTTACTGAAGGTAAGGCGTGGCTATAAAACAGGGATCCAAGTCTGTTCCCCTGCTTTTGCAGAAGCAGAGCCATGTGATAGCCTGAAAGCTGCCAGCTGTGGTTCCTGCTGGTTACCAGAAAAGATGCACTCTGAGAAATAAGTGGCCCTTAGGACCCACGCTGTTCATCGTTTCAGCCTGAGCTGCTCACTACTACTTCAGTAATTATTTTTTTTTCTTAAGTGCTCCACAGATGGGTGGGAGAAGCTGTCAGGCTCTTCTTTAAAGGAGGATACTTAACACGGAGCATTCTTGAGAAGTACAGCATTAGAAATTCATTGAAACTGGCACTGCGGGAAGCTCAAAAGCTCCGATACGGTTATTGTACCCTGCGTCAGGGGAAAAATCAGGTCTCTTCCTGCAGGGAAGGAGGTCAGGTATGTTCTAACCTTTCATGTTGTTATTGGTCATTCCAGCTATGAAAGGTTGGAGACTTAACAGTAAATATTAATTAACTTCTGTACAATTAAAAAATAGATTTTTTTTTTCATAAGGAATGCTTTTTTTTTTTTTTAAGTTGTTTTCCTTTAAATTGTAATCCAAAGTAATTTGACCACCCTAGCAGTAAATATGCATCGTTAAATCAAAACAGAGTAGTGAGCATACAAAGTATGGTAAAGGGTTTAAGGATATAACATGATGAGTGTCCTTCACACAAAATAAAGTAAATATGAGTGCTCTTGGATGCTGTAGGACCAGGCCTTCCCCCACAGTCTCTCCTGCGCTACCAGAAAGAAGTTTTATAAAATTTTCATCGAGTTTCTTCAGGCCCAGCTGAAAATTTGACATATACAGTATTCCTTTTCAAACTTACATTCATTCTTTACTAGAAAAAGACAAAAATCTGCTAATTCCAAACAGGAATGTGCAACTCCGCAATGACCAGAAATTAATAACCTGATATTAACATTCATAACAACATATCTATAATGGACATATAAACCTTCTTTTACTAGAATTTAAAGATTATCTTAATGGTGATTCAATAAGGGTTTAACTATTTCATATTAGTGGAAATATGAATACACATTAGTGTGTATTCTTTAAATCATTATTGTAAAAATGCCATTAAGCTAGCGTTATTACAGTTTCATTTTGGTTCCCTCTGAACACAGTATTTTGAGCATAGTTTGTAACCCTCCAAGACACAAATGCATGGTAATGGTATTTAAAAAGTAATACTGTTCAGAAACGTAGTAGAATATCAGATTACATTTTTATTAAGTGTTTAATACTTCATATATTTTAAAGTTTCAAAGAATTTTTGGGGGTATTAATAATTAAATGTTTTGAGAGTTGGAAATCCAGGGATAGTTATTGCAGAGTATTGCAGTATTTTCCAGTTGTTATTTCACAAACACATAACTGAAACTTTATATATTAGCTGAAATATCATTAAGGTAATATTGTCAGGTGTTTTAAACAAGAGAACTTCATTTTTAATACAGCAACAACTGGTACAATTTTAAGTTTATATTCCTTCATTGCATGCTGAAGATGAAAGACCTATTACTCATATACATGTAAAAGAATACTGAAACTCGTTATTTCCTTAGCGCTCAACTATTTTCTAATTGCTGGGTTTAACATTCTTTACCTGCATAAAATAGACAATAGGTATGCGCACTCACATCTTTTTACAACCACCAATGTCCTTGGAACAAGTTGTGGATAAGCAATATAAGATTATCAGAGAAATAAGGAAAGAAAACAGGTGAAAATTCAAGCAATTTATTTCATAGGATCATCCTGTGCAATACAAGCAAAATTGAAGGCAGCAAGTCACTTGCATTTATACCATAGGCATCCCTGTGAGAAGTGATCGCTGACTGACTGGTAAGCCTAAGTCTCCACTGGACAGTATCCCTTTGATTATGCACTATGAGTATTAAATATTTACAAGAACAAGGTGAAGTAACTTTGAAACTGAAATAGCTAAATTCTCATGCATTCTTTAACTTTAAGAATATTTGATTTTAAATTTTAGATAGCCTTGCACGTGATATATGCAAAATGCTTTAAAACAGCTTTTGATAATGCCCTTCCATCTACGATACGGCATGTTGAGATCCAACATAGTTCACAGAAATATTGTAATTTACTTAAATGGGCATGCATATATCTATGGGTGTTGTGCTGACAAATAGGCATCTTATCCCCATCTAACGGACAGGGAATTGTGGGACAAAGGACTTTACACAGGGTAAGAGTGGCACAGGTAGGAACCAGGTTCAGTTCTTCTGTTTCAGTCTGGGGCCCTACTTACTTTTCAACTCTTCCCTGTGCTCACTGGAAACATTAACAATAAAAACTGATTTTTTATTGACACATGTGAACTAGTATCTTTGATGCGTCTACATTTTAAATATATTTTTAAGCAGATAAAAATTCAAAGGTGCATAAAGGTCATACTTTACTTTAAGAGGGAGCTTTCAGTGCTCCTTGGTCAGAAGACAGCTTTAGAGCAGCTGCTGGTGTTTTGTGAAAATCTGTAGCGCTAGACTTTATCTAGCTTATTACTGTCAGAAATTTAAATGGTTTTAATATATGTTAAGGAGTCTGGGATTGATTTTATTTCAGTAGAGAGGCAACTGGTGGAAGTAATGTCTTGGTCTACAGCCAAACAGTTTCTTATTGTAATTTAATCTCTCTCAAAAAAAACCAAAAACATTCCTGGCTTTTGGTAGTCCAAAAATCTTAGGCTGTTTAAAAAGAAAAAAAAAAAAAAAAAAAAATCCTGTTCTCCAAAGCAGCTATTTATCACTTATGAAAGTTAATCTTGAAGAACTCATCATGGAGGAATGCTTCTCTGATATGGTACATGAGAGCAACTGAAACCAACTTCACTTAGTGTCATATACCAACATTCATAAATCATTATCATCAGGGTGGATCAGCTATTATATGTTAAATATTCTACATAAATACAGAAAGGGTGAATCTAAATGATCCTTAGTGCCATCCTGAGGTCTATTAAATGCCAGGGGAAGTGTTTTATGCACTTGCACTGACACCATACATTAAACTCTCTTGCTATCCACGTTAGAGCTATGAGAACATCCTTCAAATGCTATGCATGTATGCGTGGGAGAAAGCTCTGCACATTTTTATGCCAAAAGGTTCTATGTAGATAGCATAGGGGAGTAACTACATGGTCAGCATTCCTGGGACTGACAGGAATCTTCCTTCCCTGCTGTGATTCACCCAAACCAGAAAGGGGAGCGTTGAGTGATAAATGCGTATCAGCTTCTTCCGCTCTACCCATACGGGGAACACCCTTCACAATTCTAGCGGGTGGGTAAGTGCGTTTGTGCTGTTCACTTGCAGAGGCGAGTTCTGGGTGCATCGTGCCTCTTGCAACACACTTCCTTTGGGCGTTCTCCTTTAGGGGAATCCACACCACTCCCTACTTGGCTGCCTTCAGGTGGGAATCAATCCAGTCCAGGCTATAGCAAGGCACATTTCACTGTCCAATCAACTAACAAATCTGACCTGACTTTTATAAATTAAGCCTCTTGTGGAGTGCTAGCTTGCCACATCCATCCATCAGTGCTCCGAGACCCCTGTAGACTTTGTTTTCAAAGTATGGACCTATAACAATCTCCGTTTGGAATAATTTAGTTTTGACTATTTGTTTTGAATGGGACACTTTGTTTTAGATGGATAATTTTGAACTTCAAAGCAAATTTGTCTACATAGCATAGTCTTCAAATGGGATAGCGTTGTCGGATATGTCACAGCAGAAAGCCCAGCCAAAAGCAGCAGCAGAAAATATGTGATACTAATGTGATTGGACAGCTTACCCACACAAGGTCTTCCAACTCCCTGGGACCGATATCCTCTTGGACACACACAACGGTAACTTCCTCGTGTGTTCTCACAAATCTGGTTATAGCGGCACTGGTGGGTTCCATCCCGGCATTCATCAATGTCTGCAAGCGACAAGGCAAGGGGAAGCAGTCAGATTTTTCTTGGAACTTCTTACAGCTTTAAACTTCTTAATGTAGAAGAAATGCAGTTAAGCCACAAGTGAATTTGGCCCTCTAGATAGATTTGACCTCTGAACGTACACTTGTCTTACCTGGTGCCATGATTAGGCATTACTCTGTAACAGTTTGTGTTACAAATCACAATCTGTGTTTCACAATCTGAAAGCAGATTTTGAGCAGATACACAGATAAATTTTTCAACCGTATTGCATTTACACACACTTTTCCCGTTAATTTTCAAAACTTTTCATTGAGGTTTCCAATGTGATCAGCTACTCTCCAAAGAGACATAATCCATCTTCCCATCATATCCCACTAGAAAAAAAGATTTGGTACTACATATAACATATGTTATGATTAAAGGCATCCCTGATAAGCAGCAAGGACCTGTTATCTTGATTCAGAGCTCCTGAGACAAACTCTTAAGAAAGCATTCACACATGGGACAAAACATTTCAGTCAATGAACAATCTGTAGAATTTAAGGTGACAATGCAGAAAAGATGCTGAGGAAAACCTTACTGTTCTTTCTTAAGAGCAATGGAAAACTAGAAGTGGCAAGGACACATCTATTCTTTTAATACCAACTACAAAAAAGTTAAATACGTATGTTTCCATAAATGAAAAAAAGTTAGTGCCTTAACGTGCAAATCTTAATAACTGGAGATGGACTATCTCCAAGATTTTTTTTTTTTTTAATAATGCATTGTTGTCCCTGTGTTTACCATCATTGCACAATACATTAACACTTCTACTCACCAATACAAGTTCCATTTTCTGCTTTGGTCATTCCATTGGGACACAGATCAATGCACTTATAGCCACCACGGGTGTTTTTGCAAAGTTGATCAGGCCTGCATACATTCTGCCTGCACTCATTTACATCTTATTTAAAAAAAAAAAACAAAAAACCAAGAATGGAAATGAACTTGCTTCCTTATGCTCAATTCCTAAAGAGCAGAATAATCCAGCTGTAATTATGCTGTGTACATGCATTTGAATGCATTTCATGCACATTTATCAGTCAGCCCAATTTCCACTTCCTCTGGCTTTTAGTACTGCTTTACAAACAAATTCAGAAATACATACTAAGTATGTCATCCATAGTAGGATTTTCCTTCATAAAGGTTTCCAACAAGAAATATAGCAACAAATAAATGTTGAACTATGTCCATTGGGAAAGAGGGAATTAACATTCAAAAATTCATTCATACCCATGCATTTTCTGCCCTTTAGCTGGTATCCTGGATCACAACCACAGCGGAAACTTCCTATAGTATTGAAGCAACGCTGTTGACAGGAGTTGGACTCTTGACACTCATTAACATCTGTTGAACAATACAAATCCTTGATACCATAGCTGTGAATTGCCTTGTCATCATTTACCTGAACAGCGTTTCAGTTGAGTCAACATTCTGGACTCTGCTTTGAGCTCTAATTATTACACTGTTGAGGTATGTTCAGAAGTGTTTACTTCTCTCACTTCTTTTTAAAAGAAAATGCACATGGGACACAAAAGCAAGAATGTTAGGTTATTCCCTGATAGGATTTTAAAGATGGAAAAAGCAAAAGGTTTCAAAAAAACCCAAAAAAAACACAAAAAACCAAAAACACAAACCAAAAAAACCACCAAAAAAACCCCCTACAGCAAAAAAAACCCACCACACAAAAAACCCACAAAACCACAAAAAAACTCCAAAACCAACCCCAAAAAACCACAACCTTAATAATGAAAATTTATAGACAACGTATTTGGAGATGCATCTTTTAAAAAGTTACTTTCAATTGTGTGAAAGACAGCATTTTAAGTTTATGAAAGCTAACACCAAAACCCAAAGACTTCTCCATACCTTGGCAGCTAAATCCATCAGCTGTCCTCCTAAAGCCGTTCCCACATCTAACCACGCAGCGGTATGAGCCAATGATGTTTTCACAGTCCTGGCCAGCATGGCAGGTATGTCCACCTAACGCACACTCATCAATATCTATAATTAAAACAAGCTGTAAACCTCACTATGTCAAAATGCAACACAGATTAAGCAGTCTTGAACATGATCAACTATGAAACACTTGATTGCAAATATATTCAGATATGAAATAATTAGAATACCACCAATAAATTAAATTCTTATGATGAGAAAATGGCCCAGCCCGAACAGAACATTTCCCTAGCGATTTAAGTGCCGTGGGGCTTTTTGTATCCAACCTGTCCACAGCAATACTTATCTTACCCTGACACGTTCTACCATCCGCAGAGATAGTGAGGCCTTTTGGACAGGAGCAGTAGTAAGATCCCATGGTGTTATGACAGGTATGGGAACAAGGATTTCGCACAGCACATTCATCTTCGTCTGGAACAAGGAAACATTTGAAAAACCAGTGAGACTTCACAAGACTTTACAAGAAACTATACCAAACAAACCCTTTATAAGAGGTAAATGTCTGGTAGAGCCCACAGGGCAAAACTAGATCTAGCAACAGAGCAGCTTCATAGAAACGGTTCAGCAGGGCATTCTCCACTCTTATTTTTATGGTTACCAAACCTACACTAACACGGCTTGCTGGAATCTTTCATTAGCTCTGCAGGACTGGGTCACTACCACAGTAATGAATGTTTGATACAATCTTTTCCAGAGAATCTCTTTACAACAGAACAGATGGGTTTCAGTGTTAGACTTAAGATTTCCTAGATACACGTGCAAAGATTACGACATGTTCCATATTAAAGTTTTAGAACTAGTAATGTTTTACAGACGATACTGCAAGTGGAAAATTGTTTTAGTGACCTTATTTTCAGTTTTCCTGGTTTTAAACCTTTTGGATGGTTTAGTGTTTGTTTCTTGTATTAATTTCCTTGATTTATAAGCTTTCAAGGGGTAATGAAATAAGTCCACAAAAGTATATCACATGATTGTTCCCTAAAACAAATATGACTCAGTCATCTAGAGGAGACAGCTAAAATGCTCATAACCGTCTCTTCACCTCCATCCCCCAAGCAGGAACTTGTGGGCTGTTGTGTAGGTTGCCAACACTCGTCCTTCCCTCCACACAGATCACGTTTCCTTTGCAGGCTCAGCAGATACTGTGGCTCAATGTCCTCCAGTTGTATCTGAGGTACTGATGAAAAGCTGTCTGGGCACTTATATTCTAGATGAGTACAGAAGTGAAGTATTCATCTGCCTTTGGATCCACACCCTTTTATCGATGGTAACTTACACTTTTTGAAGTACGTACTGCATGCTTTGAAACTCTAGATAAAGGTGATGTAGATTCTGGTGGTTGAGTACTGCATCCAGCTCTGGGGCCCCCAGCACAAGACAGACATGGACCTCCTAGAGCAGGTCCAAAGGAAGGCCATGGAAATAGTCAGAGGGCTGGAACACCTCTGCCATAGAGAAAGGCTAAGAGAGTTGGAGTTGTTCAGCCTGGGGAAAAGAAGGCTCTGGGGAGACCTTATTGTGGCCTTTCAATAAAGAGGTCTTATAAGAAAGATGGAGAGACTTTTTACCAGGGCATGTAAAGGGCCAGGAGAAGGGGTAGTGGCTTTAAACTAAAAGAGGGTAGATTTAGATTGGAAATAAAGAATAATTTTTTTTATGATGAGGGTGGTGAGACACTGGAACAGGTTGCCCAGAGAAGCTGTGGATGCCCCATCATTAGAAGCGTTCAAGATCAGGTTGGACAGGGCTTTGAGCAACCTGATCTAGTGGAAGGTGTCCCTGCCCATGGCAGGGGGGGTGGAACTGGATGATCTTTAAAGGTCCCTTCCATCCCAAACCATTCTATGAGTCTATGATTACACACTACCCTTGTCACATCATTACCTGAACAGTAAGGCCCAGTTGAGTCCAAACCAAACCCAGCAGGGCACTGATTGCTACGATCTCCTGTATGGTAAAGGAAGCATATGTTACTTGTGGATGAATATATGGCCATTTTATTACTTTTAAAAAACCCTTTAACATTAAGAATTGCAGCCTAGCTATTTATAAAAGATTTATTATACTTGGACACTAGAATAGAAACTTTTAAAATCCAGACTTTAGTGGTTTTTCCACTTGGGCACTAAAAGTCAGTAGTACATGATTTTTGCTGTTTTGAAAAACATTAAACGGGTGGGGGGTTTCCCTCAGAGTGGCTGCAAGTTGCATCCCAGCCTAATACATCCTGCAAAGTTCCTCCATAAAGTTTTCATTATTAAAAGAATAAAGACCATTCAGTTTCACTTCACGTAAAAGGAGGGAAATAAACCCAAACCAAAGCACCATGTCATAGATTGTGCGAAGTCACTGTAGAAGAACACAAGTGCGTACTATGAACTGTAGTGGTAAAGTCTGGTAGAGACTGCTCAAAGACCACATGTATTTTGCTGCTTGAAAATTGATTCAATAAATCTGAAATTTTTAAAAAAGCAGTATATTAATTATTGGAAGAAATAAATGCAAGTTCAGTAAAGGCTTGGCCAGATTTATGCAAGGGCATAACTTGATCTGGAGACTTCTTTTTATCAGACCTCTTTTTAAAATGGAAAAAAAAAAATCTTACTTGGTTTTCAAATTGCACAATGAGTTCATAGTCTGGCAAGTGGGAAAATCATTATTTACTTCATTTAGAATGTTGTTATTGAAAAGAAAGACTGAGATAGGCAATCCCACTGTTTCATTTACTTTCAAACCTGAGTTACTTCATTTGAAAGATCATGTTAAGCCTTACTGTGTAAAAAAAGCCCAAATAGTATTTAAAAAGATAACAGGACATTCTGCTAACTAATTATGACTTCTCAGAGGAATACCTGCTTACACAAATATATGCCCTGTTCCTTAAGATCACTTGGGTAAAAGGTTAACAAAAGCCAGCAGTTAGCAATGCTAAGACACAGTACAACAGATGATGGAGCTACTAGTTTGCCACCTCTGTCTTAGGACTCACCAGATTTACAGACCGTACATAAGCATGTGTCTACACAGCGCTGCAGAACTGTGCACCATTCATATCTGGCCTTAAAAAAAATATATCCATAAAGTACCAGTAAAGTTTTCAAGCTGCAGCTCAGCATCATATTTTCTGTATATGCCAAATAATTCCAGAGAAGTTCAATCTGAGGAATGACTTAGGACATTTTACCCATTTTAGTGCTGAATTTTGAATGTTCTTCCACCTCGTTACTTACATTTACGTGGTTTTTGCTGTGAGAAGAAAATACACAATCCTTTTTCTTAATAGCTATGCAAAACCAAACCCAAACAGAAAAACCCACCAACACCTGACCCCACACAAAAGCAACGGTAGTTTCATTTTAGAGAATGAAAGGTACATGCAAGGAAATGGAGAAATATTTTAGGTTGACTATCTGAAGCTACGGGTGATGCTATTAGCAGTGTCAGCCAATGCAGACGTACATCATCAATGAGAACTACAGGTGAAGAGTAAGTGCAAACTGCAACAGCTTTTACATATTAGTCTATGGGTATATTAACAAGACATGTAGGTCCCAGGATCTACAAAAAAGTTACCCAAGTTTCACAGCTTTTCCTCTTTCAAGGCCATAACCAGCTTTTGAGAATATAGGTAATGAATTCTAGAAAGACAGGATATTATTTTTCCATTGTTTTAGTTTTGTGAAAGATTAGAACAATACCTTTTGCAATGGAAGCATGGATTTTAAAAGCCACAGTTTCTTCCAGTGGGTTGTACTCTGTTGTAATAGAGGAAGCATGGAGTGTTTCCACCAAGAAAGGCATCTTTCCTTTAGTGTAATCATAGGTGATAGTGTGGTTCCATGTATAGGGAACACTAACTCCATCTATAGTGAAGAGACGAGTAGAACTGGCATACAGTTGCCCAGGGCCAGTTTGAATATAGTCTTCTGTGTAATCCTGAAACAGCAAGATTCAGGCATCAGCCACTGAGTACAGCCAACACCACTGTGGTCTTCATATTTTAAAGTGGTATGAGATGTATTGCGAGAAAGGGTTTTTTCTTAACAGCTGAACAAGTTGTATTTCACACAACACATGTCTTTTTTACTCTTATTTTAACTGTTGAATCTTAACAGCATCTGGTATATTTCTTTAAATAAGAAACAGGCTGTGGTACTGAGCATCCTGATGATGGGGGCCACAGCTGACCATTTAAAAAAAAAAACTGAAAATGATCTTATGTTCAATAACAATCTTTTCAGGTCTAAATATTTTTTTTGTATCCTAAGTCAGATGCTGACAACGTGCTAAATAAACAATCAGTAGAGAAAAATTCTGCCACTGAAAAAAAGGTATAAATATTGGACATGTTACATATTACGGTGTATCAAAATATCAAGAACTTCATATGTATTTATTGTACTGTGGGATTAATACATTAGAACATTTTCACTGGTTACCTACCACTAACTAATTACCACCTTTATAGAAACAACTTTGAAGAATGTTCTTTCTTTTACAGTAAAACCAATTATCAAGCACCTGGTTTTAAACCAAAACTTTAATACCACATATTATATTAAGCAAAACGTTTTTCATGTCTTAACCAAACCAAAAAGATAGAAAAACAGTTCCTTTGAACTCCATCTTTCTATCAGGAGTACAAGGTCAGCGATAGAAGCTATCTTACTAGGAGCAGTAGAGAATATCTCCTAGAAACAATAGGTAGGGCAATTCAGTAGCAAGATTATAACCTTTTGCCATACGATCACACAAACTGCCCTCAGTTTTCAGATGAATTGCATAATAGGACTGTTTGCCATAATAGATCTACAAGACAAAGTTTTGATGCACATCATTAACAGCATCATGACAGCATGCATGATAAGAACACATAAAATACCCTGTGATGTAATTGATTCAGAATCTGTTAATCCTGTCTTTGCAACTATATCAGCCACAGGAATGTTTCTCTGCCAGACTATGTATAATTTTAGCTGCAAACAATCATCAGTAATATTCAGAAATTTTTGCAAGGCGCCATGGTATAAAAGAGCTGGTTTCATCCTCAGGGAAGCCAAAAAGTCAAGACAGGTTTAAGATGCACCTTTATAGCTCTATTGAAAGCAACACCTGACATGCCTGCCTGCGATAACTAGCCCCAAAGACACTTCCCAATACTACCTTCTAACATCTAAAAATCTTGAGTGACCAATACTGCCTTCCTGAGGACAACTTTTTGTTTTCCAAGGCAATGTTAACATCTGTCAATTAAACCAGGCACAAAGTAAGTTACATACAGTAAAACAGTTTTCAGGACTTAGTGCCTACTGCTTTAATATAGATGAGAGAGGAAGTATGTATCAATTAGAGAAGGGGGTGGTATCTCGAGCAGCTTTACCTTCACATTAACATCAGCTACTGACTGGAGCTGCAGCACGTGGCCACTCACAACAACATCCAGCAGCAAGGCTCCGTCTGGATCCAACCCCCGGCCAATATGAGTCATTCGCAGAATCTCACCTATGAATTTTGAGAGCACATCACTTTATAAAACATCCTAACCAGAGGCTCACGTTAGCCACACAGTAGCTGAATTGGGATCCCTTGACCAGTTATTTTATACTCATATTTTTTATAAGGCATACCATGCCTATAATAAAAAACATTACATGTTTCAAATTACAGCTCCAAAAGCTGTATTTAAGCCTCAGAAAGCCATAGTCATTCAGAAAATATTGGTGTAAGCACAAGACTCAAAATTCAGCAACAGTTATGTGCTATTTTTTAAGAAATGCAGTATCTATCAAGCTTCTTGGAAACAGAAAGAGATGATATATCACAGGTAACTAACCAGTTGCAAACTCCACTTGAGTTTCTCTCTTGAAGACTGCATCAGTGAGCGTAAACCCATTCATTGCTTCTCCAATTTCTTTTGCAGTCGTCCAATAAACTGGGCTAAGTATAGAAACAAGCTCTCTCATCCCTGGACCTGAAAGAAATGTGGCGTAACATTTGAGAGCTTTTTTCCTAACATCATGTGACCCACGTCAGTAGGAGTTGAATATGAAGACCTAAAACTAGTGTAACCCTTAAGATTTAAACCAGAAAAAAAAAAATATGTATCGGTATAATCAGAGGAATCATTTTACAAATATTAATGTAGTAGAAGTAAATATTGAAGACTCCCTTTTCCTCTCTCTGTCTATGAAAAGTTTACATCAGTTTCGTCAGTGACACTTAATGAAATGAAGTGGTGAAAACCGACGTTGCACAGAATTCAGCCTGGCTCAAGGAAAAAGGTGATAAAAAGTAATAAAAAGCCTACCAAGGCTCCGAGGGACGTTTGTAATCTTTGCTTGTATTACTCTAGTTTCAGAGTCAGGGCTGTCTGTTACTGTGGCATTCAGGAAAGCGATTCCAAATTCAATACCATTAATATTTCCAATGATGCTGCCTTTGGCACGTGAAGGCCCACCTATGCAGGGGAGCAAAGGGAGGAAAGAAAAAAAATGGCCCATGTGAAAACTCTGCTGTCTGATATTTTGGGGGAGAGAAAATTCAGAAATATTGTCCAGCATTTTAAGAAGTAAAGATATTTCTGCATATATTACTACATTATTTGCAAGAGTAAAGCTCACAATCTGCAAATAACAGGATGCTGTGTATGTGGTCTGAGATATATGCACAGTAATATGGGAATCACCTCTGTCTGAAAAGCAACAATTGTTTAACAGTATACTCTAATGCTATGTAACAGGTTAACAAAAAATTTATCCAGCTAAAGTTGCAGGGGAGATTTAAGCCAAAAAAATTAAATTACTTGGTCAACTGGCCAAGACACAGGAGAGTACCAGTCAAATTAGGAGTGCCACAGACTTTCACCATATTGTCATTGTGTGCAGACTGTAAGTTAACTCACCAGGACATGCTTGGGTATTACACCTGGATATTTGGGAGGAGTCTCCAGGACAAGGACGTCCACGATTTAATGGGGCTGGATTGCTGCACAGGCGTATTCGGGTCTGCTCTCCTCCTCCACAAGAAGCAGAGCATTGGCTCCATGTTTGCCACTGCCCCCAGTTTCCATCCACTGAAGAAAGAAAGAATGAAGAAAGCAACTTTTCATTTTAAATGTTTCAGGCTGCATCGGTGATGCTTTTGTGTCATTCCTTCTTGATGGAACCAATGTAATAGAGAAAAGAAATAGCTCAAAGGATGACAAAAACACCATAATGGGCAGGCGTGAACACTTCTCCCTTCAAAAGCACACCACCTTTAAAATTTTGTTTGTATATCAGCTGTATTGGAGACAAGGAGTCTCCTCCAGGGGATGTTTCCAGTACAATGGTTGGAGATTTAGCAAGAGCTGGGTCAAATTCTTCCCTATGTCATGTTGAAGAGTTACCACTTCATGGCTGGCCAGGGAAGCTTTGTAGTGTCAACTACATGTGTCCCTCCGCACAATCATGCAAGTCCTCCCCTAGGGCTGCATACAGAGAGGTCTGCTGTGCAGGTAGTGAGCTCAGGTTGGCTTTGGGTGGCTGCCTATACATCGCTCTATGGGGAGAAGAGATATACAACCAACTGCTGCCTGACTTCTGCCCGCTGCTCTCCCCAGGAAGTTCTGCAAAGATACCTCCTGCCAGTCTCTGCATCTGTTCCCTGAAAGTATCAGGCTACAAGGCAGCCGATTTCAAAACTGAAAAACATTGTTGTATGTATGCAGATCCATCGCAAACCAGTTTGTACTGTATTGAAGAGCTGTCAATATTCAGACTCTCCTGTCATAGTTTTTGGTAGCCTGTCACTGGAAAGACAACCTAGCTGTTTAGAGCTTTGAGCGCTTTTACTCCTACAAAGAAAATATCTGAGGTTGCATGGGTATAAAATTGACGGAAACCAAACAAACCATAAATCTTGCAAATAAAGAACACATGTTCTATCTATCCAAACACTCACAAGAGGTCAATTAGATTTGGCTTGAAGTACATGTGTGCAGGAGTTTGCACAGCCTCCTCTTGGTAGTATGGCCTCGATAGCAACAGATGATACGATAGGAACATGACTGTACACTGTGTGAACATAGTATCTGGAAATGCCTGATCTGACATTTGCCCAAAACTGGCAATGATAAGAGGAAAGTAACAATGAAAAAAGTTTGCTTAAGACAACCATTAGCCAAAATAACAGTAACGAGGGAACTGAAAAGTACAAAAGCAGCAAGAAAATTTGCGATTGGGGAAGATAAAGCCAAGCAAGAGGAGGGTAAACAAGGAACAATCAGACTGGGCTTGGCACTGCAACCTCCATCGAGACCAAATGGAGAATTATCCTCATGCACCACGAGCAGCTGGTATCCAGCTAGTGGGGGTTGATGATATGGGGTGCAAAAAGCAGAGGTCCACACCTCAGGTGTGTGGATGTGGCCTCATCGGGGGCTTTGTCACCAGTGTGTGGGTCAGCAGGGTGTTGAATGTGGTACAGGTACGCATAAAGTTGGAGCTCCTGCATCTTCCACAGGAGGAGGGCATGGAAAGGGGTGTGCATAGAGGAGGATTTTAATATTTTTTTTAAATTATTGTATCAGAATTAATAATAATATAATAATAATCCCTTTCTAGGATGAGTTATAGAAGGGTGTTTAGAAATTTGTAGGTGTTTAGTAAGTGTCTAGCATTGTGGTTTATCTCCTGTATTGCTGATATTGATCCTGAATGTGTAACTTCATTGATTGCCCCTTAGTTACGTATTGTCCATGAATCAATTAACTGCTTTGATTGTCGTTTTATTTAAAGCATTTGAGCTGAGCATTCTTCTCTGCTCCTGGAATACATTACAAGAGTTCACTGGGAGCCTCATAAACTGTATTTACTGTAAAAAACTAAGTAGAATTGCTAGGTGTAGGAGAGATTTTTGTATGCTATTTCCTGTTTTGAATTATTCCACCTCATTTTGGGAAAATCTAACATGTGAAGGGGGAAATCCTTGTTAAGGTGACAGTCATTTAAAGAAAAAAGTGAGAGTGGATTATTAGATTGTATGAAACTGTAAGTAATTACAGGAATGTTCTACATTCCTTTCATAATATGAAAATCTTACATACGTTATGTATACCCTGAAGTCTTCCAGGGAAAGCTGGATTTAATTTCTCTGTTAGTCTGAGCACTCACCGGGGCACAGTTCAGTGCTGCATCTCTGGATCTGCATGTCAGCCCCTGCACATGCCCTTCCACCACTGGCAGGGTGAGGATTGTCACAGGTCCGGTATCGCCTCATCTGGCCTCCGTTGCACGTTCGACTACAAGTTCCCCAACTACTCCATGGGCCCCAGTTGCCATGAACTGTAACAATAAGTCAGATTTTATCTGTCTTCCTCTTAATAACAGATACTTAAAACCAGACAGTCAAGCTAGGAATATATATCTATTGGACAGTAACTTTTAAATTTCTTTTCCAAAAATAAAAATAAAAAACCCAGACAATTAAAGATCTAAGAAAGTTATCTTGTCCAGCATTCAGCAATTTCTCAGAGTATATTAACCAACTCCAGAACGTCGTCATTCGTAGGAAAGTATGCAGCACATATTATTAACCAAATGAGTGACTACACTCTACTGTAAGATACAGGGAGATTCACTTTGCAGTACTTTCTGACTGGACAGTTGTAACTTTAGAGAGGTGCGTGACCTCTGACAGTCCAGCAGGACCTTATGCACCAGCTGCTACTGGCTTGTGCTCCTAATAGTTAATGTTTAAAATGTCCCAGTCACGCCGATTGATGAAGAGATACTTTCACTCTTGCCAGGCACCTAATATCACTTGCCTGTGTTCAGACCCCCTAATTTTTGTGGGAGTGTGTGATTTGTGGAGGGCTTCCTTCCTCTCGTGCATACATACAAACCCAGTAAGTGGATAAGCTAGGCCTAACCTAAAGCACTTACTCGGACAAGGATCACTGTTGCAAAAATCAATTTGTATGTCGTTTCCTTCACATTTGTGACCCCCAAACTGTGGGGCTGGCTCTGAGCAGTGGCGTGTTCTCTGCCTGCTGCCTCCTCCACAGGACACGGTGCAGGCACTCCAGCTGCTCCACATGGCCCACTTACCGTCCACTGGTGAGAAAGGCATAGCACAGTATAGTTATAGTCTCTGGCATTAGAAATAAAGAAAATCAGTGCTACATCAGGGTAAAACTGACTGTAGGATGTTAGTGACTCTCTTTCTAGAACATCTCAGCTACATAGTGACTTCTACATAGGCATTTACAGGAGTGAAAGCTGGAGAAAGGCATGACCTGTCTTTTAAATAACCTGTAAGCCTGACCAGAATCAGGGTCAGGGATCACTCAGTCCTCAAGCTCAGTCACTCTCACATTTTTAGGTATCTGTAAGCAAGTCAAACCATATACAAAGTAGCCCCTGAAATTACCACGCTGGGCAGATGGCCAGTACGAGTGCCATCCCAAAAACACAGTCTTCACTTGTGCATCCTCCTCTGGCTGCAGCTGCACTGTCTGAAGATGTAACCATCACCACCTTCTCCCCCCTCCTTCCTAACCAACCTTTGATTTACTGGCTCAGCTGTTTATAGGAGTTATTACTAAATTATCTCACATGAGCCAGGTCTAAGCAGTTAAGTAGTAGGGTCTTTGATCTCCCAAGACATGGAGACACAAACTGTTATGGGTACATCCATGTGAGCACTTGAGTTGGTGGCTGAGAATAAACTAGCTGTAAGCAATAGCATCCTCAGCAGCAGCACATCGAGCCAGATAAATGTGCAACATCGAGCCCTCAGTTGCTCGACTACCACAAGGTCAGTTCTCTCTTCTACCAGTTGATAGTTACAGTGGGGACTCAGCATAGGATCCGGCACGTGCAAAATGGAGCATGAAGCCAGAAAGATCTAGTCTGAACTGCTGCACACTCCACTTCATGAAATTTCCCTTCGTTATCCCTGCACTCAGCCAAATACGGAGATCGTACTTGAAAAACATGAGTTTTCCTATCCAGTCGTGAAGGACTCATTGAAATGTGGAAGAAAAGGATAAATGAATTACAGAACCTAAGAAAATTTTTAAAAAAGAAATGTTTAGGAAACCTTTAATTTAACTGCCAAGGATTTAAAATGCTGCTTTTGCACAGTGGCAGGGTAAAAGAAGAGAGACGAGGATAGGAGAAGAAATCTCATATGTTAGGTCTATAGAGGGATGCTAAAGATAGTGACGGGGCCAGTGAAAATAAAAGGCTCAAATGGAATTTTTTCAGGGACTACACTTTTGGAACTGGAAAGCTTTCGATATAAATTAAGTAGAATTTGGAAAGGAAGTGACAAGTTTGACGTTGTTCTCTTTGTGTCCAACACATCTTACCTGGGCAGCGTCTCTTGTTGCAAACCTGCATCTGTGCATCAGACCCCTCACAGTATGATCCGTCATGTGAAGGAGGAGGGTTATTGCAGAGCCTCAGTCGTATCTGACTACCTTTCCCGCAAGTCTCGCTGCAAGGACTCCATGGCAGCCAAGAACTCCACTCACCATCAACTGCAAAGGCAGCACAGCCATAAAACTGTTTCAACTATACAGCTGCTTTTACTTGAAATTACAGCTCCACAGCCTAAGGCAAAAAAGCTACGTAGTTTAATATCAATAAATGAAACATTCTGAATAAGCCCCTGAAAAAACCTTCGCCTTGAGCAACAGCTGAAACAGATCAACAGTTTCCAAAAGAGAGATTAATTCTTTCCTTTTTGTTTTCTGAATACATCACTTCACCTCAGTACAATCTTGGAACAACAGAACTGAACACTTGATCAAATCTGGTGTTTTCATAAGTTACCTGGCTCTGACTGTCTGTCCTGTGCTAGGCTGAAGAAGTCAGCAGGGGAAGGGGCATGCTAGCTAAAAGCTGGCACACAGCTTCAGTGGCTACCAGTAAGCAGGAGCCAGAACTGATTTTGTTGCCAAGATCTAGAGAAATTAATCTCAGGCCAGTGCATGAACATTTGGCATCGTGGTGGTAGCAGAGCCAGGGAAAAAGGGAAAAATCAATACAATAAAAATAGTGTAGAAGGAAACACGCCACTGGTGAAGATGAATAAACTACAACCTGTCAAATGTGGGAAGTACTACACAAAGACAGGAAGAAAACCTGAACATTCAGCTCATCAGGAGAAAGATGTGGCTGAAAATTAAAATAACAGAGGAAAATATACAGATAATGTCTTAAATTATTAACTATCATGTTTTACATGGCTTTTTAATAGTTGGTGGTTTTGGGGTTTTAATTTATTTTAATTGGCTTTGCAGAATAGGTTTAGAACAGTGAGTTTTACTCTGTGAGAACATGGGTACCAAGTACTGGAAAACATCAAAATACAAAATTAACATGTTTATGGGGGGGGGGAGAAATTGCTGAAAATATTCCTTGCACTTACTTTTGTGACTTCTATTTCCAAGAACTAGTGACACTCAATAAATTACAAGCAATTTTAAAACAAAAAAATGGGAGTTTAATTCTTTCAGAATTTAATATTTTGAAACAAGCTGAGAGAATTCAGGTTTGGAGAAAAAAAGAAACCTATATGGGTAGCCCCTTGTGCAATTAATTTTAAACCACTCTTCTCTTACCTGGGCAAGGCCTAATATTACACATGACTGAATCCACAGCACTGCCATCACAGGGCTTCCCGCCGTGCTGAGTTGGTGGGTTACTGCAGGTTCTGGTTCTGGTCTTGTTACCTTGTCCACAGCTCTTTGAACACTCTTCCCATAGCCCCCACTCTGACCAGTTGCCATCCACTAAGAAACAGAAAACCCCTCAGTTTGAATTAAAAAATATTTTTGCAGTACTTATTGAAATTTCCTCTTCCTTTCCACAAAAGTCAAAATGAATTCCAACTTCTTAGAAAAATTAATCTGTCACGAAGATCCATGGTGATAACGGTTCACTGTTAGGGCACTTAACATAAAGCACATTAAAAGTACCAATTCATTAAAGAAATACCTGGACATGGCTTGTTGCGGCAGCTGCGTATGTCTGTATCAGGCCCCTCACACCTCCTCCCACCATTTGCTGGAAAAGGGTTGTTGCACTGACGGACTCGCTCCTGAACACCTTGACCACAAGTTACGCTGCAAGCTTGCCATTCAAGCCAATCAGAAAACCCACCATGCACTGCAATAGGAAAATGATGCTCTGTTTGTAACGTGCCTGTGCTTATAACTCTCTTAGATTGATACAGCGAAGTGAAAAATACACTCCATAAGCCATACTTGGAAATCCAACCCACTTAATGTCTTCATTACTGCAGAAATACCTTACTACAGTTCAGAGAATACTTCAGCTGCTCTGAAATAGTTATTGCTTATGCTCTTAAATGCTTTTCTTTAGAGGTACAATTAAGTTACGATATATGTTCTGAGGACGGGATCTAGTTCAAGATCCTTTCAGTATTATTTATGTCTCAATCCTTCACACTCATCTGTCTCACACAGCTGGATGAGTGTAACAGAAGGAACAAAGTTACATGAGTAGAAACCCACTGACATCTCATGTCAGGGCTTAGCATGTACCTAATGCATATATGGAAGATAGGATAAAATCTTTTATCTTATCCATAAAATGTGGATAAAATAAAATCTTGATCATATTTATTCACAATTAATGCTGGAATCTACCAGTTTGATAGTCATTATTGTATATTTTGTGCACCTACCCTGGACAGTCAGTGGTACTCTAATAAGAACAGATCCCATTAGATTCCTTGCTACACACTCATATTCAGATGTATCTTCCTTTTGTGCTGAAACTATACGCAAGGAGCCATTAGACAGGACAGTCACTCTCTCATTGCTCACAACTGGATAACCTTGGCGGGACCATTTGATGGTTGGAGGAGGCTCTCCATTTGCCTGGCAGTTCAGCATTGCTGTTGCACCAGCTTCAATAACTGTCTCTACAGGTTCAACAGTAATGACTGGAGGACCTGAAAGAGAAAGGTTTCTTTAGGCAATAGCACATGGTTATTTTTTTTTCATTGTATTGAAAATTAAAGATCTGGTCAGAACGAGGGCAAAAAAACCTTAAGTCAGTTTACTTTGACTAAAATTATTATTGTTGATCTTCCACTGTCAAAACATATGCAAGTTAAAATGACAATGATAGGCTATTTTTAGTATGTAGCAACTTGAGGACCAAAGTTGGGATTGAGGCCTGACTATATGAGCACACGGTCTTCTTTATTGCTAAAATGTTTTGCTTTTCATAAAACCTGCAGGAAGATGCTATTAATCATGTCCAGAGGCAACTGAGACATAAGTAACAGAACCATACTGCTTGAGGCTATAATAGAAAAGGGATGTTCAGAAATTCTACCACTAGTGAAAAAATAATTCTAAAATATTATTTCTGCCAAAAATAAAATATTGTCAGTGAAAGCTGAGATTCATCTCACATAACTTTTTTAATTTAAAAGTTAAGAGCCTAGTTTAATCCAGTTGTATAGGCATCCTCTCTAGTCAACTAAGAGAAACAGGCCCTTTCAGAAGGTGATTCACCCCATTCTAAGTTGGTTTCTAAGATGAGGCTGAATCGCCCTCTATATGCTTCTCTTCTTTGACCTCAATCACTAGCTTATACTAGACTTTTAAATATTAATGATGAAAGATGAGATGAATCTTAACCTACAGTGCAGTGCCCAACCTCCAAAACTTCAATAGGAGCTGCATACACCTATCCAAAGGTAGGTTATTGCTCCAATCTAGTGGCATTAAACTTATCACTTTGAGTCTTACTCTGAAGCGTGAGCGTCAGACTGCGTTCCACCACACCAGCATCATTGGTAGCCACGCACTTGTAGTCACCAGCATCTTCATTCTAAAGAAATGAAAATCAAATAGTCATATAACCTGTCAGCATGTAATGAGGGTTTCAGTTAACAGTACAACTCCTGTAGATGAATTTTCTGCAACACAACGTGGCATGCACTGGATCTTAAGAGGCACCCAGTTAGATTCTAGAGTATCCCAACATTTTGCTTTTATTAACATTAAGCTGATATTGTGAATTATTTTTACTGTTATTATTCCATTTTTTATTTCCTTTACTCTGAGGATCAAGTTTTGGGTTTTTTTATTTATTTGAATGAACTCAAGGGAGCTGCTGTTTTTAAACTCATTTCAAAATGCAGGCATTGGTTTATAGGGATAAAATGGGTCTTGCCATTCATATTAGAAATTTAGACGCTAAGAGGTTTGCACATGGAGAACACAATTGCTTTTCGGCCGACCTGACTGGGTAGAACCCAGGCTCTTTTAAGGTCAAAAGCAAAAGTCCTATTTAATTGGGCATGACCAGGATTTTACACACCAACGATTAGTCCTTCTGACAATTAGAGAGAACGATAGCCCCCCGGGTTTTTTTTTGTCACAATAATTTGAGTCTAATTCTGGTCTGAATTAAACCAACATTTGTTAAAGGTAAAAGCAAAAGTGGATTAAATGTCTAGCCTCACTCTTTCAAAACAATAGGATCTGGAATACCTTTATTAATCAAGTACAATGCAGAAACACATCTTAACAGACCAGTGACTTACTACAGTGCCGTAGATAGCCAGAGAACCATTGTTAAGCTGTCGGATCCTGTTGCTAATCGGAACGCCAACTCCTTTTTTGCTCCACTGGATGGTTGGAGGTGGATCTCCTCTGACTTCACAATTCAACATAGCGTTGCCACCCAAGGGCTCAATTCGGCTAGAGTGGTAATCCCCTTTGAAGACTGGAGGCTCTGAAAAAAACAGTCATGGCAGAGAAATAGCAGAGTCAAAATAAAATGCCCTTAATGACATTGCTGGTAGGGATCATTCATCTCTGACTTTCTGAAGTGTGAATTTCACCCTGTTTTGATTTTTCCTATTTAGCCATAGACAAGGTATCAAATACCAGGGGTGACGGTTTTAACTGAAAAAGGGTAGATTTAGATTAGATATTCGGAAGAAATTCTTTACTGTGAGGGCGGCAAGACACTGGAACAGGTTGCCTGGAGAAGCTGCGAATGCCCCCTCCCTGGAAGTGTTCAAGGCCAGGTTGGACGGGGCTTTGAGCAACCTGATCTAGTGGAAGGTGTTCCTGCCCATGGCAGAGGGGTTGGAACTAGATGATCTTTAAGGTCTCTTCCAACTCAAACCATTCTATGATTCTACTATCAAAACAGATGGCTGTGTGAAACTGTCCAATAGCGACCACAACTACTGTTATTTTACATACCTTTGACATACACAAAACCAAGAGCTTTGATTGAGCCAACTGTGTTTTCTGCTGTGCATACGTAGGTACCAGAGTCATCTTTAGATACTCTTTCAATAACAAGTTCACTGTGTCCATTTACATCATCGTATTGTGCTGAAGAGAGAACACACACTAAAGGGTTACTTCAATGATTTTAAACGTATACATCTCGGTGACTGGTATGTTGTAAGATTGTTTGAATTACAGTGCTATTCAGCAACACAGCTCAATGGCACTGTGCCATTTCATTTCTGAGACACCTCAGAAATGCACAGAAAAGTCACTGCTATGACATTTGCCCACATGCATGTATTCACTTAAGTTGTCCCTTAATTTCGAGCTTTGTGCATCTGCATTCTATGAACTGCTGAGGTTTTCTTCGTATTTAAGAGAAATAGCATTAGTCATTGGATGCTGAGTAAATATCATCAGATACTGAACGTTTTTAATGTGTTACACTATTGGCTACAGAAGAGGAACAATTTCTTAATTACCTTCCTTACAGTTTTGTCTCAGAGACAATTTAATTGCATGATTGCATAATACTGAAGATATTCCCCACACAATTACTGCCTAACAAGTTTGTTCTCTCTAGGTTTTTTTTTCTTCCTTATCCTAAACTAATTGCAATGCTGCATGGGGGAAAACTCCTCTAGAATGGACTGACCACTAAGGCCCAGTGTTACCCACCTGGAATGATGTTATTGTTAAAGGTCCATGTTATTTTGGGTACAGGTATCCCAGTTGCTGTGCAAGTTAACCTGAGCTGTTCTCCTTTCGTCAAAGCTATATCTCCAGGAAGTTCAGTAAAAGCTGGAAGTACATGAACTATCAGGGTGACAGTGTGTGTGTCTTCTCCAGCAGCATTGTTAGCAATACAGGTGTAACTGCCAGAATCTTCAGGCTGAAAGAAAGAATGTTGGGGAAATTTCAACTGTGATATATCCTACGCAACACTACTACTTGTAACGATAAAAGAATCTCAAAAGGTTTGGAACAAGCATTCAGCAGCATTCAAGCTCATCTGAACTCTTTTACTTCCTCTAAATTTGAAAGATGGCCTACACTCCCTTTTTGCCCTTCCTGAGAATTTATCACTACAAATTTTTCACAGATATTTTACTCCTCAGTGGAAAATGAAACATTTATAAAGACTTTGGAACATTAAGAAAGGAAAACAAAATAAAACAAAGACTAATCCAGAAGTGGGTGAAAACAAAGAGAAGCAGGGGCTTAATACTGCCAAACTTGTCAAGTCATAGCTTAGATTTAGGGAACTTACAACAACATTGTCCAAAATGAGGTCTCCATCTGACACAGCCCGGTATTTTCCTGCTATCTCTGTTAACAGCGTATTGTCCTTTTTCCAGTTTATTGTTGGTGCTGGAATCCCATCAGCCACACAGGACAGAACAGCCTGGGAGTCCTCTGTGACTGTGTACTGCGCCTCCGCACTGTGAATCTTGGGTGGAACTGTGAGAATGTTTATTAAAAAGATTTACCTCTATGTATTATCCAAGCACTACTGTAACAGCATACAATACTGGACCAAAGAAAACATTGCCTGGCTCTTCTGTATTGTTTCTTGTCTCCATCAATGACCACCATTAAGCATGCCAGAGAAACGTGTGAAATATTTGTAACAAAGTATAAACTAAGTTAAAGAAATGTAATGTTCCTCCTAAATTCAAGCAACTGGCTGATACTACAACCCAATAAAACTCCCACTTACTGTACACAGTGAGCTCCATGCTACAACTGCTGGACCCTGCCAGGTTTGACGCTATGCACGTGTAACGGCCAGCGTCACCAGGCTGTACAAACACAATCTGCAGCGGACCAGTGCTAAGAATTCTTCTTCTAATGGACTCCGTTATTTGCTGTCCATCTTTATGCCAGCTGATCTCTGGCCCAGGGTAGCCTTCAGCCTCACATTGCAGAGTGACAGATTGATCAACAGGAACAACATATTCCTTGAGGTGGGACTTGATAACAGGAGGAACTGAAAAGAATTAAGAAAATTTTTAAAAGAATTAGATGTTGTGAGAAGCACGGAACGCTTCAGTTCTCAGTGAAAATAATCCTAAAAGCATATTTTAATCCTAAAGTAGACAGACAATTAAAGGGAATAAACCTCCTGGGCTCTATTCAGCTTCACATCAAATAGGAAAGCATTAGGTCCATTTCTATTGCTCAGAATTGTGTTTTGACTAACAGAAAGCATGCACAAATTTCTTGTCTGTAAATCACTACAAGAGTTTAAAAGATGCTTTACCTTGAACTTTCAGTTTGATCTTCCCCAGAGCAGTGCCAGCTGGATTTTGAGCAACACACGTGTAAGTGCCAGCATCTTCAACAGCTGATTTTGCAATCTGTAAACTGCCACTGGGAAGAACCATAAAACTGTTTCCTAAAACAAATATAAGCAAAGTATGACACTTTTTTGTTGCTTTGTGTTCCTTATATGGGTTCCTTAGATATAAGTTTGAATATTCAGAAATGAGAAAATAAGTTTCTGAGTTACAGCAAGTAGGCTGGAGTTACAGGCTTTAAGAGGATACCTGTTGTGATTATATTGATGCCCTCCTTTTGCCATGTTATTATGGGTCGAGGTGTACCCGTTGCTTCACACGGTAGTAGAATGGGATTGTTCACAATGACGTCCAGTGCCCCTGGCTGAGTTTGGATAACTGGTGGTTCTGTGGAATGAAATAAAAAGGAAAATGCTATAGATTTAACCTTCAGAGCTAGAAAATACAGAAGATACTAAAAATCACATAACCTGAGAGTCTGAGAAGGCTGAATTAACAATGGCTGTATTCTGCCATCCTTATGAAGAGCTCAGTGGAAGTGCTCTTAAATATAACAACCATGCTCAGCATGAGTATGGGTATAGAATATGGCCTTACTTCATGCAATTTGCCATTACAGATACATTTTAACTTACCAATAAGCAAAGAAACAAAAATCTTACAAAAATAAAATAGAGCAGCATGGACTGGGGGGCTCTATCCAAGGTACCAGAGTTGTAACATGCATAGTAGTGACTTTGTAAATAATCGGTGCATCCACAAGACAATTCAGCTGAGCAAGACACTACTTGCAATGGTCCACTCTGGCCTCACCATTACTCTGCAGCATATGCATGTATTAAATGGGCAACGTTTACTGACAGAACGCACTTTCTCTTCAGCTTCCCATCTTACCCTGAACGTGAAGAGTGGCATGTCTGTGAGCTGAGCCAGCTGCATTCTGGGCCACACAGGTGTACCGTCCCGCATGTGCTAGCTGAGCAGCAGGTATTTCAACAGCACCTGCAGCAGAGAGTGCATTACAACATACAGCCACTATCCTGTATTCACAGTAAAACTGTCTTACAGCATCCATCTTAAGAGGTCTATATTTTTATTCTAAGAAATTGGAGAGGGGTTGTTTGGAGGATTGTTCGCATTTATTTAATTTATTACTTCTAGAAGTGCACAATTGCACCCTTTCACTGATTTTCTGCAGCTGAGCTTCAGTCACACACAGTACCTGAAGACAGAATTCTGTAGCCATCTCCTCTGGGAAGCAACTTTATGCCATTTTTGGTCCAATGAACTGAGGGGACAGGAACCCCTGACGCGGTGCAGGAAATTACTACTGGCGACAGCTTTGTTACCAAAAGGTCTGTGGCTTCATCTGCTATGGATGGGGGCACTAAAAATGAAGATCAGTGTAAAGGTTACTTGCCCATTTTCATTTTTATGAATTCTTGGAAATAACTTAACTTTCTTGGGACTACCAGAGACTTACAGATATCAGTGTCATAAAAGAATGATATAAAAATCTCATCTCAACATTGGAATGCCCCAAAGAAATTCTGGGTGGCATACACATGTAACAGCAATATCCCGTCTACCTTGAACAGTGAGCTCAACTGCTCTTTCATCTTCTCCTGCATCATTCGACACAGAGCACTCATAGACAGCAGTGTCATCCACAGTGGGAGAAATGATTACTAAGGAACCTGAAGATAGAAGTCTGAACAAAGAAAAGAAGAAAGTAAAAGCCATTGAAATACTTCTTTTCTTCTCAGGTAATCAGACCACTGAATTTGCTGGCTATACAAGATTACATTTAAGCATGACTAGATTTCTAAAGTGCCAAAATCATTCCTGAAAACTTTAAACCTACAGTGAAAAGAAAACATCTCTCACCTGTATGTATTCTGGTTCTGGTCAACACTAAGCAGATGCCCATTCTTTTTCCAGCTAATTGCTGGTCTGGGAATTCCAGTGGTTTCACAGGGCAAAGTGGTCTGCACATTTACAGTAACTGTAATATTTGTATGTCCAGGAGCAATAGTTGGAGGAACTAAGGACAAACAAAGCCTAATTATTCAGAATAATTACATACACATGTACACACACACCCCTCATACCTATATACATAGAGCTGAACTGCCTGAACACATTTACTTGATTTTTATGAAGAGTAACTTGACAGTAGTAAACTTACTAAACATGTAGCATGGGACGTGTCAAGTCTTTCTAGTTCCAGTGCACAAGGAATAAATATTTTCTTTTCATGAACATTTGGGTTGTATTCCTAAGGCCATAAGTTTCTTCCTTTTTTTTTTTTTTTTTTTTTTAATTTTTTTAACCAGAGCAGCTAAAAGGGGCTAAACTTAAAATTGGATCTGCAGAAAAAAAAAATTATGTAACTGGACTTCAGACTTGTAAAAACACATATATTTATCTAAACCCAAAACTTTTACCAAGAACCTGCAGATCAATTCGTTTGCGTTCAGTGCCAGCTGTATTGGTTGCCATACACACATATCTTCCTGTGTCAGTAACATGTGCTGAGTGGATGTGTAGAGATCCATCCTCTAACGTGGAATATCTGAAACAAAGCCAGATATTTTTTTCTACTATACAATCAACAGAACCATAGGCTATCCTGGTAGTGCAGAAGGAAAAGATGACTCAGGATACACAACAAATAGCCTAAACACGTGGTGTCTTAGTTTGGGCACACAGAGTTTTCTCATTTATTGCATTTACTCTGACTTCACTCTTTCCCAGCACAACCATTTTCCAGAGAAGTTATGGAATCTAGCTTACATAGTGATTCCACATAAATGATAATGGATTTGCAGAAAATATCAAAAAGCTCTTTTATGGTTTTTCATTTAACCTTAAAAAACCCTAATTAATGCTTACACATTTTCTTCTTTGAAATATAACTGAATTCTTTAGCATTTGCTCAGTTCTAGAAAATGCCAAACTACTTCCCCTTAAAACAATCAGAAGATAGAAACCATTCACTACAATAAAAGTTGACACTA
Organism: Aptenodytes patagonicus; assembly: GCF_965638725.1. NCBI lineage: Eukaryota > Metazoa > Chordata > Aves > Sphenisciformes > Spheniscidae > Aptenodytes > Aptenodytes patagonicus. Next base: position 47,199,432 of record NC_134953.1, read on the forward strand.
GAACATGTATAGAAAGTTTTATATATTAGAACCTACAGAGTACACTCAAGTAGATTTTGGTCTGCATGAAATTGCTTGGCTTCATCCCAAAACTCCATATATATATATAAATAAATACAAAGATCTTCCATGTTTACTTTTCAAAATCTTTAATATCAGAAGAATTATTATTACATTTGGTTGTCAAAGTTTTTTGTCCTTCTTAACAACAAAAGGATGAAAACCTTTGGTACTGCTACTTTTCTGTAGAACAACAACTTTGTATTACTGTTTCTATCACCATATTTTTCCACATTTGGGTCTATTCAAGATTATAGTACAAATATTAGTTCTGATCTGTGAAAACAGAACTAATTTACAAGTCATAGCTGTCTAATTAAGCTTTCTGTAATTAACATATTCTTAAAAAAAAAATGAAGAATATTTACGCAGACTTCTGGACAATACCTCGTATTGTTTCCAGTAAAAATAGCCCCATCCTTCCTCCATGTAATTCTCGGGGTTGGGACTCCTTCTGCAACACACTCCAGAACAGCAGAAGCATTTATATGCACAACAGCAGTCTGAGGACTGCTTTGGATTGTAGGAGCCACTGTAAAAGGAAAAATTGCTGGTGATACAAGAAAAAAACTTTATGCTGCAACGATTGAAACTAAACACATGAAAACAGATGCAGTAACAGGTTATCATATAGCTAAAACAATAAAAGAGTTCAGCTTATTTAATTCAGCAAAATAAGGCTGTGGTGATACCCTTGCTTCCTAATTATAAATTAAGGAGAAAAAAGAATTTTAATTGGACCAGTAAGGACAGTCATTGTGGGGGCACAGTGTAATGCAGGTACATACGACTGGGTTGTGAACAGAATAGAAATAGGAAAGAAGTTCCTTATCGTCATCCGAGTGTGAGAATAGAATAGTTTCTCAAACTAGAGGTGAGAAAATAAATAGGTTTAAAATGAAACTCAGGCCTATGGTAGTACAGGACAGGTATCAAGATGCATAGGGCCCTTCAAGCCCTATCTTCCTACTATCTCCTGCTTACAGGTGCAGAGAAGCAGCCACAGTTTTCAAGTAACATGCAAAACTGGTAGCCAGGCCAGCTATGAAACCTAGTACCCCAAGGTGTCAGTCAAATGCTTTTAAGAATTTCTCTAAATTTGTCCAAGAGCATTTCTCAGTCCTGGATCTGGGTGTATCCTGACTGTGTATCAGGACGATGGCTGGATGCAACAGCATCCTCCATTGGTAGAAAGCACAGACAGATGGAGAGGGAACCCTGGTGAGTCCCCAACAGGTCCTTTAGTGTGGGGGACAACTGCAGACTCAGATGATGGCACACGAGGTAGTACACACGGTCCCACAGTTTAGACACAGCCTAAGTGGCCGACACTTGGCTAGAAAGAGACTACTAATGCTTCTTTCTTGCCATTTGAACTCCTGCAGAAATACCATGCAAAGATCAAAATGCACAAGATTGGATCCATGATTTTACCGTGTACTGTCAGCACGAACTCCCTGGTCATTTTTCCTGCGATATTACTTGCCACACACATATAGCTTGCTGTATCACTGAGGTCAGCATTATTGATCTGCAGGTATCGTCCATTGGATAGGATTCGAACTCGAGGAGTTCCCTAAGGGGAAAGAGAGAGAGTTTGACAAATTTAACTTTACCATTGTTCTCTTTATGAAGATAGAACATTCTTTCGTTACAGAGTCATAAAAGCCATGAAAGAAGGCCAAAGATAAACTGGGGACTGAATTCATTCCTGGCTTAGCTTTTTACATCCATGAAAATAATAGGGTAAACAAAGTTTTAAAAACTTATCATTGCTTAATGGTTCTTCCTTGAAATCCCTACTTGGACTTGTGCCCGAATAAGACAGCTTTTTTGGGTTACATAACCAAAGGGCATTTGAGTTTTTATGGAAAGGGGCAGCTAACAGCACATGATGAATTTATTTATTTATTTGAAAATCCATGCGCACTACAGGCAGAAGAAATACAAGTTTCTCTACACTGTTCTTCAAACATCACAGTCTTGATCAGGTGGGAGCCAGCATAAACTTAGCCTACTAAGTTTACTAGCCAGCATTGCTGAATATGAGAATACCACTCTTCTCAGCTCTACAACGACTCTAGAGCACCTGCTAGGTAGCCATTTGAAATAAAAACTTTTTTACCACAACCAGTCTGGATCAGATCTGCACAAATGACTGACAGTAATATCAACTACAAATGTTCAAAAAACTGACTAGATAAAAAACAGTAGAAAAAGAACAGAAACTCAAACTTTTCCAGCATGTGCTACCCACACTTTGGATTAAATTGAAAGCTGACATTCCCATCGGCTCTTTTGGCTAAAAGATCTGAGAATAGCAACTACAACAGATAGGTGAAACTCCTCTGGTTCTGCACTTCTCTGCACTAGCACCCTAGTATGCAGGTCTCATACTAGGCACCAACTCAGCAAGTCTTCCAATGCAGAATAAACAGCAGTGCTGGAGCCTCACAGGGAGATAATTCACCACCAGAGTGGATTATAGACAGTCAGATTTTGGGTAATAACTAGTATTTCCTATTGAGTACGCAGCCTATGCTATAGTTTCTAAACACAGAAGCATATAGATGACAAAAGACAGGCAATGAAGCTATCATTTAATCCTTATGTACTACTCAAGGTATGTCAGAAAACCCATCTTTGAAAAAATACAAATTCAGCAATTCTTTTAGTGTTTAAATAAAGCCAGATTAGGTCAAGATGCTCCTACCTACTTTTCTTAACACTCAACGTGCATTTCCAAATCAATGAAGAGTGCAAGGACTCCAAAGCTGCTAGAGGCTAGATCCTTCTATAGTTCTGCTACCAAAAATGGTGGTGCTACACAATTACATCATTAAGCATACAGAGGTCTAGAGTAGACCTCAAAATCTGCACAGTGGAAGACAACAAAACCAGGAGGAATGACACCCTCCACCATAAGGCTGTTTCACAAAAAGTAGTGATGATATTTAAATTGAAGTAACACTGCAACCTGAAAACCTGACTTTCTCCAATCCTCTCTTGTCACTGTGAAACCTCAATTTTTCCAAGATAAGGAGGATGATATGCCACAGAGCACCTCTCTTTCCACACCCAAGGAGAGCTCTTTCCCAGCTGCTTAGTATTAGTAGGCTATTACATTTCTTTGAGGTTGAGAAAGCAACCAGGCATTCAGGAGGACACTAAAGTTTTCCTGATATCCGGAGTATATATTTATACAAGCTAAGCTGAAGAATGAAAAGGATGGTAGGGAACAGAATAAACCTAAGTCTGCTACTTAAAGTACACATGACAAATTAAGAGTGCCATGTCTGAACTAAATTTATAACTTAAATTTAGTGCTGGAGGAGAGCTAACTCTAGAGCTTGAAATTCTCTTTTCTATTATAAATCAAAAGACAGGGGACTGACTAACCAAGATGCCCTAAGCCCTCACATACTGACATGAATTCATGAGGTAAGAGGAGACAAAAGTTAATTCACAGGTTATCAGCTGAGTACATATGTCTATCATAGTGTTCTTCTATTGCTTTGTTTTCTGGTGAGTATTCGTAACAGTGGCTTCTTTTCACGGTTTATATTCTTTAAGTACTGCTTTTAAAACACAAGCTTGAGGCAAAAAATATTGACAGACTTAACTTCCAAGCCTTGTTCAACTTTGCTTTCATAAAAAAAAAAAAAGAAAATCACTACTCAATTAAAGAATTAACCATTCAGAAGAAGAGTGTTTCTGTTAAACTTGTTTCTAGCTAGTTCTTGTACTATATTCAAGGTAACATTCCCTAGCAGCACTTAGTAAGACATAATCACCCACCATATTCTCACTTCTTCCACTAATATTTCATTCTTCTAACTTTACAATAGAGAGAGTCTGAGGAATGGCATGTCAGAAGGAAAGCAAAGAAGCAGAACTTCAGGTGAAGACTACTGATGGACTACAGTTAAGGGAGAGACAATTCATAAGCTGACTTTGTTTCCTCTTTATTAATGAATAAAGATCAATTGAGGGAAAATTATCAATTAACTCAGTTCAATTAATAACTGAACTTCAATTGTTCAATTGGAAAGCACCTAGTTTCTGAGTGATCCCAAGGAAGAGGATGGAAAGTAAAAAATTCTTTCTGTATAAACCACCCTCATCTTGCTAATTGTCTCTCAACCAGCAAAGACTCAATGCCTTAACACGACACTACATGGAATTCTGAGTGAAAAAGATGCATTTGATACAAAACTGTGGTGATTAGCAACCCATTATTTTTTCTTTTTTTCCAATGTTAAGAATTTTAATTCCTTTCTAAATACTACTAGAATATGAGGATGCATAATATACCCAAAGGAAACATATAGTGTAGTCTTTTCTCAGCTACCTTTCCTGGGAAGCCATTCAGGAGTATACCGAAGGCTTCTAGCATTGTTCAGAGGATCCAGGAGGAGCAAGGGATCCCCCTAAAGGAAAAAAGAACAAGTAACAGCGGGATGGCCACTTCACATGCTTGCTAGCTTCAGGTACTCATTTAGGACTAACTGTATTTGTACTGGGGCTACTCAGCTTCTCTTGAATTCAAGGCACCGTAACTCGGACTGCACTGAAGGGGCAAGTGAGCAGAATAAGAAACCTCAAGCACTGTGTGTAAAATAATAAAGGGAACAAAAGACTAGTACAAATAACTTAACCACTATACCTCTAAAAGTTCTCCATTTTTAAGCCATGAGATTGTTGGAGGTGGCACAGCATCTGACTTGCATTCCAGTATAACTTGTCTGTTCTGCAACACGATGAGGTCTTGTGGATCACTGGTACCAGCAATGTTAGGAGGAACTGTTACAAAAATTAAGAAAAAAATAAACACCACACATATGAGCTACCATTAAAATTATTAATTGAAAATTTCCAATGTATTTCTTAATTTTAAAATAAATGCAAAGCTGCAGTATCACTAATTAGTTCTATTTTTCAATACCTGTGTTAAATATATCACATTTGTACTGGTGAACTTGTTTCTTAAGTCACACACTGAAAACTACTGTGACAGAAATTAAAGTCCATTCTCAGTGAAGTACCAGCATTTAAGCCAGACAGAGCAGAGATCACCGAAGTTCCATAAACCGTTCATCAATAAACATGGGAGCTATAATCTTCAAGAAGAAACCCAAGGCATACTGTAGAACTGCAGAAATCCCATTTATACTTCCTTTACTGTCATTACATTTTACGTATTCATTTCTAAATACATTTCTTACCTTTTTCTACTGAAAAACTAAGATGATCATAGATATCAGTATACTTCACATCCTTTTTCAGTAAGCACAATAAACTCAGTCCAACTGAATATTGATATCTATAACCTTCCTAGGTATTCAAAATGTAAGACTTGGAATTATAACAGAAATCAGTTGCATCAGGTGGAACTTTCCCTTTTAATTGTGTATCATGTTCAGAGTAGTTACCCTTATTCAGAAATGTTAATTATCATCATATGGTGTAATATCACTTTCTCAAAACACATAATATTTCTTCTTTAGTAACATGTAACTTGTTAAATGAGATACTGATACATACCTTAGTAGTTTACAGTTTGAAGGAATATTTTTTTTTCCTAAATTAAACTTACCATGCACTCTTACTAAATATTCCTTATCATCATCTCCTGCTGGGCTAGATGCCAAACACGTGTATCTTCCTGTGTCCTCCACCTAGAAACACACGAACAACTTCAGCAGAAACCTCAGAATATGGGAACAATTCATAAAAACTGTGAAATGTAAAATTGACAGCAACATATAACAGGCAGCACTTAAACACAAACACAATAAATAAGGAGTGCCTGAAAATAAATTAATGAAGTTCTTGAAAACTTCATTTTACCATGGTAGGATTGTACAGAGATGGCTTAGGAGTTGCAGGACCCCATAAAATCTCTCTGGATAATGTGTCTCCAGCAAGAACCCTTCTCTTTGTGATGCTTTTTGCAACAGGTAATCAATAAAGATGGAACTGGCTATAGGTACCCATCTAAGCAAGGGTCAGTTCTGGGTACTAAGGAAATCTTTTTGTGCACAGATGCTCATTAATACCTTTATGCTTTTTCCTTCCTGTAAACTCTTCATTGTAAAGACAAGAAGCATTTGCTTTACAAACAAAACGATCAGCAATCAGACCCGAGCCCTGTCCCACTTCTGTTTGGTGAACTTCAGTCTGGCTGTCCATAGCTGAATACAGCCTTAGTTTATTGGTGCAGGTTTTTAAAGGTTATTTTTCCCTAGACTCTTTTATCGTGTGAATTCATCTGAAAGTCTTTCTATTGTCTTTGTTTATTTTTTTCTTAACTTGCACACAGATGACTGCAAATGCAGCTTTTCTCTGTAACCTATGGCTTAGACATGTGAGAAACAAATGGATATTAGGAAAATCCGAGCTAACGGAAAGAGAACAGCTGAGGAGGAACTATAAAACACAAGAAAAGCAAGAGATAGTAACAAGAGTTAAATAGGTAGGAAACGAACATGAACAGATTACACAGTCTGAAACGAGAAATAACCCCAGAAAAAGATGAGTTCCTAGCATTGATTGTTCTGCTTTGTAACAAGAAGCACCAATAAATAAAAAAATTACAGAACTTTGAAATGAACTGAAAGTAATAATGCTCAGAAGAGACAGAAGTGCTTGGGCACTCTCAACCTGTAATACTACTGCTTTTTCTGTATGGGAAACTCCAGGGCAAGGCTTGAAAAATATATTCTCCAACCGCAAATGCAGGTGGATGATTTTATAGAGGCTTTTTAGGACATCTCTTAGGATGGTCCTAATAGCAGGCAGTTCTGCGCAGTCCTCTAGGGTTTGCAAAACTGAGCCTATTTTGAAACAAATACTTTACCTGAGCACTGGTTATTCGAAGGACTTCTCTTAGGACATGAACATTATCATTCTGCAGAAGCGGGCGCCCATCCTTCATCCATGAGATTTTGGGGACTGGAATGCCAGAAGAGATGCAGAGAAGTTCAAGAGGGTTGTTAATGACGACAGAGAGCTCTTCTGGTTGATCTGAGCCATTGATGTGAGGCGGCTCTGTGGAAGGAAAAACATTTGTATTCTTTATTGATTTAAAAAGCCTATAAAACTTGATACCACCGCCTTGTGGTTAGAATTTGTAGAATTAGTCTACATTAGTATTATATCTGACTGTGTCATGAACTCACTGAGTATCTCACTTAATTTCCATCTGCCTCTGTCTACTAATTTGCGTATTTTATGAGTTGCAATTATTAGTTAGAAAATATTTTCATAATCCCAGGTAAAATATATAATATCAGTGAATATATTTATTAGCCCTTTAGCTGTTGTACCTTCAGCTGTGCTATCATCTTGTCAAGCTTCTACTAACCAAAGTTATTCATTTAAACCAAATTACTTTGTAAATTAGTTTACTATTAATTATAGCATATTTCACTACTTGGGAAACGTTGGGAAAAAATATATACTATATTATACATTCGCACATCTTTAGGTATCTTCCATTTCCTTATTTCTCTCATTTATCACAGTAAATGTTTCTTGAAAATACTCCTTATCCCCCCCCCGAGATTTTTTTAATTGTTGCCCTGAGTAGATACTCATTTACTGCTCGCATTTTGTTCAACTGAAAGGTTAACACTTACCCAGCACTTTTAGGGAAAAGTGTTTGCTGGTATCTCCAGCTTCATTGGATGCTACACAAGTGTATTTGCCTGTGTCACCAATCTCTGCTTTTACAAAATGAAGGACCATTCCTTGGTTACTTGTCATCAGGTGAGCTCCAAGGCTTAAAGGATGTCTGTTTTTAAACCAGGACATAGTGGGGGCAGGAGTGCCATCAGTAAGACACTTCATCGAAGCTGAACTGCCTTTTACTACAGTCACATCCTCTGTTCCTCCTGCGTTATCCAAGCTTGGTGGAACTGCCGAGAAACAAAGATCTGATTCATACAGAGTACAAGCCAGATGTTAATTCTGAATACAAAAAGTTGGGATGCAGCTACCCTTTTGCATTTCCTCACTTACATTCATGTTTAGCACGTGTTAAAATTCACTTAGAAATTATATATTATTATTATTCCTAAAAAACCTGTGACACCTTATGGGTGCCAATTCAAGTAAGGACTCTTCTAGGGTTAAAACACTTCCCATTAAAAAAAAAAAAAACACCTTGAAAAGTTAATGTCTCCCTAATGATTACCTATATAAGATATACTTGTGGTTGTCTGCAACTTTGTGTTGGTGAGAAAGAAAACTGAATATTAGGTTTAAGAAATAATACCCTTTACATAAAGCATTTCAGAGAAACTCACCAAAAACTTGAAGGTTGTAATGTTTGTTGTCTACTCCAGCCCTGTTAGATGCTACACAAGTGTACACACCAGTATCAGATATCTGCACTCGGGCAAGTCTAAAGAGAAAATCATTTTAAGCAAGCTGTAAATGGAATACGTTATCTTTATTATGGCATGGTTTGGATCAAATTTTATTCTTGCTTTCAAAAGTACTAGCGAAATTATGCTGATATAGCAAAAAGAGAACAGAAAACACAGCTAGTTAAAATAGATGAAAACCAACCTGAGAATGTGCCCAGCTGACAGCAACCTGATTTGGGAGGAGACAGACAGAGGAAGGCCATTCTTTAGCCAGTTTATCTGTGGTGGTGGGGTTCCAGTAGCAGTACATTCAATATTTAGGGAGGTGTCCAAAAGGGCAGTGAGGTCCTCTGGTTCATCTTTATTATTAGCTATTGTTGGAGGAACTACATTTTGTAAATGTTGAAAAGGAAGATATTAAAACCGGCTCTTAAAATCATTCCACATGTGTTACCTTGCAGGAAATCCTGCACCTAATGCCCCACAGGCAATTCAATAACAAGATCCCCATTTTTTTAAAGAGTAAATCCTCTAACAGTAACATTGAGCACTAATAAATTTTCCATTTACATATTTAAAATCAGATGCACTTTAGAATGATAGTAGAACTATCTCTTTGATTTGTCAGGCTGCGGCAAACAAGAGGGAGCTCAGAGCCTGAAGCTCATGGGGAGAGAATGACAATGCAGGAAGGAACAAGTGGTGAAGCCTTAGAGGGGATGGGCTAAACCACTTAAGGGCCAGATGCGACTTGGCAGTTTGCTGTCACTCAAACTTACCTCCTTAAATAAATCTTAAATTAAGTGAAAGCTAGAATCATACTGGAGGGAAGTTAGTTTATTAACTTCTAGATGTATATGCTGACTTAATTTTTAAACATAGAAAATTTCAGAATGCCTAGTTAAGTATTCTGGCTGATTATTCTAACAGAACTGCTTTTGGGGCTTTTTGGTTTTATAGGTTAGTTTGAAAACCTTGGTCTTGAGGGCAAGAGGGGACTCACTATGTAAAGAAGGCTCAGCCACATGCCACTCCAAGCTCTGGCTGACTTAAGATCCCATCACACACCATGACAGTTGCATAGATAAGACCATTTAAGTTGGTTATTGCTTGAACCTCAACCAATACAAACTGATCAAAAAAGTCTCCGCTGTTGTGTAGTGCCATTCTGTCCCAAAAAGATGTCATGTGGTCATTCAGTATTGTTATTTATTATATCAAAGGTCATCTCTTGTTACTCTGCTCATTGCTTGTATTCCAATTGATTGAGTCTCTGTATAACTGGGACAGACACTTACACCACTGTGAAACGCTGCCCTATGCAGAACTCTTCACTCTTTTACACTAGTCATTGTACTTCATGAGCACATTTTTCACAAATTAAAATGTCCACCCTCTATACTGCTTAAGAAGAGTTATGCTCACTATCTTATATGACATACTATCTTTAGTATTTTGACATACTATCGTATGTCAAATTGTGCAAGAGAAGAATTTAATCCAAAACTCTATCATTTTTCTTTTAAACTCTAAATAAACTATTTCTCAGGGGAGGGGAGACTTTTAACTATTAGTTCCCTAGCATACTACTCTGGTTTTAGCTGATGTACTTTGATTTGAATTAGTGAAGATAAACAATACAACAAAAAAGCAGTATCATAGTAAATCAGACCCAAGTGTATCTTTCTCTACAAGAAAAAAAAAATCACCATAAGCAGAACTCCTCTATTATGAAATACACAAAAGGAATTAATTTGTTTATCCCAAAACATATTTAACAGTGATTTCAATCATTTTGTCATTGACAGAACATCCTGTGTAATATACTGTGATATCTACAGTACATGAAATTGGAAACACATGCATGTAGTATTACACTGAAGACAGGCATTCATTTCTTGGCCCTCTCTTGGGAGTGCTTACAAAGATACGATTATGGACCAGATTTCAGTTTTATGTCTGTGAAAACTCACCATATACATTCAAGTTGAAAATTCGGTCTTCCTCTCCTGCAGGATTAGTAGCCACACAAGTGTATTTTCCTGTATCAGAACTGAGAGCTCTGAAAATGTTTAATGTGCTGCCATCTGGAGTTACTCTACAAGGAAGGTCATAAATCACAGTGGGTTTGTTTACTTATTCCTATGACCTGGCAAATAAACAGTCAGTTTTGTACATTTAAATCAACTACCTCTATCCTCTTGGGAATTCAGTGAGAGAACCATTGTTTTTTGCAAAATATTGTTATTAGAGATAGGCTAGGAAGTTTTTCCTAGAGATGTCCTGTTTAACCTTGTATTAGGATTCAATTCCAATCAGGCTTTTGAAGAACCCATAATGAAAAGCATCAAGAGTAAAATATTTCCATGCCTCAGATCTTTCCCCTCCAAAGGAAATTAATGGAACTTATTGACCTTAATAAACTTTAGTGAACCTGATGACTTTTAATGGAACTTATTAACTGAGAAAGGAATAGCTATCATATACTTACCTCTGTACAAAAAAAAAAAAGATTAAAAAAATCAAAGTAGTAACAAAGTATACTAGATTTAGAGAAGCTAAAGACAGAGGTGATGTTCTTAACCTGGCTAAGCTAAGACTCAGGCCCTCTTTACACTCCCTCCTTAGGGCCTTCTTTCATGCTCCCTCTTTAGGGCCCCCTGAGGTTTAAAATTATACAAGAAGAGAATGCAGTGTCTGATTATTTTTGCTTGCCTTATTCTTTGTAAATCGTCACTGGCAACTGTTTTTCCATCTTTAAGCCATTGCATAACAGGCATGGGCACTCCATTGGCATTGCAGACAAGCTGGATGTTTTCTCCTAGGAGGACGCTGACCTCACTAGGCATTTCAGAGCCAACAATATTAGGAGGAACTGGAAATGCATGATGGAGGGAAGAGAAGATTCATCAGCAAGAAACATAATCTAAACTACAAAAAGTTACACTGCAGTAACTCATGAGTACTAGCATTTATTGCAGTACCTCCATTCAAATCTAGTTTAGAAAGTATATGATTATATTGTTTCTAGAGGGGGTTCTGCGAAGATAAATTCAAAGCCATGTTCCTTAAAACAGCTAATTTACAAAATTATAAAAAAACATGTATCTTTGCCATTATATTTAGTATCTAGTTATCTGCTCAAACAATGCTAACATGTACAATATTATGACAAAATCCCATTTCAGTAAACATTACAATGCACTGTAACAATTACATGCCTGTTTAACTCTTGAGCATGTGCTTACTGCACAGTCAAATGCTCTATTGCATCAAGACCATCATATTCCTGTTAACAGACACACACTTACTCCATCCTAACCAGTAGCCATTTTTAGCCTGTTCTCCTAAAGAACAAGGATGACAGTCATGCTATCCATCAAGTCAAGACTGTCAGTCCCACTAGTAAGTTTTGAGCATTTCAAGCAATTTCAGTCACATTTGATCAAACGAGCAGCTTGATATTCAATTCCTAAACTTGGGGAAAAACTGGCAGGCAGGCAGGGGGACACAGAAAAAACAGCACTCCGAAAGAACAAGCACTATGACAAACAGTTCCTAGTTTTGTTTGGACTGCTGATGGCCAGCTATCACACATGGGTGTGTCAGCACACTCAGGTTACAGCTGATGCTGCCTCTTCTTCCTCAACCAGCAACTGCCAGCATGGGAAGGGACGATGGCAGAAAGCCGGAGATGCTATACAACAGGCATGTTATTGGACACGGGAGGGAACTAGTGCAATTAATGGGGATGAGTCATTAGGAACAGAGGAAAATAAAGATACTTGCAGCATAAGGGTGACGTGCAGCGAGGCAGGAGACAATTCCGAATTGTCCACTTGTCTACAGGTTTGTGTTATTTCAGTGTCTCTAGTACAGACACAGTGTCATACTCAACCAATTATTAACCAGTTCTGCTCACTGTACTCTCATGCCTTACCTTGAATGGAAAGCACATAACTTTTCTGAGCTTTTCGCTCTATATTTGAGGCAATACAAGTGTAGGTCCCACTGTCTAGAAGCTGAGAGCAAGCAATTAATGGGGATGAGTCATTAGGAACAGAGGAAAATAAAGATACTTGCAGCATAAGGGTGACGTGCAGCGAGGCAGGAGACAATTCCATAACAAATAAAAGTTTCTCATTTGAGTGGGGAAAAAAAATTCATAAGGAAATTCTGCCAGTATTTTTTTTTGCTGTCTCCTCCTATTTGCTATGGCAAAAAAGGCAACCGGTATCACCGCTTCTGAATCCATGTGTGGTGCTCCACACACAATCAACCAATGTAGCTTCAGTGTTCAGCAGGAGGAAGGATGCGATCAGCAGCAATCACACACAGCCTTCCCAACTGCTTTCAAGTTCTCCTACAATCAGAGGTTAAGAATATTCTTTTTCATGCAAATTTCTGACTAACAGTATATAAGCCTCTAATCATTTTTTCCTCACTGGTTGCAGACGATAGAAATAATGGTCTGAATTCTCCACTTTTCTACAGGTTTGTGTTATTTCACTGTCTCTAGTACCGACACAGTGTCATACTCAACCAATTATTAACCAGTTCTGCTCACTGTACTCTCATGCCTTACCTTGAATGGAAAGCACATAACTTTTCTGAGCTTTCCCCTCTATATTTGAGGCAATACAAGTGTAGGTCCCACTGTCTAGAAGCTGAGAGCGAGCAATCTGAAGCTTGCTTCCACCAGATAAAATATGAACTTCAAGAGAATTGGAGTTTTCTGAAAATATGTAAACAAGTAGTCATTCCAAATGAGGCCAGAGAGAGCAAACTCATCTTGAGAAATTTTTCCATCAAAATTTCAAAACAAAACAGAACAAAGATTCCAATCAGTTAACATAAGAGTCTGTCTAGAGACAGATGAAGAAGAAACAAAAAACAGACAGCAAATAGCACAGTGGTGCCCCAAAGGGGGGGAAAAAAAAAAGCGGAAGAGAGCGTGAGAGAATGTTACCTATTGGTTTTCCATTCTTAAGCCACACTAATGTTGGTGGAGGAATTCCAGTAGCATCACACACAAAGGTAACTGGATTACTGATAGTTTCATTGACTGACTCTTGTTCAGAGCCTTCTATATTTGGTGGCACTATAAATTGAATGGAAGCAATAAGAATGGTTTGGTTACCAAATATTTTTGTAAACTGATTTTGAATTGTCTACTCTACAATGTCAATGGTATTATAATAACTACTTCAGATCACGCAGAGTATGCTCACCATAAACATTAAGATGGAAATTTTTATCATCTCGCCCTGCAATATTTATGGCTTTGCACACATATTGGCCCGTGTCAGAAACCTAAAATAAAAATAAATTTAAAAAAAAAAAACTTACTATGGAGTCTTATTTTAATGCTACAGTTCAAAGATATTAACAGCCTTTGCCTCTGCCAACTCAAGGTCCTTTTGGCAGAATGAAAGGCCTCCAGCAAATAAATCTCCTACATACAGCTAGCAGAATACACCAATAAAGAGCAAAATAATTGCTTAACAGTAGCAGAGTAGTGGCAGATGCAGCATCCCACAAGCCTGGCCTACCTCTGCACCCTTGATTTGTAACGTTTGCCCATCTGCCAAGATCTCCACATTTGCAGACTCTGAAATTATGCGCCTGTTCTTGTACCAGGTGATGACTGGTGGTGGAATAGCATTTGATTCACATTCTAACATCACTGGGGTGCCCACTCTCACGTTCAGCACTGTCAGTGAGGTTCCACTGTGGTCTTTGATGCTTGGGGGCACTGTAGAAGAAGCTCAGAGTTATTTCTGCCTTTGTTTTGTGAGAGGACAGAAAATAACCTAATAAAAATAAATATTAAGTACTGCATTTTCAAAGCAATAGATATTATTTCAGAAGATAGTAAAAAACAAACCAAGAACAGTTAGGAAACTCTTCTTCTGACTTTCCCCAGCTTGGTTTCTAGCAATACAAGTATATTCACCATCATCTGGTAGTTTGGCTCGGGGAATCTGCAGAGTACGAGCACCTGAAGTAAAAAGAGAAGGCTTGAGATTTATTCTGTGGTTATTGTATCAATCTCAAATGCTATTTTAAAATTGCAGGTCCAGATTGAGCACAGGAACTAAATTAACCTCAGATTCAAAAAAGCACTACATTGCCATTGCTTTTTGAATTTCATTAATCCTTCAAAAAAAAAAAAAAAACAGCCAAGAGAACTGAAATTTTAGGGTAAATTTCATTAGTGCTGTTAATAAGTTTGGACCACAAATACTCCTTTTACACCTGTTTCTTTCGTAGCTGCTAACTTCTGTCTCCTGACATAACTATGCCCTTTCCACTTAACTCTGTCACTATCCCATTCTTTATTCCACAGTCTCACCTGTCTCCATTCCTGAAGCTACTTACTGCCTGTGCCTACATTACAAATCTGTGCAGGTGCTTCTACTGCCATTAAGCAATTTCCATGTCTATGCTTTAGTCTATGATGTAACACAGCCCCCAGTCACATAATACCAGCAAGACAGGAATGAGCACCACAGCAAGTGATCTGCACTTGATACCCTGGGCTGGAGATGCAGCAGGAGCAGAAATGACACAGAGACTCAGGGACCTTATTTAGTGAGGAGCTTCAAATGGTTAAGACGACCTTCAAATACAAGTATTTCTTCCTGAGAGTTCAGCAGGGTTAATCCAGTTTCCCACTGAAGTCAATGGGAAGGTTTTTACTTTTTGTCATCTAAGCCAGCAGAATTTATCTTAGCCTCCGTCACAATTTCTGATCATTTCTTTGAAATGTGTCAAAGTGACTCAGCTTTAATGTATACCTGTATCAGAGCACCTCTGTTATGTGACTTGCCCTCTAGTCTTTTCCACATAGTTTATTTCAGTGCTTTCAGTGTAAGCTAGTTTTCTTTAAAAGTGAACTCACCCAACAGCCAAGAAATTATTAAACACAGTAGGCCAAGTGTCTTGTCTACTCACTGGAGCAATACTAAGAATATACTGGCTTCATAAATAATGGCCATCACCCTTATGAAGACAAAACAGAAGTTGAGTCCAAAGGCTGTAGAAATAGCTGAGATTCCTCACCAGGCACAATAAAAGTGTTGGTATTTGAACTGATAGGTTTTCCATTCTTGAGCCAGCTGAGATCAGGAGGTGGGAAGCCAGTGACCTCACAAGTCAGAGAGATGAAATTATTCACCACCACAGTCAAATTCTCAGGATTAGTACCAACAACACTTGGAGGAACTGTGGAGAGAAATACGTTAATAATATCTATCATAGCACCAGCAGACAATATTCCACAAGATCCTGATTTACTAAAATAAAGCTGAATTGCTGAGTTTTGCCAAAAGGTCAGGTTGCAAAAATCTTTCACATCCTATGAATGGATCCGCTGCTTTTTGGATGTATCTGGAAATATGACTGAAGCCAATCTAATGGTCAATTCCTGTTCCTGTAACTCACAAAAATTTAAATGATTTTATCTGCAGTCCTTCTGTGCTTGAGATTTGGGAAGGCTAATTAACCTATAAGAGATCCTGCAGTTCCCAACTAATGCACTATCAATTTTAAAATGCTGTACTCATAGGACACTTGCTATGTAAGGCAGGACAGATTAAATTTACCTTGTCAGGATATGTAGGGTGACTAAGTAGAATTTCTTCCTGATATTGTATTACTCCTACTCTTTCTGAAACAGTCCATTTTTTCATTATAGAGAACCAAAAAATGATTCGTTCTCATACAGTTCAGAGTTCTTTTGTTAACCAGACAAACCTGTTTTTTAATAGTGAGGCTAAGCAGTTTAAAATTCTGGCACGCAAGCATTGCTCTAAGGGGTGAATTTTTAAGCTTACAAGTCCCAGTACTTTTAAATACAAGAATATTTTGACATTTGTCCTTTCTACAAGAACTATTTAAAATGAAATAACTGCAAATCTCTTCCTTTTAATAAACCCCAAGTTTTAGTTTCCATGTTTTTGCAGTGTGGATATATAAAACACTTAAGAGGAAAGCAAAAGCATGTTCTTGGCTCTGTTGGGTGGAAAAATTATTCCAAAGAACACATGGAATCCTCTTCTTCAAAGACAGAAACATTAAAGTATTTTGGACCATATCCAGCAGAAATACTCCAGCTGCTTTCTGTCACTTGAATGACACAAAACAGTCATTAAGCCAAGTTTATTGCTCCTCTGTGGCACTGCAGAAACAAGAGGAGTCAATGTAAATGGGTGAATTCAGTCCATGTTTTTCAACTTGGAATAACTGAAGGTTATTTCCCTGATAATGAGCATAAAATGGTTCACTAGAATAAATGGAGAATTCTGATCTGATGAAATTTTATAGTTATTTATATTTATTTACTTTCACAGTTACTTTCCCACAGATGTGATTATTGGCAGTGCAAGACAGCGGGCAATTAAATATACAGGGCCAAATCTAAGCTATCTTTTAATGAATTTTGCTTAAACTATATAAATGGGACATTTCAAATTCTGCAGCCTTCATGTCGCGTGCAAACCACTCACAAATGTACCACAGGTAACCTGGATACAGATGCAGTAAGGGGCTCAATTTTAGTATTCAGTGTGAAAATTACCTATTTATTATATATTAAGGTTAGAGGTTGAGATTTTAAAACTGGATGCTTATTTTCAATGTTGTAGAAGGTTTTATTTTAGTTTTATTACACCTTTGAGATAAGAAGTGAATTTTTTTAACTTATTAAAAAGCATCATCTTTAACATTTTATTTAAATTTATGAAAGCAGTTCGATTAGAAACATACAAAAATGCTGGAAAATAACCTTTTTTATTTTGACACTGACAAAACAAAGATCATGCTGCTTAGTGATAATGCATTTTCATCAGTGCTTCACCCTGGGTGGTCCTTTCCTGAACAGCTATAGTCTAATTTTTCAAATGAAACTGGATTCAGAGATTAATAGACCTAAACTGGTAATATCGTTGAGCTAGCATTGAAGCTTCAAGCAAATATTTCTTTTAAAATAATAGTATTAGACTATAGTCATTATAAACAAATCTTTTAAAGACAAGTTTAAATTAAAACAGAAATGTCAAGAAAAGCAAAATTTTTTATTGTAAAACAAAACTCAAACATCAGGAAATCTGGATAGACTCCACTGAAAGAAAGTAACTTCTCAGAGAATTACTCCAGGGCAAATTCTTCCCATGGCAACGCTGGTTTTGGTTAATTGTATTACTGAATAGAAAAAGGCACTATAAATCTGCTTCATTTAGTATGTGAATCTGCTGCATGTACGAATGAGAAAAAAATTTATTTCTTCTGTATGTATTAATCTGAATCATCACATTCCTTGGATGCTGGTACTGTATTTAACCGAGAGAGAGAAGACAGCACTTGCCTTCTTTCTGGTATGTAATACAGAAGATTAGCTAGCTAACAAGGATGTGAAAAAGGATACTGATCTTACGTAGAAGACTGTGACGTAAGTCTCCAAATCATACTGTGAAAGCACATAAAGATGTAGCTGCCAGTATACCTTGGTAGGTTTTAACGTAATTATGCAGATGATTTTGTGGGAGTAATGCTTGTTTGATCTTCAATTCAGAATGGAAAGCTGAAAGTGGTGGGAGGAAGAGTGGGCACAAATAAAAAGGAAAGTTAAGGTTAACTCTGAAATGTTAATTGGAGCTTCAGAAAATCAGGATATCTATCAGGAGAGGTAAGGGAAGGTGGTGGAGAGATTGTTTTTTAAAATAATGGAAAATGTCTTTATTTCTTGATTGTATTTGTGATTTCTTGATTGACTTGTGAAGCCAAAGGCCCAAATTTACTTTAATCCTATTCTAACTCAACAACAACAACAAAAGAACAGAAAGGAATCTTAAAAGAGAAATTAAAAAAAAAAGCAAGCTTTTACAGTGCCATATCTCTGTTATCAATTTGTAATTCATGATTTCAGGGCTTAGCAACACCTCCACAGCATATACACATAGCGACTACACAAGGCTCCCTCAATAATAATTTCCACCTACATGGAATACATATAAAGAGCTGAAGCCGTAAGGTATCACATCTATGTTTTGCCAAGGTACTTCAACCTTATATTTGATTTCTAGTACGTTAGAATCTCCATTACACCCAATAAGACAACTTACATGCATAAAGCTAAGTATGTGCCTAAGCACTCTGCTAAAATTAACACATTCAAGCTAAAATAACATTTGAAAGAAGACAACCAGAAAATTATGGATTACTGTACTTACCATGAACATTTAGGTTAAAATACTTTTTGGCACTTCCAGCTATGTTTTCCACAATGCAGATGTACCTGCCAGTATCTGTTATTTGGGAATTCAAAATCTAAAAGAAACAAACAAGATTGTTGTTGAGCTAATATATGACAACTTACTGTTAAAGCATCAAGTTTTGGTGTCTCCCCAAAGACCCCAAGGTCTTCAGGGCCTGCAAGTCTGCAGGGTTTTTTTGGTTTGATCTGGGTTTTTGCTAATGCCTTTGCAGTGTTATGAAGAAGCCAATCTGAGAAACATCCACTGATGCTACTCCTTTCAGAATCTGTTATACAAATCTGTGCGTCTCAAACCTCCAGAAAAGTCAACACAGTATCTTTCACATTAAACTCATTCAAATTGAAAAACAAAACAACTGTTCATGAAATATTTGAAATTAAAATCTTAATGTTCTATATGTTTTTTTATATTTTATTGTATTCTTACATCACGCTATGAAAATGGAGAGAATTAAGCTCAGCTTTCAAACTGTTTTTTACAGTTTCATCCAGTATCATCCATTGATCTGGGGCGGGGCATGTTCTTCAGAATTCACTATTTAAATTTAAAAAAATTACATTTTGCAATAATTAAACTCTGTTAGGGAAACTTGGACAAAATTGACAAGTTGTTCCCCACAAAAATCAACATTATTTTAAACCAAGTGATTTCACTGATGTGGTTCACAGCATGGCCACACAAACAGTTGGGTCAGCACAACTGAGGGAACTACACAGGAGCGGGAAGAAGCAGCTGAGGGACAGGGACAAGGGACAAAAACTCCTTAGGTTTGCAGCACCTTGTAGGGAAAAAAAAAATTTCAGAATCTCATACTCAGCAAATATAAACAGTTTTGTCTTTATGGGCAGCTTGTGTTTGCGATGCTAAAAACTGGTTTATTCACTAAGAGCTACCTGTAACCTCCTTCCATTGGACAAAAATGTATGTTTGTCGTCTTCTGCTAGGTGGCGGCCATCCTTTTGCCAGGTAATACTTGGAGAAGGGCTGCCACTTGCAACACAGTCCATCACCGCAACCTTGTTCACAAGCACAGTGACTTCTTCAGGCAGATCACCATCGGCTCCACTGATGGATGGTGGTACTACAAAAGAGCAAAACATGATAAGAATACTGTGACTTAGTATCTCCCAGTGTTTGTTGTTGTTTTGGGGTTTTTTTAAGATTGCCCACCAATCTTAGATTGGTTTTTCATAAGAAAGTAGTGAAATCTTCAGTGAATACAGTGAAAGATAATAAAACCCCAAGAGTAGTTCAGCTGGAACAAATCAGTATAACTCAAGGGACTGCAGGAGAAGTACGCTTATCCACAGCAGCCATAACGAAGAAGAGGTGAAAACTCATTTTCCAGCTAGTCATGTTCTTTGCTGCCAGAACAAAAGAAGATTTCCAAGGCAGGCCCTCTTCCTAATAAAAAAAAAAATCAGTGTTTTCAGTGGTAGATGCAGAAATAGAGGTAAAGAAATAAGTGTTTCCCAAGGCAAAAACCTTGAGTACATCAACAGACAATGCAAGCAGCATACAAAAGCTTTCTATGCAATATTTGTAAACAGATCATGCAAAATGGACTCTGGAGGCATTCGATGGTTGATCTAAATCATCAATTCCCTTACACCTTCAGGAGTTTTGCAGGTATTTTAGAAAATGATGACCAAAATAAGGAGAGAGAAAAGTCTAGTAGGTCAGAATTTTGAACTGGAAACTGGATAGGGAATAAGAGATACCAAGATAAAACCTGGATTTCTACATATACTTTTCTTTCTGGTGAAGTGTGATGGGGATAATGCAACTGAGTTCCTGTAATGATAACCTAAAAACACACTGAACTAACAACATTAACACTATTTTCATGCAATTCTGTATATTTCTATATAAGGTGCTAGAGTTTTGTAAACACATTAATTTCATAGTTTAAAATATGCAGAATTCATAAATTTTAAAAACATTAAGTAAACCTGAACTATAATGCTTCATTAGTTTCCACAGAACTCTTTTTTTGTCATTAAAAAGAAAAAGGAAAGCAGGAAAGCTTACAGAGCACGCGGACATCGTAATGAATGGAATCCTCCCCGGCTTCGTTTACCGCCACACACGTGTATCTCCCGGCATCTTCAGCTTGTGCCCGAGGAATCTGCAACACTCGGCCTCCTGGAAGGAAAATGCATTCAAGATTTAAATGCAGCATCAAGCAGTTTCCATCATTTCCACACCGCATTTCACTAGAGACCTGAGCAAGAAAATTTATGAATGGCCAGCATTTGTTCTGAATTATAAGTAACTAAAGACTTTTATTTCCTAGCCACTTTTTCTACTGACAGATACTTGGAATTCAGCATGAAATGTTAGAAAAGAGTAATTAATTCCACAGAAAGGAATAACATTCTTCAGCAATATGCAGCCAGACATTATTCTTCAATCAAAAATAGAAATATTTCTCAGCAAGGTGACAGAGAACTAATAGGCAAAAGGAAATATAAGCACATAATATTCTCGTAAAGTTGTTGCAAACTGAAAAAATTCACTTCTGAAGCTTACAGGTACATACTATTTTTACTTTTCACTCTATTCCTCATTTAAGGCATAGTCACATAAATAACTTCAGAAAGACAGGGCGTATTAGGAATGCATTTTGGGAGTGGTTGTCAATGATCTCCCAACAGATAAGCAATAGGTAGACACAAAGACATTATCCCCACTGCTGCCCTTCTTTACACATGCCATCCCAAACCATCCTCTGCACAGAAAGGCTCCCTTTTTATACTCTCAGCATTATAAGCACCTCTCTCCCATATGAGGTTAAGTTAAGAGCTCATGACCATTTTTCTGCTGGAAGCATTATTTCCATGCCTCACTCCCTGGTTAAGAGGCTTTTCTACTCCAATTATGATTTTGCCAAAGCAAAACTTAATAACAAAATAAATCAGGAACACATCAGAGAGAAGGTATCATTGTTGTATTTTATTTTGCAACACATCACATGAAAGTTAAATGGTCACATTCACAGCATTTTAGGGACTACTTTTTAAATGAAAGAAAGAAACAGCTTAAGTCCAAGGACTGGAAAAAAAACACATTTCCAGTCAAGAAAGTCTGAAAAGAACATTAATGCATTGTTTTGAAGGGGAAAAGTTTATTACCACACAAATACTAGCACTAACACCATTTCTTAAGGTCAGAGAGCGACATTTTAATACTCACCTGGTAATATTAGTACTTTATCACTAGAGCTCAGAGGATAGCCATCTTTATACCACGTAAGAACTGGGGGAGGAACAGCATTGGTCTCACAGTACAGTGAAAGGGGACTGTTGACAATCACATCTTTACTTTCTCCACCTCTTCCTGTATCTACTGTGTTACCGGTTTCCCATTCCTTATAAGGCTTTTGGAAACTAGGAGGAACTACAACCAAGGAGGGGAAAAAAGTTGGAATTTTAAAACTATCTATTTCTGCTGTAAAGTCAAGAAATGAAAAGATACTGTAATTGTTAAATAGCAGCAATAAAAATTAAGGGTATTAAATTAACCCCTCCCCCCAATTTAGATTAGCCAGGAAAATTCTAGTTCTTTTCATCAGAATGAACAATTGAGCAATCTACTGAATATTTTCTGCAGACTAGTAAATAACAGTGTAAGAAGACCTGACAACAAAACACAGAGGGTATTAATCAACAATAATACTTGAATAGCAAGCTATCTGGTTTTACTCAAGTTCTAATTTTGTCTAAATTTTCAGAAATGACTAATGATTGGTTTCTTGTATTTACACACAGTGTGTAGGCCAACAGGATGCTTATGTCTGGGGCCTCTAAGTACTAGTCAATACAGATAAATAAAATACGATGTCTTAGTTTAAGCTAAATTAAAACTTTTTCATGTAGTTTAGAGGAAGATCAGAGTTCCTATGTCATTCCACTGACTTCAGAAACACTGCCTATGTCACAAAATATGAAAGAAAGAATAATCAAATACTGTATTTCTTAAAGATGAGCAAAATATACATGAAATAAAAATCACACAAAACACAAAAGCATTGGATTAGAGCAAGCAGGTGTAAAGGATACAAAATTATAAAGAATTCCAACATACCAGAATATTAGAAAATGAGGCTACTAGAAGACTTTAATTATGTGAACTCTGTTTACCTTGTATATTTACATCAAATTCCACTTCGTCCTCTCCAGCAATGTTGGATGCCAGACAAGTGTAACGACCAGTGTCTGATACTTGAGCCTCCTTAATCTGCAGAGTACGGCCACTAGCTTGGATAACGACATGATCATCTGGTTTAAGTGGCTGTAATGTAATTTTACATGGAAATTAATACTTGGTGAAACATACACTAGAAATAGCCATATTTGTGGAAGTCATATAATGTCATCTCTCTTTTGGTCAAATTCAGGTTGTTTCAAAATCCTTCCTAAGGCAGTATACTGGGAGTAAGAGCACATTTTGGTTTTGGTATTTCCTCTGCTTTGATACCACTACCAACAGAACATCCTTCAATTTTTGTTAATGCTTCCAGCAAGGCCCGCTTTCAATCTATGCAAAGAAAGCAGTTGCTTAGGACACCAAATCACTGAGGGTCACCACTTAGGACACAGTCATAAGCCAGGTGTTTCTGGGATGGCAGCCTTGGCCACAGGTGGTGCAGCCCAGCTCTCCTCTCATCTGCTCCTCCCTTCCCTCAGACCAAAAACTTTTCCTCCCTGCGTAAACTTGATCAAACTCCAAGTTCCTGGAGACAGTTTTGTTTTCATGGTTGTCAGAAACTCTGCATCTTCACCTTTCTGATCTTGGTAGCTGGTCTCCTAAGAGGATGTGGTTTTACATCACTCCTAACCCCAGCTGCAAGTTGCTGCTGAAAGGAGCAACGCCATCCCCATCAGGCAAGGGCTCTCGTGACATCTGATTAAATCAAGCTGATTCAATCCCTGAACTCACTGGCCAAGTGGATGAGCTGATGGAAAACCTACACATGTAAAACTATCAGTTTTCTATGAGGTGAACAACTCGATCTAACTCACCCTACAGCCACACAACCACCAGGATCTGCTGCCCAGAAAGGACACAGTGTGAACATAAAATTGATGCAGCAGCAACGCAGAGATACACAGGATTAGACATTACTGTCCCTAGAATTTACATCATCCATGACAGTAGAGACTACACTAATATGACCTGTATCTCTCAATAATGAAAATGGAACACATTAGGGAGTCAGCACTGAACTCCTGGCCTGCAGGGGACAATTAATTTAGTCCATAGATGTGAGTGAAAGCCATTTACCTAGGGGCAACCTAAGAAAAAGCTGCTGCTCTGACAGTGGCAGCAAGCTGCTTACAGCCACTGTCTTTCTTTGGGGACCTCTCAACTCCCCCCAACATCATTTTTCATTGGCAATACAATCAGCACACCCAGGAGATCCTAGAATTACAGCATATTCTCGAAACAGGTGGAGGGTGTATACACAGTCTCTCCTGTGACTCCAGGCTGTTTCTGTATGCTCAGTAAATCCAGGAAGAGCTGGTCCAGCTGCAGAGGTGCAGCAGTTTGCCACATGATAAGTGCCCTACCAAGAACAGCTAAAGCAAGAGATTATATTCTCCTTTCTTACAGAAGAGTTGCACCGTTTGTTTTTTATTTATAGCCAGCCCGTAGTAGTCTGCACATCAGTACGATTCTGTGGCATTGCCCTTCCAAACTGCTTCTCCTCTGGACCTACGTTATTGTGAAGATTGTGTGTGGCAGGAATCGTGCCTCATTCCCCCTTGCAGAGGATCCAGATGCTTTTGTGGCTTTGTGAGCTCTGCCAGAACCAAGTGGGAGGCTCTCTGCAACTTCTGCAAGGGCAGCACTTAGAGGAACCAAGCATGGGGCCATTCTATAACAGGGCATTTAGGGACTTTACATAACAGCAAAGGGACACGTGGTCATACCACGGGATGTTACTGCTAGGCAGGGCCCTCCCCCTTTAAAGCACAGGCCAGTGGCACTGATGTCTCAGTGGCATTGCCAAGCACCCACAAAAAAGCAAGGGTGTCAATTTGCAGAGGTCTGCCCAACAGCAAACGTCCTAAGATGCATGAATGGGTGATCCTGCCAGCAGGACGGTGGGGAGATGACTTCCTGCTGACTTAAGCAGTGCAAGTGAGCCTGTTACACCGCATGAATGCTCATTAATAGCGACAGTGAATACGCAGTTGTTTTGATATGAAATCCACCCATTAGAAGGAATTAAGTTTGTGACTGGCCTGTCCATCCTTGTACCAGCTGATGGCAGCAGCAGGAATGGCGTGAGCTTCACACTCCAGGGTAAGGCTGTGGTTTACCTTGATCTTCACTTCTTTAGGGGAGAGACCCATCCCTGAGATATCCCCTTTGTTAATGGTGGGTGGAACTGGACAAAAACAAAGGGAGCAAGAAGGACTTTCATGACTTACTGTCTTATGCAGCATTTCAAAATTAACTGGACAAAGGGAAAACCTGGATGATAACCTCAGGGAAAGCAAGTGCATTCCCCCTGTAATCTGCCTCTTCCTCATAGCTGAATTTTTTTTTTTTTTTAACACAGATATGTATTTTAAACTATTTTTAGTATATGTATTATATATAAAAATACATAAAACTGTGTTGAACAGTTTTAGACATGCAAACCTGACTATAGCCAACCTTACCTAGCTATAGCACTTTATTATGTGTTTGGCTTGAATTCTATAAAGTTCAGTGTACTGCAGTCATTAAAAAGCATTTTAATAGAAATTAATATTCTCAGAAACATATGTTTGAACTGAAGTCCACACTCAGAGTAGTTGGTCAAAACTCAACATTTCCATTCCATTGAAATCCCAATGTTGCAAAATCTCGTTTCCTTCTGAATCAGAATGAAAACAGAACATTTCAAAATTCTTAAGCTACCCCCCCCACCCCAGTCTCATAATATCTTTCAAATTATTTTAAATGCTTTCAAAGGATTTTCCATTCTTTTTTCAATGGGAAATTTTAAATTTACCCTAATGCTTACAGTGCCATAACAACTGACAGTTGCAATGGCATTTGGGGGTGGGGGCCTTTATGTTGCTACATAGCCATACTTCAGTAATGAACTCTTTTGTCATCTTCTCATTATTCCAAATCCAATGGGGCCTAATTAGGGACTTAGTGTAATTAAAATAACAGCACAGTTACTGTGAGAGAGCAAACCAAAATCCAATTCAGACTAGAAAATAAAAAAAAAGAAAAAAAGATGAAAAATCATGGTTGACTGAGCCCATAATGAAGAGTTTGAGCATTAAAATAGAGTATTAGGCACAGATGCTCAAAGGACAATGTGCTGACAGGAAGCCTTGAATGGGAAAAGCTTTTGTGCGTATGGTATTTTATGGAAGGATATAAAAATAGTATCCTTCTATTTTACCTTACCAAGAAAGTTTCCCATTAGATTGTTATGGGTCCCCTCCCCTCCTTTTTTTCCAAAACAGTTTCTTTGCTCACAAGATTTTAGTGGTGGACTTGACAGTGCTAGGTTAACGGTTGGACTTGATGATCTTAAAGGTCTTTTCCAACATAAACGATTTATGATTCTATGAGATTCTCTGCTCACATCTCCCATCGTGCTGCACTCATCCGATTTTAAAATCATTACCAAAAAGGCATTTCAGAAGAAACTGGAGTTCGATGTGCCTTAAATGTCTTTCCCTGGGTGGTACAAAGACCTTTAGCCCAACAGCAGCATTGTAAAGGATGCAACAGCAAACTCTCCTATGTCATGAGCTAATGCACATGCTTGCTAAACAAAGCTACCAACAGAAATCCTTGTATTCACCAGGATAGGTAACACTGCAAAGGGGAAAAAATGGAAGAATGCAAGAAGAAAAAAATTTTAAAAATTGGAAGTATTTCCATACTGTAGACTTTCACTTCATAGTGCTTCAAAGTTTCTCCAGCCTCATTTGTGGCTATACAGGTATATCTTCCAGCGTTGTCCTCCTGTGCATTTAGAATCTGCAGGGTTCGACCACCTGCCAAAAGACATCATTCTTTAACAGCATCTGTTATACTCTTGCTTCCCAATTATTAAAATAGTTTCTGGAGAATATTTTCAACCCTTTGGTCCAAATTCTGCCCTTAGATAAGCATTGAAAAACTGACTGCTTACCACCACGTATACTGTGCAATAAATGACTGCATAATTTGCAGGAGTGCTTTGGATCACAACTCCTGTTGCTTACAGATTCTTGGAAAATTTGTTAACATAGTTCTGTACAAGAAATTTCTTGAAGACACATATAGGAAGAAGTGATTTAGGGTTCTGCACTTCATTCACAGAAAAAGGGAAAGGAGGCATTATCGGTAAGACTAAGCAAAAAGAGTCTATTCAACATACAGGGGTGGATGTGAGCCTCTGTACTGCCTTTCTGTCTCAGTGCAGTACTTCATATGAAAGAGGCCCTTAACTCCCTCTGGAGAACGGACAGAAGCAACAGCCACAATGTGACAAGTGTAAACATGAATGAATCAATAGGATTTAAGACTTCAGGTGGCCTCTACAATTTTGACATCCATCAATTTCCTTCCCATAGTATCCTGTTTATTTATGATTTATATTGTCTGCATTCTCAGAGATGAATCACTATTTAATCTGGCTGCAGCTCTTTTCAGACTGCATTCCTAGAAGTTGTCCCCCCATGTAGTAATTCAATTCCTCGCTATCAATATCAACTCATTCTTCCTCTGAACACTTGCAGTTAATGCTAAAGTACTTGTTCATCTACATTACTTCAGTGTTACCAGTGAAGCTTGTTCCTGTTTTCCACCCCCATAGATGTGCTAGGTAAGAGTTACTCCACAAATTAAAAATGGCAAACTACTAATGACCTAGAAAAATGCCACCTCATTCTTTTTACTAATGTTGTTGATTATATGTCTCTCCATCTAATTTCCACACTTAATAATGAATATAAACAACTTGAAATTAACTCCAAGGAACTTGTTTGCCATCATTTAGCTTTATGGAACAAAAGGATAAATACCTGAATACAAATAAAATACAAGTAAATAATCAGTTAATTGTGAAGCACTTAAAAAATATTGGAAGGGGAAGTGCTACAAAAGTACAAACATTGCACTTAAAAATATATCCTTTGATTTTTCATAACAATCTGTAATGGGAAACTAAACAATAACAGAATAAAGCGTTATGTTATTTCTCAATAACAAAAAATTTACCTGGCAAAATGCGAATATTTCTGTTTGATTCTAATGGATTACCATCTTTCAGCCAGGTGATTGTAGCTGGAGGATACGAGTAAGCCTCACAAACTAGCGATGTTGGGCTGTTGAGGATAACGGTGACATCTTCTGCATTTCCATGGCTGGCTGCACCCACAATGGTTGGAGGCACTAGGAACAACAAAAACATTAACCAGAGGAAGAACCTCTATGAAAAGCCAATTTTCTGTTCCCTGTTCAGTCTAGGAATCTGGTTGCAGCCTTAAATAGCTGTGAGGCATTCCTACAAGGCACACTGAAACCCAGAACCAGACAACATTCATCTGGTTTTACATTTTGTCCTGAAGCCAACAGTCAGCCCGTGTCAGAGGATTCCATTCACCCTTAGCCTTTGTCAAACACAGGTCACCAGGAAGCCAACCACCACTTGCCCAGCAGCTGGCAGACCCGCTGCCTGATGATCCTGTGAGCAGCAGATTGGTAGGTGGCATGAGCCTAGGAAATGAGGATGTGGAAAACAAACTCGCCATTGTTTGCATTTGGTTATGCAATAACCGTCATGAAAAAAAGAGAACTGCAGATGGTTTCAGCTTTTATGAAGAGATCACAATCTGAAGTGCTCTTCAGATACTCCTTCCTTGAAACACAATAAACTAATGTACTGTCCTGCTCATTCCATACAGACAATGTCCTCTTATAGCTCCACATTTTCTAGCTCTATATTGTCTAAAGCACGGAACTGCTGTTTCTATTGAACTGCTATTATTTATCAATTACTAAGCTATGAAATTTTAATTGTAGCCAGGCAACTTAAGCATTGCTGTAATTAAAGTACTACAAAATTCCAATGTGGTTATCTATTTTTTCCTGAGATTAATATTTTCTCTGCAAGAGCCAGCCCAGCTGTCTTACCAAGTACATTAAGACTGAAACTTTTGCTCTTATCTCCAGCTGTATTGGATGCAAGACATGTGTATCTCCCTGTGTCAGTGACTTGAGCATTGGTAATTTGCAGGAAACGCCCACTGGACAGAAACTTGTGATCTTCATCCTCAGTTAGAGATTGCCCATCCTTTATCCAGGTGACCTGTGGTACAGGGTTCCCTTAATGGAGTAAAGAAAATTGCAAATAGTAGTTGTTGCATAACCTCTAGGATATGCCAACATTTCTGAAAAACAGAAACATACAGTTTCAGATGCCTTTTTAAAATATATGCTTTAGGGAAATGTTTTGGAATAAGTATTCTAAAGTCTTCGAACCTCATGAAGTAATATATACCTCCTCTTAAATTCCATAGGCCTTTAGAGAAGAAATATCACAGCAACTATGCTCTTGGTTACATTTTATACAACTTTTATAAGGAGTGCTTAGTCCTGCTATAAGCACCATGGTCAAATTTAAAAATTCCACTGAACTGAAAATTCCGTTAAAAACATGCTGTTCAGAACCAATGATGATCGACACCATGGGTTTGATCAGTAAAGGTAAGTAATATTGTATACTTTTACCTATCACTTCGCATGTTAGGGTAACTCTGTGCTTCTCTTTCACTTTCACATCTTCCAGTTTATTTTCACCCACAATCCCTGGAGGCACTGCAAACAGACAAGACGACAACATTAGCGAGTATTACTTACAAGCAATTTAAATACAACAAAGACACACTCAGGCTATATCCCAGCGTATGCTTCCCCTAACCACATCAATCGATGAACGGCTCAGATCTACCAGACACAGGTCCAGATGTGAGACAGCGTAGAGCTAACTTGCCTGTACAACAGATATGCACTCTGTTCTGCACCCCTTAACCATACAAGTCCACGCAAAGGGCAAGAGAGGAACCACAGACCCATAAAGTACTCACCTCACTTAGTCTTCAGAGCTAGAGAGATACTCAGGGTGCTGAGGAGTACGGTCAGTAGGGCAATGGTGATGAGCACTGGTTAGTGAGGCCAGGTTTGATTTCATGCACCAGCAGGTTTTATAAGTTTGTAAACAAGTTCTATCACCCATATTAATCAGCAAGTGATTTATTTGTTCAAAACCATGTGCTTAAGTTTAAGAGTTGTTTGTTTTCCAACAGTAATTGAAAGCATCTATCTAGATCTCTAGGGAAAGAACTGATTTATTAAAAAAAAAAGAAAAAAAAAAGAGAGAGTCAGCTTGTCTATTCACATACCATGTGTGGGTTTTTTCCTTACCAGCATGCTCAAAGTAATACAATAGATTACCAACAAGTGGATGCTGTGTAAAGGCATACATGTGTTTTATGCAAATACAGCTAATTCCATACAGGCAGATGAACAAACTATATAGGTCTAAAGGCATCTTGCTGTGGTACAAACTATGTTTCTCTAGGGAAATAGAGGACAAAAACCATACCCTTAAAATACCTATCCACCCCCCAAATGGCTAACTCAATACAAGAA
This sequence comes from Aptenodytes patagonicus, assembly GCF_965638725.1. NCBI lineage: Eukaryota > Metazoa > Chordata > Aves > Sphenisciformes > Spheniscidae > Aptenodytes > Aptenodytes patagonicus. The sequence goes on from NC_134953.1 coordinate 47,229,799, forward strand.
AACTCTTACTGTATGGCTGAGCACTTGATGACTTGTTTCCAAATAATCTTGGTCGACAGGACTACACAGACTAATGTGCTAGTGGATGAGGGATGCCAGATTATGAATGTGTTGGTGAGTAGGCATGGTGGTGAAGAGCTCCGATCAACTATTTCTTTCAAAATAGAGGCATTTGTGGATTCAAGCCAAAAGAAAATGGCACTACAAATCAACATAGGCATGGAGTATAACAGGTTGAAAAGGAGGCCTGTAGTTATAAGAAAGAAAGCCCAATCTCCAAGGGATTTTGGAAAGTTTTGTAAAAAAAATGCCAGACTAGGGAGCCAGATACTACGCTTTAATAATCCTGCAAAATGAAAACTTTCAGCCTAGATAGAAGACCTAAAAAGAGAGGAATTAAAATATATTCAGCAGCTTATTTGTGATCTACCACTAAGTTGGAAGCAAAAGTTTTATAAAAATAAGAATCACAGTAATATGCAGAATTCATTGTCAACAGAGAAAAATAATGTTACACCAGATTTTTGATACTAATGAAGGGTACAAACTAGAGTGAAGAAGAAAAAAAAAAATGGAAGAGGTTTGCATCTCACTTGACTGGAATGGCAAAGATACTACTTCAGCGTGGCTAAAAGTTGACCTCTGAACAGGAGACATGGCGAGATGCGGGTTAGTAGAATTTAGCATGCAGGAAGATGTGGCCAATGCTGGTGCTCTCACCAACTTGTGATGCAGTTATGATCAAACTCCCTGCTGTGACTGTATGAGCAATGCAAAACAGACTTTTATATGGGTTCTAGTGTCCAAATGCAACGAGACAAAGCAGCATCAACTAGTGAAGGAATTAGATGGGGGAAAATATAACCTAAACTCATAAAGTTCAGGACTTTTAAGTCAGGCCAAAAGTTACTAATCATAAACAAACCAAGCAACTCATCACTTTGGCCCCAAAATAATACAGTAAGATGTCAACAGATATTAATTTCAGAAATATGACAAAGCCACACCAAACATTTTGCAAATATCTAAATATTATGCTTATTACACCAAGCTCTCCATGCAAACTGGCTCGCCTGTTGCACCTCCTACACCAATTTAGAGAAACACTGGGATGTCTCTGTACGGTTCCTATTTACAGTGAGACGGTGAACATTCTGTGTCACTATCAGGCCACATTCCAGTAACTTTCCTCTAGAAAGACAAAGAAATTACCGGGGGGAGGGAAGACAAGACTGAACAATGGAATTTTCCACTTAGCCCACTTGAAATCAGCTTCACTGAGCATTTTTCTTCAAGGCAAACAAAGCCTATGCAAGAAAGATTCCCAGAACCCTCATGAACACCCTGCTACTAAAACCCTCCAAAGAAAACAGTAAAACAATGAATGCTTTTCAGTGTTTATCCATCTCTTCCATTCTACTAGACTTACACTTCCATGAGCTCATCAAATAAACATGAACTGACATGAATGTGAGTTATCATTTACAGGCTGAATATGCATAAGTCAGCTGAAGGCAAGGGAAGCTGATACCACTCAGCACCTTAGAGAAAAGAAACGTACAGGAAAATTACACACAGTAATGCTATAAGACAACCTGCGTCAGGCCTGGTAATTATTGATAAAAATAACAAATAGTTACTAAACCAAAGGGCAGTATTTTCTGGGAGAAAAAAAAAAATTAAAAATAAGTCATGTGACAAAATTCATAGAATCATAGAATAGTTTGGGTTGGAAGGGACCTCTAAAGGTCACCTAGTCCAACGCCCCTGCCATGGGCAGGGACATCTTCAACTAGATCAGGTTGCTCAGAGCCCCGTCCAACCTGACCTTGAATGTTTCCAGGGATGGGGCATCCACCACCTCACTGGGCAACCTGTGCCAGTGTTTCACCACCCACAGCATAAAAAATTTCTTCCTTATATCTAGCCTAAATCTACCCCCCTTTAGTTTAAAGCCATTCCCCCTTGTCCTACCAGAACAGGCCCTGCTAAAAAGTTTGCCGCCATCTTTTTTATAAGCCCCCTTTAAGTACTGACAGGCTGCAAGAAGGTCTCCCCAAAGCCTTCTCTTCTCTAGGCTGAACAGCCCCAACTCTCTCAGCCTTTCTTCATAGCACAGGTGTTCCATCCCCCTGATCATTTTCATGGCCCTCTTCTGGACCCGCTCCAACAGGTCCGTGTCTTTCTTATGCTGAGGGCTCCAGAGCTGGATGCAGTACTCCAGGTGGGGTCTCACCAGAGCAGAGTAGAGGGGCAGAATCGCCTCCCTCGACCTGCTGGCCACGCTGCTTTTAATGCAGCCCAGGATACGATTGGCCTTCTGGGCTGCGAGCGCACATTGCTGGCTCATGTCCAGCTTTTCAACCACCAGTACCCCCAAGTCCTTCTCGGCAGGGCTGCTCTCAATCCCTTCATCCCCCAGCCTGTATTGATACCAGGGGTTGCCCTGACCCAGGTGCAGGACCTTGCACTTGGCCTTGTTAAACCTCATGAGGTTCACACAGGCCCACTTCTTGAGCTTGTCCAGGTCCCTCTGGATGGCATCCCGTCCCTCAGGCGTGTCGACCGCACCACTCAGCTTGGTGTCATCTGCAAACTTGGTGAGGGTGCACTCGAACCCACTGTCTATGTCATTGATGAAGATATTAAACAGTACCAGTCCCAATAGGGACCCCTGCGAGATGCCACTCATCACCAGTCTCCATCTGGACATTGAGCCATTGACCACCACCCTCTGAATGCGACCATCTAACCAATTCCTCACCCACCGGACAGTCCACCCATCAAATCCATACCTCTCCAGTTTAGAGAGAAGGATGTTGTGGGGGACCGTGTCAAAGGCCTTACACAGGTCCAGGTAGATGACATCTGTAGCCCTTCCCATGTCCACTGATGTAGACACTCCATCATAGAAGGCCACTAGGTTAGTCAGGCAGGACTTGCCCTTGATGAAGCCATGCTGGCTGTCTCGAATCACCTCCCTGTCCTCCATGTGCCTTAGCATAGCTTCCAGGAGGATCTGTTCCATGACCTTCCCAGGCACAGACATGAGGCTGACTGGCCTGTAGTTCCCTGGGTCTTCCTTTTCTCCCTTTTTAAAAATGGGGGTTACGTTTCCCCTTTTCCAGTCAGTGGGAACCTCACCAGACTGCCACAACTTCTCAAATACGATGGATAGTGGCTTAGCAATTTCATCCGCCAGTTCCTTCAAGACCCGTGGATGGATCTCATCAGGTCCCATGGACTTGTGCACCTTCAGGTGCCTTAGATGGTCTAAAATTACACATTAAGGGTTCCAAATAGCCATCTAAAGAGCCTGCTGTACTAGTCCTTGTCTAAATACATTAGCAGGATCACCCACTACCACACTTGGTTTATATACTTTAGAATATCAAAGGCTCTATTTGACTAAAGGTTTCCACTGAATCAGAGATCTCTATTTTGTAGAAACAATTTCAGCTCCAGTGTTTAAGTTCCCTGTTGGACTTGGCTTTGCCTTCACATCTTTGTTGCAACAGATTATTATCATCATGCCACTCAGCTATACATATTATACCCACTGCTGCACAGTAATGCTGCTTTTAATTCATGAGTATTATCATATGGGATTGCAACTTCCTGCATTTCAGCATTAGATGCAACAGATTCACATGAATTTCATATGGTTTCCTGGGGCTGTAGTTTTCTTGACTTAAACCAGCTTAAATTCAGGCCGCTGCCAAAAGAAATAGCACTATTCCCCTGACCACTCACTCTTGTCATCTTCTTTTCACCAATACTGGCATTTATAGTCTGTGTGGTGAACAAGCAGGGAACTGATCTGGCTGAAAACTAACCTGACCAGGAAAACACAAACCCCCCACCTTTTCAGATCACCTATAAACTGCTTCACCTTGTTCATCACGCCCAAGGGACAGCGAAGCTATGAGCAACAAGAAACAGAAGAGAAGATGGGAGTCTGGCTGTCAGCATCCCCCAGACTTCTATCCAACTGAAACAACAATGTAACTGAAGCCAGTTACATTGACATAGTTCCTTTTCAGAAAAAAACCTCAAACAAAACACAAAACAGAAGTAGCTGCCAGTTATTCCAAATTATGCCTGAAGAATCTCAATTTTAAAAACTAAACAAACAGCAAATTCACATGTAGAAGTAGCTCCTCTTTAAAACCTGATTTTCTGACCATGGTATCAAATGCACTTTTTTTCCCCCCTACGGACATATGTTTTGGCATAATAATTTTTAAAAATACCAGCAAAGTATACAGTAGATCCCCTTATCTTCTACTGTAACAAAAATTACCACGTACTTACCTAGAACAGAAAGGTCAAATTCCTTCCTCACTTCTCCTGCAGCATTGGTCACTACGCAAGTATACTGACCTTCATCTGCTACACTCGTGTGTGTCAAACGGAGCGTTCTGCCCCCTGAGGAGAAAGCCAAAAAACATACAATCATTAAAGTCCTGCTCCAACCAATATGCTCCCAAATTGTCTGTACTAACTCTTAATTTTTTTTTATGTTTTGGTTAAAAAAATTTATAGCTGTAAATTTAATGCGGTCTATTTTTTTAGTGTGCTTTGTTTTGTTGAACAAACAGTAAGAGAAAGTGACTGAGCTTACTCCTACTCCCATCATTTCTGTATGTCTGCTCAGGCCCTCAGCTCCTCAGTGCTTTTAGATCTGTGCTTAATATTGATCATACTCTTCTTTCTAGTCAGTAACTTCCAAACTATCCTGACACATCCCTTTTTTTCCCCTCCAGAAACTACATTTAAGTGAACTTTGAGGCATTTAGATACTTTCTGAGAATTTCTGGAGGAAGTCTGAGACCAACTGGCACAATCACTGAAAACTTCAAGACACATCTATAGAGTTCGTGCAGAGAAAAATCGAACCTGCTCCACACAGGTCACTCAAACTACATGCAGGGGTACAGTGCACACATAATTTATTGATCAGTGCAGACACTTTGGATGTGGCAGGAACACTGTGTTTGCAATATGCAGGATTTGTGCATCTACTACTATGCAGGAAATTTTGACAGAACAGTGTCTCAGACAGCAGGATTTTTGTTCACATGAGGACTTTGCTATACTGAGTATCTAGATGACTGTCGAGGAAAAATAATAAAGCCTCATCAGAGGGAGGGTGGGTGTGTACACATAAAAATAAGTTTATTTTTATAAACACAAACACTCCATAAAGGTATTTTCACATGTACAGATAAGGAATAAAATTCCAGTCCTCTCTTCTAGCATTTGTATTAACTGTGCCATCAATAATAATAGCAGGTGACAACAGTACTGGTTTACATGTAATGTTTTAAAATAATGTATTTCTCATAACACTGTAGCAGAGCAGTTGCGAGAACACATTTGCACAGGCATGCTAGTTTAAAAGAAAGAAGATTTGCAAATATGTTTGACCAAAGGACCAAGAATATCCCTGCTTTGCCCTAGCAGAATAATTTCTCTTTGCTTCCTTTTTGGCATAGGAACAGCAAAACAAACATCAGTGAGCATTTAAGTGTGAAAACAAATGTGGTGGCCATCCTTCAGCCTTTTCCAGTTTCTCGTTAGCAGCTCTCACATTAGCAATCATTACCTCACAGTACATCACATCTGAACTGTGCATGTCCTGCCTGCAAATATCCACAGGGTCTCATTATTGGGATATATCCCAGAAATTTATGTTCCTGGTCATGTGCTTTGAAGGAAGAAACTGCTGACCTGCTTGATGGATGTGCCTCCGCTCAAGGAATCCTACCTGCTGGAGGGAGTACTGTGAGACTGAGGAAGGCTCAGTTCTTGCAGACTGATGTCACCCTGATCCCTTCTCCCATTCACATCCTGAACAAAGCCATATAAGAAGTAAAATGAAGCAGATATCTGCCTGCAGGAGACTGTAACTTTCTATGGTATCACATACTTGCACACCAAGGGCTCCAGTGCTGAGGCAGAGTATGATTTTCTACATTTAGCTAAAACTTACGAAAAGCTTTTCTCCTTGCTAAAGCTAGTATGCAACTTAGTGCATGGTCTGCAAGGAAAGCAGATGTGGTATGGTGGAATTTTTTTCTTTTATTTCTAAAGTATGTAAGAAGCATCATTAAAAGGAAACATCAGCATAGTATCTGAATTAACAGATTCAAAGTTGCCAGCAGTGTGTCCACACATTTAAATCATCTACAATGCCAAGTATGTTTTCAATCAACAGAACCAAAATCTTGCTTTGGCGAAGTATTTTATGTCTTAAATTAGTCAGAGGGGGAGTTTTTGTTGTTGTTGTTTTTGGTTTTTTTTACAGCTGTACAAGCACAAATAAAGTTCCAAATGCCATGTTGGTTACAGTTCACTACCACAATGTGTAGTTTTCTAAAGAACTGCACAAAAGCACAGTTGCTGGAAAACAAGCACTGAGTTCTGGCCTGTTTCCCCACTCCCACTGCAGCTAACATTCAGAGACAATAAACATCTTTTTGTCTCTCACCCTTCCTGACTCTGCAATCCGGGTGGTGATATTAGTGTGGGTGTAGAAATCAACAGACAGAACAGAAACAATCAAGCCCAGAAGAAATTATTTTTGTTGATGGCAACTTCATACAAAAAGGAATGCATACCAACTCAGATAGTCAGATTTGTACCAGATAATAATCAGACACCCACTCCTTTTTCCACGCGCCATGCATAAAAATGGGAAAGCAGAAGAAGACAGGACTACCTGTAATGTTAAAAGCTACACAAATGAAAAAAAAAAACACTGAAAAAATCCAGCTTCAAATCCAGTCTTAGCTGAGCTTCTAAACACCTTCCAGTTCCTTTGCCTGTCTGATTGTTTTCTTGTGTTCATGCTGTAGCATGGCTTGGCTTTGCACGGTGGCTATGTCAGAGTATTAGAAACTTCATCAAAACTTATTTTCATGAGATTTCTAGCTGTGAGTGGCAAACCCAAAATCAAAGAAACTTCTCAGTTGTCATCTATACATCTCAGTCATAACCAGATACTTAATTACTTCTACACACTGCACAAAGCTGATCCCCAGACATGTGAAGTCAACGCAAAATGTATTGCCTGCTTGGTACGCATTTTCCATTTGTAATCTGAAGGGCTGCTAACTCAATTTCCTATTGTAAACACAAAGCTTTAACATCACTGCAGCTGCCAGTCAAGTACTCTCACTTCCTTATGGTATTGCAGGAAGATGGTTTACAGGAACAGGTACTGAGCCCCTCCTATTTCAGACACCTCTGTCAATTACTACTGTCATAAAAAGGCATCTGAACTAGTTCTTTGTAGGTTATCCCAGCTTGAAAATCAAGATCCCTGATGAATCGGATCTGTTTCTCTGCTTGCCTACCGCAAGTTTCTCCAGATCCCTTGGACTAGTCTTCTTGCTAATGCAGCATTCTGTGCTGTCTTTGATTGATCACCTAATTCCAGCTTTTATTAGATGACATTCTGAAGATCAGATTCAGTTAGCTCCAAGGCCAGGAAGTATTTACATGCATTAATTTTTGAGGCTTGTGAACAGGCTTCCCTGTTTCACCCATAGAAATGAAAGATGTGTTTTGTTTATTGTCATATTATTCATTCTCTCAAAGATTTTTAGTCTTTAAAGGGTAAAATAACTGTGAAGAGGAAGAGGTAGAGAAAACTAATCAAATGAGAGCGCTAATGCAGTATACGTATTGGCACTGACAAAGCAAGATGTTACCATCTGACATATTTCTGGAAATAAGCATTGGACTAACATACACTAACAGCCAGAATAATGGCTTATTCCATGTCACAGACTAAATAGTTACCATGCCTTTGGCCCATACACATGAAGTTTGGTAACAACTTTAAAAGTTTACATTAGCTATTCACCAGGCACTCCAGCCAATCTGACCCCATTTACTGAAAAGCTTGGCATTGAATAACAGTTTCTCTTCTCTCCTTGCCTTTAACAGATTATTAAACCAAACCAAACCTTCTTTCATGTGAAATACCTGCACTATAGATGCAGAGGGCACTTCGCCCCCTTCCCTCTTTTTATTTTTTTTAAAATAACTACAGCTTTTGTACCTGAGAGGATTCGCACTGAGTTGTTCAAAGTGACAGGCCATCCATTCTTGAGCCATGTTATTGATGGTAAGGGAATTCCTGAAGCTTCACAAACCAGAGAGATGGGATTCTTCTCCACAATGCTGATATTTTCAGGCATCTGCAGGTCACCAGCAATACTTGGGGGAACTACCGAACAAGAGTAAAGAAAAGCCATACTTCAGAACAAATAAAAATTAAAACATTCTGTCATCCAAATAATAAGTCATTGAAGCTAAGATAAGCTTGGCAAGTGCAGAGCTACAAAACTGAGACATTTAATACTATATATCAATGACAATTTCTTACTGTGTAATTGCATGGAAATATTAAAATTAAATTCTATCAGTTCTAATACCTTTATTTTATGGCTTAAGATCCCCAGTGAATAACAGTTTATAGTAGTTCTGTCCATTCTATGCTAATTATAATTTCCAGTATCTAATGAAACACTAGGGAAAATTCTAACACTGACAAAATTACATGCTTTTTCTAATGGAAAGAACAAATCCCTGTTAAAATAACTACAATAAATTTATGTTAGGCTTTTCTTTGCTAGGAATAAGAATATTTCCACTTTGGAAGCAGTTCTACAGTTCACACTTTAGAACATAAAGCGTGGGGTCACAAATTGACCAACATCCTCCAGCACTCTGAGTAGCTTGAGGAAGCTTAAAGTTTCTTTTTACTACCCAGAAGTTTGATAATACAGTACAGCAAACCTTCCAAATAAAAAAATACATAAACAAAACTGGTAAATAATTTAGACCTCTCATTTTCAATAATGAGAATTCCTGTGTTTACTTTCACAAGTAAAACATGAATATTCAGTGTTCAATGAAGCATAAAAAATCACATGTAAAAGAATTACAGTGTCTGTAAGATAACGTGATGTTCCGATCAATTCCATCAAGTCAAATTATGGAGATGAATTATAGTTGGAGGTATCACCTTTAAATTCTTCTGATTGTGCACAATGAGAGAAACTGGTAATTAAGTACTTGAGATACTGGCTATCCTCTGGTAACTGTCCTCTGGTAGCAGCCACTAGCAGGGTGTTCTCGGTTAAACCATGATTTTTATCTCCCACAATAGAGTATTTCCCACCATGACACTCACCCCAATATCGTATACAATTATACCTTATCTTGGTTTTCTCCTCTCAGGAGATGGAGCAACTGAGAATGGATTGATATTAACACGGACAGAGGTAAGATTTTAAAATATTCAGGAGTATGAAATTGGATTTGGATTTTTGTAACACTGCAACTGAAACTGCACCACATGTAAAGCCTGTAATAGATACAGGTGGTGCATTTAGCCACACAACTATTTCTTGAATGTCCTTCGGTGAACTTAAAAGTCTAATTTGTTTCTGTTATGCCTGCCCCATTTTGCACATACTCACCATGAACATTTAAATCGTATCTTCTGTCAGACAGCCCTGCCACATTGGCAGCAACACAGACATAGCGGCCAGTGTCTGACACCTGGGCATTTTTCAGTTGAAGAAAGTGACCATCATGAAGTATCACTATGTCCCTTCCACTGACCAGCGGATGGCCATCCTTCATCCACGTTATTGCTGGTTCTGGAATGCCCTGTACCTTGCACTCCAAGGAAACGTCATTTCCTTGGATGACTACAACTTCTGATGGGTGGCTACCACTGTTTAATATAGTTGGTCGAACTATGAAAGAAAAAGAACAGTTTAGAAGTCAAATGGAAGCTACCTTTCAGGATCTTCATCTGTTTCTGAACAGAACAATCAAGTTTGCCAGAACAGCATTTTCATAAAGACCAGTTATTGTGGGTTAATGCTGGCAAATCAGCTAGGGGCACTCCGCAATTCATAGCATTTTCCACAGAGCTGAGAAAAGTCAAATAACCTCCTCTCTCCCCACCCCATAAAGTAAAATTGTTTCTTAAAATGTAACTTACAGGCAATTTTTAAAATGCAAACAGGAAAAAAAATTAAATTAAAAAAGACTGCCCCAAATGCTTAGAATAGATGCTGTCAATCCCTACAGATTTTTGAAGATTTTCTCTTTCATGGGACTGTTTAAAAATACCTCCTTTTATTCCTGACTGAAGTACAGACTTTGCAGTAAAACTGGCAAATCTAAATTCAATTAGTTGTCATCACTACTACTGTCTGGTGACAAGAAACATTACACTACCTAAAGAGTTTACATCCCTGTAGTCATCTGTGGTCAAATGCACTTTCAACAGATATATGCAGCGTCTTGGTCAAGCTCTGAGTCCAAATTGCCAAAATTTTAATTACTTAACATTCTCCTCGGAGTACCCTTAAATTGTCCTTTACTCTCTGAAAATCTTGCAGCTTAACATCACTGTACTGATAACACTTTCATAATGTAACTCTATTGCAGAACTGGTAAACTATGAACAGAATTTTTCATGGTAGCTTACTGTATACTTGCAAACTGTATTCTTTCTTTGCACTTCCAGCTACATTTGAAGCAATACAAGTGTAAGATGCAGCATCAGACTTTTCAGCAATTGAAATCTGTAGCTGTCTGCCTCCAGATAATATCCGCACCCTTCCTGAAAGGTCAGCCACCAGTGGAGAGCCTGCAAGAGACATTCTTTCAGATAAAAACACAGAAAAATGTAATGAGCTTGCTCACATGGTGTAAAGTCCACTGGCTCATTTAAAAATTACTGACCTGCACAATTGTCCATTTTAGAACTGCTCTATCAGAGTTTTCCTAGACGTCAGAAACTTCATGCAAGCAGATTCTGAGGACTTCCCATATTAATTGCTGACTTCGTGACATATAGCAACCTGAGCTAAAGCACAATAACTCTCACCACACTTACATCCATCCAGAAAGCCTTGGACACTTCCACTGAGCAGCAAATTCAACATTTTCAGTAAAATCTGACTCATTGTCTAGTATATAATCGTCTCACCCAGCACAGCCAGTGCTTAGAAACATATAATTTAGTCTTCACAGCTGGACCATCTATGTATTGTGTGCCACACAGCACATGTGCATAGACTTCTGCCCAGGAAATCCTCAGCAGAAACGTGACAGCAAAATAATATTACATTCTCTGAGCAGAATTTTCAATCTTGGAGACCTCAGATTAGGCAAGTATCTTCATCTTTACAAACCACAGGGAGACTTTTTGACAGAAAGAATACACATGCTACTGATAATTCTTACAAGCTGAATTTTCATTTCCTACTTGTGTGTTTAAAATCCTTTCTATGAACAAGTACACCAAATGCCAAACATGATGAAAAATCTAGCTCTCAAGTAACATTCTAAACTGTACTACTTTCTAACTGCCTTTCTAGACTTTCCAACAGATTCAAGTTTCCTTTCTGCCTTTAAGTGTATATACTTTAGCCTTGCCGTACATTATTAGAACACATCATACAATGCCTTTTTAGCTTCCAAGAGACAGGGTTTAAAAAGAACTTGGTAAACTTAATTTTCTCTGAAAATTTTATGCATTAGAAAAAGTGTTTTGTAATTAAAATCTGCTCTTTCCACAAGCCAAAATTAATTGATAGGCACATACCACACTGAATTCTGCCATCTATGGTATAATCATAGAATCATAGAATCTATGATTCTTACTTTGTCTAATATTCTGTCTCTACAGTGTCCATGCTTAAAAGAAGGTGCTAAAAATACCTGCTTTTGTCTACTGATTCATAAGAAGGCATTTGTCAATGTTGCTTTAACCCCTAAAGCAAAAAGGTGTGCAGACTACTCTTAAATATTAAGATGGAATGAGAGAAAGGTTCAGCAAATCCCAAAAGCAATTACTACAACTGGTTGCATTTTCATCACTTGGCAGTATGCCATGGCTGCAAATTTAGAAATAATCCATATGATACATCTATGTTGTGCAGTGGATCACAGGGCAGAGACCCTCAACTCAGCACCACAGAACTTCACAATGACCCACAGCCCTGCCAGCTGGGATCCACAAATAAGTCTTGATGTTGTCTTGCTTCACCATGGTAAATAAGCATATTGAGAGGGGTTAAGTGCTTCACTAGCATGTATAAACTGTCCATTTTTAAGTCAGCTCAGGAATCTCTGCACTGTGCTTCTCTTGCATGTCTTTAGGAATAATAACACCTAATCCAAGCAGAGGTGAGTTAAAAGAGAAGGGAATAATCTACTATTGTGGTTCATTTTACTCAATAACAGCATTGTTTAGATATCTGCATGTTTGAACTCCTCAGAACACACTATCTAAAAATGTTCACAGGAAAAAAGAGAAACTGGCAGGTCAGAATTATCACATTTGCTTTACAAAACAGACAGTGGATGGTTACTCACCATTCTTTTTCCAGGTAAGACTGGGTGGTGGGATGCCACTGGACTCACATATCAGGCTTATCAAGCTCCCTTCAATTACTGTCAGCTGAGAGATGTCATCTGAGCCATAAATACCTGGTGACACTGAAAAGAAATGCCAAATAATGGCAGCATTTGAAACAAAACTTTATCAGCCAACAGTAAGACCCAAATGACCCTCACACAAATTTGTCCCATTATGCTCTGAAGCAATTACAAGGATTGTATTCTCTTGTTGACAATGCAAACCAGATCCTGGGTAGGGAATAATATACTTGCAAATGACTGCATCTATCCTTCCAGCCTCTGAGGTCTGGTGCATGCATAGGGTCTATTTCTGGCTGACTTTTGGATGGACTTCACAGAACAAAGACATTTCTGTGAATTATGTAAACTGACTCCAACTATAAGAGCCTGCCTCATTCATGGTCTTAGCTCATAAACCTACAGATATCATCATTAGTCGGAAAGTGACTTTCAAAATTCAGCCCAAGTTTTTCCTTTGAATTTTTGCTGCAGCAACACACTGGCTGCCACATCCAACACTAAGGACCCCATCCCATCAATTGCCCTACTGTAGCAGAGTGCCATCTTTGCTCTACATCTCTGTGACTGTAAACCAGTTGCAGACAAAAGGGACAACTGTTTTCACTCTGATTCTCAAAGTCTTAAAGAACTTCGGATCAATCACTAAGGAAGGGATAATTGCCTTCTTGAAAGGGGGGAACCATTTTCATCAGATGAAAATAGTGTAGGTAACACCTGAAAAGAGACCAAAAAAAGCAGAGGAAAATGTACGCTGAAACTGGCAAATAAAATCTCACTAGTGAATAACTTATCCAGCACATTTTTAATGCGCGACAGTAGACAGCTTCTCCTTCTGATACTTAAACTCTTTATTTAGCTGCAACCAGATGTATGGGTTTCAGAATGACTGACTGCAAAGGGCTTTATTGTACTGTACTGGCTTCAAACTTACTTGTCCTGCTTCTAGTCAAAAAGTTTGTGCCATTCTCTACAGAGGTACATCTTACATTTAACACATGGACTGGTTCCTGGAACCAGAGTTAGCTCTCATGATCTCGCCAATCCTCAGAAGGATACATTTCCTGGATTTAAAACTTAAAAATATGGCAAGCAGGACTTTTGGTCCCTGGGTGTAAACAAAGACTATAATTCTAAACAGTTATCCACAGATGACTTTCACAGGCAACTTTTGGTTTCTATTAAGCTTATTCCATCAAAGCTGCTAACTAGCAAAGAATTATCCCTCCTTTCAAAATCCTACTGAAGTGGTGTCACTGCACAAAAGAATAAATCCATATCCCTCCAGCAGCAAAGGTCCTTTGCAACACTGCAGATCTTACCAAGCTAGAGGAGGGAGAGATGAGAGATGAAGATGACAAGCACAGTAAATGGGTATATGCATTAGCATGGGAAAATTGCATGGTCTTGCATGGTACTACGAAATCCACCTCTAATTTAAACACCAGGAATGTTTCTTTTTAATAAATAATGACAGAATTCTGTACTAAAACTTGTAGTTTTATCGTTACAAGCCCAGTTAGATAATTCTAGTCTTGTGATTTCAAACCAAAAAATTAACTTGTAATAGCAAAAAAAGGCACATTTCAATTTGCATATGGGGACAAAATGATGGTACAGAAAAAACACTCAAAATCCATTATTAAAATAAATGTCCTAAGTCACATTCATCATCTAGCCATAGAAGAATTTTACTAAAGCTATTTTTATGATTCAGTGGTGATAACTTTGCAGAGCAAATAAAGCTAGGTAAACCAGCTTTTATGTATTTGAATTTCCATGCTTCAGCATTTAAAAAATTGGAGAGTTGGTAGGTTACTTTAAATGGCATTAAAGCGCACAAATAGGAGCTATGGATACAAAACCAGCTAGTTATAGTTCTAAACTAGTACCGTGCATGCAAACCCAGCCTGACAAAGGCCTATGAAGTAGCTGCTATTAATTTAGAACCAAACCAAAGCAATTTGGAAAATGTCCCACTTTCTTGGGACTGTTAAACTACAGCAAATATAACAACATCTCCCTGCGTGAACCTCAGCAATTAAGTGTTTATGAACTACAGAGGATTTTAGTGTCTCACATAATAATTTCACTCTCAGCTCTGTTCCCATTCCTGGAATAAGTTTAATAAATCTTACCCCAAATATTCACGTTATAGTTCTTTTCAGTTTTCCCAGCAACATTTGTTGCTTCACAAGTGTAACGGCCAGTGTCCTGTACTTGAGCTCCTTCAATCTAGGAAGAAAATGAAAGCCTGGATTTCTTCTTCTTATGTTGTTATACATGAAATTTCAGGGAGAGGTTGTTCAGGTTTCAATTTTTATTTTTACATCTGTCTCTCTAAATATTAATAATACAGTACTACTCCTGCAAAATCTGTACACAAACATCTAGATGTCTATGACTTCCCTCACTCCTCACCCACCACTCTCTATTGCACCAGAGGGTCTATCCAAACTCTAACGGGTATATCTAGTGCCTTCATGGTGGGTATACTCCCCAGAAAGCAATCGCCACCAGAGCCTGACCACCCAGTTTACCTTCAGTACACTGCCATCTTCAGAGATGCTAAGACCTGGCTTCTTCAGCAAGGGTCGTCCATCTTTGAGCCACGTCAGCACGGGTGGGGGAATAGCATTGCTCTGGCAGCGCAGCTCCACTGCTTGGCTGATGAGCACAGAGATGTTTTGTTCCTCTCCCATGATATTTGGTGGAACTACAGCAATAAATCAAAACAAAGGACCTTTGGGCATTGCAGACTTCCCAGAGTAAACATACTGTGGAGTTAACAGTCTTCATTTAACAAAAGTAAAATGGCAGTTACTACCTTTCTGACGCACAACTTAAGTCTCCTTTATATCACAAAAAACACCAGAATAATTTTTGTTACTTACAGAATATCCTCTACACAAGAGGATATGCTAGTGAGATATCAGCTACGGAGAAACCATGTAGATAAGCCAAGACTAGCAAAAAAATACTTGAAAGATAGCTAGAAAGGAAAATCACCAGTATATAAAGAATGGGGAAGTACATTCCTGCTAAAAAGGAAAAGAGCTGATGAGTGAGAAGGCTCACAAGATAATAATCAGACCCAGAAGCTGAAAGTGTCTTAAACTGTTCCAGACAGTGCCAAGATGGATTCTTGGCTTTAAGAACTCTGAGTTTAAGAAGAATTTTGTCTACAGATAGCCAAATACAGAAGACAGAGTAAGAACTTACATGGCTGCAGCCAAGTGAATGGGTTAATGACTTAATCATCAAGTCATAATCTACAATTACTTTATTGTCTGTTTCGTGTGGTATCTGCTAGCTAACTATTGCAATTGTTGGTATTGAGCACTATATTTAGATCTGTACTACAGTTTCAGTGATAACCTCATTATTACACTATTATTTCCAAATTGTAGCGTAGAAAAATCAGCTTTTGGAATTAAAGTTTTCTGTGTAGAAGAAAAAAAAAATGCTTCTGGACATTTAAATTGAAGCCCATTAGCTGTTCTTGAACAGTGTCAAGATTCAAGAAAATGCATTTTTTCCCCCATTTTAAAAATTATTTGTGTTTCCACAGCCAGAAGAACAAAGCAACTGAGAAGGCAACTGAGAATTAAACCTTGGAACACAGCAAGTGAGCAATTTTTCATGGGGAAAGTGTTCATGGCTGGAGTCAAAAAGAACATGGAGGAACTATTAGACTGACAAGAGCTTAAATGAAAAGATTAAAGACCAAAAACTGCTATCTATGGCTTTGTATCAGTATTCTTGGCTGAACTGATTGTCCTTTGGTAACGGCATGCTGTATCATTGGTCAGAGGAAATCTCCTGAGACGCCCCACACAGCTTTGAGTTATTGACAGAATATTGCCACATTAAGAGTTTCAAAGTATTTCGGTGTCAGACACATGCTGACTTGGAAAAGAGCAAGAGTACGTGTAGGCCATCATGGCCTGCATTGCTGCTGCTTACCACCAGCTCTCTACTGGAGGTTCCCTTTCCCAGATCAGAGCCAGTGAGACAGAATTTGGGAGTGCTTCTCATGCATGCCACAGCAAGTCAGTTGCCTTCATTTGCATCGCTAACACAGGTAACTACAGCAAACTGCAGAGAGCAGAAGCGCTTTTACTGGGCTGCTCAAGCATGATCCAGAAGAGAATTCCTGTTCGTGTCCTTAATGGCATATATGTTCTTAAACCCTTAAAACACCCAACCCATAGGGATTCCCTTTCCTTTTTTGTCATTTAAAAACATAAAGCATGTTCATTGTAAACTCTTGACATTAATGCAACATTAGATCTGCAATTAAAATATTTACAAAATCAAAACTTTCCTAGCAAGAATTACTTTGTCTGGTTACACATATCCAGTGGGATTTTTATGCTTCTTGTATACTAAGATTGTTCAGTTTGCTCAAAAAAAGTTGACCAGGGCCAAATATAAAGAACCTTTATTGTCACATTTCCTTCGCTTTTTAGGTTTGCAATCCGTTAGTTCAGAAATTGCATGTCTGATTGCACAAAATATTGGGGTAAGAAAAAGGGAAGCAGTGGGACTGTCTGTGAGAAATACTGTGTGCTTCACTCTGAACAAAAAGATACTGAATTAATTAGCACACATGAGATTATAAAATGTCCCAAAGTGGTACTCAGTAAACCAGCAATACAGTTCTCAAGATGTCCTGAAAAATAACATTAACAATAAAGCTTTGTTTTTCTTGCACAGGAAGTACTAAGCAGAGCAGCTGATTTCACAGTTTGGAAATAATTTAGGGAAAAGTCTGGTCTCTGTGGATAAGAAATATAGTAACTGAAAAAAAATCTGTTTATCTTACTTTCTTGTAGAATTCACAAAGGCCCAGATTCTTTACGAGTATTGTGGAACTGAAAATTGGAAGCTGATCCATTACTGCAGATGGCAAATTTATTTCCAAATACTTTTCCACCAATTACTTTTCCTCTCAGCTAAATGAACTGAAATGTGTTCAAAAGGAAACTGAGTTTATGAAACAGAGAGACACAGTCACTAAAGCATTTGTTCCTGAAGGAACAGCGTTTAAAATTAATCTAATTATGCTCATGGTAACTATATGTTACCCAGACTGTTCCAACTCCAAGACTGGCTCAGCGCACCACACATTTCTAACCATCTCAGCTCCAGGTGCACTCCAAATTTGTGACTTCTTAATTAGATTACCCTTATGAGGCAAGTCCTGAGAGTAATATTACTTTTTGGTGACAGCCTCACTCAAGATAGCCCTGCAGCTGAGCTCAAGCCTGGCCAGCTTCTAATACAATAGTAATTTTAAACATACACAACTTCTAACTCTTTTAATCTCATCTAGCTAAAATGGACAGAGGTTCCAGAAAATAAGAGAAATAATAAATATATCCATGCCACTTGTTTGATTACGTATACATACGCACCTGTCCTCAAACTCCAAAAGGGACCTTGATATTCCTTGCTCTAGACATAAAATGTTCCAGCCCACGTTAACCTTGAGCTTGCTTGCCATGCCAGAGTCCTAACTTTCTGAACTGCCCCTCGCAGATACAAAAGTAGCCATGACTCAAGTCATGAGTATCCTAACCACAGTGCATTTACAAGGAAGTAAATTCTGAGAGCCAAACTCAAAAAAACAACCAACCAACCAACCAACAAAATAACCTGGCCAGTCGTCCTTATTCACCTTAGAAAACATCCAAACTTCTAACTTCTCTTGCAAGATTTTCCAGACTCCTGCTTATGGTTGCCATAAAGCTAGAGACTGGCAGACCCAAAATAGTTCTCTCTCCACTGACCTACTGAAAGCAGAAGCAAAACCACAAAGGTTCTTCAATTCCAAAACCCTCTCTCCACATCTGGTACCATTAGATTTCTAAAACAAATGGCAGATCATTGTTCATCCTCATTTCACTGGTGTACAAAACCACTGAGCTGTCCAGGGAAACTTAAAATTTGCTACAAACTCCCTGGCATTCCTCCTGGCAGTATGTCATGCTCTTTGATATCGGTATATCACCAATGTTCACTAAGAAAGCAACATGAAAAGGCATCTTACACAAGTCACAAGAAATCAGGATGAAGCTCATACAAGTTACAAGAAATCAGAAGGAAGGATGAATTCACATGAGTTCAGTCAAAAAGACTTCAGAATTAGCTTACTGACAAAATTTGGAAAACTGACAAAGTACAAAAGCTAAAGATACATTCCCTGCTTCTTGAAAGAGACAAAGTTGACTGGTTGGGCTCAATACAGTGTCATTGTTAGCACTAAAAAAAGTCACCACCATTTAGGCAGGCATAGTAAGGTCTTGAAAATGGAACACAAACTGGAGAGCTGTATGGCAAACTCACATTGACTCATTCTGGTTCAATAAAGACAACTGAGCTCTGGCTCCAATAATCTCTTTTGCCCGTGGGATCTACATGTTTTTTACACAAAGAAAAATACATATTTTCTCCTATCATTTATAAATGAGCCTTTATGTATTAAAATTATAAATTCACTGTTGCAGCTACATTTCTTCAAGGATACACAGAAGAACATACATACATAAATCATGTGTACATATGTGTAGATACGTATTTTTACTTACATACACACATGTACACACCTAATCACTTTGCCTTTCATTATGGTTTGGAACAATTTTTCTTCAACATTGCTAAAGGTCTGGGCCACAGTGTGTTTAATTAAAGTTCCACGAACAGTTTTTTTTTTGGGGGGGGGGGGGGGGAAGAGGGATTTGTCAGAAAATCTCACCATAAACTCTGAGATCAATATCTCTCTGGCTCTCACCCGCAGCATTCACTGCAACACAAGTGTACTTTCCTGTGTCACTGATCTGAGCACTAGTCAATGCTAAGACTCGGCCCCCAGACAGAACCTGGAATATAAGCATGACACATTGAGAATCCACACCACAATGTGAAACACAAGGAGAGAGAGCTATTAGGTTTCATTTCAAAACGAAATACTTGTTTTGCCACTGCTTCCCACCACCTCTCTGCTCCCTAAGCTCCTCCCTGCACCCTGTTGTTCTATTTTGATCGAGACCTGCAAAAGCAGAAGTCTAACTTCAGGCAAACCCATAGGGAACTCCTGGCATCCACACGTCTTTGCAGGATCGGGACATTCCTCCCTCTTACCAGTTTCAAACATTCTGTCACACGTTTTGTCTGTGCCCCGAGTTGTCCATATAGTATACAAATTTCCCCTCTTTCCTTTCAGATCATAAAATTAGCTTTCATAAAGCAACCATGCCCTCTCCTTTTAACTCTGAAATATCTCCTTACATCAGGGGTCTTTTTTTTTTTTTTTTCTTAAAATGAATTACTATTTTATATAATGAGATATTACACGATCTTGAGCTCTACAGGTCTCTTCAGCATAGGAATATGGTCCAATTTCCTCTTGCCAGTAAGTGAAAAATTTGCTGATGCAAACTCTTACTCAGTATGAAATCAGTTGAAAGGACCACCTTATTTCAATATATCCATATCTTCTGCTTCACACAGTAACTACTGGAGCTAAACTTGCACCAATAACGTAGAGCAAAAGGCCCTATACTCTCATTCCAAAATCTCTAGCTTATACAGTTCCATTAAACTGTACCAGTTTTAAAGTCTCCTACCACAACAGGAAACAGCACAAATAGCAAGATTTGAACCCGGTACCTGGAGTCCATCGCTAAAGCTGGAAACAGGGCTACCATCTTTTAGCCACGTCAGAATAGGCGCAGGGATGCCTCTTGCTTCACACTCCAGTCGCACTAGATTATTAACCACGACTGTCACCATGTCACTGCTGCCAGAGATTGATGGTGGGACTGAAAAAAGAGAACAAAGCTGAAACAGCTACGTAAGAGTATTAATCACAATAAAATTAAATGGGCCACTTACTTTTGGACATTATTTCTCTTTCTGCTAGGCACTACATTGTTGGAATGATTTCTCATGTTACTCCTACTGAGCTCTTGTCATTTGTTTGCTCCGTGCCAAATCCTGCTCTTCACTTACATAAACAGTCAAATAACTTCAATGAAACTACTGTGAGCAAGGTAAGCAGGACTGGGCCCACAGCCCAGAGGATAGCTGCGAAACCCGGGAACCATAACATAAAACCAGAAAATATTCCCTCAAACTTTTATAATATTCCATTTAGACCTTGTGAAAGGCATTAAGAATGGTGGGGATTAAAGAAAGATGTTTATCATATAAACTGCATAAAGCAAATACATACACAGAGTAATAAATTGGCCTTGCAGAGCATATGTGAACATTTACCAGATTAGACTGTATAACATCTGCCTGTCTGATGATAAAAAACATCTTAATGGAACATCTCAAAACACTTACTATAGGTACACATTCTAACAAATTTTGTAGAGCTATGTTAAAAAGGGAGACAAGAAGTATTAAAAAATTGAGATGTTTCATTTATCAGGAGAATCAAAACAATTTTATTTGCTCCTACCACTAATAACTTAGTAATAAAGCTTTACAGTCAGTATCAGTGCAAAACTTAATACTTGAAGTCACTCCGAGAAAGAGATGAGAATGGTGTGATCTACTCATACATATCCTACATGAGGAAAAAAAAAATTTATAAAATTCTGTACTGAAAACAAGATTCATTAATAAATTGAGCAACCTCTAACAGCCTGTAACTCAGGCTACCTACTCTTGGACAAATTCCAGTAATAGCAGAAATGGCAGAAAAAAAGCAAGTGTGATTTTATAATATTTTTTTCCCCACACACATGCACACAGTTCCCCTATTTCACTACAATAGCATCCATTGTTCTCAAATGCCTGAAAGTTATAATGGTGAGAAAGAAGTGGAAAAAATTAATACAGTGATATCATATGAATATACTAAACTAGAATTCAACCTGCTTCCTTCAGTAGGACTGCCTAGTTTCATTTAATGTTAAGCCTGCAGTATCAAGCATTGTTCTTAACGCAAAAATGATCTGATAACTTCTACCATAGCTACTGCATCCACAACACTATTAACAACAGAAGTTGTTGAATACGACCAGTAATCGACCAGCATAGGTGCTCATTCACAATGCCAACTGCCATACAGAAATCTAGAGCAGGCTTTCAGTAAATGTAGCATAATGTTCTGTACTTGACACTTCAGAGTCTATTCTCCATTAAGTAGTCATTCTTGCTTCCACTATTAAGAGGGGAAAAAAGCCTCCAGTTTTCTCTTCTCAAACTCATAAACCGTAACTAAACTGGATGATAAACTTGTTCATGGTAAATTCAAAAAGCACTCCATTGTAAGCCTGGCATGATACAAGCTGAATTAAATAGGTTCATGGATAGGTATTTCAGCTTCCTTTGATGCAATTAGTTCTGGCTGCAACTGCATATATTCTGTTCTGGAAGGGGAAACAATTTTATGTGTCTAAGTTAGAAAGTATTAGTTCCCCAGAAAACTCCGGACATATCCACTGAAATTCCGCCACCCATAAAAGGACACACACATATTTAGGAGTTATTTTTCATTTTTCGGTTTAACCAGAATAATGACCTTGGCTCTAAATATTTCCTGGGAATTAATCACTGGGTGGGGTTAATTGCCTTTGACGACTTCTTGAGCCATCAGTTTTTCCCATGATGGTCATTAATTCCATGGAAATGTACTGCCCAACTCATTATTTGTTAATTAACATTAATAGGAACTACATACTCTGCGTGCATCTCAGCTGGGGACACTGTGCCAAATTTGGGCCACAGTTTTGCATGCAAGACTCCCACAGAAAACCAGCTACATGCATATGCATTTATCAAAGATAAGAATTTGGATTACGGCTCCATCCAAAAGCCACTGAAATCAGTGGAAAAGCTCCAATTTGGCTTTTGATCAGGTGCCTCATGTCTGCAAACACCCACACTTCCACTTCATCTTATTAGACGCAGTACATTTTTCTTTAGAACTCTTGGATTATGAAAGAGCATTTGATCGGTGTTCCTTCTTTATCTCCTGTGAGCTTTGAAGTCATATACAGCAAAACCCAGCAATTGCAAGGCCTTCCAAATTGCTGAAGTGATAACATAAATACCTCTTCCACAAATCTGGTGTCTCTGCTCATTCTTCCTAGAATTGACTTCCCTTACCACATTTTGCTAATACAAAACATGTATTCTAATGTCGCTGAAAGACAGAAGAGTGAATTTTCTTCCCTCTGACCCCTGCCATATATCTTCCAGTATGATGGTGTGATGAGTGATGGTAAGTCTGCTAAGCAGACTTGAAACTTGAAAAGTGCATGCAGGTGTTTTTCGTAAGTTTTATAATACTTACCATGAACCTGAAGACTGTAAAACAACTCAGCTGTGCCCGCTGTGTTGACAGCCACGCACTTGTAAATGCCAGTGTCAGAGATCTGAGCACCCTCAATCTGCAGAACCTGCCCTCTGTTCAGAAAAGTGGCGCTTGCAGCACTGGTAAGTGGACGACTGTCTTTGTACCATGTGATAGCTGCATAATGAAAGGAAAGATGGAAAAGTTGCCAAAAATACACCCATTACAAACAAAGGGACCAAATAGTCTTCAAACTTTCCATTTAAGTTTTCAGATACATAACAACAACATTTACAAATCAATATCAATATTAATCATAATTAATAACAATAAAAAGTAACTAGAAAATGAGGACATCGGTAACATTTGTGCAAAATACTGAGTATGCCATTCAATAGCAAACTTGACGCTGTCATCCATGTGCACCATGTATTTATGAAAAAATGGTCTGAAGTTAAAAAAAATATCACAGAAAACATTGTTATAGGGGATTTACTCATCTCATACCAAGGTCAACAGCAGCTCTTTAAAAATATGCAATAATATGATATATATCATTTTTTCACCTTTTACCCTAAAGTATTGCTACATTAAACTGAACCACCTGGGAAAGTTTACAGAATCAAAATGCAAGCAATCAAACCAAAGTTCAACTGGCAGACTGAAAAACTGAAAATAAAGCCCAGGAAACTGCTATTACTCCAAAAGAAAATTTTATATCAACAAAATCTGAGGACTTTTTTGCATCTCAGCCAAAAGATGGCACCCTCCATCAGCAGAATGTATAACTAATGCTTAACTGGCATCACTTCACTATTCAGTTAGATGAAACTGCTACTTACTGAGTCATTTTCCGTAGCACACAAGTTTTCTGTGAAAGACACATTCAAGAAGTAATCTGGCCTGACTGATGAGCAAGACTGCATGCAAGCTTTTTTCTTTTTCAGCGTGATGTTGTGCTATCACTTTTCTTAGCTAATATCATATCCTGACATTAGTATGTAGCATCACATCATACATAGAAGAGGTGAGCAAACTGGGTTTATTGTATAAATCATATGAACTCCATCACTTTAATTGTTTGTCCTAAAATAACTGGCAATTTGATGAGAAAAGAGTGCAAAATGGATATAAAATCCTTATGTTTTTATAACATTTTACATATACCTCCAATAATTTCGAATTTTGTTATATACAGGCATAAATGATTCTAGAAAATAATACTTTGCTGAGAATTAATTTTTTAAAAGGTAGAGAAGGTGAACCTGGATGCTCACCTGAAATTTAGTAACACCTTTCTTCTGAAAATGGGATTATGATCAGCACAAGAATAAATTGCTATATTAGATATAAGATATTAGCTATACACTATTCCCCAAGTTTTGCTGTACAATAATTAATACAGAAGATTATTCTCATATTAACACGGTATTTTTATATCCCATCAGAAGAAGGTGGGAACATAAAACACACACTGGAAAAAAGAAGGAAATAAATTTTTGTCTGCATATCTCAACAACAAGAACAAAAAAAGATTAACTGTAAAAAAAGACCTAATCCAAAAATCCTAGCTCGGAAAGAATCCCAGCAATGAAGTAACTAAAATCCAGATTGCTTTAGATTTTTCTCAATTCAGAAACAATTCAAAAGATCCATCAGTCTAAACAGGAGCCAAACCCCTTCAGCTCTCACTTGGGTAAATGTCTATGATTTCTACCGGAAACTTGCCTTAAGGAAAAAAAAAAAAAAAAAAAAAATTGTAATTCCACAAAATGTGAGGAAAATAAAGCACAAACAGATATACACAGTCTAGTTTTCAAAGCTTAGAATATAAGGAGAACCCACAAATTCATTAGTATAATTTATTACCGCAGCAGGCCACAGAAAGCACTGTACACACACAGAAAATCTACTCATTTTCACAGGCAAAGGGCCCAGACCAAACAAAGAGCCTCCTATTAATTTCAGTAGACTTCAAATAAAGTCCTAGACATGGCCACATTTGACAGGCACACTCAATACACAAGGTACTGTTTTAAGTCTGCTCTACACTATAAAATATTGACCTGACGGGAAAAGAGTGGATGTGTTTAAAGCTGATGTAGCAAAAATCTAACAGTATTCTTGTCTATGGACAGGGCATCGCTGTACACGCAAGGGAGTAGATTATCCTTGCAGTTTTCATTCATTTAATTAAAAATGGTGGGGATTACCAAATTCCTCAATAGTTACTCCACATCAGTTGATATATTGACCTTTCCCATTATACATAGCATTTAACAGTTTCTAGCTAGTTTAAAAACCACAGAATTAACTTCCGTTCAGGATATCCATTATTTTCAAAAGACACGTAAAAGTGAAAACCTTTTATCAGGTCTGCTTCATGTTCTCAACGGTGCATGTGCATACCTGGCAGAGGGTTCCCAGACACTCTGCATTCAAGATGGATTGGATTATTCACCACCACTGTTTCATTTAACATTTTCCCTGCATCTTCCAGAGTGGGTGGTTCTGGGAAAAGACAAAAGCATCAGGTTTTCATTAATTCAGCCACCCAGCTAGCAGAACATCCAATCACAAAGTAATCTGCCCTCTGAGAAACTTTGGGCAATGAATTGCGCAAGCTTCAACTAACTGCTGGATGACTGAGGAATTTCTCAAGAAAGATCGTCTTTGAAACGGGAATATTCTCTAATTATATAACCTCATTAGTGTTAAGAGGAATAAAACATTATTTTTATTTTTTCAGGAAAAATGGCATTTAAAATGGACTTGCAGGAAATGGGTGCACGACACAGAACAGTAATCTAACGTGGCAAGCTCATCTCACTTGAACTGGTAATATTAAACTGAATGTTGTACATGGCTTTAACAAAGCAAGACTCTTTACCTTACTAAAATTTATAAATTCACAACGTGACAGAAACACTAGATAATGGCACTTTGAACATGAAGACTGAGAGCAAAAGAGATATTTATGAGCATGGGACTGACACTAAAATTAACTATGACGCAATTATCACAGTATAAGATGAGTGTGGTTTCTCTTTCTAAGTCTCATCCATGGAGATACTACAATCTGTCTTCATTTCAGTTTAACATTTTCCTTACAAGTCAACGTAATCATACTCATCATGAGCATTTTGCCACAGTCCTTTCCTGCACCTCCTGAGGATTCCCGTACCTCCTTTGAGGATTGGGTCACATCAAGAATGCACAATGCTTCGTGACCACTTCTGAGGCAAATATACATAAATCATGGTGAGAGCATTTATTAAATTCACATGCAAACAACAGCTTCTCAAGTTTCTCTGATTCCTTTTATACTGATTTTAGCTACAAAATAAAATTCCTTTTAAACAGTCTGAAAAATCCCCTTATAAGAAAATATTTCTTTCTCAGAAAAGTAATTCATAAAATCTCCCCATTGCAAGGTCATGGGGAATGCCATTATTCCCAGAAAATTTGGATCAAATTAATAATGCCAACAGTGGTACATCATATCTTGATTCAGAAACATAGAGTACCCTTCTGAGCGGTGGGTTAGTGGCAATGCGTTTGGCTTCTTGGGATACCTCTGAACAGAAGAGTTAATTGGAAAGGCATTCATTTCTGTGGCCCTCGGTACCACACAAGAAAGGCTAAATCCCAAGAAAGACAGCCTTTGCCCTGACTTCTTACTAATGGAGTGGGATGAAGAAAGAAAACTGAAAGATGGATGTGCAGAGACAACAAAAATGCCAGAGAGCTTAAGAGAAAAAGGAATACAGCTATAAAAAAGCTGCCTTAAAACAGCCATGTTTAGCTTCTAACTAGAGGCAGAAACATCATTACCATGCACATGAAGCCGAACGTGCTGTTGGGCTTCTCCTGCAGCATTTGTTGCCACACAAGTGTACCGGCCAGCATCTTCCAGCAGGGCCTTGACAACTTGCAGAATACGGCCTGAAGACTCCAGCTGTACCAAAACAGAGAGCAAGGAACCACTTTACACAACGATCCCAGGCAGAGCCGCTAAGCGTAATGGCAAAGCAGACATTTATGCTGAATACAGCCAGTCTCATCTTTCTTCTAACCTGGGGCTAATATTCATGCAAGAGGTGTCTTGGTAGTTCAGAGACTTCAGTGTTCCTGGGACATCAGGATTATTAGCTGTACAGCTGTAAGGAGACCTAGATGACAGAGGGGCAGGCAAGCAAAGTGAAGAGGAGGCTGCAGGCAGAGAGAGCTGCCGCTGGCAAGATGTCAAAAACTGCTCCAGCCTAAAGTAAACCAAAGCCATTACAAGCACTCAACCCCCTGGAGCATGCAAGCACTGGGAAGGGCTGTTCATTGAAAGTCAGAATCTCACAGTGAGAAGGGAACGTATAAGTATAACGTATAAGTAGGCACTGCAATGGCAGTGCTTATAGAAAAATCCCGCCTCACAGTGACAAGTGGGTAGAGCCACCTCGTAACTGGCAGACAACCATACCTTGAAGGTTAAAGTACAACTGAAAGGAGCCGGATGCTGAATTTAGTCATGGACTCTTCTGATATGGAGGTGTCTAATGGGATTCAGTCTACTAAACACTGCTATTCAATCTGAGATACCGTCCTATTCAGGTAAAAAGCCCATCGCTCTCCAGGATGGATCTTTAGCATCTTTATATCACAGCATGAGGGAAGCAAAGGAAAAGAAGCACTAACATGTATAATTTATTGTAACTATCTTTCATGGTTTGGATCTCATAGAAGAGTAGTGCTTACTCTTATATTTCCTCTGGCAGTGTTTACCGGTTGACCATCTTTTAACCAAGTTATGGAAGGGCTGGGAATGCCATTGGCTATGCACTGCAGCGTCACAGGTTTGTATATCACAACAGCTCTCTCAGAAGTCCCAGCTGATTTGATGGTTGGAGGAACTGGAAGAAGCACCAGAAACAAAAATGAACTATCATTTGAACATATACATTTAAATATATAGAAGTAATATCCCACAGATAAGAGCAGCTTCACTTCTATTTCATCTACTCTCATCTCCAATTTTTCAACCCACTAATACAAATAAACATTTACAGAAAATTTGAGCACCTTCTTGCCAGCAATTTAAAATAAAGGCAGTCTGCTGCTTCCCCATCACACCCCTTGAGTAACCTACCATGCACAGTAACATCAAATTCCCTTTCATGTTCTCCTGCCTTATTTGCAGCCACACATTTATACCGGCCAGTGTCTGACACTTGAGCTTGAGAGATGAGAAGTTTTTGTCCATTTAATAAGATCTTCTGTCCAGCTCCCTCTTCAACTGGTTGACCATCTTTCAGCCACCTACCAAAAAGAAAGTACAATCTCAGATCTCTATGACAGTAAGATCAACAACACTCCTAAAATATGCACAATTCTATTAAACAGAATTTCTAGGAAGGTTTGGAGATGTCAGGTAGTATTCTGCTTTTCTGAGTGCCATGGACCGAAATGGTTTACCTGGAGACGGGAGTATAGGGGAACAGGCACTAAAGAAGTCAGAAAGGTTGACAGCTGGGAAGCAGTAGTGAAAGTGGATGCCACCAACAGAGGCAGACAGGAATCTCCAAAGCAAAAGCAATCACTAACGACAGATGAAAAGTGTACAGATGCATTAGGAAGGGAATGAGAGTTTTGTCAGCTCTTGTTATCTATCCTAATTTCCAGGACATGCATATTGGCACAACATACCAAACTACTTTAAAACAAAATCCTGATCCTGCCATGCATGTGCCTGATGCTGTCTTCAGTGGAGCCTGGAGTTTGTCCTCCACACATTAACTGTAACTAGATAACATGGGTAGTTCATAAAGACTACCTCCAAGCTCACCTACTGAGCCTTTTTTTTTTTCCTACTGTCATACCAATCCCCTTACGTGATAGTTGGTGAGGGTGTCCCTGCTGCTGAACAATCCAACTCCAAAGGGCTATGGAGAATCACAATGTAGTCCAAGAGCTCATCCCCACCTTCCACAAATGGCGGGACTGTAAGAGAGAAAAACCCATCAACAGAAACTTAAGCATTAGAAATGTCATAAAAGTCTATATAATAGTAATGTTAAAAAAAAAAAAAATCTTGACATCTCTCTCACTTTGGGACATGCACAGATTTGCAGTTCATCACTGTTCCTTTTTGAAGAGAAACATCTACCCAATGATATTTTGTGGCTCCAAATTACTCTTCTCATTCTTTTTTATTGCTTCTTGTTTGTTTGTTTTTTCCAGATTCTGTCTGAACAACCTTGTGAACGGGGGGGGCACTTTTAGCACCCTCTGTCAGCAGAAGGAGAAAACAAAGGTGCAGAGGACCCTCTTCCAGGTCTTCTTCACCCTGTCTCATTGTCTTGCAGGAGTGGCTGGGTTGGGGAGGAAGTACTGCCATACAGCTCCTCCCAGCTCCTTCACTGACTAGCAAGACCAGTGAGATATACCCGGAGTGGAAGAATGGATGCTCTACATCTGCACGCAATAGTATGCGCTGTTCTTCAAAAGGGCAGTTCAAAGCCTAAAAATCAAGCCTTTAAAGTTCTTAAATAAACCCTTCCATGTCCGGAGAATGTGATGAACATCTGTATAATTCATTTAGAGACATTCAGAAGGGACTGCTGAGATTCAGACTGTGGTAAAGGATTCAATGGAAAAAGAAGAAAAAATCTTCTTCATGAAAGGTTCAAAATTTGCACAACAGCTCAAATTCAGAGAAAGGTGTTCTTGCCCCAGAGGCAACTACTCAGTGATATTTTTTAATGGATTCCTTTCATATCTATGATCTTCTTCTAGAAAGGCAAGTCAGAAGAATTTTAAAGGTCCCTGAGGATAATATTTTCCTACCACATGCATGAAAACTCTTCAAGAACTAACCTGAAAGTAAGAGTCTTCAAGCCATCCCATAACCCTGGACAGAAAAAGCGTGCAGCACCCAGGTTTAACTAAGTATGCAACTTGACTAAGTGATCTTTCATACAATGATACCAACAAAAATAAAAGCATGCTTTATTAGGTTTATGGAATTCTGATAAATCAGTAGTTCTATTGCTCACACACCTAAGATTTCAACTTCATATTTGATTTCTTGTTCTCCAGCTATGCTTGTAGCCACACACAAATACTGGCCCTGGTCAGCCTCAACAGCATTCAGAATCTCCAGCTTCTTCCCTCCAGATACAACGCGGAGGTTGTTGCTTGCTTTCACAGGCACACCATCTTTTAACCAGGTAAGGAGAGGTGGAGGATTGCCAGCAGCTTTACACTCTAATGTCAGTGAATTGCCAGCAACCACCTGCCTGTTCTGGGCTGTGTCAGCATTGCCCTCAATTACTGGAGGAACTGTAGAAAGGAAACAATACATTGCAAATGATTAATTCCGAAGCCAGAAAATGTATTAAGAGCAAATGGGTTAGTTCCTCCCCACCCACATTGGCTCTATATGCCATTATGTCACGCACAATTTCATGTGAGAATTTGCTGCCGGGGTAAGCCAAGACAAAGGGGAAACAGAGAAGTCAAATGATGTAGTTCAATATTGACCAGTTGTATAAAATAGAGGATCTGCAGGGCTTTGAGATGGAAGACCTAAATCTGAAGGTCTTAAAACAGTATGCTAAAGATCCCACCCAGAGTAGGTATTTCAGGTAAGTGTTGTTCAGCATGCACATGCGAGAAAGAGAAAGGATACATGGAGAAGAAGTAGTTTTGATATTTCACTAAAGCATGGTATCAAGGCTCCTGAAGTCAAGAGCTTTTTGAGAGTCACATAAAGCACAGGGTGTGAAGCTCCCTCTACATGGTCCTGCTAATACAGGCCAATCCTTAAATGCAACAATTGACTGCTGTTTACCCTTGACAGGCCTGCAAAGGCTGCTGATGTTACAAAGGCAGAAAAGTTTTCAAAACACACTTCCTGTAACATGGCAAATAACCAAGTTCAATAAACTTTTGCCTACCATAGACATCCACATCATATATTTTTTCAGCAGCTCCAGCAGCATTGGTCACGCGGCAAGTGTACTTTGCAGAATCTGATACTTGGGCCCGAGGTATCTGCAGGAATTGCCCTCTATCCACATACAGAGCATGGGGGCTGGAAATAATTGGGCGTCCGTCTTTGTACCATGTAATGGTAGGAACAGGGATTCCCTTGGTTTCGCATTCCAAATTTATAAGGTTGTTAAGAAGCACCGACACCTCTGTGGTAATATTCCCTCCTTTAATACCAGGAGGGACTATTTCAAAAGACAAAACAACAGTATTAAAGCCTTAGTATACAAGTCTGTGTAGATTTAAATAGATTAAGCATTAGAATGCTGTAAGAATAAAAGATTTTAGCTTAAGCAGACTTTCAACCCTTCTTGGTGTTTTTTGTTTGTTTTTTTCCCCCATCAGAGTTATCCATTGCCTGTACAATTCTCTGGGGCACACTGAGAGTTGAAAGCGTGAAGAGAACACAACGTAAATGGAATCTAACATCAAACAGCTACCATATACTTAAGAAACAAGCGCCACAGCAAGGGGCGCTGCAAAGCATTGCTGCCCCACTAGAGGTACCTGGAAACTTTTTACCTTCTAGGCTCCGACATGTGCCAAGTTAGGACAGTTGGGCCTTCATGCGTCCTGAAATGCATTTGGGCATGGCTCTGCCTCCTCCCTGTCTCTGAGGGGGAAAGAGCAATCCCTGCATATGTTGGGAGGTGCATCCTCCCAACAAGGAACAGCGACCTGCTATTTAAAATACCAAATACATCCAAAAGCCTCTACGACTGCAGTGGGAACTGCTCAGTACTCAAAACTTCTGAAGATGAAGTCACTTACTTTGAGACTAAATATGAGCTTAACAGTCTAGCTTTATGCTCCTATTTTTGAAACTTTTGGCCCATAGTCATTTCCCTTGCTCGCTAGGCAGCAGTACTCAGATTTTTCTAGCAAACAAGCTCTCGTGTAAATCAGCCAATATAAAGAGTTCGTAAATCTCTGTAGAAGTAATAAAAACACAGTGCAATTGGCAACAACTAAATTTATGACTGCTGAAAGTACCAGACACATCTGGCAGACACATTAACTCCTCTGCTGCCAAACATGCTCAGTATATCGTAGACTTCCACTGACTTCCATAGTGTTCATTTAAAATGCCACTGCAGAAATGTAAAGCAAAGTGTCAGTGAATGGGATCTACACCTATGAGATGGGTCTTGCAGATTATCAAACCATGATGAAATATTTTCCTAATTAAATAATTTGTGTGCAAAAATACACAAACCTATAAAATATGCTGAAACACACCCAGTTCAAAGGCAAATGCATTTCTCTATCAGCATGCTTTCATCTGCAGACATGGGGAACGGTTTTAACATGGTGTTTTGGGAAAATATCAAAGCCAAAAGTAGGACTAAACAGCTAAAACAAAGTAAGAACTAGCAAGAATTAGCACCTAGGTTCCTCACTTACTCTGTGGGCTTCTGTTTGTCCAGCCCGGATTAATGAGAAATTTAAAAGTAAAGAGAGATTCCATTCTACTATCACAAATTCACCTCTCTTTGGAATAACCTGAAGTAAGGTCTACTCATCTACGAGGATTTTATTTGTGGGGGGTTTTTTATTCCTCTAATCTCACAACAGCCACAATCACCGGCAAGTCCTCACAGCATTTTCTTTGTTCCCAATGGAAAAAGACTTCACTATGATTTGTGTACAGGCATATTTCTGTGCATGTGGTTGCTACATGCTTCAGAAATGTCCCAAATGAGGGAAGTAATGTATTATAAGTTCACAGTTATCAGAAGAAAAAGACACACAATCTTCAGAAGCAAATCCATAGCAAATGAGGACTCATCAGCTTAAGGGCTCACAGATTCAAATTCCTACACTTCACACTCTGGGCACAAGAGTGTTGTCTCACCTACAGATTTCTGCACTTGTTTCCCCCTAATTTCTGCTAGCACTGTGCTCTCTCAGTTTTCAGGTCTGACTGGGCTTTTCACACGTTCTTTGTCTTCCAAATTGAAAAACTCTTGTCTCCTTTGAAGTCTTCCTTCAAAAGCTACTTCTTCCTTCTTCCATGAATCTTTCCCCTTCTTTTCTCCCAACTGATAATCTCCTAATTTACATTAAACTTATCCAGACTAATCACAGGAACTGCCTGTTCTCCATGTCTTCGCTAAGACTCCACTGCTTGTAAAAACACAAAAAAGTATACTCAGTGTGCTATAAACTTCACAAAAATAATAATAATGTTAACGTGGTTATCTCATGCTAGCATTTCTTCTCTTGCTATAAGTGACCTCAATTCACACCAATTTAAGCAAGATAACATACTACACTACCTGAAGATCATCTGGAACATTCTTTTCCAAAGACTGTTTGAGTCTGATTCTTACTGGTTCTGCACTTTACTTCATACTTTTGCACTAACTTTAACTTATTGTTGGCTGAATTTACTTCTAGCACTAGGTTAAGGAAAATAAGACGATGAGTGTATAAAAATCTTCTAATTAATTTTCTCCTAAGACAGATCAAAATAATGAAGCCAATGTAATAATAAAATAATTCAGTTGAAACTAATTAATAGCAAAATCTGAGAAGGCCTTTCAAGATTTTTGGCTTTCACCAATTAGAAACGAATAAAATAAGCACATAAAAGCCACTTAAAGGCCAAGCTTGCAAAGACTACATCCATACTTAACATGACACATATAAATGCTCAAAAAGATCACTTTGTTGACAGATGAGCATTAAGTTATGTATATACACAAACTTTGCAAGATCAGAGCCTCAGTTTATATTTGTCTGAGCATCTCCATTCAAAAAAGAAATCTTATGAGTAAAATCAAAGGATCTTCTGGGATCAGGCATCTATAAACTTACCATGGATGATCAGCTTGACCTCCTTAACTTGTTTGCCAGCAGTGTTGGTGGCGCTGCACTGATAACGACCTTTGTCAATCCTTCGAGCACTCTTTATATGTAGAACTTGATCTTTGTCCAGAAGCTCAACATTGGGATCACCCAAAAACAAGGGCCTGGAACAGAGATTATTTTGCTTCACAAAACTCTGACCCCATCTTTTCAACATTAATTTAAACTGACAGTAATAAGAAGGGGTCATTTAATGGCAGTAATCATACCATTAAAGAGTACCATTTAGCACTAGAGCAACAGCATTAATCCAAAGAGCCACCACAAAGTGACAAACTATTATAATTAATTTTATTCCTAGTTTTTAGAAGAAACCAAAGCACAAAAGTACTTTACTCAGGTCGTCCAGGATGCCATCATCAGAGCCAGAATCCTACTCCTGAGCTCAGTTTCTTTTCCTAATTACTTAGGTCATGACAGTCCTCTGCTGATAACAAAATGTCTGCATTTACTAGATGAAAGTGTCAACATATCAATACAAAAGAATAAGGAATTGCCACATCAGAATATCTGTGAGTACTAGCCAATGCTTATACTGAACTACATTGTTGAACACCAACACTATTTAAAAAACACAGCCCATTTTGTTTTTCGGCTAATATTTAAGCCACCAAGAATTCTTCTCTTGGTATGCTTTCCTGGAAGATGAGATGAAGAATTGAAACATGCAGGCTACAAATGTTTTAAAACCTTTAATGTATATATGCAGAACTGCACAAGGCACTAGCTAGAAAAATGTTTGATATGGGTCCTGTCTACCAATGAAAAAATCATGTCAGCAAAACAACTGTTTTTTAACTAATGATATGTTTAAAATAATCCAGATACAATAAACTCAAAGAAATGGTTACATTTGTCTTGGTTCAAGCATTGTCTAGCTTCAAATACCATAAATCTGCTCTGCAAGTGCCAGCATCAGTAATGGGACAGTTCACAAAGAAAAGAAGGATGCTAACTTTTGATTAAAGAACTTACCACCTCATACCACCACAAATTTTATCCACCGACAATAACTTAACACTAAGTAGTTAAAAGCTGAGCTTGCTGGTACAGCGCACTTTCTTCCTCTACATTCTAAGGGAGGAATAACCTAGACACAAACCACAAAAGCTATAATAGACTTACTTGCCATCTTTGAACCAGTGAATGTCAGGAAAAGGGAAGCCTTTGGCTCTACATTCCAGACTGATTTCCTGGTTGAGGATGACTGCAATTTCACCAGGGGTATCAGCACCTATTATACTTGGTGGAACTTTAAAAAGACAAACATTACAGGAAGAACTGCTATTTAACCAGGAAGGTATGCTATGAAACTGGAAGAAATGCAGTGGTGAATCATGCTATTCCCTTGAAACAACTTTAGTTTTCACTGCAAAGTGACTCCTGCTAGATCACATCATTTCTACCACGACAAGCACTTCCACACTTCTGCTGATGAACTGTACGTAAGAAGACTCCTATGTTAGACTGCTGTATACCCAAAATACAAAACAAAGTACCAAAGACCAAAATCCAGAAGTGAAAAGCAGCATTTTGTCTGTGTTACAAGAATGGCAAATTTTCAGTCTTCAAAAGCCACCATGAAGAGTGCTTCGACAGCCAATATTTAATGGGCAGCAAGAGGAAAAATTCATTTATAATAAATTGAAATTTAATGGCTTCTTAAGTATCAACTGTTTTTCAGATCACCATCTTTAAAAAAAAAAAAAAAAACAACACAAAAACAAAACAGAAAAAAACCACGGAACTAACCTAGTATATCTAGGTTAAACAGCTTCTCAGAACTTCCTGCTACATTTATGGCTTTGCATGAATATTGTCCAGCATCATCAGTAGCAGCTTTAAGGAGCTTCAGTATCTTCCCATTGTGCAAAATCTGGAGAGTACTGCTTTCCACAACCTTAAAAGAACCCGAGACATTAGCCTTATGTGATTCAAGTTACATCAGCCAAATATCACAGCTGGATTTTTAAAAGAAAATGGTAGGTTTAGTCTAAGGATAATCTGTTTCCCCTTTCAGTTACAGCACTAATCTCCTCAACTTCTGCAATCTATTCAATATGACTTGTAGCTCAACACACAATAGAGAGTGGGAAAACCAAAGAAATTTTTCATTCATCAGTAATGGTCAGTCACAAAGGTGCATAAAGGGGTCTCTCCTCATCTTAAACTATCACTTCTCAGCTACAAGTAGAAGCATAGGACTCAAGGATAATCCTGAGGAATTCGAATCATCTCCAAGAGTTCTTATTTCTCCGTCTACAGAATGAAGAAAATACCATTATTTGTCCCCTCTGCAAGGGCTCTGGCATCTACAATACTGGGAGATTGCTAAGGCTAATGCCTAGGGGAATCTTGAAAATAAAAAGTTTACTTTTGACTTACTGAACAGCTGAATTAATAGATTAGCCATATTTAGCTGGCTTTCTGTGTGGGTGTTCTCAGTGCAGTTTAAATATACATAAAGGCATGTACATGTATTTATTTTAAATGAGTTCTCATACCAAGCACTCAAAAATCAACACAAAACTGACTGATGATGGCTATGTTACTTCATTTAGGTTAATCATACGTACCTGGATATCTTCTTTATACCAAGAGATTATTGGGAAGGGGTTACCAGATACTTCACAGAAGAGACTTACAGGGTGACGAACAACTACAGATGTATTTGTCACCTTTTCTTGATCTCTAATTTCAGGAGGAACTACAAGAAAGCTCAAAGTCATGTATTAAGCCTTCTATTCCAGTGATTTCCCACTTCCTCCTTCCCCCCCAAGTCAAGGACCACTGTAATCTAAATTTCTCACATCCTTTTCATTCCCTGCCCAACATTTCCATTTGCCTTTTGGCTCTGGACATATCTCCCTGTGTCCTTTCTTCTCTTTTTCAAAAAACAGTTTTCTCTTGCCCAATAACAGACTCCCAGGGAAATTAACTCAAATACAATCACCATCAACATTTTAAGAGAATAATCTTAAAATTTAATCTTAAATTTAATTTTATTTAAACTTAATCTTAATCTTAAAATCTCATGTTATTTGCTTAGCATATAAAGGAAACAGATTCCAGAGAGTCATCCTTCCTCTTCACTGCTCCAGTCATCCCCAAGAACATCTGCCTATCATTTGTCCCACTATGAATGCAAAGAGAATGGCCTTATGTGGTGGATTAGAAAGTTCAAACCCCACTGATGAGCCCTGCTCATACAAGATGGAATTCCTCTTTTTAGATCCCTCCCTGTTAAAGATAAGGATATAATCCTGCTCAGGCATCAGAACTATCATGGGAAGTGAACAAGGCTGGAATAGAAGTAATCTGTAAGAAGCAAAATATCAAAACATATCTCAAGGCTACCTGTAGAGTTTCTATTCTCCAATTAGGATTCTGGAAGAAGAATATCAAGAGCAAGAATTCTACTATTCTATGTTCATTCTGATAAATAACTTTTCTCATATTTATATTTGAAATGCAGATCTATCACCCAATCTTTAATTTCTACAGTACAAAAGTCTTCATTTGTTACTTGCATTAAAGTTTTTAAGTGTAACTAGAGCCTTCTACAAATGAGATGCACCTACCTCTTTGAGCAAAACAAAGATGGTTTGTGCATAAAGTCACAGAGAACAGAAACAATAGAAAAAATATAGAGAGTATCAGAATTATAGAAATGCAAGTGCTCAGATTAGATTTTATAATTTAACTGCCCATAGGCAGATTTGGGGCATACAATAAAAGAGAAGATGTTCTTCAAAAACAGTTCCCCAATAGTTGTATTCATTATTTACCGTGAACTTTCAGGTTATATTTTCTTTCTGTGCTTCCAGCTTCATTGGTTGCCACACAGATATACTCTCCATTATCAGAAGGTGTAACAGAAGCTATGATCAGCAGTGTCCCATCATCCAGAATTGAAATCCCTCTTTCACTGCCTGTCAGCTCTCTTCCATTACGTAGCCATTTGATGACAGGCTTTGGAATGCCTAACAAGAAAAAAGCGAAACTTCAAGAAATGGTTCACTCAGCTCAGAATAAGAAAGATTCAAACAATTCCCACTGCTTGCTGGAAGTCTTACTGTGAAGAACAATGCACAGGGAGGCCATGAGCTTTCAAACTTAGAGTAAGCCCCAACTGTTACAGTATGATTTTAGCATGAAAAATCTTAGTCCTAAACATTATAATATCCTTGTTGGCTAGCAATGACTTTTCACAGAACTTCTGCACACAGTGGTTATTTAAATCATCGTTAGTTTGAATTTTTCCACATAAAGTATATATGGAAAATACTGTGCAGATTGTACACTTTTACCATGACAAGGAGTACACAGAAACTTAGTAATTTTCAGTGGTCAACAGAAAAATATACTTTTGTCACTAAAGGTGGTAACAATGATACAGACCTTTTGCTGGGCATGGGAATGCAATGCGTTGATTTGCCACTCTTTCTTGAAAGGGACTATTATATGGAGGGTCCAGATCATCGATAGTAGGAGACTCTGAAAGAAAATTTGACCCAAAAACAAATCTCGACCTCTGCTCCTAAATGTGAAAATACAGTCTGGCAATACATAACACTTCTAAGTATCTCTCCTTCACACAAGGTCAGATTCCAATAACCCCCTTTACATTAATGAAGTGTACTATACAAGCAGTCTTGATTTCAGTGGGAATATTTAGGAAGTAAGCAGTACAAAGAGGCTTTCAAAATTGACTGAAACTGGTTCTCTCTAAAACCTGCTATATTTGTTTTGAAGGTAGAGACAGTGTTTCTGCAAAATCTAAAAAATACTATTTAAACTGTTTTTTCTCATACCACATATTAGTACTATTTCCATCCTTTGTTCTTGCATCTCATTTTAAACTTGTGTGCGGACTGAGACTATAAAAGTATATTATTTATAATTAAGTAAAGTTACTGGCAGTTCTTTGTTGTTCGTAACAAGTGGTTCTCAGCACCTCTAATCCAAAGGGATCGGAATGTTGCCTTTAGACTACTACAAAGAAGAAATAATTACTGCTTAGCTTAAGTCAGTCATGCTACATTGATGCATGTCAGCCCATCAAGTGAGGAGTTATACTACATATTTAAATTGGCACGTTGACCACTGTTGGTGCCCCATCACCATTTCAACAGCATACTAACTGATTAAACGAAGAGCTCAATTTCAGCTCATGCAAAATTCCAATTCCATTTAAAGCTGTGACACCAGGCTTTGAGGTTCAGAGACAGTCTCTGAAGATGTGAGACATTTGAACACACGGATATAGTATTTGAAAAAGAGGTTTCCCATACTGGAATCTGATTTTAATTACCTACTACAAAACCAAATCATAAGTAGCTTGAAGATTTTTTAATTAAAAAAAGTAATATATTTTGAGTTTCTTTTTCTTATTTCTGCAAACTCTCCAAAGACTATTTGCCTATTCTAATTTTCCTTAATTAACATCAGAACATAACATTTAAGACAGATTTGGATTTTGCATCAGGTAAGAGTCAACAGCAAAGAGCATTGCTCTCCAAAACATAAACCAGACAGCACTGGTATGAAATTATACCTAGTCAGGGCAGGAGGCAAGATTACAGCCCTAACATAAATACCTTGAACTTGTACTGTTATCTCTGACGTGTCACTGCCCGCTGCGTTACTGGCAACACACTTGTAGATTCCGGCATCAGAAAGCTGGACATTGCTGATGCTTAGAGCTCCATCCAGGCTGTGGACAAACTGCCCACCATCTATTGGCACAGCACTTCTGCCTTTGAACCAAATGATTGTTGGGGGAGGGATCCCCTGGGCACTGCAAGGTATGTCAACTCTGTGGCCAGCTTGGACTTTCAAAACTCGAGGCCCACGCTGTATCTTTGGAGGAACTAAGGAAGACAAGTTTAGTCCACAGTAACGTGAAGAAAATTATGTACAAGATCATTCTTAAGGCTGAGAGAGTTGGGATTGTTCAGCCTGGAGAAGAGAAGGCTCCAGGAAGACCTTATTGCAGCCTTTCAATGTATAAAGTTGGTTTATAAGAAAGATGGGGACAGACTTTTTAGTAGGGCCTGTTCTGATAGGACAAGGGGGAATGGCTTTAAACTAAAAAAGGGTAGATTCAGACTAGATATAAGGAAGAAATTTTTTGTGATGAGGGTGGTGAAACACTGGAACAGGTTGCCCAGAGAGGTGGTGGATGCCCCATCCCTGGAAGCATTCAAGGTCAGGTTGGACAGGGCTCTGAGAAACTTGAAGATGTCCCTGCTCATTGCAGGGGGGTTGGACTAGATGACCTTTAAATGTCCCTTTCAACCCAAACCATTCTATGATTCTATGAAATTCTTTTCCATTTTTGTCTTTTTAGAAAATGTCCTTCTTTATTCACTGAAACCAAATTCCCTCAGGTGACTAAGGAAGCAGACCTGCATGTTCTCTGCATAGGGTAGGATGCACAATACCCTACTGCTTAACTTACTTGAAGAAGCTACATTTCAAATTCTACTGTGTGACTTCCATATGAGTAGTGTAATATTATTATACTGAGCACATTTGAAGAGCTATGGGTACTGGCTCTTTATAACACAAAACAATTCAAAAGCTTTTATGATAAAGTTAACTACATTTTCCTTTTGACATTTTAATTTCCTTCCTCTAATCCCTTATCTTTGTATGCTTCCAAACACAAGTTTGGACAAGGCGATAAAATATGGCTAGAGAGATTTTGCTGGTCCCAAAGACTAATACAAATCCAACATAACTTTTGCCACAATGTTTTTCTTTCTAAGGATCATTGACAATAAAAAGACTTATAAAGAATGTCTGAAACAATAACAAGTGCCATTTTTCCAGACTCTCTGTTAATGTACAATTACAGATAAACAAAGATGTGCACTGATATCAGACTTCTCTATACACAGAACCAGACAGTAGTCTGTTATAGCCATTGTAATTGAATTAGTGTAGTCTGAAGGTTTCAGAGCTGCTGGGAGCAGGAGTTCCAATCTGGTACGTTTGTGGTATGTGATCCACTTCAAAGATGTGTGCTGGCAATAGGCATTGGCAGCAACACTTCCAAACTCTACGTGAACCACAGGAGAACTATCTATACACCCACAATTACCCACAAGAGCAACTAGACACCTTGTGCTGGTTTTGGCTGGGATCAGCCTCATCTGGGCTGTGCCAGGCCATGGCTCCTGCACCCAGTCTCCTATATACTTTAGCACTGGCAGGAGGTACACATACCACAACCTGTGTTTCTGTCTGACACAGATAAGGAAGAATAAATGAGAGAGCACAGAGCTAACAACACGTGACATTGTGTAAGTGGTTAAGAGACTGTAGTTGGAGCCCCAGTACTGCTTCTCACACCACCCCATCAGCAAGTTGGCCGGGGGTGCACAAGAAGTTGGGAGGGGACACAGCTGGGACAGCTGACCCCAACTGACCAAAGGGATATTCCATACCATATGATGCCATGCTCAGCATATAAAGCTGGGGGAAGAAGAAGTGGGGAGGAGGAGGAGGGGACGACACATTCGGAGTGATGGCGTTTGTCTTCCCCCAAGTAACTGTTACACATGATGGAGCCCTGCTTTCCTGGAGCTGGCTGAACACCTGCCTGCCGATGGGAAGCAGTGAATGAATTCCTTGTTTTGCTTTGCTTTCGTGCATGGCTTCTGCTTTACCTATTAAACTGTCTTTATCTCAACCCATGAGTTTTCTCACTTGTACTCTTCTGATTCTCTCCCCCATCCCACTGTGGGGGGAGTGAGCGAGTGGGTGTGTGCTGCTTAGTTGCCAGCTGGGGTTAAACCACAACACACCTTCAGGGAGTGGGAGGAAGGTGGGCACAAACACAGGGTGCTGGTTTGAACAGAGAAAGTACAGTAAGATGGGTTAAGGTATTATTTTGCAAAGGTGGGTACAGCAGAATGTATATGCATATAGCTGTGCACCAAGACAGGAGCAGCTGCCTATCCACAGGTGGCACAGTTGCACACTGGTTTCACTACCACCTGAGCAGGTGTGCAAGAAAACTTTGACATTTGCTACCAAAAGAGTTTGGATATATAATTCCCATCAAGTTGGTGGGAACTTGACACCTGTAAGCCTCAGCCAATTTTGGTATTCTCAGCCACTGTTTGCAAACTTACTGCTGAGAAACCTCTCACACTAAGAACATCCAAGTGCATT
This sequence comes from Aptenodytes patagonicus, assembly GCF_965638725.1. Classification (NCBI taxonomy): domain Eukaryota; kingdom Metazoa; phylum Chordata; class Aves; order Sphenisciformes; family Spheniscidae; genus Aptenodytes; species Aptenodytes patagonicus. Next base: position 47,271,692 of record NC_134953.1, read on the forward strand.
AGAACAAGTTTTCAGTTCTTAAAATCCCTCTGGCTGACTTAAGAGTCAAATGTCATCGTGCTATAATTCTTCCACGAGTCTAAGGAACATTAAAGGAAGGGGTGGGTGTGTGTATATATGTATACATATGCGTGTGTATACAATATTTCCCTTCCACATAATCAATAACAACAACCTGCATATGAAGATAATATGACCTGAAAGAATATAGGTCATTAGTATTTAATGCATATAAGGAAAAACGTCTGAAAAGCTCTGCATGATGCTAAATTCCATGTGGAAACTTGCAGATGATTATCCTTTAAGTTAAAACTTACCATGTACACTTAGATTCACTGACTGAGTCACATTCCCAGCAATATTTGTGGCTACACAGATATACATTCCACTGTCTGAAACTTGTGTCTCACTGATCTTCATTGACCCTGAGGGTAGGAAAGTGTGTCTGGAAAAATAAGAAGCAGGTTCAATACATGTTTATACAGTGTAAGGTGAATGACCGCTACTTACACATTGCTAATGATTGCTATGAGCTAAAATAACACCATTCTACAGGGCACACTGAGCTATGTCATATTAATGAACTATGACTTACACTTACTCATTTTTTCTAACCCTTTACTGAGCCACTACATTCAGAATACACAGCAAATAACTAAAATATAAGAGCCAAATTAAAAAATTTGGTTCTAGCTACTTACAGGACATATTAAAATCTGTCTTGTTTCTAGAAATTAAAAAAAACCCAAACCCAACCAAAAATCAACAGGTAGAGAAATGGAACTCTTCAACCTCCTGTCAAAAATTTTTGCTCAGCCCAGGTCAGCAGGGTCAGAAAGTTAAACAACTTTTGATACTACTTCATACTGGCAAAAAAAAGATGTTACGTTGATTCAAGATGGAAGAGGGGATTTTGAAGAGTATTCTGATTCAAAACTGCCCATTCTGGTGTTTATAGAAATTTTCATTATTCATCAGTAAATAGTTAACTACATAACATTAATTTTTACTACAGTTCTGGTCACAGGGCTGTAAGATTACTAGATACCTTGGCCAGCTAAGCCAAAATTTTCTTATGTAGAAGTCAAAAGTAATAGAGACAGGGAAAATAAATAAGGAGTGAAGAAAAAATGACAGCTAAGAATCAACAAGAAGAAATTCATGTCTAGAATTCAGGGTTATATACAGAATTTAGGCAGTTAGTGGGAATTGGTGGTATCATCTGTCTTCCTTTCTCTGGCACTGCATAATTAGGACAATGCTATCATATGGGCATAAATGGTGAATTTTGGGATTGCAATGGCCCGGAGAGATGAATGGAAAGAAAGTTAATTGTATCTCCTCCAGGCCACCCAAATCTGTCTAGTATTATGATTCCTCCTCCGCTGCCCGTATCTTTCCAAACCTTTTTTTTTTTTTTTTTTTAAATAACCCCAAAAGATAGATTGCTGGGGCAACTTATCTTCTATTATTTTGTCCACTAATTACTTTTGTTTTCTGATAAAAGTTCCTTCATTTCTGATTTCACTCTTCTTTTGTTTACTGGTCACATTTCTAACATCTTCTTTGGGTGGTCTCAAACAATTTTGTTTGGACTAATTCTTTAACTTTTGCTGACATCTGTAAACAATTTTATGGAATGAGCTGAGCTGGACTTATGCTACTCTGGACAACTTGGATTTCTCCACAACAGCCATGAGCAAGTAGCCTAATTTATCAATGTCTCCTGAGGTAAAATGAGGACAAGTGAGGGACCAAGAATGCGGATTCATTAGTGCATGCAACGTGGTCACAGGACACAGCAGAAAATTCCACACAGATTACTAACAACAAACCAACTCTCTCTGCACAAGCCTCCTTCACCAAATATGCTGGCCCAGCAGCTATTAGTTGCTGGGATTGTTGCAGACTCGCTGGAATGGGTGGCTTTGAGGTGCAGATATGGCCAAAAGGGAAAGAGCCTTCAGGTCTGTACGATTCCTTACTTCAGCTCAGACACTGGCTGATTCCTTCCACTTGGATCAGTGAGAGACACTAGACAACGGGCACAGCAATCGCTACGGTGTGCATTTGGCCAGCATTACTATTTCCTGGTTTATGAATACAGCTGTAGGCTTCACCCCTTCTGAGGTATCTTGAAGACTAGAAAGCACAAGCATGCCCTGTGACAGTACCTGGCACTTCAACTGAGAACATACAGAGAATAATCACCTACTCGTTTCCTCTCTTACTTTGTACCATACTAAAATAATAAGGAAAAACTCCAACATTGTGGCCCATGCTGTATACAAGACAGTCCCCAACTCTTCATTCTCTAAGGCTGTCAACTCAAGATTTTTATGAGCAGTTAGCTATGTTTTCACATGTTCAAGAATATCTGGAGAGTTTTTGGATCCAAAACACAGCAAGCAATCAGCCCTTGTAAGCACTCCCAAACATTTATCATCATCTGTATTCTGCTGGCAGCCCAGACTTCATATGAATAACAGACAATGCTCCCCTGAGCATAAATATGAAGTGCTTAAGAAAAGAAAAACAGTTTTTAAGCATTTATAATCAGGCACAGATTATGGGGGTCTCTGGGCACCACCACAGTACAAATATAATAGGATCTGTTTCGTCGTGGCCTCCTGAGACTGTGTATAAACACGCACTGGAATGGAAGCTGTACAATGATGCATGGTCTTAGTATCCTTCGGAAAGAGACATACGTTTGGTTTGCGAAAGAGAGTTTCAAGACCTAGTAAAACAGGGTCCTCATGCAGGACAACTTAATACCTTCTGATTGATCCTGTGGCAATTAGAAATTATATACCCTTCCAAAATCTTGAAAGCTTAGACGCAATTTCACTTTTGTTTTCATCAAACATTGTTACCTTGGAGAGAATGGAGATATGAGCTGCATTTCTTTGGCCCAGGTAATTATGGGGGGTGGCAAGCTCTTTACTTCACATGGAAGTGTGACATCTTCCCCTGCAATTACTGAGATCTCTATGGGTTTATCATATGCATTTCCTTGCTGGTCTCCAGGCCTGGATACTCTAGGTTTCACTATAACATGGAACATGTTAAGAAGCTGCAATGAATATACGTATTTGTACAAATGTAACACCATATAATTTTACTTCAGATTAAACATGTATTTTTTAATCAGGTATATAACATTACAATCCTATTTTTAATGACATGTCTGCAACAGACATAAATCACTGTAATGCTGATGTACAGTGCCTGTACCTCAGACACTGGCTGATGCCTACATGCAATACCACAAATACCAGCAAGACTACATTATCTACCCAAAAAGCTGGATAGCAACAGATATATGTAGTTCATGCATATGCTGAGCTCTGTATTGCATAGGTAGTTTGCAACCAATACCTGAACTATGTTACGCTACAGCACCAATACCTACAAGCCATAAAAGCCTTGCAAAGCAAGCCTACACCTAAACCAAATTTTTATAATATTGGGAGATCGTAGGAAGCTTTGGGACCGATGGGATTAATGGGTCTTCATTCTTCTATCAGCAGGGGCTTCTATTCCTATACAGGTACTTCCTATTCACTTCCATAAAAGAAGAAATTATGATCAGCCCAAGATCCTAGTCCATGAAGTCAAGGTAACAGGTATCAGGAGGTTTTAAGAGAATCAAAACAGCTGAAGGATAGGCCTTCCAGTATCAGCCATTTGTAAAATTGCCTACTATGTGGATCCAGTGATCTAGGACAAAGTCAAAAGCACTAATCAGAGATTAGTTTAAATCCCATTTGCACTGTGGGTATCCTAGTTCACAATCCACCTGAGTGGGTTTTACCATCTAAAGTAGAATGCAATGAGGGGAGAGAGACAATGACACTATGTTTGATTTTAGCTCATACATACCATAGACAGTCAGCTGGACTTTCCGTGTAGCATAACCAGCAGCATTTGTTGCAGTGCACATGTATTCCCCAGTCTCTTCACTGCCTGGTGAAACTACATACAGACTTCCATCAGACCCTGCAGAAAATTTCACACTGCTGGAAAGAATTACTTCTCCTTTCTGTGGAAAGAAGAAGAAAAAAAAAAAAAAGAAGTCCACAGTGCCTGGATCTTCTAAAATAAAACAAATTATAATCATTTAATTCAATAAAAGCTAAAGCTTACAGAGATAGAATAAAATTTAATGAAAACATAAAGCTATTAAAGGAATATAAAAATATTAGTTCCTGTAGCATCCCCCCTAGCTTACCCCACTGCCGTGATCCATTCATATGAAAACTGCTGTATTTTTGATATAACACTGGGTCAGATTTTTCACTGTGAAATATGCTCCATGCTCTTTAATGAAGTTCTGTAGACCAAAAGATTTGCAGGCAGTCTGACTAAACTGAGCAATATTTTAACTTACATTACAGTACCGCTTCTATTGTTTATGGCTGAGATGGACAAAATATTTTGAATTAACTAAGAAGCCTGGCCCCAAAATTCCATCTATACAAATTAGCTAACTTCAACTAACTTTTCACACTCCTTGAGTGTCACTGTCTAAGCAGTAACAACAGCAAAAACACTTGATACTTTTTTACAGACCCCAATTTTTAAAAAAAATCTTCAAGATTTCAACTGAGTTAATTTGGACATTGATTTCTGATGTCAAAACATCTTGTCAAGGACATGATTGAAAAGTGACAGATGGTTAACCCCAGAATGCCATTATTAGACACACTTTCCTCAGAGAAAAAAGTCATCTTAAAAGCAAGGCTCCAAAACAAAAATGAACTTTCAATCTATGGCAGTTTGCCTAATCTCAAATTATCAATTTACAACAGGAATATGAACAATTTCTAAAGTGTTAAAAACAAAGACACAGCAATAACCAAAGCCCTTCCAAAGAACAGAACATTGATCTATGGCTGGACCATGGCCAGAAAGCACTGCTCTAAGAAACAAAAGCAGATATGAATAAATAGAGATTTCCAGGTCCCTCACGACTGAGGCTTTTGGCCATGTTTCTTGCATATAGTTTTTATGACAACTAAAGGATGTGTTCAATTCATCTTTCACCTTGAACAGCTCAAAGATGAGAAATTACCTTGGACCAGACAATAGATGGCTTAGGAACTCCACTTGCTTTGCATGGTAATGTTACTGGGATTCCTTCAATGGTGCTAAATATCTGCTGTCCGTGCTGAATAACAGGCAGAACTAGAAATAAATGCAAATATTAAACACATGTAGAAGACAGATTTCAAACAATGGCACAACTCTTACAATAAAATCCTTATATTCAATTACCACTTCATGCACACAGCAGAGTTTGGGAATTTTCAGCCTCTTCTCTGAACCCTAACATTGACAATGACCAGCCACTTTCTCCTCCACTTTCCAATCTTTCATGACAGAATAAATACCTGTTCATAACAAAGCATGTCAGCCATAGGTTGATCATTGGATTAAGTACATATAGTTTTAAACTAACTGTAGGTATTTCACATAGCTGATTGCAATCATTTCAGAAAGTCTTTGTCATAATATCTTCTGACAACATTTTAGGCCAGGCTTCCCGAAATGATACTGTACATGATTCAACCTATATAGCACCTTTCGTGAGAATGGGTTCAGCATTTTTGGTGCTGAATCAATTTCCATCGATGGACAACATTTTGAACAGAGCAGATATGAGAGTGAAGAACTGATCACACTCCAAGCTTATTTAATATTTGTTATAAATGCTACAAAGTTGTGCTAACTGCAGTGATGGTTTCTGCAGGAACTGACTGTTAGATGAACTTGAATAAAAATACCAGACCACTTCACAAAACCAGTAACAAGAGATAACAAGAACCCCAGTTCCCCTACTTAACTGAGCTGGTTTTGAATTAACAACAGAAAAAAGAAGATCAGATTTAAGGCTATAATACCAAAAACTAGATCCTTCTAAAAACATACAAATATATTCCTTTCTGTTCTCAAGCTCTGAAATATTCCAAAAACTAGTGTTGACATGGAAGACCTTATCAGACACTGAGTACTTGCTGGTATTAAAAAAATAATAGCTATTCTTAACATAAAAGGATGTTCCAGCACCTTCAATGAAGCTTAAAATAAATCTCCTATGATAAACTTAACACGTGAGAAAATTTCAGGCTGTAAACCATGAAGTGCTTGTGACCCCATGCAGCATTAATACAAGTATCTTCAGCTGAAGTACAGATGGGTTACCACAATGCTAACACTTTGACTTGCTGTCAGTGTAATTTTTGGTATGTTTTAATTAAAGAAAAAAAAAAAGGCGGGGAGGGGGGAACCCAACAAAAAAACAAACACATTTTGCCAAACTCATAATTTATTTTAATTCTAATTCTCCCATGAGTTGTGCTTCCTTATATCAGTTATGAAACCCCCAGACAGCACTTTTCATGGTTTTCCAGTAACCTTCCACTTGCATCTGTTTTGTTGATAAAGCTTGAGATGAAGACTGCACAGCCCAACCTCTGTAGATGTTTAAAAATGAGGATCTTTTACGATCACAAAATGGCGTTATTTTTGTTTTATTTTAAAAATAGTCTCAATCACTCAGTTCCCTGTGCAGTGGATCCAATTTCCCACCATCATACTTTACAAAGTAACATCATTACAAAAGAGGAAATTTAAGAAATTAGTATAACTGTAACAAAAAAGCTCTGGTGAGAGGTCCTGTTAGTAAGAAATGCACTTTCATCTTCCATTCAGCACAAAAGCAGTAAGACAGTGTTCCTTACCATACACGTTAACAGTAGTAGTTTTGTTGCTTGTCCCAGCGACATTACTTGCCATGCAGGTATAATCGCCGCCATCCTGCAGCCGAACTCTTTCAAGGTGCAGGCTTCCATCACTGCGAACGTTCATGTAGGGATTGGGAACCAGCTGCCAAAAGAGTGATGTAATGTTTTACTGAAGAAAATACTTGTTGATAATACTTGCTTTGAGATGCAGCGTGGCTTTACTTGACTATTTCACATTCTCAAAAATTATATGTTCCTGGAGAATTTTACTAGAGCTTTTCCTACCTTCCATCTTTTGTAAAAAGCTGATTTAAATAAGAATTTTGGTAGCACCTCATATTTACTGCTGGAGTGAGATTAAGATCTGCAACAGCAACTCTGCTCTGCCACAGCACATATAGAACTGCCACTCACTGAAGCAAAACCAAACTTAGCTGAATTATTTTACTGTATTTTTTATTGGTTATGCCAGTAACCCAATTTGATCATAGATCAGCTCTTGAAGAGTGCAATGACTTGTTCTTCCACAAACAGAACCTTTTTTTTTTTTTTTACAGTTATCAAAACCTTCTAACTTGCCATATCCATCAAGTAGAAGATATCAGCTCTGAAGCATACCATTGTGAAAAATAAGAAAAATTACAAATTTCACAGAAGAAGAGTATTTTTTTAAGTTATATACCCTATAACAACAACAAAAATCAATGAGCTCAGCAACATAGACTTGCCTTACAGAAAGGTTATTAGGATGCAAAATTGTTCCAGTCATGCCATGCTTAGAAAAAGCTGCATTCTTCTCCAAATAGAACTTACTCCAACACTTCCCTTGGAGTATAGCTTTTGCTGCAAGCTTACAATTACAGGAAACTAGCACTACTACACAGCGGAATTAGCAACTCAACAAATCCTGCCAGCATTTCTCACAGAAGTTACAGCCTGTGCTACTTGCACTTACAGTCTAAAGAAAAAGTCCAATGATTCCCAGTGATTCAAAAATTCAGCAGAAAACTCTAGCAAGCGAAGGGTCAAGTAGTGCCAGGGTTCTGCTTGGTGACAATAAATAAAAAAATTTGCTATCATTTTTTAATTACAGCTGTGGAGAAAGGGCTTTAGGGAAAAATTAGCAAGCAAGATAAAAAGCAGGGCTTCACAGGGATGTTAAAGTCAGTACTTTGGCTACTACTAAAGAAATGAAACTTCACTCAGACAACTAACCTAGGCGCGGTGCCTACACCACCTTTCTGTCTGCAGAAGTTATAAATTGGCAATGCTATGCTCTCCAGTGGGAAAGAAAACATACATGCTTTCATGCTCTGAGCAGTGCGCCACTATGAAAGGAGTATAAGGTACAGGGATGCTGACATTTATCTCATCCCATCAGCAACATTAAAAGTCATGATATTAAAAAACCCCTAAATCTACAGAAATTTTCTGGTATCTTTGTTTTTTAAAAAATAGGGAAAAAGAAATGCTTTTCAGTTACCAGGGTTTAAATTCCAGCACTTTTGTCATTCTGGTGGGATATTCCACTAGCATTCCTATATTCAGAGCTTAAGGCTGAAATTCAGGAGCTAAAGAGAATGCATAAAACTGCTTTGAAAGTAAGTAAAGTAGAAGATAAAAGGACAATTCACAAATACTTTGGTTCCAAGTTCTTTTCTAGGCCTTCACATCCCTCACTACCATCTCCTATTCCCTGATCTCCCTTTCAGAGTTAGAAATTTCCTAGTGTGGGCAGTGATCAGAGTGAGGCATAACTGTCAGGATGCCACACTTCACTTCCACTTTCATACTTTGAACAGTAATAAACTATTGCTTCTCAGGGGAATGGCTGTACTCTGAATGACAGTGCCTGCAGAAACTCAGAAGCAGCTACTGCCTTACAGATACCGCCAACTGGCTTCTCCTGAGGAGGCAGCAGCTCCTGCTGTGGTGGTTGCCTGCTGTAATTCACCTCAGTGACACTGGATCCTTGTTTCCAGTGAGCCAGTTCAATCTCGTGAAGCATCTTTATTTGTAAGCATAAAATCTATCAGTATATTTGTACATCAACTTTTGTAAATTAAACCAAGTTGCTATCGTGGCTTCAAATGTCAGTTGTAGATTTTCTCTGCCAATAAATCTTACAGGAAACAAAACAGTCTTACCACCATACTGTTTTTAATCCACCTCCGGTCTGGAATAGGGTTTCCAGCAAGCAGTACACATGGCAAAGTGAGCTGCTGCCCCTCAATTACATTGGCTGTGGCTGGACTTACTCCAATCAGAGGTGTAACTTGAACAAAAGAAAGAATTAGAAGAAATTATTAGGAATTTTTATATACTCACGTGAAGTATTACATTTCAATTTTTATTATTAGTCCTGTCACTAATGCTACTTGCAGCAGCTTCAGACAAAGGTCTCCTTGTGCAAGGTACTATACAAATACAGAGCAAGAAACATTTCCTACAATGAAAACGATATGATTTAAATAGAAAGGAAAAAAAAATATAGCCATCAACAAACAGCATGAAAGTTCCAACATACTTAATTTTATGACAAAAAATACCAGATGGGGTTCTGGTATCTGAAATGTCAACGATGCAGGCAGGAAAAAAAAGAAAAAAGAAACAAAAGAAGGTGTGGGGTAGCACAGGAGTGAAAAGGAAGCTGGAGGAATACATGTACAATGATCCTAAGACTGAGAAATGGAAGCAAATGGAAAACATTGTCCAGTTGAAATTGGATCCAATCCAGCACTTCCCTGAAAACTCATGTTCCCCTAGATACCAAGCTGATATAATTTTTCCTTACTTGGGCAAAATACCAAAGAACAAAAGTAGCAGGTTTGATGAGGACAAAAATAAGTGGTAATTTCCTTTGGGCATAAAATTTTAAGGGATTAGAATAAAGGTCAACAGCCCAGCAGAAAATTCTGCATGCTCTGTAAAGAGCCAACAGAAAGCACTCCTGTGCACATGCTTTGTAAATTAATTCTAAATAATGGGGTTTAAATAACACTTTTAAATAGACAACATGTTTTTACCTATCAAATACTACTAGCTTTACAGATTCCCACCACATGTTTTAAGTTAACAAATGCTTTCTTTGATGGCAGATGGACTCCATTCTTATCCTCCCACAAATGCATACATTCCATAGCACTGTTGTTCCTTTTATTGCCAATTGTCCAACTGAGATAATAAACAACTCCTTAATAGCACAGCTATTGTCAAAGCTAGACATTTACTGTCTACTTGGATCACTAAGATTCCTTCCCAGTTATGTCAACACACTGACCTAAGCAAGTTCATTGCTGCCTTTTTTTTTTTTTTAAGATTAATTAAATGGCAGAAACCCCATCATTAGCATTCATCATTATGGTGATATTTCAGTCCTTAATAAATTTTCTTAAGAATAAGAAACAGAAGACAGGATAAATTACTTTAAGGTCCGTGTTACAAAGTGTAGATGGAACCAATTCAAATTAATGTAGCCAGTGAAAAGGTAATGTTCTAACATGCTAAATTCACTGAAATAAATTATAATATTCCATGCAAATGTCTTCTGATTCAGTTTGTGTGGATGACTACATATGTGTAAATGTAGCTATAGATAAAAGCATATAGATACATCACCATGTATGTACATAACCTACAGACACCCTGTTTGTTGTACAAACACCACCAACTATCGCCTCCTCCAGTATATTCCAGGTATTAAAATGCTGCCAATCTTTCCTTTCACTGTCGTCACTGACATTAACCAGTCTTACCCAGTCCAGTTACTGTGATCGTAGCCGGCTGTGACTGAATCCTTCCAAACTGGTTCTCAGCTTCACAGATATAAGTTCCTTCATCACTGACCCACAAACCTAGAGCGGGGGGGGCGGGAAAGAGATCAGACCGCAACATCTGAAGTGATATTGAAAAGTTTGCAATACATGGATACCCTATGCTTTTATCTTTCAGTTTCAAATATTCATTTTTAGCCAGATCATCCCTTTATCTGTCACCAAGTACAGAAGCGATGACTATATGAGCACCTGAGTAAAAAAAAGCATTATATACATATATATTACACTTTTCATCACTTTATATATTGCATATACTTTAATACAGTATACACTAAGGTGCATAAATAATATATGGCAGCACACTACATATCCACACATACATACGCTATCATGTAGTGCGTTTACTGTGGAATGCTGCTTACTACATACAGCAATGTGTGTCTGTATGTGAACAGACACCCACATAGTAGTACATAAGACACGAGTTACTACACTGTACGTACAGTAGAAAGGAATTACTTCACCCAACCTGATTATGTCTAGAAAGGAATAAAAGAGCTAATTAAGAAAACAGAATAACATCACTTAGTGTACAGGTGACCAAAATGCTCCAAGTAACTGAAATCGTAAAGCCACTTGCAGAATTTCTAGTTATTACCAAAGTTAGAACTTGCCTAAAACAATGAGTTTAGAAACACTTCTCTCAAAAAAACCTCCAAAAGATGAAAATCCATGGCTCCTCAGTATCAACAAAGAACGTAACCCATATTTATTTAAAAAAAGCTGTAATAATTTCTATGAAGAAGAGTGAAGCCAATGACCAAACACAACTGAATTCACAAACTCATGGGAAAATGAACTGCATGTCAAATGCAATGAAGTCAGTATCAGAAACACAATCTCTGATAAAAATCCAGTCTTTTTACAAAGTTAACAATTTTATAAATTAGTATAGTATCCATTGCATATGTCTCATTTCCTTCTGGAATCTTTTTTAAAAAAGTTCAGTCTACCTACTATTAATAGATAGAGCTCCTGTTCTGAGTTGACTGATGGAACTAACTGCAAATGGTCTTGAGAAAAGGGAAGCACCATTTAGCCGCCTCCATTTAACCTTTGGTTCTGGGTAACCCTGAACATAGCATGGCAGCGTGATGTTTGAGCCAATATCCGCAGATTCATCACTGGGTTCCTGCGTGAAAACTGGGGGAGCTGGGGAAAAAACAAAACAAAACAAAGAGTACACAGAAAGTGAATTGGGGTTGCAACATGACATTAGTATTCTGCTTATACTATTGACAACCTAAATTTATGTCCCATTATGCACAATTATTCTCCTAACAACAGATTCCCAACTCTAGAAACACCTTACAAAAGCAGCCTTGCATGCTCTGTACTTACAAAGGGGAGCTCAGAAATGGGCTACACATGTCAAAAAAAATGAAGATACAGCCACGCCCATCAGATGAACGTGCAGACTCAAATGTTAGCATTGTTAAGTTCCTCATCTCCTTCAAACAGCATTGCTCATTGCTTCAGAAAGTGTATGTGCCTGACAGGAACATGCATTTAAAAAGATGTGATGTGTCAGGCCACAAGCAGTTTGGAATAATTAGGAAAAGAGGAGAGGAAGTGTTAAGTTACAATAACCTTACATATATTCTCTACTTGAGAACTATGTTAGGTTGAGGTTTGAACAGGTGCCTCCTCTTCTGCCTTCCTCCTCATAACTTTTATGCTTTTCAAAAGAAGTAAGAGCGAAGGGAGGTTGGAGTCCAAACAGGACAAGGAAACTGCTTAGTGAACACCACCAAAAAGGCGTTCCCAGCACACACACACAAACTTACATGTATTTGTGAGAAAGGTTCAGATAACCAAGGCACCATTGACCAGATACATAAACACTGAAATTAGAGTGTTTACTGTCCAGATTGCAAGCTACTTACAGCCAACATCTAGAGTTATCTTTCCAGAAGCTCTCCCTGCATCATTGGTAGCCACACAGGTATAGTCACCAGCATCCAGATCTTGTGTTTCCTGGATCTTCAAAAGACCCTGATGAGTATCAATAATGAGAAATGCTGACGCCCTCAACTCTAAGTCACCTAAGTCCAGACAGAAAAAAAAGTAACAAATATAATGGTATTTATCAAAATTATTCCAACAAAACAGTGTCTAAGTTTGAGATTAGTTCACAACATGCCTGTATTCATTTAGCAGATGAGTACTCTGACTTCTACTCAACTGAGTCGAAAAATCCATTACTACCTTAGATACAATCCCTTTTTATTTATTTGTTTCACAAAGGGAACACAAACCCAAGTAGCTTTGGACAGAGATCAGCATTAGAATCATAGAATCATAGAATCATTGAGGTTGGAAAAGACCTCTAAGATCATCGAGTCCAACCGTCAACCCAACACCACCAGGCCCACTAAACCATGTCCCTAAGCGCCTCATCTACACGTCTTTTAAAAACCTCCAGGGATGGGGACTCCACCACCTCCCTGGGCAGCCTGTTCCAATGTTTCACCACTCTTTCAGTAAAGAAATTTTTCCTTACATCCAATCTAAACCTCCCCTGCCGCAACTTGAGGCCATTTCCTCTCGTCCTATCGCTTGTTACTTCGGAGAAAAGACCAACACCCACCTCGCTACAACCTCCTTTCAGGTAGTTGTAGAGAGCGATGAGGTCTCCCCTCAGCCTCCTTTTCTCCAGGCTGAACAGTCCCAGTTCCCTCAGCCGCTCCTCATAAGACTTGTGCTCCAGACCCCTCACCAGCCTCGTTGCCCTTCTCTGGACACGCTCCAGCACCTCAACGTCCTTCTTGTAGTGAGGGGCCCAAAACTGAACACAGTATTTGAGGTGCGGCCTCACCAGTGCCGAGTACAGGGGCACAATCACTTCCCTACTCCTACTGGCCACACTATTTCTGATACAGGCCAGGATGCCATTGGCCTTCTTGGCCGCCTGGGCACACTGCCGGCTCATGTTCAGCCGGCTGTCGACCAACACCCCCAGGTCCTTTTCCGACAGGCAGCTTTCCAGCCACTCTTCCCCAAGCCTGTAGCGCTGCATGGGGTTGTTGTGGCCAAAGTGCAGGACCCGGCACTTGGCCTTGTTGAACCTCATACAGTTGGCCTGGGCCCATCCATCCAGCCTGTCCAGGTCCCTCTGCAGAGCCTTCCTACCCTCGAGCAGATCAACACTCCCGCCCAACTTGGTGTCGTCTGCAAACTTACTGAGGGTGTGCTCAATCCCCTCATCCAGATCATCAATAAAGATGTTGAACAAGACCGGCCCCAGTACTGAGCCCTGGGGAACACCGCTCGTGACCGGCCGCCAACTGGATGTAACTCCATTCACCACAACTCTCTGGGCCCGGCCGTCCAGCCAGTTTTTGACCCAGCGCAGAGTCCACCTGTCTAAGCCGTGAGCCGCCAGCTTCTCGAGGAGAATGCTGTGGGAGACGGTGTCAAAGGCCTTGCTGAAGTCCAGGTAGACCACATCCACAGCCTTTCCCTCATCCACTAGGCGGGTCACCTGGTCATAGAAGGAGATCAGGTTGGTCAAGCAGGACCTGCCTCTCATGAACCCGTGCTGGCTAGGCCGGATCCCCTGGTTGTCCCGCTCATGCCTTGTGAGCGCCCTCAAGATGAGCCGCTCCATAATCTTCCCCGGCACCGAGGTCAGGCTGACAGGCCTGTAGTTCCCCGGATCCTCCTTCCGGCCCTTCTTGTGGATGGGCGTCACATTGGCAAGCCTCCAGTCTTCCGGAACCTCCCCCGTTAACCAGGACTGCTGATAAATGATGGAGAGCGGCTTGGCGAGCACCTCCGCCAGCTCCCTCAGCACTCTCGGGTGGATCCCATCCGGCCCCATAGACTTGTGAGTGTCCAGGTGGCATAGCAGGTCATTGACTGCTTCCTCCTGGATTACGGGGGGTTCATCCTGCTCGCCGTCCCCGTCTTCCAGCTCGGGGGGCCGAGTACCCTGAGGATAACTGGTCTGCCTGTTAAAGACTGAGGCAAAGAAGGCATTGAGTACCTCAGCCTTTTCCTCATCCTCAGTGACAATGTTCCCCCTTGCATCCAATAAAGGATGGAGATTCTCCTTGGCTCTCTTCTTGTCATTAATATATTTGTAAAAACTTTTTTTGTTGTCTTTAACGACAGCGGCCAGATTGCGTTCCAGCTGGGCTTTTGCCTTTCTCATTTCCTCTCTGCACGACCTAACAAGATCCCTGTACTCTTCTTGAGTCGCCTGCCCCTTCTTCCACAAGCGGTAAACTCTCCTTTTTTTCCTGAGTCCCAGCAAGAGCTCCCCGTTCAGCCAGGCCGGTCGTCTTCCCCGCCCATTCTTCTTACGGCGTACAGGGACAGCCTGCTCCTGCGCCTTTAAGACTTCCTTCTTGAAGATCGTCCAGCCTTCCTGGACCCCTTTGCCCTTCAGGACCGTCTCCCAAGGGACTCTCTCAACCAGCGTCCTGAACAGGCCAAAGTCCGCCCTCCGGAAGTCCATGGTTGCGGTTTTGCTGCCCCCCCTCCTTACTTCACCAAGAAGCGAGAATTCTATCATTTCATGGTCGCTAAGCCCAAGACGGCCTCCGACCACCACATCTCCCACCAGTCCTTAAGTCCACACTTATTAGGACAGTGTGCCAGGCTGTATTTCTCCTTCCCAAGTTAGAGACTACATGTGATGGCCACTTATCTGCCAGCTCTGTACCAAGTTGGGAACTCCGCAAATACAAAATACTGATGTGTAATAGTCAGAATTGGCCCACGTGTATGCTTCGGGATGAGTATCAAAGCCTGCTTTAAAATACAAGCCCACCATTAACGGCAGTGAGTTGAGAAGTAGCTTCCTTTGAGGGAAGGTTATCTGCAAACAGACCAGAATGGGGTTTGTGCTTCCTTCCCTCCAGCCACTGTCATAGATGAAAGATTGGACTGGATAAGCTATCTGTTGGCAATATCTACCAAACAAGATTACTGGTTTTCCAGAAAATCAGCGGGCAGGTGGCTTCTACAACCACACACAGGTGCCAACTGCTTTTTCTGAGAATAAACGTTGAGTCTTGAGACATGGAATTCTCTAACTCCCATTTAACTCTGTGAAAACTCCTGCAGTTGTGATGCCCAATATCCTGCCTCACTACTTAAGAAACTGTAGCAGATAACTCAGATTCAGAAGAAGGAACAAATAAAATTCCCTAGGCATTGCAAAGGAATTTGAGCTTTTGAGAAAATGAAGTCACTTCAGGTTCACTGTTCTAAATATTACTGCTAAAGTAAACAAACCAAAGTAGTAAGTGCACCTTTAAACCATTTAACTTGGGGATGTGGGATTCCAGTTGTTTTACACTCCATAATAGTTGTGTCTCCAAGAGCAACCAGAATTTCACTTTGAATTATGGTCAATGTTGGGCCCTCTGAAAAGAAACAATATGGAAAAAATGAGTTCCTCATCCAAAGCATATACCATTTTTAAGACATAAACCATGAAACACTCTAATTTTATCTTGTTATATGGAACAATATTTGCATTAAAAGTCAGAAAGCCTTAAAAATCATGTAAGGTGACAAACATTGGGAAATGGAAAAAGTAGATTCTGGAATGCCCAGAGCACCTGGACCATATGTAGAATATACGAGAATTTAAGGAAAGAATTGGAAGAATTTGATCATGTAGGAAGTAAAAAGATTCATTCTCTCTCCCGCTCCAGCCAGATATTGGTCATCAAGAATTTTAGTAGTCTGCTATTAATATAATAATGTAGTGTTTACAGTACACAATTTGGACTAGGACTCCACAGTGCTAAGCCCACTACAGGAATTTACAGAAACATGATTCCTTCTCCAAAGACCTACTCATGTTTGCAAGCCCACCCCACTTTAATACCCAATTTTAGGGTTTTCTTTTTTTCTTAAAAACAGCGTAAGAAGAAACATTATGCCCCAAGTATCACCTAACAATGCTACTAAGATCTGAACAGAAAACAAAAGGGACGTTTGTGAGCTGTTCAACATCTTTTCTGAGTTTTTTTAAATTTCTACCAGTATGTTCTGCATGGTTCTACTAATTTTAACAGTTCCTCCCTGATGATGTATGAGTTTGCTTTTTTTAATTTCACTACATTGTTTCTTTTACTTACCGATGTATGTAAGGGTAGATGTCTGTTTCTCTGTCCCAGCTGAGTTACTTGCCAAGCAACCATAAATTCCTGCATCTTTTGGATTTGCCTTTCTTATGATTAAGGTGCCTTCTGGGGTCAATCTATACCTGGGAACACACAGGCGACCAAGCAAAATGATTAATTAAACAAGAGAGAGTAACGGTTACATCCACACTCCAAGCAGCAACAGCAGCAGCATGACCAGATGGTTTATAAACAAGTATTGCTGTTTTTTTCTCATGATAAGCAACAATATTAGTATTATTACATCTATCAGAGAATATCAATGCATTTTGTGAAAAGCATTTAAATTAATCTTGTAAAAAGCCTTCTAAAGAAGAGAACTAAAGTATTTCTATTTTAGACACGAGGAAATTGAAATTAAAGAGTTATAAAAGTGAAGGTTGAGGTACTATTTCCAAAACTGACAGACTCCTGTGGAAGAAATAGTCAGAATATTTTGGCATTCTTCAAAACTTCTCTCTCACATAGGAAAAAAATAAAAATAAATAGAGAAAGCTATAATCCCTACCTGCTTGAACCAATAATAAACATATCATTGTGTGTCCATACTACTGTTGGCTTTGGATAACCTGTTGCAGAACACCTGATAGACACTTCAGAGCCTTCTGTAAAAGTCTGATTCTTAGGTGAAATGACAACCCTAGGTGGTTCTAGTAAAAGAAATTAAAAACAGCAATTAAAGAGATCCACTTAGAAAACACTTACAGATTATAATAATCACATTATTTCCATTTTCAAACAGCTGTATAGTGAGAAAACAATCCTAATAAAGGTCACATGAATGCTTCCCTATAACTGCTTTAATTTAACACAGATAACGACCATCAGACAAACATGAATTGCATTGTAAGGTCAGTGACTGCACTAAAATATAATCAGTCTGGTGATAACACATTCTTTAAAGTCTCTTTTACTTATAACATTATTCAAGGAGTTTCTAGTTCTTGAATTAGCTATCATTTCTCAAGAGCCCACTCGTTTCCTCACTTTCTCTAGCAGTCTACCAATTCCTCAGCATAAAACACGCAGGCCTTTATAAAAGTTGGTAAGTCAGGATTCAGGGTGCAGAGACCAAATTAATTCACATGCCTACACAGTTTGCTTTGTTCCAAGATGCAGAATTTGGAGCTCCCAAATGCGGGCACCAATTCTAACAAAAAGCTGCCAGAACCAAGCAAAGTTTACCAACATGATCCAACAAGGTCACACAGCCAGGCTGAAATAAGAGTAAGTAGTGCCATGCCATCATTTTGAATAGAAACTATGAGACCATTAGTGGTTTCACATGGATTCAATTTGAACACGGTAATTATGTAATAATTAACTTAGAATTTTTAATGCACGCTTAAAACTCAAAGTAGCAACAGAGACAATTTTGGCATATTTGAGTCAAATTTGTGCAGACTCCTGAAAATGAAAGCCAATGAGCACAACCCTCTGGCAGGCCAACAGTAAGAATATAACCTGAACAATGAAAATAAAAGTCATGATGAATGTGCACACACATAGACAGAAATTAACAGCAAAATCATGTTAAAGACAGTTGAATCTGCAGTGTTAACAATGCCAATGGATGTTATGGATTTCAGCTGCATATTCATCAGAAAAGTGGTCGGTGAACTTCATAGAATTCATTCACGTACATCCTTAGACAGATTTCCTCAGTAAAAAAGACCACCAAAACAATTCACTGTGGCAACTGACATTTTCTTCTATGGTACATACAATTTTGTCTTACTTATAGCGGCAAGAAAAAGATCCACACCACTTAATGGATGAAAAAGTAGCAACTTGTAGTACTAACTGCTGCTACTTCATCTTAGTTATGGCACAAAACTGGCTACTATTAGATCAGTAGTATCAATCTTCATCTTAGGAGCTTTGCCTTTTGCTAATCACACACTGTATTATCATGTATTCCTCTACAGCTGATCTTTTTACTAGCAACCATAGAATGAAAAGCCTAAGCCTAACTCTCCCTTTTGGGAGAGTAAAAGACGCTAAATACATATAACACAGAGGTACCTTGAATCTAGGGCTGCTCTGCAAAGCTCTTTTTTTATTAGCTTCAGTGGGAATTACACCATCCTATAGACTCAGGTGACATTTGACAAGTTTTCATGGCTGCTAAGGAAAAATGTGTCTAAGAGCCAGTACACACAGCCTATTTATGTGTGGCATAATCCATCAAGAACAAGATGAAGGTGTGATGCTATGCAACTTCCAGGTGAACAGCATAAATCTTTCTAGTTCAGTCTGTCATAATGCAAACAGAAACAATTCAGAGTGCTACTACAAATGCCTTTCTGGAAGAACTAATACCATGCCCTTTTCATTATCATTGTGGGGAGAAAGATTATTTTCTAAGTTCTGTGTTGTAATACCATTTGCTTAAAAGCTGCTAACTAAAAACCACAGTATTTCTGGCCTGGAAGAAGAATCTCCCTGCAGAAGATTGTGCTGCTTCTAGGACAGAAGCGAGGCAGGTTCTGCCTCCTTGCAGGGCAAAAACACTGTGGGGATTAGTGACTGATAGAAAACCTGAGATAATGAGAAATTAAATGGTTTTCAAATGCTCAAACATCAAATTAAGAGCACAGATAAGAACAGCAGGAGATCTCTTCACCTTTTACATGGAAGGTTTTATCAAGAGTAGCATAGGTTTGGGAAATACAGGCTGGCAAGTCTACAGATATTATCAATCAAGTCACACTCTGCTGACTTTAGCAAGGTGTCTGTGCCTCTGCAGGTCCAACTTCACTTGATAATACAGACTAATTACATCCCATTACAGCTGCAAGGCAGAGGAGTACATAATAGTACATATGGATCTGTCCCATGGGTATCAGACATCTTACTGTCTGCCACAATCACAGTTACTATAGAATGATTTATCCCGTAAGACATCTTACTGAATAGGAGACCAAGGTTCCCAAGGAAAATGTAAGTAATTTTGAAATATAATTGGTAGTGACATCAGCATGCAAGTCATGGACATAATTCTGATTTAACTTTTTTAGTATACTTTTATTTAAAATATTTGCACTATGTTTTGTGTTTGAGTTTCATGAATAATTCACGTATGTTAGTGTTTCAGGCAAACTTATCTGCACACCCCTATTAAGCACACAAACCCCCCTCTTTCAAAGAGAAATGTAATTGCTGTTTTGAGGAAGGCTTTTTGATGCAGTATGGCATCTGGTGCTCAGGGGGTAGAACTATTATTGCCAGGACTCAATGACTCTGTTTTCAGTCATTAACTAGACATGTGAGCTTGTGAAGGATTCCGAGATCTATAAGTAAAAGTGTACACAAAAACCACACAGCTATACTGCCAAAGACAAGGAATAAATTAAATAATAAGCAACAACTAATTTGCATACAGTTGCAAAACTGTAAACACAGATGCATATAAGGCCTTATCATTTCCTTTCTTAAATTTATGTCCATTAACCTTCCCCAAGTTCCTTAGTTTTTCACTTGTAGAGTAGATTTAATAAAAAGCTGCAGGGTCCTGAAAAGTCCCTCCCGTGTTTCGTAACAGCTCTGAAATCTCTGAGCTCGCAGAGGAAAGGTACCAGAGGAAGGCAGGGCCACAGTTCCAGAAGGACTAGGATTAAATCCAGATACAAGGGGGCAGGGAGAGGCAAGAAATGGATGCAAGTTACAGAACTGTCCTCAAGTGATTCATGATGTGCACAGCTTTCTCAGCTATTTTTACTTTGTTTTAAATCCTTCCAAGAGACATTGGGAGATATTGTGCATGCTCTGGTCTTCAGGAAGGTCTCCTCTCATGTTGATATGGGGAAACTGTTCGTCTCAGATGGCAATTACACATTGTGCTTTGGCAACATACCATTGCCCATGCAGTAATTTTCACACAACAATATTATCAGGTGAGCAGAAGAAATATTTGTATTTAACATATAATCAATGAAATTAATTGAAAAACGTCAATATACACGGCTGTAATTCTAGCTAGTAGCTTGAGTATCAGTGAGGCCACGTTTGCCACTAATTAACCATCTCGTTTTCTTGCTCAAAGGCCAGCAACCACGCAGGCATGCAGAATGGGCTTTCTTGTATGACAGGTCAATTCGATTTCTTTTGCTTTGTTCTTTGTGTCATAGGGGAGAAGATTTGCACATGGGCAGGAGAAGCAGTGCCAATCCCATTCAAGGCTGTAGAGTAAAACCTTTTAAACAACACAGATCATGTGTAAAGCTTCTGAAGAGAAAGGAGGTTGTTGTGAAGATTTCAGGGTCTGAAGCATTCACACTTGTAACCATCGTTGGTCCTAATATTCATTAAAACCATTTGAAGCAGTTAAACTTAGCATGAAAAAGGGACAGCAAATACCAAATTTTTTATTTCATACAACATAAAAAACCCTCTTATCACCCTTTACTAATAAAAACCAGACTTATTACCAATGTTTTTTCACTACTTTCTGCATGCTTTTTTTTAACAGAAACTTTTCCCCAAAAGCCACCCTGCAGATGGTATTTGACTGAACCATTACTTGTAAAGTATCAATATTTTTGTGCCGCACCCTCAAGATTCTTGTCTTTCACACTAAGAGCATTTTTGGAAAACTGAATGATTCAACCTATTCACCTGACAAGCAATGCATTAACAAGGCTAAATAAGAACAACTATTTAAATGTATCTAGATCAAAAAAATACCACGTAAGAATGCAACCTCTGCAGCAGTTTGCACACGCTTGTTGCAAATTTTTACAAGGGTTTCATTTTTGTAAAATTTCACTTCCTCAAGACCTTACAGTAAACATCCAGACCCTCCCACATACACAGAGATACTGGCAGAGAACAGATGGAGCCCCATCCATGTGTCCAGTCTGTTCACAAGCCGTTCTCTGTAGTTGCAACCCATTCTTGTTAGCATCAATTAAAAGGGTCTGAATTGACCTACTTGGGCTTCTAACTACCAAGATACTGCAAGAGCAGATGCTTATCACAAAGCCCTGTTTTTAATAATACAGGAACTATAGTGATGGTGTGAAAAACTAATTCTCTTCAGACTGAAGGCCTGCGTGACCACAGTGATGTCTACGAATTCTTGTATTACTGTGAGTTTTATGGATATGTCTTACTTTTTCCATGTGGAAACATATAAATGGAAGTAAATGGCTTTGATCTCAAACTGTCTAAAAACCGACATTACATTAGTGTCAAGAGTGCATACTGGGAAGGCGCGGGGGGGGGGTGGGAAAAAATCCAACTCTACTATTATGATACCTATTAACATATGTCAGTAAGTGAGACAGAGACTGGGGTTATGCAGATACTGAAGAATTCCTCCCAGAGCGTAGATTTCCACTTTGATGTCAGATCAGGCGCAGAATTCACATTATATCCTATGTTATGAAATAACACCACCAATACACATGACCTGTCACTACATTTGCAAAAGGAATCCTTTCCATTCAGCTGATTTCTATTAAGTTTAAATCACATTTTAGCAATATACATTGGAATTAATATTCAAATCAATTTTTTTTTTGTTCACAAGCCAAATGAAAGAAGCGTAGAAGAAAAATTGCACATAAACAGAAAAACTGACAAAGGCTCCTGTTTGAATAGCAAGCTGAGAACAGATTTCTTACAGCATAAAGATCAAAACATTCAATAGGGATAAACAAAAAGTAGCCTTCAGCATTAACCAGCCAATCACATTCATCTGTACTTTTGATATCAACCAAGTGAACTTTAATTAAAAGGAATATTGTCTTTGGACATTACCATCTTGCTTCATTCACTTGCCAGCTGTCTCACTTAACTGCCAAGTTCCCACTGATCTCCTTCCCAATCCACCCTCGACCATGCAGAACCGCAGGGTGTGCCACCCTGCATCATCCCTTGCCCTGGCACTCTGCAAAGGTGACGCTGCACAACAAACTACAGAAACATCTGTTTCCATAACTGCTTATGCATTAGCTCAGGTAAAAGATACACTGCAGTAGCATTCATGGTTGCTTCTGTGAGACTCTCCATGAAACTTCCAAGCACAAATTTGACTTCTATAGGGTGAAAGGGGGAGCATTATTGGGATGATCCTGTTGTTCAGCCAGGGAGTATGCACAAGCTGCAATTTCACCAACTCCAACAGCACTCTTCGCAACTGCAGGATAGAACAAGTTGATCTGCTGTGATATACTATGCAGCATCCACCCCAGCACTAGAAGTATGCTGTGAAAGCGTGATGGTGTGCTCCCCCTCCCAGCCTGACCTTTATCTCCCATAACACTGCTCAAGCGATAAGCACCAGTGGTGGTCATAATGAATGCATCTGGTCACGATGGCTGCATCCAGCTCAAAGTGGATTTGGGAGACATAACAACACAATAGCCAAGGGCTAGTTTGAGCCATGCACCCACCTAACCACAGTGCTAGTCAATGTAAACTGAAATCTGTGATCTGTATGCAAATATGACTGAGTCAATCATCTTACCCCCACAAATAATGAGCAGCCCAAGAGCCCTTTGAGCCCTCCTGCACGGCAGTGGGCTGCATGACAGGATCTCCCCTTGAGTAGCGATGCCTCTCAAGGTTACTCCTCGAGGTTGAGAGATTCCTTGCCGCAACAGATCCTCGGTAAGTGATTAATACCTTGCTAAACTTTGTAAGCTTTGCTAAGATTATATCTTAGATTGATTGTGCACATATAATCCTTTAGACATAAACCGTTGACCAAGTCCGGGACTAAGTTTGGATCCAGCCGCACCTAGACGCCTCTAAGGGGAGGAGTTTAGAATGCAAGGGGGTCCTCTCTGAACCTCATGACTCAACAGGAGGGTCTCCCTAACAGTTTTGTCTGACCCTGTCCTCTATGCACTAAATACTCAAGTGTACCTTGCTATCAAATCTTCTTAAACCACTGTCGCATTTACTATCAAACTTTGTTAAATCGCTGTATCAATCGTTATATCAATAAACATATTGCTGCTTCTCTTACGAGTGAAGGGCATCACTCCATCTGCGACAGAAAGACAACAGGGGAAGGATCACCTATTTTCTCTCTGCAGCCAAAAGAACTACTTTCCAAAAGACATGCAGATATGCACTACAGTCAAAGTGTCTTCTCACCAAAGTTGTTTTTCATAACCTCCCTGCACTTCCTTGTAACTTGGCATTCATTGACCATATGCAGACTCTAACAGAAAAAAATTAAGTGCGTGATAAGTATTCACCAGCTGTGAACAAGAGGCCATAAAGAAAGCGTCTGACACCATACATACCACATGCCTGGCCTTTACAATGACCTCTCTGCAGGAGAAAGACCTGCAGAAAGAAAGGAAATGGGTTCCTTCCTCGTCATGTCCCTGTCCCAGGTTTGTACTCAGTCCTAGAAGTTGGCAGACTCAGGAAAAACCACTTGGTGAACACCTTTACAGATGAAAAAGTCAGGCTTCCTGCTCCAGCAGAGCAGCACTGACATGCTGCAGATAAACAAACATCATCTTGGAAAAACAGTACTTTACAGAAAGTGAAATAGGGGACTTCGACCTCTGGAACTTAGTGGGTTCTTCTCAGGGGACATGTCCCCATCTTCACATGATAAGAGAGACAGTTCACTTTATTGAAATGTAAATTGAACTTGTTTATGCTCCTATGCATTACCAAGGACTGCACACAGCCCTCCTGGAAGGGTCACCAATCCAACGCCTTTCTTACAGCTACAAGTACAATACTTAATAGTTTAATTAATGATTTCCTTGTGCTTTTTATTAACTGTTGCAGTAACAGAGATCAGATATCCTGCAAGAAGCTAGTTTCCAAGACATCCACATGGTATATTGCCTTGAACCAGAGGTTTGGGTAGGTCAGAAGACATCCAGGAGTACTGATTTCTAAGCATGTTATGGTTCCACTCCTCCAAAACTCCTCTTAGAAATCCTTCTAAAGGCCTACATTTTCTGTGAGAAAGCAGCAAGAAAGTAATGAGCAAGAAATCAAATGACAGAAATTAAGATACATGACACTAATTTCCTGTTTTATTTAATACCCTACCTTTTTATATTTCATTGTTAGAACTTAATTCTTTGAAGTAAGAGCTCTTCCTACAATGCATAATCTGAATACTATAAAAAATTACAAAAGCTTAATCGTCACTTATTTAGTTGAATTTGTGACAAGTTATCTAAAAGACGCAGAAAATGTAAAGATATTTCTAGCTGCGTGAAAGAGCTTTTTTTGTCCTGCTTTTGTACTGATCTGTAGAGGATCTCATCCAAAGAATATTATCAAAAGAAACCTCCCAAACAATAAATTCAGGCCAACTCATGAAATCAGGCCATAAGAGTGATTGGT
The DNA here is from genome assembly GCF_965638725.1 of Aptenodytes patagonicus. Taxonomy (NCBI): domain Eukaryota; kingdom Metazoa; phylum Chordata; class Aves; order Sphenisciformes; family Spheniscidae; genus Aptenodytes; species Aptenodytes patagonicus. Next base: position 47,296,751 of record NC_134953.1, read on the forward strand.
CTAATAACACCACGATTTTTTCCCCATCAGTTCCCTTTCACCAAATGTAGAAAAGAACCTCTCGCAAACGGCAGCTGTGTGGAGAAGACAAATGAACTTGGGGATACTCATTAATTTTCTTGAGTGGCAGAGAACTCCACAGAGGCTGCTCAGGCCATTCCTGACCCTTCTGCCAACCTGCATTTCCTGTGCAAGAGGCTAGTTTCTGAAGAACAGCTTAATGACTATCATTGAGCCTGCTGTGAATGATAATTAGCACCTAGCAGACTGATAGGTATTGATTCAGCTTGCTTTCTTGCAAAGAATACTGACTTTTACATCAAAGAACATTGCTGAGAGTTCAACTGTTTTACTTCCTGCTCTAACAGGGGTGGAAGTGCCACAGTGATACCAGATTTGAGGTAATAACTTTAAAATATGCAGCCTGGAAAAAATATCAACTCATCTTCTCAGACAGTTCCAAATAACAGCCTAGAAAGAAGCACAGAAGGCACTAAACTGCTTTTCATTCTTTAGGACAGACACCTTGCATTTAATTAACTTTCTAAATTTGAAATAGCAAGTAAATCAGTAATACTTCAATTTTATTCCCTTTCTTGTTTTCTCCATGTTTAAAGAACTCAGTACAGTATAACAAATTTCTCCTTGCCCATTATTACAGCGTGTACCCATGTATCTAAGTGAATGTATTAAGATGTTTATTTCTGTATTATCTCTTTTCAGAGAAAAGAGCAGAGCAAATTCAGGGAACAGAGCACTGGGTTATGCCAAGGAAGTAATTTACCTTTTGTCCATCTAGGCAGTCTCTTTCCTGGACTTATTCCAGATATAAACACATCCATGCATGAAAGTCCTATTGTATTCATTCAGTTCTGGTTTCTGCTCCTTGTCTGGGACGTACCTGGGTATTACCATTGCTTTGGTTGAGCCAAGTCACATACATTGTCTCCTGGGCATTTTTTTTTTCCAACCTGGATTTCAAGCTATTAGTTGGCTGGTAAGTGCCCACATCAGTTCCCTACAGTAGACAGCACACTTGCATCTTGTCAGGCTATATAGGTCCTGCTTTCCCCCGCTGCGCATCTAATGTAGTTGAATCTGTTTATACAGTAGGACAGTACTTGTCACGTGTTGGCTTGACAAAAGATCACTCAGCAGACTTATTACAGCAATGACAATTCTTCAATGCCTAAAGTCAAACATACACTTTATTTCTTATGTGGGCAGGTGGAACACATAATATGTATGCTTATTTCTTGCAGGTGCAGCTTAGGTGTTTCTAGCACTTAACTGCTAGTACAGATTACACTGAATTATTTAACAGTGCTACTTGTAAGCAGATGCTAGAAATGCCTTTCAGTTGTGATGGTGATACCAGACAGGCATTAAGCATTTTTAAATGTTCAGCAAATAAGCAGGTAAAGGAAACCCATCATGCTATGGACAGAACAGTAACTACAGCATGTATGATTTTATTCTACCTGTACATTTAGATAAAGAAATACATCAGAATAGTACGCTGACCTGCATGCTGTTCATCAATGAGCTCGATGCACAGCAGCTGGCACTTCATTACCTTAGATGGCTCCCAATAAGACAAATGTTCAGTGTTGCCTCACTTCTTGTTCATCTACTGCTGGAATTCATCATATGCTGAGATTACTAAACTCAAACATCTACTCATCACCAACATAAACACAAGCAAAAGCTGTAAAAGTTTCTACATACTATACAGCTGTGTTGTAGAGGCAAAAGACAGTTGCAATCATTAAAAGAAGTGCTTCATTGTCTACTCTTACTTACTCACACCAGCAAACATGCAAAGCCACGACTACCATAAAATCACATTTAGCATCACCCAAATTTCAGGGATCTGAGTTTTAAGTGTGCATTTGAAATTCTTGGAGGGGTAAGGAAACAAAAAACCCACCACAAATCAATCTCTTCAGTATGCACACTGCTTCAGTTAAAAAAAAAAGCCCAAATTCCTCAAAATCCATGCTTATGGAATTTCCCTCATCAGTGAGAAATGTATCACAGAAAAGTTTATAGGATCATCAATGTTTCACACTCCTGGCCAATCTCTAGCCTCACACGGCTGCAATATGCTCCTCCAGGCTTCTAATATATTTCTGAAGCATCTGAAAAAGTAGCAAATGCCCTTACAAGTTAATTTATGTTTCCATATAACACCAATCTGTTGGGACGACTTGAGCAATTCACAGTATGCAGCCACCATTTAACAAGGTCCAAAGATGAGCGTGTATTTTAAAAGTTAGTCATAGCACTCAATAAACACCAATACAATCCTAGAAGGCTTGAGAGCTTGTACTCCTTGAAATTTATAAAACTGAATTCAGTGACCTTTCAGGCTACTCTGAGCAGTATACTGCCACTCCACAAACAGGCACAAGTTTTAAATGGGATCTTCATCTAGCTGTGCTCAGTATTAACGTGGGACAATTAGTGACTTAGTATAGTATGTTCTTCTTAACACAGAAAACACAACCGGGGGAAAAAGTCAGCTCTCGTTCAAGATTTCAGTCTGTATTTGTACAGCTGCTGGCACAAAAATCAGATGAATGTTCTCTTTCAGAAACAGCAGCAACAAACGGAAAGCTTTCAAAACAAGGGTTTACTACAATCCACTTAAGCATGTAAAGCAGATGCTGGGTTATTTTTAGAGCTACCAACATTTGTTCTCTGCCTTAACTCCCACTCCAGAAGGAAAATGGGGATGAAAGCAGTGTTTATTCTCTTGTGATCCAAAATTCAGAGATCTATATGGAACTGTCCCAACAATAATAAAGGGCTTCAATATGAATTTAATTTGACATTCTGAATTACTTACAACTACGCAAAGCATGAACCCATCTCAATCTATTAACAAGACTTCAAATTTCCTTCTTCAGAATGTTAATAATGACAACTCTTATAAAGCTTTTGCTTCTTACATATAGTCAAATACTTTACTCTTTTGCTGCCAAAATATGTCGTTCTTTTGAATACTATTCTACACCCTAACAAGCACTACAGGTTGTACATGACACAATCACACACCAGAGTACCTCCAGAAATCTGATAGAAATCATTTTGTCCAAGCAAACTAAAATGACCACAAATAATACTGCATACTACCATCCTGATACCATTCAGCTTCTGCACATAGCCATTTGAAATGCTGGCAGTAGATTACTTTTTCCAAACAAAAAGAGGCACTTACTAAAGAAATCTGAATTCAGCTGCAGCTTAGCATTTCCTATGTATTTATTCTGTTCTAAGCATCTTTCATCAGAAATGAAAGAAAACACAACTCAGACTCTCAACTAAGCCTGTCTAAACGGTCTAAGAGGGTTATCTCAGACATGTTTTAAAGCTGTTAGCAATACCAGTACCAGCCAAAACGTAATTCCCAACTATTTGATAGAATCATTCTACATATATAAGTGATTTGAAACTCAATATTCTGCTGTGGCAGCAGTAAACTTCTTTAGCTTTACTATAAAAAAAAAACTGCCAGAAGTAATTTGGTCATTGTGTTAAAGCTCCCAGCTGGTATACAGACATTAGGGAAGAATATCTAAATCCCAGGAAGAGATGAATGAGGGCAGGGGGGTGCTTCTCTTGCTACCTTTGACATGCTTGAATGAGTGTCTTGATGGAAGAGTCCTGTAGAATTTAAAACTAAGTTTTCCAAACGTATGGGGGTTGATGTTTTTTCACGGCTTTTTTTCCTTCAGCCTTGCTAGAAATTTAAGTTATACCCTTAGATGGCTACAGCAGAGTTAATTCAAACAGATCAATGAAGAAACACTTCATTCTGCTGTATTTTGTAATAGATGCTACATAATTGATTGCACACCTACTTATTCCACCTTGGTAAACCAACATGCTCTTCCCATAAGAAAAACTACACCCCATTAAGTTAAGTAAGTGTTACAAGTCTATTTCTGACCTTTCTCTGTTTTAGAGCACTTGAAGCCAGGCAATTCCATTGAATTTTTCTTTTTTTCCATAATTCTAAGTCTTCCATCAGTTAACAAAGTACTAGAATTACAGCAGCAAAGTTAATGAAGCTACCCACTCTGCACAGAATATGACCCAGTATCATCAGCAAGCAGAAATCCTGTTGGAGTCACCTACAAGTAGACAGAATAGTTTTCTTTCTAAAACATTTTGAGTTCTGTCTCTTCTTACCCACAGATGGGCAGCTAGGAACCAAAGGTTCAAACCTCCTCGTGACGAAGGGCAAACAGAGAGAAACCTGCAGTACTTTCAAATTTTAAAAGGATTTGCTCCAAGATGAATTACTGCATTTATACATATTTTTTGGAAATTTGTTCCTGGTATGAAGCAACAGCACAGATCTAGACCTTGTTTGATCTCATCCATGCTGCCTTTTTCAGTTCTGACATATTTTTTAAGTCCTTGCCTTCATAAAATCTAGCCCTTCACAGAATCATGATTAGTTCTTAGCTTGTATTGACTGGCGCTATAAAACAGATACATAATACACAGAAAAACTTAGAAGTACTATTCTGTTATAAAGAGAGATAAAATAATCCAGATGAACACAAAAACTTTTACCAATTTATCTACAACACATATATAACTATAGTTATAGTTTCACTGAAAAAATAAAAGTAATCCACACAGCCAGCCTGTAAATTTTCTCAAAGTAGAGGTTGGCTACAAATATTGGGGAGTGGTATGTGTGTGTGTAGCTATTTCTGTGCTCTACTCTTTAGGAGACACTAACAACAAAACTACCTCAGGCTCCATTCACTTGTACAGCAGTTAAATTGACAGTTACAGGAGGAGGATCAAAGCACTGCTCAGAGACACACAGCACAAGGCAGTCTCGCAAAACGAGCACTAGTGCTGTCTGGTGACTCCCATTGCCATTTTAAAACAGGGAAGAACTACATAATGTTCTGTCAGCCTCCAAGTGGTTTTAAACAGGCATGAATAAAATACAAGAGTTACTAAGAGAGACAGCTCACAAGATAAAGAAAATATAAACCATGACAGAGTAAGTTTAACATACAGTTTCCTTGTTACCTTGCACTGTAAGGAAGACTGATGCTGTGGTAGATCCACCTTCATTAGAAGCGATGCAGTTGTACTTGCCAGCATCCGTGAGCTTTACAGTCTTCACCTCTAAAGACAGGTTGCTCATCATCCTTATTCGCAGGGGCTCCTTAAGCCTCACATCCCTGCCATTTCTCTGCCAGGTGAGATTGTAACGCACTGTGCTTAAAGCTAGGCAGGTCAAGATGGCTCCTTTGCCAGGGACAACTGTGACATTATTAGGGACCTGAATCATGGGTGGAGGCTCTGCATAAGAAGAACAGAATAAAGAACAAAACTTATATGAGAAAAAGATTTGGGAACCTTTGCTTCATTTGTGGATTCTTGATAAACAACTTCAAGTAAACGATAGCGTTAAAAAAAGAAGTAATATTGGTTTAACATTTAGTTTCATTTCACATTGCTGAAGCCATGAAACAGAAGCCAGGGCAGCGTCCTCATTCCCTGATGCTAAGCTACCTGACAGGAGCTTACATCGCAAGAACAAACCTGATTTAGGTCAAAACTATTGTATCATGTAGAATGAAAGACCACATCACATGTGAGAGAGCACTGTGTTCTTTGAGCTCATCATGCACTGGGGTAAGCCAACAAGAGATCGGAGCGCCACAGCAACAGAAGAGACGACCGCCACCAGGTCTCAGAGCCTGATCTCTGACTGAGGTGTGACTACACATGGTGGAATCTGAGCTACGCACTACATTTTTACAGACTTGTATATGAAAAAAAAAACCATGTTACTAGCAAGCTCTTCTATTAGCAACAATGAAGCCAAGTCAACAGCTGCTCTACGCACCATTATTAAGTTCTTTTCATGACTGTTTCTAGAAGGGAATATGGAAGGAGAGAGCATCTGTTCCCATAAGTTTATCTGATCAAGGACCTTGTCAAATAGGATAAGGAAAAGGGGAGGTAATAAACACAGTATACAGAGACACAGATCTGACAGATGAACAATAGCACAGACAATGACAAGAAACAAACTTCATCATGCTAATTGATGGGCTATGAAGAAGCTACGAGCATCATTTCAAAGAGGAGCCAACCTGGACTTTGCAACTGATAAGGACACAAACCTGGGGGTCCCAGATATGGCGGGGGAGGAAGGGAGGCAGAAGCTGTTGAACTATGCAAATTGATAAAGGAATATGCAGGGGAAGTGAATTAGGGAGGAGCAAAGGAATGAGTAGGCAGAAAGGGGCATAAAAGGGGCCTATTGCATGTAAAACATCGCCAGTCACTACTCTTGTCCAACTGAGCCCTGCTCCTGATCACTCACCACAGTCTGTCCTGTCATCTTATTAAATCTTTTTCTAACTCTCTCTCTGTGTAATCTCACTCCCTATCCCTTCTGTGCGTGTCCTGCAAGGACTAAGTGCCAGCTACTGTGGGGACCAGTGTGAGTGGACAGGGTGCCAGCTACTGCAGTCAGACCAGGGGGTGTAGGCACCCTGGGCCTGTGGCGTCAGCTACTGGAGAGGCTGCAGTCTGAGTACCAGCTACTGGAGCAGGCGAGGATCTCAGACAATTCTATACTTTCCCCAAACCATGTGCGCGTAGGGGGTGTGCGTGCAGTTTGTTAGCAAATTTCAAGCTGGAACAGCTGGCAAGAAGCAGGTAAGAGGGCCCAGGACCTCGGCAGGGATATTGGGGGGACAGAGGGGCCCTGCCAATACTCAAGGGATCTGCAAATGTGCACATGGCTCTAGAGCACAGTGCATGTGTGCTCTCACTAGTGAGCTTCAATCCTTACCAGCCAGGGAGGAGGAGGGGAGTTGGCTGTCCCATACTTTATGCAAGTCCTGTGTGTAGCTGCTGTTGAAGGCAGCACCTTGTCTGTGGCAGTCTGTGGAGCCGACTGTGTCAGTGTCCTCTGTGTGTCTGTGATACATGCTCAGCTTCACTACTGACGAATTTGCAAACAAGAAAGCAGTAGCAGTGTCCATGGGTCCGCAACAGAGACCCTCAGGTCCCTGGGCACATGGGGCTGAGCTCCAGCAGCCAGGCAGGAGGAATTCCTAGGCTGGAGCTGCAGCAACTTACAACATCCCTTAATAGTTTCCACTCAAATCTTAGGTAATTTCATTATCTTTTCCTTCCTATCTGTACACATTTTATGTTGCAACTTCCACTATTTGTTATTATTTGCTTTCCACTCTACTCATCTGTACACTATCACACTCCTGAAAGAAAGCAGCTGCAATAATTTTGTACTAGAATTAAACTTTGAAACCACAGATGCTTAAAATAGAAGCAGTCATCCTGATCCTTCTTGATATATCACTGATAAAGGAGGCAACATTTAAATGTTAGAGAAAGAAAATACACTATGTATCACTTTATGCATTCCCATTAAAAACACATATATATTCCATTTGTTTTTCCCCAGACTCGTTCTTGAAAAAAGAAAGATCTGCAATGAATAATATTCTGAGTGAGATGCTTTAGCAGAAATAAGACAGCTGTAAGAGCAAGACCAAATCTTTATCAGTACACACCAAAAAACAATTATCCTAAGAAAACCAAGGATAACAGGGAATAAAAAAAAAGTCTGTATTTATTAAGGGTGAAAGTTACTCCTAAGCTCAGAGCCAACCATAACTCCTCCTCACTTAAGTCTCATGTGGGGTCTCAGATGAGGTTCACAAGCCTTATGCTAGATCTCTGCATAGCAATGAATCACTCATACACTCTGCAGGCTGGGTGTGCAACTCTCCTTCCCTATAAACACTGTCCCTAACAGCAATCACCCTCATTAACAAAGCTGTGTATTTTAACACATGCAGAGGAGAGTCAAGAAAAGCTAGACTTGCTTACTGAGAATGGAGTTTCTCCCCTGCACTTTAGGTTTTGGTTTGTTTGGGAGAAATGACAAATCTTCTAATGCTTTCTATGGGCATATCACCAAGTATGTTACTTAAAGAAACTTAGAAAAGAGAGAAATGAAGGCCAGTACAGGACTAAAATCCCCATCTTTTGCATGTCAGTCCAGTGGGGCATGACATCTTTTGGACTACACCAGCCTCTTACCACAATAGTGCAAATACATAGCAATCCCCCAGCCAAACTCTAAGCTGGATCCCCTGTATTCAGAGCGCTTCAGTTAAGGTGCCTGCACAAGCTAACAAGCCATTTGACATTTTGAAGATTTAATACTAGTAAGACAAAGTCAAACTCAAGTGTTTGCTTTTTCTGAAACTAGCAAATGTTGACATAGTTCCAATACCTTTCACACCGCAGTTGACAAAATGGATTATCTGTGATACACTGTCTGTCAGCTGGGCAAACTAAGAATACTTGAAAAGATTGTTTACTTTGCTTAAAGAAGAAATTTCAAGTAATTTTCTTTCAAATATTTGTACACAAGGATTTCAAAGCATCTCCCTCACATTAATCCTCTGCATGGCTCAAAACAGAACTAATTGCTCATGTTTACATAGTGAGTCAGTCTCAGTCGATCTCTCAGTGCTCTGTAAATGAGAGGATACGTGAATTTTTCCCCTCATCACTCTTGACTTTCAAGTGCTACCAATATCACAAGAAAAAAGTTAGGATTTGCTTTCAGTTTTCTCTGTGAGGAGGAGGATGGTTGCAACTTCCAGACCAAGAATCTTTTATGTCCACAGTTTCTGGGGCAGAATATAACAGCTTCTGTCCTCCAAAACATGGTTTGAAACAAGCATGTGGGAATACCCTATCCACCTGAAGGATTTTCATAGCCAAAATATAAAAAAGTGCTCTAGAGCTAGGACGTGGGTAAGTATTGATGTTACTGTTCTATTCTACTCAAGTACTTTGTGTGACTAAAAGGATGTTCCTCTCCTCAAATTTACCACTTGGTGTAAGAGGGCTGTTTCTCTACAAACTTTGCCTTGCATGGAATCAGTATCACACTGGTTTCTTTGGATTTGCTCATACTGCAGTGAGAGGAACATCTTTGCTTGGAAAAGAGAAGGTGAAGGGATATATAATCACCCTCTTCAACTACTGAGTGGGTTGTTTTAGAGAATACAGAGTTAGAGTCTTCTCAGTGCACACACACACACAAAAAAAAAAAGGGATGAGAGTCTGGTCATAATAGGCAGCAGGGGAAATTCTGACTAGACATGCAAAGTATTTTCCTAGTGGGGGTAGTTAAACACTGAAGGCTGCCCATAGAACTTATGAAATCTCTATCCTTGGGGGACATTCAAAGTTTGATTGGACAAGTTCCTGAGAAATGCAATCAAGCTTGGAAGTTAATTCTGCTTGGAGCTGTGAGTTGGACTAGGTAACTTCCAAAGGTCCCTCCAGCCTGAATTGTTTTGTGATTCTATGATTCATAATCCAGGTTAACTAACCTGAATTAGCTATTACAAGAGATAAAAGACAAGACAACTTCGATTTCAAGCAGTTATATGAACCTCTGAGGCTGAATTCAAACTGCTGTTCTGAGCTCTACTATCCTCACTGCCACTGTAAATTAACTGACTCAGCCCCAGTGTTTTCCCCTAGTCAAGAGCAACAACTTACACTTCTGCATGACAGACATCTGACCAACACAAACAGAAGGCTATATAGAACGGATTTTTGTTTCAAAACAGAAATTTTTCCCTTTCCCTCAGACTGCATTGCAACAGTGAAAAATTAAGTGACAAAATTCGCTATAGTACGAACAGGGTTTTCATCCACCCACATGCATAAATAAGCTTTTCTTAATTTTTCCTGCAGGTCATCTTCCTGCAGAAGACCTCTACTGTCTGCTGAAGCAGTTCAAGACCATGCCTGTTTTTATGTCTTCTCCATCTGTGTTTGGGGTTCATCTTGGTTTACAGTTACTTAAACTAAATTCCTCTGATAGAGTAAAAGGATTAACTTGGTGAAGTAAAGCCTGTTGTTTTACCTTGGGAAACATTTCTAGCTGATCTGCAATTGAAAACTCTCAACATCGTAATCTGCAGACAATAACCAACGTCCAAGTGTCCCAGTGGTCAGATTGACAGGTACACAAGCGGCACAGCTTTACATTTGCCTTCACAGAAGACTAACTATACCCTCCCTCTCCCTTTCTCCCATTTTTATGTCCAAAGCTTGACCAGGATGATGCTATTCACTTTTCAGGAAGGATTCTCTCTTATCACAACTAACTTTTAGTAATAATTAATGGGTCAACCATTTAGTGCCTCAAGTCTGAACAGATCATTAATTTACATAGGAAAATTCCCTCTCCCTGAGGAAGTGGAATATCAGTGCTTTATGCTTTGAAACTGCTTTAACACATAAGGCACACCAACTCATACTAAATGGATGATCAGATTTATAACTAGTTGTCCTTTAAATTGAGATTTTTATGAAGTTAGGAAAATTATAAATTAAATAAAACAAAAGACAATTATTAAAATTATCTATTGGACAGAGAACGATTGCTAGCCATTTTGGGGCTAGTAATCAAATACTACTGTTTATTCAAAATTATCTTTGTGATTAGCTCAATTTATTCCTCATTTAATTTTACTTCCTTCATCCTAGTTATTCACTTTTAAAAAATTCAAGGTAATAGATGAGAAAAGATTTCCAACAATTCACTGAATCTTGTTTAAAAAAGGCAGAAAATTTTTGAATGCAACTTTCATAATTCCTCGTCTATCAGATAATACATACAATCAAGTAAACATAAAATTGCTACAGCTTGAAATAAAAATGAGAACAATTGAAATCTGAGATTTCAATTTCTGCTTCTACAGGCCATATCTATTCTGCAAGTCCAACTGATAGTGGGAACTAATTAAAACAAATCCAATGTTAATATCTAAAACAGGTGTGCTGAATAAACATCAGAACACTTGTGTACATGGGTGAGAAAAGACACATTAATTAAAAATATACTTAGAACTGGAAATGTATTTTATTGTCCCCAAGTGCCATTGCTCTCTGTTAAATGTTCCAGCATAATGTATTACCATGCTTCAGCGTCGAAGGATGGACTACTACCCACCTGATACATCCAGAAATGTCTGTGCACGTCCAGCTCCTGCACTGCTAGTTGCCATACATTCGTAAAAGCCTTCATCAGACAAGGAGACCTTGGCAATTTCCCAACTCATACTAGATGATTCTCTGGGGGAAAAAAGGGCATACTCACTAATTATTCCTAAATTATTCCTAAAGGAATCAAGAGGTACAAGAACTTGGTTTCTTGACTACAGGCATAGGAGATTTTCACAACAGTTAAGAGGAAAAACAGACCCTCTGATGAATCAAATTGGATCTAGCTTTATGGATTTTATTTAAAGAAATTATATATACATTGTCAGGCTTTTTATAAGTGTTAAGAAGTGTAAGTTCCTGCAGAATGTCTCACTTGCACATCTACAAATATGCTTTTAACATATGTCAACAGTTGTCACACAATAACTAAAAGCACTGTATTTGCAGTCATTCACTCAGCTGCTCGTACTCTATTGTTATATTTACTACCTGAGAAGATACCTTTCCTTAATACCAACAAGTTTCTATGTAGAGCCAGTATGTGGTACCAAACCTGTGGCTCTTACTAGCATGAGCAACAAGGGCTCATCCTCTCAGCATGAGCTCTTCAAATTCCCAGGTACAGGTAGGGGCTACACATAAAGGAGGCCCTGTCCTTTACCAGATATAATCTACTTTCCCCCCTCCATATGCAAATCCACTATTAGGTTCATATAGTGGAGGGGGCAACATCCACCCTACTAGAAGATGACTACATCCAGGCAGCTCTCTTTGTACTTTTTAAACTGCAGGGACTACCTCCATGCCAAACATTTACAGTCCAGCAAAATGTGAAGTACCCGTATGAAGATGATGCCGACTTCTGCTCTGCCGGCTGCACCTCTGAACCTATGACTGGCAATAACTGTAATAGTCCAATATTCTGTACATTGATTGCCTAGCCATACAAAAATTAAACAGCGCAACACATACAGAGACAGAATTGATGGATTCGGGACTGAAAGTTGAGGGTGGGGTACAGAGGAGATGTGAGCAAGAGAATATAAGAGGAATCCAGATAAATACTTGGGAGTTTTTCTATAAATCGCAGCGAGGGCAAAGCTGATAGGCAATAATACCATGTATACATCACATGCAATGTTAAAGTCAAGAGGAGAATAAAAGTATAAGCTACATTGACTGGTGGTTACATGTGCTTAAGAACAAACACTCTTACAGCTTCTCAAGATTCAAAACCACATTTTATACAACGAATGGTGCAACAGACACACAGATGATGACATAAATGAGCAAAACAGTGGTTCTTATGCAGTATCCCAGTGCTCCCTGTGGCCTGTTGTTATTGGCATATAAACAAAGCTGATGAGTGCTAAAATATCCATGATAGCTTTGGCAAGTAATTGCCACATTATGGGGAAAAAACTAAATTAGTGAACCCTTTGCCTCTTTTGTTTGACTGAATAGATTGATTTATCAATCCCTAAAGGATACAGGAAGAACAAGAGAAAGACTTGGAATATGTGTGAAAGTACAACGCTGTAGCATCATGAGACAGACAATCCAACTACACCACAAATGAAAACAGTATATAGTGACCTTAAACAGCTTCCTACTTACTCTCTCTTACGTCGTACTTATTCTAGATAACTTAATATATCATATATAAAATCTATGACATTTTACAGTGCAATGCTGGCAAATGGAAATGGCAGTTAGCTGCCAAGTCTAAAGAATAAGGCAGTGTTTCTTCCGAGTGAAAATTGAGAAACTTCTCTTTTCCATGGAAAGTATGTTAAAAGTGAAGTTATGCAATCCTATTTTTCTTCATTCCTGACTTTTACTATACACCACATGTTAAACATGGAAGCCTTGAGAACAGAAGCATAAAAGGAAATGTATTCAGAGAGGAAAAGCTTGGCAAACAGAGACCTGCGGTAGTCTATTAAAAAAAAAATTAAATACAGCAATGGCAGCAATTAATAATACACACCTCAAGGCATCTGCTGCACACTTTAGCACTGACTCTAAAAAGCAGTAACTGCACACAACTCTTTTCAACATGTGTTACTGGGATAACTCTGCACCTTTCAGCATCAAGTCATTTATTTACCCAAATCATTTTACAATATATGCAATTTGCTGATCAAGCTGCTTATCTAGTCAGTTTGGAAAATACAAACATACTCCCTTAGCCAAGTTGCAAAATCCAAAGACCAAATCACATCCTGGTTATTAGTTACTGTAGAAACACTGGCAGAGAGCACAGTGATATTCACGTTGTATCTAACCTCACCTCTTGGTCACCACAAACCACCACACTCCATATCACATTTTCACTTAGGAAGTTACCAGCAGCAGGCTGTGGCTGACACGAATGAACAAAAACCTAAGATTCACTCATACTGCACTAGTTAACACATAGGTTGGAGGCTTCTATTCTGCATGGTTTAGCAATCAGATACTAGACTTGACTAACAACCACAAGTATCAGCTGATTCAGTGATTTTTTTTAAATTATTATTATGATTATTATTTGTTAACTAAATGGATTGCCCTTATCGGAATTTCACACATTATTTTTGCAGTTTCTGCCCTTTGCAGGGTTGGTGGGATCTGCCATTTATAATACAGAATGAATTTTAAAGACACATTAGTGCTCAGTTCCCACTGATTTCCCACTGGAATGAGGTGCTTAACTACTGTTCTTGATCTCTTACATCAAACTTGTCAGAAATGCACTAGGATATTAATCAAAATCCAACTTTTCTTACTAGATGACCACAGGATGCAGAAATCTAGAAAAACAAAGCTGTTGCAATTTTAGAGAAATTTCTTTTTCTTACACATTACTCATTTAAAATTAGGAATTATTATTACAGCTGATAGTACCTCTGGAATCAAAGTTAAAAAAATTTTCAAAGTACGTTTACTTCAAGAACCCTTAACCTGTATTCATTCTAATAGTACTTTCACATAGACAACTGTCATGCTAGAACTATAATATTCAACTTATAAACCATTTACTTTTCGAAATAAGTATTAAAAGAAATTGAGTAAAGATGACATCTTGTCACCAAAACAAAACTCATTCAAACTCATTCAATGCAGAGCAATAATACAGCTCAAATCTGCATTAAACTAGTAAGCTGGACAAATCTTGTATGGAACTTCATTACTAATAAAACGCAAACAAGCCAAGCCGAATTAGATCCCATTTAACTGTGATCAATAATATTTGGCTTGAGATATATTTTGTTGCATTAACTTGGATGATCTGTTCATTCATCTGGTTTGTAATATGAAAAACGCAGCCCAATCATAAAGGTGCTGGATATGTGAAAAGCAAGGAGTAGGAGTGTGTGGTTTGATAACTAAAGAATGGAAAAAATTACACAGCTGCTAAAGTATGTGCCAGGGTTGACTAAATGTAAATGGCACCTCATTAAAGAAAAAAAAAAAAAAAAAGAGCTGCAGCATTTCACATTGCCAACAGTGTACAAGGGAGCTTCAGAATTTATTTATTTTGGTAGTCATGTACTTGCTATTGAGTGCTAGAACTCAGCCTTCAGTCTTCTGAAGTGCTTCAGGCTTTACAAGAGGCTAACAGAGGCTGCCGACACTGATTTCTAGTACATACTTTCCTTTTGTTTTCAACTACCAGAATTACAAGATGGACTTTATGACTACTTTAATTCGTTTATAATTTTTTTTTTTTTTATTCTTATCTCACTCTACAGAGAAAGAGCATGCAATCCCTCTTCTATGCAGAAATCTGAAGAGCCTTCTGGTATATTCAGTATAAGTTTTCCTATTTTGAGAGATTTTCTGAAAAGGAAAGTTTTCTAGGGGTAGATCATAGGACATACTTCTAGGGCATCCATGAAAGGCCATTAAAAATAAAGCAAATTAATGTGTGTTACATAATCATCTAATGTATCGTTGGGGGGAGGGGGGAGGGGGGAGAGGGGTGTGTTCCAGGAAAAAAAGCTAGTTACCAATCTACTTTACATAACTTTTAAAAAATATAAGTTAAAAGCATTCACCTTCTAGACTTTTAGACCCAGTTTATCATAATTTAAGAGCATACATTTGAGGGGGATTTTGGCCAGAACCATATAATCTCATCATCTACACAGGGCATACACCCTCCCCAAACATGCATATATTATAAATCTCTCCATAGAATATAGCCTCCCTAATGAATATCACCAAAAATAACAGAATGGAAGTAATAGGATATAAGCAGCGTATAATAGTAAATAATAAATAGAAATCATAGGCTATAAATAGGAAATAAAATAGTACTGGGAAAAAAAGTCACTACTTACTTGAAGAACTGATCCACTCCTAGTTTTACTCCATTTTTAGTAAAACGCTGAGTAAAAGGTATAAGACTTTCTACGTGGCAAGGAACAGACCCTGGCTGTAAGTAATATCCTGGAGTCTTGGTGGGCATTGTAACTTTTGGAGCATCTGAAGAAAGCAAATATTCCCCAAAAGATTATTAACAGCTACTAACATATATCCTATCTTTTCCTTTTAATGAAAGGAAATCCAATTTCTGATAAAGTTATACCAAGTAGATAATAACATTAACTTGTCCATCACAATCTAGAGGTAGAACTTTGGAAGGAAACAGCACAGAAAGTGCTTGTGTAATTTAGAAAAAGATATTAGATATCAATTTTAACTGATTCAGATATGACAAATGTACATTCAATTCAAGTTAAAATCTCTTACCAGGAGTAATACTAGAAAATGAAACACTCGAAACTCTCTGAAAAAGATAATCATCCTTGTCATAGCCCATTATTTTAACAAAAAAGGCTTCATCTGGTGGAATGAAGTCAGAAATATTCCACAGTCCGTAGGGCTTTCTGTCAGGATAGTATTTCACAGGCAAAGTCTTAAGAAGTTCCCCTGTAATACTCAGAAGTTCCAGTCGGTCTACTCTAGCTGGAAGAAAGATCCCTGTGGTATTTAGCAGCACGAAGGTAGGAATCCCTAGAAAAACAGAAATATGCTATTTTAAGTGCTAAAAAAAATAATTAAAAAAGGAAAGGTTAAATTCCATATGTATGGCCCACTACCCCATGAATGCACCATTCAGTTTCAACCCTTACTTACTAAGTAGCAAAAAACTAAAGTTGTGCTAAGCTGTGCTCTGCTTATTAGCTGTCAGGAGACACAGCACTGATTAGGGTTTAAATTACCAATTTTTAACAGGTGTTTCTGAAATAGCAGCCTCTTTATTAAGTCCTCACCATGCTCTAGAGCCAAAGGCTTTTTCTGAAGCTCCAAAAGGAACAGAAACAGAGTTGCAATTTTGAGGCATTTCATAGCTAAAAAAAAAAAAAAAAATCTGGATTTGTGGGACATAAAAAACCAAGCTAATACAAAAAAATACCATAGTGTGATAAAACAAGAACATCGGTTGCTCTCACACATTCAAGGCCCAAGAACCAACCAACAGTGGCCCCAGATTTATCACAAAGTTCACCAGAGAGATCATGATAGAATTCTACTTGCTTTCGGGGGCCCAAAACCAGTTATTGTTTAGCATGGAATAAAATGGAAACGAACCTTGCACTGGTCTGCTGGATGTTTTTTTAAAGTCTAATGTTGACTTCCTAGAAAACCCAGCTCGAAAGTCAATAGTGCTGAGACCTGTGATCCGAACAGAGTGCCTTCCACTGCTCGAGGTCTGAAAAAGCAACAGAGTGAAAGACCATGTGCATAATTAGCATTTCAGAAATTGCAAAGTTTCTGATCCATCCACTGAGTTCAGTAGATAGACTTCAGCTTTCACGAAAAACAAGACAGAAAGGCGGCTTATGTCAAAATTTGTAAGTAAAAACGCCTCTAATACAGCTTTACTTTTAGATACTGGACACTACAATTGTAGTATCAGCAAAAAGAGCCAATTTGTGTCTGAGGTAAATCACAACATAAACACACAAGATCAACAACTACTTGTCACATGCCAGTGACTGCAATGGGAGACTGTCTGGAAGTTAGCATTTTGACCATTATAAAGTATATTACAAAATAGTAAATGAAACACAAGTCAACAGAAAAAAAAAATAGTGTAAAATTTTTGCTGATAATATATATAAACAATTTATTTCCAGTGCTACAATAATTTATCTTACCTTTTTACTTATTAGTAAGTTCCCTTCTTAAATATACACAAAACTAATTTTACCTATGAGCCATATGCAAACATCATAGGCACTGCATATCATGAAACAAGTGGCAAGTACAGGCCAACCTCAATCAATACTGTATATTAAAGGTTCTTCTCTTTCCCAGCCCAGGTCTTAGTTGGAAAGCAGAGGATGCAGAAGTACCTCTCACCTCTATTCTCCACCACCCACACCCACACCTTGTCATTCTGGTTGAATCAGAAAAAAAAACAAATCACAAACAACCCCCACCCATCCACCCACCCTTGAAAAGCCTTAGCTTTATGTTGCTTGAGGGTGCAGTAGCTTTTATGCAAGTCCTCAATCCTACAGTTGTTTTGGTTTTTGTTCAAGTTGCTTTCTATCATTCTGTGCTGAGAAAGAAAAGGACAACTGCTACTTGCCAAGAGTGCACAGGAACCCAGGGCTTTTTGTCCTCACCTACTTCCACAACGTTCAGGTGTTAGGAAAAAACAAAACAAAAAAAAAAAACCACCACTGCACTGAGCATGGAGGTAGATTTTTTACAGACTTAACAATGACAAACCCATGGACAATTTCAACCACAACAGCAGGAAAGAATAAAGATTCAAAACGCTGTGAAGAGTGATATCTAAGCCATATTATCCCAAGATCAAATCCACAGTTAGTAGAACGTACTCCCAAGTTTTTGTTCAGGGAGACAATACAGCACACGAGACTTTCAGTGTGAAAGAAAGTCAGTATTAAAATGAAATAATTCCACTGAGCTTTATCTATCTAGAGAGTATTATCTGATCCATTCTCAAATACATAATTCCTTCAGTTTAGTAACCACCTCTGATAAAGCTGCATGTGAATATTAAATTAAACAGTTGTTTCTTATAACTAACTGCCTAGGGACAGCCATTTAGATAGTACGACAAACTGCTGTCTATCTATTTGCTTCTACTTGGTTAGCCTTTCACCTCAGAAAAATCACTGCTAAAGCTTTTTTTATATAAACCAGCTGTTGACAATACAAAGAAATATTTAAGTGTGCCAAACAACCCATGTTATCAAGCATTAATTGGCAGTTAAAATTTCATTAGACAAACTCAGTGACAAAGTTTTCTTTTATAGCTTTATGCATCTGTATAAGGAATTTATGGTGTGAATAAACTTTTCACAAAGTTTGTTTTTGTTTTTTTAAGTCTTTAGTCACAGCCTTAAAGTCTCGGTGCAAACAAGCCAGTGACTAAAGCTGAGTAAACGATCTATAGAAAAATACATTTCTCTTTATGAATTATTCAGACCTTTGGATACATGTGAATTTTTAAGGCTAGAATAACCTTATAAAGTTTTACCATTTACTAGTAACAATAAATGCATCTATCACTGTCATGCCTAGGAGCTGGCAGTCTTATGCAAACACCTAAGAATAAATTTCATCCCAAAGGACTGCTTTCCAATTAGTATCTTTGTCAAGTCTTTTTTCATTATTTCTAGTTTAACATGGATCACTGGTATTGTATATTAGTGTTCCTCCTCCCAGACTGGATGAGTATAATAAAAAGAGCAAACACATTGTCACAGATGTCAGGAAAAAATGCCTTCCTGTCTTGCAAACACCACAAAATAAAATTGCCCAAAATGCATGTATGAAAATATGTATGAAAAAAAGCATGGGTTTTTGTAAAACAAACTCTTAGTTTTCATACAACAGAAAAACCAAGCTACAATGGCTAAATAAATTTTTAATTGCATGCTTATATATTTACAGTGATGGAAATAGGCAGCTGACTTAGGCTTTAAGGAACATGCTCATTCAGTAGACATTACTCTGGACTGGTTTGTCATTACACTCCATTGAACCAGCTGCATTTGGCTATACAGGTGTAAGGGATAACAAGAACAGCAGTCATTAAAGACCTGTCTTGATCACAAGAACAGCCAAGTTTTTCTGCTGATTTCTCATGCTTTTCTCAATCATGCAGATGATCATTTAACTCTAAGCAGCAGGGACATTTTTGTGGCATTGCTCAGCTGAAAAAGCTATGGCCTATTGATTAACAACAGAACAAAACAGCAGCTGATGGCTTCTCACTCCTGCCTCTCCCCCACTGACTCACCTCCATCACTCACTTGCCTTTTCAACTGAACACACACAGGCAGGCAAGGCCTTTAAAGAGTAATTAGATACAACTGCCTTCTAATGCTGCTGTCCTGGAGCTTGCAAATAACTGTTATTTGCAAGATGTTGGATGCCTCCCAAACTGCTCCAAATAGTCTTTTAAGTGGAGTCCATAGGACAGGTCTTTGTGGGAGGGATTTAGCAAAAGCAAACTTATGCTCCCTCTTCTATTAAAGAGTCAGACTGTTCCTGTTAAGGCCCATCTCTTGGGAGGTATCTCAGCAGTAGGACCAGCAGGTAAATTTAGTCTCACAGCTAGCTCAGAGATGCAGAAAACACATGCAACAGCAGGACCATCTTCCTGAAGAAGCATGCTTCCTTCTGCACAAAACCTGTATGGTTTGCTGATACGCTATGGAGGGAGGAGCCACGTGTTTATCTCATGGCATTGCTCTTTGAAAAGACTCCTGTCACCTTGTAAACCAAAAGTACTATAGCAGACCTGGAAGGAAAACTTTTTTATAAAATACACATACGTGCACAGATTTGATGTCCTCATACTGAAGTACCTGAAGGCAACTGGAGGCCGCCTGCAGCGCAAGAGGCAACTGGATTGCATACTGTGCATTTTATATTACTCAAACCTGTGCTTTAAAGACTTCACTGAGCACTGAAACTGCACTAACGCTTGTTTGTGGATTAAGATGGGATCGTCTTGGACTGATCATTCTCCAGTTGATTTAGTAGCAGCCAATACCATTTAGCTCACCGTGATTTGTTATCATACTAAAATGACAACTTTTTGCACTTCTGGGTGACAAGTACCTATATAAGCTGTTTGCACAAACCTAATTAATACATGGTTTGATCATAAAAGTTAAATTAATTAAAATATTTCAACTATATTCAAGAGAATTTACTTTTTTTTTTTAACCCAAAATACACAAATTTGAATGTTTTCTTCTCCACAGAATTGGAGACAGCATTATGCTGATCTTAGAAAAACAAAACCAAAAAACTTAAAAACGCTCACTGCAGGGGCAGCCTGATGCTTTGGCTAGGACTGGTTTGCTGAGTATGCTGGCCTGCTTCCAGCTGAGCCACTTGGCAGTTTGCACCATGCTGAGTGCCAGCCTCGGCTTTAGGAGAACTTATCAGCTCTGAAGGGTGTTACGCACTGAGCCTGTAAGAGTAGCAAGTTCCTCTCAGCAATTCCTGGAATCCAGAAATTTGGGCAACACAGTGCAAACACAAGTAGTTCCACACGACTCAGCCCACATCCAAAAAGGCCTCGGCTTAGCAACAGCCACGCAGGGCCAGGGAGAGATCACACAGGGCTTTGCCTTTTTCTGCACTCTGTTTCTCTGTTGCAGGGCATTGAATGTTTACTAGACTGCATGCTTAACCTAAAAGACTCCAACAAGTACAGAGTTGAATACTAAGGCACTGACTGTAGGAAGAGTTCTCTCAGTACCCAATATGTCTGTTGTTACTAAGTCCAGCAGGACCCAAACAAACTTTTTTTTTTCCCCATGGACCATGAGGGTGTGTCTGTACCAGGTTTTTCTGCATTTCTGGTTCTGGAAGCATAGACAGACATTCAAACAATTCCCCATAGAGCTGCTGAGCTCAACTTGCTTTTCTAGTTCCAGTTCTGCAGTGGTATCAAGTTTCCTAGTGCTGTATGTGAATTAATAATCCTTTTCAAACTACCTCTGTGCATATGGCACAGACAATACATAGCATGCATCCATTCAGCACACCTCATTGTGAACTCAGCTATAAAGGTATCTTACACAGGTGACTTCCCCTCCAAAAATGACAATATAGTATTTACACTTCTAGAATACAATAGTTCAGCTGGAAGGGACCTATACCAGTATGATTGTTTCCACATCGATTTAGGAAAGCTGGGATCACGCTGCTTTACCTACGTAAAGAAGTATACAACAGTAAGACAAAGCATGAGTCAGTTTAGACCACAATTACACAACACAGTTGAGAAGATGATGTAAAAACTTACAGTTCATTATACCTCCCTTCCTCTCCCCCACTCTAAGCCCATATGTCACAACATGCTGCCCCCTACAAACCAGCTCAAGGTATAGATTTGACTTTATTTGTTTGAAGATCATCTGTCCGCAAAACATAGTTAAATAGTGTGATTTCTACATAAACAGTTAGGCCTCGCACAGATTTTAAGGTGTGGTAGTGGGGTGTCATTTGTTAGCTAACACATTTCAAGTGTTTTGAAACATCAGCATCTACCCATAAAAACAATGTTGGGGCTCATTCTTAAGTTTATATAAATACTATCTTATCCATAGCACAATCCTTACAGTTTTAACATTCCATCCACATTTGGTGCAATTACATTTTGAACAGTTGATTAAAATGACATAATGAACACATTATAAAACAAGATGACGAATACGTGTTTCCCTAAGTCTAGCCCAGTCCTAAGCTTCATCTTCCAGTTTCCAGTTACCACATTACAGTAAGAGTGCTCTTATTCATCCCTTTTCCCTATTATGGTTGCAGGTAAGCAACTGTTGGCCTTATATACTGTGTTAACTTGAATCTCTGCTAAATTAGGGGTTAAGGCTAGTCTAAGCAATCCACTTTCTGTTCCTGATTTACACTATTTTATACATACATTTATTGATCTATAAACAGTAAAGATTTCAGCTACACTGGCTTCAATTCACAGCTCCCAGCTCTTTGTGTAGCAACAGGTCTTAAGTGCTCTTGGAGGTTATTGCATTTACACATCTTGTTCACCACATGCCTCACCATAACATGGCACTCACAGGGCCACGTGGCCAACAGCAAACATTTAAACTAGCACTGTCACCCACAGAAAATCCCACAGAACCGTAGTTCTAAGTGGCCCTTTCATCACCAAGACATTTTCTTCTTTTATTTCAGAAGCAAGTGTGTTAATGTATCATTACCTAGGAGCTGGTTGTTTGCTACAGCTCTCAGAACCAGCAGGAAGATTGCTCTTCATCTGTTTCAGTGCACATTGATCATGCTCAGTGTAAGGAGCCTTCAGCCAAACACTCAGGGAACTTTCCTACAGACTGTTGTGGGAGCAGCAACCTTTGGCATAGAGAGCTTGATCAAGGGGTCACATTAAGTTCCTACAGTCAGTTCCAAGACCACCATTTCAGCAGAGTCTTAATGATCCTTTCTTGTTTGGTTATTACTGCTAATCATGTTGATCTTAACTTCTTAACATTTCCAAATCCTTTAGGGTCTATTCTGTAACTGTATGTGCTAGGATAGCACTCACATGAACAAATTTATTTACATACTGTAGTATTTAAATAATTTACTGATAAAGAGTTTGAATTAAATGTGTATTTATTGACTTTGTGAACCTGCTAACAAAATCTCTGGCCTGCAGAGTGCCCATCATCTCCCTCTCCCAGTCCTCCAAACATGCTATACACAGCAAAGCCCCTCTGTGCCCACGCTCTCTACAGAGAGTATCTGCTCGCTAGACTCCAAAAATTCGGTGCTCACTTCATCCTTTTTCCATCCAAAGGAAAAGGATGACCTAAGGATTTGACTTAAGATAGTAACGTCTAATATGTTATCATCTTGGTAAGAATTTTATACCACTGCCTTCAGAATATGTCACAACACATAGGTCACAAAGGACATTTATAACACAAACTCATCTATGAATATCTATGATAAATAAAGTAGTAAATCATTATACAACCCCCTTATAAGCTATAGGACAAGTCATACATGATTTCTGCAATAACTTTACCTTAATTGTCCACGTTCCAGGCTCTGGATCTTTGACATTTACTACCTTTGCAGAGTTGTGGATATTTAGTAATTCATTCAGTCCTGATCCTTTACTGATCTGCTTGCCTAAAAAAAACAGGGAGTAAATATGGTATTGAGTAAATACAGTATTGCCTAAAAAAACAGAGTAATATTGTTCTTCTGTACTGATGTATTTTTGATACTTGACTTACTCACTACTTAGCAGTCAATGACATTTACAACAGTCAAAATTCCCTGTAATTCTTTGCCAGAATACTAAAAACGCTCATTTATTTTCACTCTTTTCATTCACTTGGAAAATTTAATATAGCCTGCAACAATACAGAGCTGTGGGAAACCCAGAAACTGTAAGCAAAACAAGTTCTCTTCTTCACAGAAAACAGTCAGCTCTCAGTGAAAGAAGGCAGCACAGAAGCAAACTCCCTCGAAGGAGATCTTAGAACAGACTTACCCTAACCTACCTGCCAGCTGCCAGCCCCCTCACTCTTCCATCCTCTAGACCTATTTCAAGCCAGATAAACCCCACAAGTAAAGATACTGATAAGCCAGGTTCTCCTGGCAGAGGGGCATTAGCATGTGAGTAAGGGTGGGAATGCATATGAGATCCTCACAGGGAATTTAGCCTGTTAGACATCACAGACATCACTAAAAGAGTGCAAGTTTTCATACTGCACCATACCCCACTTTATACGTACACCTATGCGTACAAATATATGGATGGCTGTATGCAGGAACTCGTTCTCTATAGAGGCATTTTGCTCCCTCAAGGCTGAAGTACCATCAGCACTAAAACCACACATGGCTCTTTCAGAGCACTGAAGGGAAAGGTGAAGTTGAGAATGGGATGTCCCGGTATCAATTTTTAAGACCTTATTAGGCATGCCTCGACTAACTTCAGTGAAACTATGTGGATTTAGATGCATGGAGCTGACCTATGAGAAAGGAAAACATATAGACGGGGGTCAAAGCTTCAGCTAAGCCTGACAGTTGCACCCAGGTTTGTGTGTTATCATGGTTTGAAGAGAGACACTCTGAGCAAATTTCTTTCCTGTAAACAAAGAAGAATGCCTCAGTGGAAGACAGACCAGATTATATTGCAGGGAACCCATCCTGTGCATAAAATATTTCCAAGATACTAAAACTTAAGCTATAGCCTTAGCCAAGAGTCATTCAGGGAATACAAAGTATGACCTGAATTTATTTCTGGAGTGCTGTTCCAGGTTCCTAAGGCATCAACATAACAATGAACAGCAGATTTGTTCAAAATGTCTTCAGTTACGAATTAGCATCCAAATCTGTCATTGCATTCCCTGTCACACACTGTTTAGCTAGAGATGGGCACGAGACAGGGTTTGATTCTGAATGCTGTCATAGTTCAAAGAATCCAGACCTTGGTTTACCTTTCACCACATAAAAAACAACCATCATGTATAACCCCTAAATGATGGTTGAGTGACTTCATAAATACAGGAAAAACAAAAGCGTCCAGAAATTTGGAATGCAAGAACAAGGAGTAAGAAAGTAGATGGAGGTGAGACGAAGTGGTCAGAATAGGGAGGATTTCCAGTTTCCTCCGAGTCAAAAAGATTGGAATATTGGG